>NC_051237.1:19120000-19777500 GCF_015220715.1 Pygocentrus nattereri | reverse complement strand
CAATAATGTCAAATAGTCTTGATTATATGGTTTCTGACTCTGTATGACACACTGTCATCAAAAAAATATATATACCAAGTTTGTATAGTTTTAGTGTGTCTGTGAGGTGAGCATGCTAAAGGAAATTCCAAGACCTGTTGTTGTTATGGCAGTATTGAATGTTAAAGAACCTTTTTCAGCAGTTATTGTAGTGTAGTTAATGCAGTAACATCAGTATCTGCTATAACTCTGTCTTACCAGCAGCCGCTCAGAGACAATAGAACATGAGAGAGATCAATTATTTAGCACAGGGCTAATATTAGTATAGCTACATTAATTACAGCTCTGACTACTCTACTGTTCAGACACAAAATAATTAAACATAGAGAAACGAGTGAAGCTGAATCTGCCTCACACAAAGACCATTCTAACTCTAACAAACTGCAGTCCCAAAGCTGAGTGTGTAATTGCTATTGTCTCCAGGTGTCACGTGTCTGTGCGTGTGTGTGTGTGTGTGTGTGTGTGTGTGTGTGTGTGTGCGCACGAGTGTGTCTATGTGTGTATGTGTGTGTCACTTGGCTGGCTAAGACCGCAGGTTAAATTACAGGGGACTCAAACAGAGAGAGACGTCAGTACTCATTAGTGTTTGCATGGACTCTAGATGTGTTTGGTCAGGGTGTGTCAGACTGAGTGCTCCAGTTCACTGGAAAAAATTTCCAAAATTTCTCCCTTACCCCATATATAGTAAGTTCACCAAGACTTGTGTGTTAGGTGTCTGAAGTTTGCTTCTTCGGTTTTGTTCTAGGGCACTGGCTAACATAGCTAAGGATTAAAGCTAGGCACCGGGTTAACATTGCACTACTATTATTATCATTACTATTATTATTATTATTATTATTAAGTGTCAATATGGATAATGTCTCTCCATAAAGATCACAGTAGTGATCATGACAACACGCTGACAAAACAAAAGGGCAGGGCAAAAGATGTGGTCAAAAGACAGGCAAAAGGTTCCAAAAACACAGAGCAAAAGTCCAAGGCAACAGTACAAAAGGGGCAAAAACGAAGAAAAAACAGGAGATAAACAGGATAAGGTCGAATAATCAGCAAAAACAATTAAATCAAAGGCTTATTAAGTTCACAAAGAAGCAATACTACTACTAAAGCCCAGGCTTATATACTAGCTGGGTAAAACAGTTGATAATAAAACACAGGTGACCCTTCTTAATAATCAGGGGATTGGGACCACTGAGAGGTCAGCACTTATTCTGAAATCAAGGGTATTAATAGGGAGTTTGTCCCCACCTTTGGTAAAGTAACAGCCTCTGTTCTGCTGAGAAGAGATTTAATCTCGATTTTGGACATTGTTGTAAGGATTTGATTGCATTTAGCCACAAGAGGATCAGTGAGATCAGATACTGATATTGGATGAGTAGTTCTGGAAAAAAATGCTCCGTCAGCTCATCTCAAAGTTATTGGATGGTACGCCATCATTCCAGAGAAAGCAGTTCTACTGCTCCACAGCCCAGTGTTCAGGGCCTTATACACCTCTAGTCAATGCTTGGCATTGGGTAGGGTGACTTTATGCTAATTCACAGATGATTGGTGATAAGTAAGCTAACGTTAGTTCAATCAAATGTCCACATGTCCAAATGTTCATATTTTCATTATCTTGGGGATATTTGGTCCTCACAAAAAGACCTAACAACACCCAGAAAAACACTAAAACATGCTTTTTGCAACTCAGTATGCTCTTTTTCTGTCTTTAATTCTTGGTATAAGCAGTGTAGAGATGTTCTGCCTGTCATAGAGCTTCAGCGTATCTGTGAGATTTGTGTGTGTTTGGATGCAATATTAGTGTAACTGTGTGTGTGTGTGTTTGAGTGTGCGAATTTGTGTGTGTGCAGTGCCAGCAGTGGGTCAGAGGCTGACTCATATGAAAATTATCCCGTATATGTGTTCGCTGAACTGGAACAGAATCCAACATTGCTGCTAATACCACACATTCTGTTTGTGTGCGTTTTTTGTGTTTGTGTCTATGTGTCTATGGGCTATGTGCTTGTGCAGAGAGAGAAATGCATGTGCATGCATTTGGAAAAGTGTTTCAGAAATATTCCCTATTTCAGAATTTCTACAGCATTGTTTTAGACTGTGTAATGATGTAATGTTATGTAATGATCATTATTTATGTTGGCATATCCACGGCAACACACGTTGTCATTTAATTATCTGCGGTAACACTTAATTATTAGTTGTATGTTACACCAATCTTGTAATTTATCATGTAAATCTTTAGTGTATCCATTGCATCAGTTTGTATGTTTTAAATATGTCTGTGGCAATTTTTAATGTGATTATGTGTCTTGCCTAACTTCCAATGCAGCACTCACATTACTGTATGTTGTAAATGCATTGTTATGTGTTGTTAATGGCAAGACTCACATTGTTGTATGCCATTTGTGGCACGTAAGTTATTGTATATTATTAACGTGTCTATGACAACACTTGTATTGTTTTATGTTGGTATATGTTGTGTATAAGGATTGATGGTCATGCTTATTGTATGCTAATAAAATCTGTCCATGTCACTCACATTATAGTATGAAAGTAAAAGTCAGCATGGCCACTGACATTACTGCATACACTCTAGGTAACATGTCCATGGAGAGATGCACATTGGTGACACTATTATTTGTGGAATGGCACTTGCATTATTGTAAGTGTATATAGAAAACATGGCCACGGTGACGCACACATTTATTTAGTTAACATGCCCATTGTGACACCAGCATTATTGTAGGTAGGTATGGCAACATGCACATTCTTGTGTGTTGGTAATATGTCCACAGTGACACTTACATCATTATATGTGGATAACATGTAAATGATGACTCTTGCCTTATTGTATGTAGGTAACATGTCAGTGGGGACATTCACATTATTGAATGTAGGTGACAAGTTGACAACAATAGTTTAAAAAATTAGTAGTAGAGATTCACAATCAATAGCGCCATTACATTTTTGTATGTACAGTGGGTAACATGTACACAGTGAAACATACTTTATTACATGTAGGTATTTTGTCCTTGGTCACACATTATTATACATTGGTAACAACTGTGCATTATATGTACAGAAGGTAACTATTTCTTTTAGATAACATGACAGTCACAGCACATATTATTATATGTAGGTAAGAAATAAATGACAACACATTAGTATTTATATAGTAGGTAATATCAGAGACACGGATTGATAATATTGTGGTGCTTGCAGGAAATACTCCCTCCCCTGTTGTGGAGATCAGCATAAGTGTGTGCATTTTTGTGCATTATTCAGCGAAATGCTACAAACTATTTAGGAAGTTTTTGTCAGATTTTATCTGTGATTTCAATTATGTTTTGATAGTAATGGTAATTTCACCTTCAGTTTTGAATATTTTGGTTTCTTCTCATTCAGAGAGATAGAAGTCTGCTCTTGTTTGCCTGGAAATAACTGTCCGGCAAGGAAATAGACTTTCTTATACACACTTTTCCCTTCCAGGATCGGGGCCTTGTCGTGGCGGAAGGGCTTGTGTGGTCTAGGGAAGATCCTCATCAGGAACAATATACTCCTGGCAGGGTCCCCCAGGGCAAACAGGTCTGGAGTGAAGACCAGCTGGGCTCAGCCCGAAGAGGCAATGTGGGGAGACCGTGTGGGCCCATCATCCACAAGGTCCAGCATGGGGGAGCGGTGCAGTGCTGCATAGGCAGTGGGAGATTGCAGGGGGGCCCTTGGTGGCCTAGGCCCTTGGGGCAAAAACTGGCTCTTAGCACATGGAATGTAACCTCACTGAGGGGAAGGAGCCAGAGCTTGTGCGGGAGGTTGAGAGGTACCAACTAGATATAGTTGGGCTCACCTCCACCCACAGTGTCAGATCTGTAACCAAACTCCTTGATAGGGGTTGCTCCCTCTCCTACTCAGGGGTTGCACAGGGTGAGAGGCACCGGGTGGGAGTGGGGATACTCACGAGTCCCCGGCTGGCAGCCATGCAGTTGGAGTTTGTCCCAGTGGAAGAGAGGGTCACCTCAATGTGAATTAAAATCGCAGAGAGGAAAACTCTGACTGTTGTGTGTGCTTATGCACCAAACAACAGGTCAAAGTATTTGGCCTTCTTGGAGCGAGTGGGCGGGGTTCTGGAAAGGGTCCCGCCTACAGACTCCATAGTCTTACTGGGGGACTTCAATGCTCATGTTGGCAATGACTGGGAGACCTGGAGAGGCGTGATTGGGAAGAACGGTCTGCCTGATCTAAACCCGATTGATTAATTGTTATTGGACTTCTATGCCAGGCATGGACTGTCCATAATGAACACCAAGTTCAAACACAAGAATGTTTATAAGTGTACATTGTACCAGAGCTCCTTGGGTCAGAGGTCAATGATCGACTTTGTTGTCATTTAATCTGACTTGGGACTATATGTTCTGGACACTCGGGTAAAGAGAGGTGCTGAGCTGTCAACTGATCACTATCTGGTGGTGAGTTGGATCAGATGGCAAGGAAGACTGATGGTCAGACCCGGTAAGCCCAAGCGAATAGTGAGGCTGTGCTGGGAACGACTGTCGGAGGCCCCTGTTTGGAATGATTTTAACTCACACCTCCAGAAGAAATTTTCTCATGTCCCAGTGGAGGTAGGGGACATGGAGCCTGAATGGACCCTGTTCAAAACCTCCATTGTGGAAGATGCCAGGCATAGCTGTGGCCAAAAGCTTGTGGGTACCTGTCGGGGCAGTAACCCAAGAATCCCCTGATGGACACCAGTGGTGAGGGAGACTGTCAAGCTGAAGAAAGAAGCCTTTAGGGATTGGATGGCCCGAAGGACTCCCGAATCAGCAGATAGGTACCTACAGGCAAAAAAGGTGGCAGCTGCAATGATGGCAGAAGCAAAATCTTGGGCGTGAGAGGAGTTTGGTGAAGCTATGGAAAAAGATTTTCGGTTGGCTTCAAGGAGGTTCTGGACAACTGTCTGGTGACTCAGGAGTGGTTGGGGTGGCTGCGCCCAAGCTGTATTTGGCAAGGGTGGAGAAACTCTGACTTCAAGTGAGGATATTGTCAGTCGGTAGAAGGAGCACTTTGAAGAATTCCTTAATCCAGGAGACGTGCCTCCCTCACGGGAGTCAGGGCTGGAAGCCTCTGGCATGTCAAGCTCCATTTCCCTGGTGGAGGTCACTGAGGTAGTTGGCAAGGTCTTCAGTGGCAAGGCACCGAGGGTGGATGAGATTCGTCCGGTGATGCTTAAAGCTCTGGATATTGTGAGGCTGTCATGGCTGATGCACCTCTGCAATATTGCATGGACCTCAGGAACAGTACCCTTGGACTGGCAGACTGGGGTGGTGGTCCCTATTTTTAAAAAGGGTGTGAGGGTGTGTGCCAACTATTAGGGTATCACACTGCTCAGCCTCCCTGGGAAAGTCTATGCTAAGGTGCTGGAAAGGAGACCGACCGATAGTTGAACCTCAGATTGAGGAGGAACAATGTGGATATCATCCCAGCCGTGGAACAATGGAGCAGCTTTTCACACTCTTGCAGATTGTTGAGGGGGCATGGGAGTTTGCCAACCCAGTTTACATGTGTTTAGTGGATTTGGAGAAGGCTTACGACCGTGTTCCCTGAGACATCTTGTGGGAGGTCCTCTGGGAGCATGGGGTACAGGGGCTACTACTCCAGACCATTCGATTACTGTATTCCCAGAGTGAGAGCTGTGTTTGTATACTCAGCATTAAGTTGGACCCTTTCAGTGTTAGCGTTGGGCTCCTGTTGTGCCAGGTTGTGCCCTGTCTCCACTCCTGTTCGTGATATTCATGGACAGGGTGTCAAGGCATAGCCGAGATCAGGAGGGCATTATGTGTGGACGCCGGAGGGTGGCATCTCTGCTATTTGCAGACGATGTTGTTCTTTTGGCTGAAGCACATTGATGCCTCCAGCGCTCACTTGAGCGGTTTGCAGCTGAGTGTGAAGTGGTTGGTATGCGGATCAGCACCTCCAAATCTGAGTCCATTGTCTTAGCCCAGAAAAGGATGGCATGCCCACTCCAGGTAAGGGGAAAGGACTTGCCCCAGGGGAAGGAGTTTAAGTATCTCGGGGTCTTGTTCACAAGTGATGGGAAGTGGGATCGTGAGATTGGCCGCAGGCTGGGACAGGCAGAAGCAGTAATGCAGTTACTGCACCAGACTGTAGAGGGAGCTGAGCCATAATGCAAAGCTCTCTGTTTACTGGTCGGTCTACATCCTGACCCTCACCTATGGTCATGAGCTGTGGTTAATGAACCAAAAGAATGAAATCGCGAATACAAGCGGCGGAAATTAGCTTTATTCGCAGGGTGGTGGGCTACACTCTATTCAATAGGGTGAAGAGCTCGGCCATCCAGGAGGAGCGCGGAGTAGAGCCGCGACTCCTCCGCATTGAGAGGAGCCAGCTGAGGTGGTTTGAGCATCTGATTCGGATGCCCCCTGGACGCCTCCCGGTGGGGGTGTACCAGGCACAGCCTACTGAGATAAGACCCCAGGGTCGTCCTGGGACCCACTAGAGGGATTACATCTCTAAGTTGGCCTGGGAGTGGCTCGGGGTCCTTGGGAATGAGCTGGAGGAAGTTGCGGGGGACAGGGTCATCTGGGATTCTCTGCTCTCCCAAATGCTACTGCAACCCTATCTGGACTAAGCGGTTAACAACGATGATGATGATGATACAAACTTTTTCTATATTTGATAACATATCTATTGTGGCACATTCTTGTGAGTGGGTAATGTCCATGGTGACATGCACTTTACTGTATGTAGTAACAAATCCATGGTGACACATTATTATATGTAGTAACATATCCATGGTGACACACACATTATTATATGTCATTAAAGTAAAATGTATGTAAATGATTTGACATTAAGTGATACTTTTTTTGATCCCACAACCGGGGAAATTCCTCCTCCGCATTTAACCCATCCGTGAAGTGAAACACCACATACACACTAGTGAACACACACACTAGGGGGCAGTGAGCACACACTTGCCCGGAGCGGTGGGCAGCCCTATCCACTGCGCCCGGGGAGCAGTTGGGGGTTAGGTGTCTTGCTCAAGGACACCTTAGTCATGGACTGTCGGCCCTGGGGATCGAACCGGCAACCTTCCGGTCACAGGGTCAGATCCCTAACCTCCAGCCCAAGACTGCCCCATACAGCCCACATACAGTGGTGCTTGAAAGTTTGTGAACCCTTTAGAATTTTCTATATTTCTGCATAAATATGACCTAAAACATCATCAGATTTTAAAAATTCAAACGGGTTCACAAACTTTCAAGCACCACTGTATGTGCATTATAGCAATGTAACATGTAAGTGGGTTCACAGGAGCAAACCCTTTATTTTATGTTGGTAACATGTTCATGGCCCTCTGTAGAGAATATCACTGATTACTGTGTGATCTGCCTTTGGAAAACATCGTCCTGATTCAGCGTTGCCGTGGACACAGCACAGCACTACAGCCAATGGTATTTAATGAACAGGAGCAGAGTACCTCTGTGTATGTGTGCGTTTGTGTGTGTGTGTGTGTGTGTGTGTGTGTATGTGTGTGTGTGTGTGTGTGTGTGTGTGTGTGTGTGTGTGTCGCTGAAGGCCTTTTTCTGCTGGAACACTGTGTGTCCTTTTAGGCATCACAACTGACTCATGCTGTCCTGTTCTGTCTTTTATGCTTATGCACATGCATACACAAACACTCTTTCTCTCTCTCTTGTAGGATGGTGTGAGCTATGAGGTTCGCCGCTATGATGCAGCTAAGTATGCCTGTGTGAGCTCAGAGGGGCGGAGCTTTGACCAGGTGTCAGGTGAGCTAGTGCGCCGGCTGCTCATGTACACTGGAGGCAGCAATGACCAAGGTGAGCTGATCAGACTACTACGTTAACATTCACCAGCCAATAACCAGGCTCCTTGCTGAGGGTTAAGGGGTTTACAGTGGATTTTATGAAATCATTTTATTAAAATACCTCAAATGCACATTATTGATATCATAAAAATGTTTTATTTATTACTGCTGTTTTATTGTTATTTCAATATGTATTGCCCACACACTACACAATCTAGTGATTTCCTGCTCCAACACACCTGAGTCAGGTTGAAAATTAGGTGATGAGTTTATACAGGTGTACTGGGGTGGGGAAACATTAAACTGTACAGTGCTGTTGCCCTGCTGGACAAAACCTCACACATATGGATAAAGCTGGAGGTTGTAAATGATTTCTGTAATTAAACTATATGTGTGATTTCTGGAGCAGCAGTGTAATCAGACTGTGTGTTTATGTATGCCCACAGGTGAGGCGATGGGTACCACAATCCCCATTGTCATCACAGTGTTTCCACGTGATGATGGAGTCATGACCCGTCGCCTGGTTGCTGGGATGCAGATTCCTAACAACTACAGGAATGAGCCACCCACCCCTACAGATAGTGGAATAAGGATAGAGGATAGACCAGGAATGACTGTATACGCATTGTACGATACACACACACACGAGCATCTACACTTTGTACAAACACAGTAGATAAAATGCAAGTTAAAAACAGAAAGCAGTGATTTGTAAACTGTTTTACAGATATTGAAAAAACAGCACAAGGAAGACATCTAATATTTTACCTTATCTAATGAACTGACTTTGTGAATATACGCTAATTCCAAAATCATTGCCTGCAATACATTCCAGAAAGGTTGGGACAGGGGCAATGTAAGCCTGGGAGGTTTGTGAAATGATTAAAAATACTTGTTTTGGATCTTCTCACAGGTAAACAGGTGATTAGGTGAACAGGCAATGCCATCATCTTTGAGTATAAAAGGAGCGTTCCCAAAGGCCCAAAGGATCACTCAAGGTTCATCACCTTTGAAAAAGTTCGAGTGAATAGTCAAACAGTTTGAAAACAATGTCGAGCAATGTGCAAGATTAGACAGTAGATATTACATACATTCATATGGACACTAAACAAGGATAGGTACAGGCAAGCCCACCCAAAAAGCACCAGCAGAAGGCCTACGGATAAATTACTTCCGTTAAAAGCAGGCATTGTGGAATATCCATTTGTGTAGAGTATCTTGTTAAGGCTGACAGGGCTGAAGGTAATTTGACCACAATGGGCTCGGGAATACAGTTCATTCTTGCATGTACAAAAAAAATTAATACTTTACTTCGCAAAGCCAAACATCAATGTCCAGAAACGCCTCTGACTTCTCTGGCCTAAAGCTCATCTGAGACAGACCGATGCAGAGTGGAAACATGTGCTGTGGTCAGAGGTCTGATATCCTCCAGGCCAAATAGAAAAAGGACCATCCTGACTGTCACCAGTGCAAAATTTATAAGCCAGCCAGTTTCTCATGGTGTGGGGATGTGTTAGTGCCAATGACATGGTGAAGGCACAATTGATGTTCTGGGGCATTAATGTTCAGGGGTACGCCTGCATGCTGGACCAACAGATGTCTTGCACTGAAAACATGTGGTGCATTATGAAGTGCAATATATGACAATGGAGACCCTGGTCTGTTGAGCAGCTGTCATATCAAGTGTTGCATCAAGCAAGAATAAGAACAATTCCACTTTTATAGCTACAACAATTAGTGTCCTTAGCTCCCAAACTATTTCTGAACTTTGTTAAAGGAAAGGTGATATGGTAAACATGCCCCTGTCCCAGATTTTGGAATATGCTGCAGGCATCAAATATGCAATAAGTTCATATATACAAAATATATACGAAATATACAAATGCATGTTTTATACAAAACTGTTTTCAACTGTATACAGGTCCAACAGCATTTGCAACTCATTTCTGTCAGTTTATATTTTCATTTTTCTAAAGATTTCAAAATTTTTGGAACTGGGTTTATACCAGAGGGGCAGTGTTGTCCATGGCACAGCATATTATTGGATTACAGAAAAAAAAAATTCAAATTGTTAAAACTGAACATGCCGGTCAAAGCTTTTGTGTGAGGTAACATTATGTTTATGCTAGTGAGCAAACAAGTTATAGCGCACAGATAACCCAACACAACAGCCTGTATCCTCTAGCTAATTTAGAAGGATTTGAGTTAGCTCATTAATATTAAAGTGAACATTGCTTTCACATGAGCTTTGATGTTTAATTCAGCATTGCTAGTTAACTTAGCAATACTAGCTCATAAAGCTATTTATAACATCATGAGTTAATGTTCTAAAATTAGCAGCTGTATACATCCTTACAAGTAACTTAGTTAATCAACAATGGAACCTTTGATTAGTGGTATCACTATGTTAGCTACCTAGCAGGGCCCAGTTTCCTAAAACTTTTATTGTGAAGATCATTGTAACTGTCGAGAGAGCGTAGTGTTGCCTGATTCTTCCTGAAATGGAATTAAGGAATGTGTGGGGTGTGATGTTGAAATGAGAAGGTCAGACTGAGGACCTATAAGATATATGATGCGTCTCACACCTGTATTACCTTTCAGTAATAACCTTGGTATATATATATCTAAAGATGTAATTCCCATATTCTTGGTTGTGAGAAGTCCTATCCATACCATATATATTTACATCAAGGAAACTGCAATGGCTTCAACTATTTATCTGTACTTGTGAAAAAAATTATCATTCAAGAATTTTATTTAGGCTGTGCAAACCAACAGTTTAACATGTATTATTTTAAAACTAAACCAGTGTACATCACAAGCAGCTCTGAATTTGGTCATGGCCTTTTTTCCACTAAATTTTTTGATATCTTGCAGCTGTAAGTAGTCATTTAAGTAGCTCATCCAGAGCTGCACTGTAAAACTCAGAGCAAGACATTTCAAAATATAGAGTGACAGCTCATTCTTCAGTAGCGCAACAGAACATTTGTTCCGCACATCTGTCCATCAATTTTTCATTGAAGAGAAAACCCTTACCACATAACCAGTAGAGAATGGGGTGTTAAGGGCAAAGGACACCACAGCCAGGACATTTGGAAGGTCAGAAGCCTGGAAAATTGCCATCCACCTCTCAGCTGTCCACTTGGACACTCACTCCTGATACACTCTGGAACTGCTGGCAGTAATACACTCATCATAGAGCTCATCCATTGTGATGTTAAGCCTGTCAACCAAGTGAAGCCACTCAGTGATCTTCTCCATAGGAGATCCACCCAGATATCAGAGGGTGTAGCTGCAGCTGAAAGAGCCAGTTTTCCTCTGAAAATTTTAACCAAAAGTTCTGGACAACTGATGGAGGTGTGTAAGAAAGCTGTAAACTCCTGTCTGGCAACATCAGCCTTAGATGAAGAGAGATGCAGAAGCTTTTGTTTTGTTAAGAAGCCATGGAACAAATCATCTCTTCTCTGAGTTAATCTTCTCAGAAAAGAATGCATAATAGCACAGAGGTCAGTTGATGTGGTGTGATCCTTCTACAGCTTCTTGATCACCTCTTCATAGAGGAACAGAACATCATTACAAAAGAGGAAGTACACCTCCGCCTCCTCTTCAACTCCAGCAGCATCCCCTTTAAACCTCAGCAGTGCTTGCAGGTGCCTTGAACAGTCATCACCAATGCTGACAAAACACGGCTTCAGAGGATTCCAATTCTGCAACAGGCGGGTGAGTGCATGGCTGACAGTCATTTTGATCACCACATGGTGCAGGATTTCATGGAACTCAACATCACAAAAAACACAAAACCCCTTCAGGGACTCTGTCCTTTTTACTGAGATGGGAAAGAAAGTGCAAACCTTCAAGACTATTATCTGAGAGCTGACCCAAGACATGTTTAATAGTGTTATGGAGTTGCCTTGGAGGAGGTGACTGCTGGAAGACTGAATTGTGAATGCCATAAATGACATTTGCAGACCTTCAGTAGATTCATTTGGATTTTCAACAAAATTATTCAACTTGTTAATTTGTCTGTCTTGACTGAAAAACTGTAAGGCCAAGGGAAATCCTTGTTAGAGTTCATCTGTTTGCATAGAGGATGGGAGAGAATCTGAGTAGATTCTCAGCACTTTTTAAAGCAGGACTATGTAATATTTTTTGTCAAAACTGAAAATGGCATCTCTGAGTATGGACAAAAAAGCACACTAAATATGCCATGCTTGCTCTGCTATGAAATCACCCTGTAAAACCTGAAATAATAAGTCCTGGGACAGATTTGGCAGCAGTTTCTCAGACCACAGCATCTCTTTACACATGAATGTCATACACAGGTACAAAAAAAGGTCCAACTTAATGTTTGACTATCAAATGCAGTATCATATTGATAAATAAATGATGACAACAATAGATAATTCATTTACAACTTCAGAGGAAACATCATACATAGTGTTAAATTATTGATCACCTCCTCTGCTGCCTTTGGAGCAAGGACAACTGTGACCACTGCCTTGACTTTTGTCCTCCTACAGCACATCTTGGCAATGTGTTTGTTGAGTCAGCTTAAACTCATAGTTAGAAGCTCAAGTTGTACTCAGTATAAGTTCTAGCTCAGCAGCACTCACTTGTGAAGAAAAAAGTATGCAATTACACTGTATGTACAGCATGTATAGTTACATATGTATAGTATATACTACCCATATGTATACATGTAAGAGCTGTGTGGACTTAAATGTGTGTAAAAGATTGTGTTTATATACATGTACATGGTATGTATTATTATTATTATTATTATTATTATTATAAATGAAATAGTAAATATGATTTACTACTCAGTTAATTAATGGCTTTTTTGTGTAGTTAACAACTAAAACTAGAAACAATAAAGGGTCATAAAAAACTGACATGTCTTGCACTTTCCCATGAACTGTAGGTATTTTTTTATTTTATTTTATTTTATTTATGTATGACCTGTGAACAGGTGCACTTTTGCAGTAAACTGCAGTGCAGCATTTTTGCTTGCATTTAACTTTTTTTAATTACATTTTGTTATGATTTCATATCACATATATATATTGTCAATTTTTTCAATATTGTCAGTTTTTCACATGGTAGTTTGAACTACTTTAAATAGCTTTAGTTAACTAGATTTCCCTTTAGGAAAGCTTAGCTGTAAAGATGCCTGGCAAACAAGGAACTTTGACACCTCCCTCTCCACGTGTCCTTTGCAGCCTCTATGATTTTCTCTGATGTGTGCTGTTTGATGTCACAAATTCTTACCTACTAATAGGTCAAATCAATGTTACATCACAAAAACAAAAACGTCAGTTCTGGGTGGGTAATGCTTGTAGCGCCTAACAGGATTTATTGTCAATTCTGATACTGAACTTGGAATCCTTTAAACAAATAGGTTAAATAGAACTTTTTCAGTGATCTTGTGATGAAACATAAATATTGAGACAGTGTGTACTGCTTCATATTCATTTTTATTATTATTGCAGTTTGAGACCCTCGAGGGTCCTGGCCATCAGGCTTGGTCTCCAGAACTCTTCCTAATGGCCAGGACCCTCGAGGAGCAGTGGAGTCCACCATCAGGACAATGTCTCCAACATTTAGATTCTTCTTTACAGTTGTCCATTTCTGCCTTTCCTGCAGTAAGAGGAGGTATTCTTTGGTCCATCTGCGCCAGAACAGGTCAGCCTTTCCATCGCCGTCTGGCATAGAAGTCGGACTTCAGGAAAGTTCCAGGAGGCAGAATGGGCATAGATTTAAACAGGAGAATGTGGTTGGAGGTCAGTGGTTCCAGGTCGTATAGGTCTGAGGACACCGTGGAGAGTGGGCGGCTGTTGAGGATTGCTTCTGCCTCACAGAACATGGTCTGAAGACCTTCATCATCGATGAACTGCTGATAGAGCGTGGAGTTCAACACTTACGTTCCGTATAGTCTTTCCCAGACTCCACCATGATGTGATGCAGCTGGTGGGTTGAAGCTCCATTCAGTTCTATCAGGAAGCAGGGAATCTCGGATCTTTCCCTCATTCAGTGACATCAGGGCCTTTTTAACTCTGCATGAGCTCCCACCAGATTCGTCCCATTGTCAGACCTGATGTGCTTCACCTGACCTATCCTGCATATAAATCTCCTCAAAGCATGAATGCATGAGTCAGTGTCCAATGAGTAAGCGACTTCCAGATTTTACCAGTATTGCTCTACTAGACATACAGGTGAAAAGTGCTCCATACCTTTTGATTGTGCTTCTTCCTCGCCTTACTTCAAATGGGCCAAAGTAATCCAATCCCACGTTAGTAAAGGGAGGGAGGTCAGGCAGAATTCTCTCCGGCTGCAAATCTGCCATCTTTTGTTCACCAGCTTTGCCCTTCAGACGTTGACACATGGTGCATCTTGAGAGCACCTTTCTTGCTACGGAGTTGCCTTTTACAATCCAATACCTTTCTCAGAGCTTTGAGAGCATGTGGTTTCTTCCACTGTAACCACTGCACTCATGGATGTGTCTTAACAGAAGAATTGAAATATGTGACTCTTTGGGCAAAAATGCATGGATGTTTAGCTTCCACAGGCATTGCAGATTTGTGCAGTCAGCCACCTACTCTCATGATGCCTTTGTCCAGCACAGGATCAAGCCGACAGAGATTGCTGCTCCTATGCAGCCTAGGTGGCACCAACACCAGTGATGCAATTTCTGCAGGGAAAGACTGGTGTTGGACATAGGCGATGATCGCCTGTTCTGCTTCTGCAATGTTAATTGTGAGGAGATGTCCACCAATGGCGGTCCTGAAATCCTCAGACTTTATACTCATCTTCTTCCTATTAGAATGAGTGTTTTGATGCGAAAGAAGTTCCTTTCCTCCCTTCATCTTTAGCATCAAAGCACCTTTCAGTCTGAGGTACCATGCCACTGCCATTAGTAATCTCACCCAATCAGAGAAGTACAGAATAAGCTGGTGTGTTGGGTGTTTCAGTCTCCACCACTGTTGCAGACACAGCAGTGTTTTTCCTCACCTCTGGATCATTCTGAAACACGGAGCCCAATGCTTCAATGGCTGTCCAACTTTCGTCAGACTTCCAAAGGAAATCAGGGGCATGAATCCATCTCCTCTGTTCAATTAACTTTTTTGCACTTAGTCCTCTTGAGCAATCAGTAGGATTGTCTTTGCTACTCACATATCTCCATTGAGACACTTAATGTTGTCTTGGATCAGTAAGACCCTATTTGCAACATAGGTCTTAAATCTTGCTGAATCATTTGCAATGTATTTGAACACCGTTTGGCTGTCAGTCCAGAAAACTGAGGCCTTTAAGTCGAGGTGCAATTCTCTCCTCAGCATTTTGTCCACCTTCACCAGCAGTGCTGCAGCAGCCAGCTCCAGTCTCAGAATCGTGATGGCCTTTAGTGGAGGGACCTGGACTTTCCAAGGACAAAAGTGACATGCACCACATCCTGCTCGTTCACCTGTCTTATGTAGCTAACAGAGCCATAGCCACTCTCACTGGCGTCGGAAAAGTGATGCAATTCGGCACATCTCGTTACTCCATAGCCATGAGGTTTCAGACAGCTTTGCAAACTGAAGCTCTTGATTTTCTCCAGGCTGCCGGTCCATTCCATCCATCAGTCAGACACAGACTGCGGCAAAGGCTCATCCCATCCAAAGCCTCTATGGCAGAGCTCCTGCTGCAACTGCTTAGCTGGAAGAATGAGAGGAGCAAAAAAGCCCAGAGGATCAAAGATAGAACTGACAACAGACAATATGCCCCTGTGGGTATGTGGCTTTTGACCTAAATTGATGTTAAATTGAAAATTGTCAGAGTCCATGCACCACTGCAATCCCAGTGTTCTTTCAACAGGCAAACTGTCTTTGTCCAAATCCAATGACTTAATTCCTTTTGCTCTGTGTTCCACAGGAATGGACGCAAGAATAGCCCTGCTATTGCTGACTCACTGAGTAAACTAAAACCCACCTTTACTGCACAATGAAGTGAGATCTTTCACCAGCTGGATGGCATCAGATTCTCTGGTTACAGACAGCACAGTCATCCACATAAAAGTTATGCCAGATGGTCTCAGCCACCTGAGGGGGAAAATGGATCTCATCGTCAGTAGCAGTTTTTTGCAGAGCAAAACTTGCAATACTTGGAGAAGACCAAGCACCAAATATGTGTACAAGCATACGGTGTTCCCTAGGGGACCGACTGGTATCACCTTGTGGCCACCAGAGGAATCGCAAGTAGTTCACATCAGACTTTGCCACCCTTACCTGGTGGAACATAGGCTTGACGTCAGCCATGATTCCAATTGGCTCTTTGCGAAATCTCAAGATGACTCCGATGAGGGAGTTGGTCAGGTCAGGACCCTGGAGTAGTGCTGTGTTGAGGGAAACACCATGAAAAGAGGCGGCACAATCAAACACCACTCTGAGCTTTTCCCTTTTAGGGTGATAAACACCGTGGTGTGGCAAGTACCATACATTTCCTGGTGGCTGTGCCAAATCCTCCTGTGGAATTTCCTCAGCATAGTTATTCTCAAAGATGTCATTGAGAAATCGTCCTGTTTGTATTGCTCATCCCTTTTCATTTTCCTTTTCAGGCTTTGCAAACGCTGTTCTGCAACCTGCCGATTATTCGGCATTAACACATCGGGTTTCCTAAAGGCAAGTTCAGACTGTAATGTCCATCTTTCAAGAGTGCTCCATTAGCCATCTCTAAAAACTGTTTGTCCTCAATAGACATTTCAGTCCTTTCCTGCGAAGCAACTTCATTGAAGTCGTACTGTGACTGGTTGTACTGTGACATCAGCAGCTTTTCCAGACCTGCCACTGAAATCCTATTCACAGTCACACTGTCACCACTGCCACCACTGCCAGCAGTATTTCTTAAGGGCCCATTTACAACCCACCCCAATAGGGTTCTAACTGCATAGGGACCCCCATTTTGACTGATAATAAGCTCCCAAGGTTCTAAAAGGTTAGGAGTATTCATACCAGTCAGAAGTTCTACCTTAGAACTGATGGTGGGGAGTGTTACCTTACCTAAATACACCCAAGACTTCAAATCATTTTGCTTGGGAATGCTGTTTATGGTGACAGGCATTTCCTTTTGAGTAAAGGTATTTGGAAGAGAAAGGAAGTTATCATCATCCAGTGCTGAAACTTCCAATCCTGAAACAACATGAGTGGGAACAGACATTTGCTGATTCATAGTTCGAAAAAGAATGCGTGTCTTTTTACCTTTCATATGGAGGCATGACATCAGCTCCTCAGAGCAAAAGGTGGCAGAGGACCCAGGATCCAGGAGAGCATAGACCTGCAACACATGGCTGCCCTTTGCGGCCTTGACTTTAACAGTCTTACTGACTTGAACAATGGGAAGAACACCCTCTTGGTCCCCGGCCCCTATATGACCACATAACTCTGTTGATGCATTGCCTATGCCATCAAAGGGCTTTTCTGCTTCTTGAGCTGTGTTTCTCTCAATATGCAAGGCACTCGGATGCACTTGTTTGCAAATGCTACATGTGAGATGTTGTTTGCAATCCTTACTGATATGGCTTGTGGCCTGAAGACATCCAAAGCATATACCGTTGGCCTTTAAAAGGCTGAGCTTATCTTTATGAGCTTTCTTTGCAAATTATTTGCATTTGTCCAAGGTGTGCTTTGAGCTACAGAGGGTACAAGAGGGTTGGAGCTTTAACTCTTTTGGGGGGAGAGCTACACTTGTGACATAGCTACTGCTGGATGCCTTTGAAGGCTGTGACTTCACAGTAAACTTAGGCTTTCCCCTAATGGCTGTTTGATCTTGAAGATCACCAAAGATTTGATCAGCTGATATGCGAGCTTGTTCTTCAATGAAAGAGACAAGATCCACAATTCCAACCCTCAAATTCAGGTGCTCTTGTAGCTCATATGCCCTGTTGCGCCATTTCTCTCTGAGCTTATAGGGCAACTTGAGGGCAATGCTTCTCAAATTGTATACCATGTCCAGCTCCTCCATGTACTCCATATTCTCCATAGCATTGCAGCAGCTCCTGAGGAACATAGCATAATCCTGCAACATTTTGGAATCCTCAGACTTTATTTGAGGCCAAGAAAGAGCTTGGTCCAAATAGCCACAAGAGATCTTATATTCATTTCCAAAGTTTTCCTTCAGTAATTCTTTTGCCTATCGGTAGCCTCTTTCAGGTGCCATATATTCACAACTCTTGAATAGTCTTTGTGCTTGTCCCTTAGTGTACTGAATCAGAAACTGCAAGCAGTCTCCATTATTATCAGTTTTACGTTCAATCATATTTTCAAAAGAATTAATAAATGACTGATACTCCAGAACATGACCGTCAAAGACTGGAATGGTACCTTGTGGCAATGTAGACAGAAGTTGCTGTTTCATGAGCATCCTTGTTAACTCGCTGTGATTCTCCAAAATTTTTCTCATGTGGCTTTCATGTGATGGACTAGGTTGATTTTGCTGTGAGGCACAGCAGACTGAGTAGCTCGAACAGAGCTTGCAAATGGACGGGGAGAGAAAGAATGGGTAGTTAATGAGGAAAGGGTAGAAGAAATGGTGGCAGGGATGGTAGAGGGAAAGCTATGAGATGAAGTGTGTTTCCGTTGAGACCGCACATCACTGGTGGCCCTAGAATAAGACGAGAACCTGGTGGGAGGCATATCCGGAACTAAATCAAGCAGGGGAAATTGCACATGAATGCATGTTTTGGGTATGACTGCTGGAGTAATCATTTCATGAAAATTAAGCGAGCTGCCCAGCATTTCATCCAGAGGATCATGTGTGGCAGCTGCAGCTTCAGGGGCTTCAGCACCTGGTATTGAGACTGAAAAAGCATCAAAGTTTTCAGCATTAGACAAATTAAATACAGTCTCTTCAGCCTTTTCTTAACCTTTCCTCTTGTTCCTCAATAGCATGCTTCTCTTGTAATTTTTAAGCTTTAGCCATTAAAGCAGCACGCTCGGCCTCTGCATTAATGCACAATGATTTTGGCGATGCGCTTGATGTATTTGATTAATTTGACTTGTGTGATGCCACATCAGTAAAGTCAAGATCAGCATCGGCGTCACCAAGAAAAACAGGAGGCGGTTCCACTATTTGCGGGACAGAAGAAGTGACCTCCATTAAGCTAGAGGAAATGGGGTCTTCCATAGTTGTATTCCATTTAGTTACAGTTGCAATAAAAGCCGTTATCCACGCACATCTAGGCTGATACCAATTTTCATCGTCTTTAATGTGCTCTACCTCATTTAACATCTCGACATAAGATGAATGTTTAAATCTTTAAACTCAGCAAGATATTCATTGAATTTAAACGTTTCCTTTCACTTCATCAATGTAGTCCTTACTGGCCATTAAATGATTCAAAATGCTCATTCTCCGAGTGATGTAAGATATTTTTCCAGATCTGGCTGAGCACAAACGTGCCGCCACGTCAGTCATGTTCGGAATTTCGTTCATTTCATAAAAACACAAAAAATGTTAAACCACTTTCGCTGAATACTGAAGAATCCAGTAAGTTCAAAACCAGTGCGTAGAAAAACCAAGATATCATGTTTCATTCACTCAAGCAGGCCTTGGTTTCACCACTCCAAATGTTTGGCCAACGTGTAATTAACTTGCAAAAATAAGATCACAGTCCATCAAACAAAATCATATACCAAACTTGCTTCTAAATTCTTCGGATAATATATCCTAACAAAAGGACCATCCAAAGTTTAGCAGTTGAAGGCATATACCTCCGTTGAAGCATTCCTTTGTTCAACTCGCCATGCGTAGGGTCGACATTTCCTGTTGAGTCCAAACATGCGTAATTCCAAAGTTTCTTCCAAAAAGAAACCACAGCACATCATTGATGTAATATAATGGTAAAAAACAGTTTGAGTTTATCCTGTAACCCCTTGTTTCCAGTTTCCAATTGTCTTTACCACACAGGAGAAGACAGATTCAGTGTCAGACTCACAGTTGGTTTCCAAGAATTCCAAAGAGGGTATCTGATGCAAAATGTCGCCGGAAATTTATTATGAATAAATAGAAATACAAAATTAAATATGCAGTGGTAGCATGAAGTCGGTAAATATCACATTAATAACTGTTAGGCGAGCCCAGGGTAGAGCAAGGTTGTTTGGCTAACAGGCCCCAATGGCCGAATGAGCAGAACTGGGGTACGCCTACCGAGTACCAGCTAAGTGCCTACAGAGTGTCAAATGAGGTCAATGATGGTATTGCTGCTCTGCCTTCCTCTCTATCATGCATCTCATTCACAGATTTACAGGGTGGCACCAATCACCTATAGGGGGCGCACACTCATAAAGCCAACAAAAAAGAACATATAAACAAACCATCAAACAATTATTAATAAATACTGGCACACTAGATGCTCGTAATATTTTTGGTGTTGATAATGGAATCCTGTGTGCTACTACAGCTTTTCTAGTGCTGTTAAATTCTATTTTAAACTGATATTCCTACTTCATCATTAACTGGCCTGTGTGTTTTTGTCATTAAATCATGAGCGCATGCATGAGCTGTTCATTTTCAGTACAGAACTTAATAAGTTGCCTTTATTTTATCTGCTATGACTGACTTTATTTGCTTTGATAATGCTCACAACTGTTACATGTTACAGCACCAAGCTAACGATGCATTCAGTAGCTTTTGAAAGCAGGAAAACAACAAAAAAATTAATCCTGAATCATTAAGTTCTTGGGTATACGCGTTACCTTACTTTAAAAAGTCTCACAGTCCATGCTAGCTGCTCTAAGGTGATACCCAGTCACTGTAGCCATTTTAGCTTTTTCACTGCAGTCACACTGAAGCAAAGTGGAGTGGTTTTGTGCATGGTTTAAGCTTTGCATATAATAAGGAGAACTGGGGGAGTAGTGAGGTGGAAAAACAGAAATGTTCCAAATAAACTTTTTTATTCAATCACTTTCTTTTTCTCAGCAATAACAAGGGTCCTTAGCAATTCTAAAAAGCACATGAACCCTATTTCCTTCAAAAAATTGACATTACAGCCTCAAACACAACAATATTGTACTACTATTGACTATATTTTGGTTCAGTCTGTACTGTTTAGATTTTCCACTACTTAAGACAAGTTGTTCCTACCGCTGACTGGATGAGCTATCTACCTCAAGTATAGCCAGGATTCATGTTCGCAAACATTCTGATTTGGTCTACAGAGAAAACCCAGTGGAATACGATGAAGTTGGCCTTTTCCCATGCTCTTCACCGGACTGTGTTTGGAGGGTACCGTTTTTAAAATAGGCCACTGTCAGGCATATCATGGTAACACTGATGTATTTTCTCATTGGTTGCGTGTACGTAATATAACAGTACTTCTTAGGGACTGTGTGGAATGAAATACAGCTACTGCTTGAGAATTGGAACATAGCATGAAGCAGAACAGCAGGGTTTTCTTCTCATACAAATATCCCTGTTTTAATAAGTCAACCCATAATATTTCTCACCCATAGTTTTGCACCAAATTAATTCTCAAAAATATGGAATAAAGCATGTCCTGTATCAGTTCAGAATGAAATGCATCTTTTAGTGTCCAGTTACAAAATGATTCCATATTTTACAGGATGGTTGGTAACCCTAGCCCAGTGTGACTTTCGCTCTACCATTTAAGAATCATGTGCTAAGATTCGGGAAACCATGTCATGTCTCTGACCTTTACCCCTGTGTGTGTGTGTGTGTGTGTGTGTGTGTGTGTGTGTGTGTGTGTGTGTGTGTGTGTGTGTAGGCAGTTTGGTGGTTTTGCAGGGGAGAGTGAGTATCGTGCGCAGGCAGCCCGGCTGATTCGGACTCTGGGAGAGGGCGCTCCCTACCAACGCAAACATTACTTCTGCTGCAGCTACGACCCACCAATCAAGCCCTATAGCCGCCGCAATGAAGTGTGGTTCATCCAGGAGGAGCCCTGAGAAACACACACACGCACAAACACACACATACACACATCCATTCACATGCATATATATATATATACACTCACCATACACTTTACTAGAAGCCCCTTGTGTATTTCCACTCACAGGCCAATAGGGCAGGGAAATACTGCCAAATATATTATCATAATATTTTTTCCATGTCATTTGATATCAATTGTACGTAATTAATATACAGTCCCTACAGTCCCTGCTCAATTTTCAAAAGGAACAGTCCCATTGCACAGGTTGCTAACAATGAATGGAAGCTAGCGGTCATCAGATAGCATAACTGGTTAGCATAGTTAGCATATCACTTTTTTTATTATATTTGCTTTCATTCATTGCATTAGCATTATTATGATTATTATTGACTGATGATAAAGTCTCAGTAGTATGTTGAATCCTGAAGAAATAAAAGACCTTTTCTGATGAAGTATACAAAACTATTGGAATGTTTCTAGCACATTTTTTGCTACCTGTACAGCAAGTAAAAGGCACACAGCATCATCAAGCCTTTGTTGCTAATACCAGTTAATAAATAACAAAAAGAATTGATTTTGATAGTTATTGTTATGGATTTATTTAATATGCTCCACCTACTTTACAATTAGGTCATCTGTTGTCATGTACAGTTTGTCAGTTATCAACTTCTGCCCATTGATGAAGTACTTGAGGACGGCTATCAAACTGAGTATCAACAGATAGACTACAGCTATCTGCAACTGCACACCAGCAAGGTGGAGTTACAAGGGCTTTCAGATAATGGCTGACCTGTGTATGCACTCTCTCTCACACACACACAGACACATACAAGCACGCACACACACACACACACACACACACACACACACACACACACAAACATTTAGGTTAATTACATCATTTATTTGGAATAGACACTCCCAAAATTTTCCCCTGCTGCACTGACGTTGAACTGTATGCTTGCACTGGGTCGGTATGACCAAAAGGTCAAAACAAGCTTAAAACAAAGTGCGCGCTGTGCCCTGGAGTAAAAAGTAAGATGTTTGACTTTGAAATGTAGTGGAGTGAAAGTAAAAAGTTGCCTAGAATGGAAATACTTCAGTAAAGTACAGATACATGAAAAGACTACTTACTAACTAATTACATTTGCTCCATTACTGTCCATCACTAGTTAGACGCCACACTGGAAGGTTGTTAGACAACAGTCTGGTGCTAGGACAGACACATGGGACCAGTCTTCATTTAAAAGCACAAACATTTTAACCTCTTCTGAATACTTCTCACATTAGCACTATTAAAGCCAGCAGCGTTGCGTGATGCTTATTCCCCTGCACTCTCTTCTTGTCATTTCCCTTGTAGCTTATATTTTATAATTTGGGATGTCATGTGTGTGATTTTATGGAAAAATCTCAGAAATGCATTTGCAAAAACAGGCCTAGGGACTTTTTTTGGCTAATTATCTTGTGACCCCAGATGGACTGCTGCTGTGCTGTGGTTTTGAGAAAGCTGACATTTGAAGTTTACAACGCACACTACGAATAGACTCGATTGACTTACAAGGAAGGTTATCTATTTATAAACAGCATCTGCCCTGAAAGTATCAGCATACTTATGCCCTAAAAGTGTAAAAAGAAATTAATGTGAGATTAACCCCATCTCCCACTCCTTGCATTTGTGAATGAGTAGTTCACTTTATAGTGCATTTATAGTAGATGTTTAGTTTTACGGAAAACACAGAGCAAGTGTTTAAATGAAATGATTAACTGAAATGAAAGTGTTTGTGATGACTGGATGCATCTGAAAATCACCTTGATGAAGTTCATGTCTAACACTGATATGGCACACAGATTGAGGTTTGGGAATACTATGGAACATCCTGCTGATGTCTGGTCCAAGAGGAATCAGTTGTGTTAGAAAATTGAGACTAAATATGACCTGTAGAGTTGCAATTTGATGTTTCCTCCTCAACTGTGTCTCACGCTATGTGGACTTGTTTATATTTTTAATCTTTACATATAGGTTCATGATTAAATGGAAGCAATACAGTGGTTTTCTTGTTTGCTTTCCAAGTTTATCTCAGAGCATTTCTACAGTTTAGATTCATTTGATCTAATACACTGATAAACTGATACACTTTTCCATGTGTGTGTAAATATAATAGGAGTAGCTTCTCTTATTTAGTTAATGACTCAGAATCTGAAGCTAAAGCTGTGTGTAGCGTGTGACTATGTTTGAAAATCTAGGCTGGATGTATTTGACTGATTTACCTACATGTGAAAATAAAGGTTTGTGGAAAACAGATGTGGAGTTTACCTACTGATGTGCCTATAAAACAGCTAAAATGTTTAACATTTAGAATAATTATTAGCTATTTTGGCACACTTTTTAATATAAATACCCTTACCTGTGGTAAAATTACTGTAACACATGGCCTCAAGTGGTTTATTGTCTTTATAAAAAAGTGTGAACATAAAATGTGATAAAATGTGCTAAAACCATCCTGGAAAGTTCAGATCCATCACAACTGTCTGTAATTTCCAACTTAAATGTAAAAAGTATTACATTTACAAGTTTTATAGTTAAATTTGCCATTTGGAAGACTACTTTTGATATTTCATTTACATACATCTGGATGATTCATGAGTAGCTTCAGTTAAATTAAAATGTATTGCACAAGCTGGATTAATATATTTCATGTGGTTATGGAATAATGGCGTCAAAATGTTAATTAAAATGCTATTGACCTAATATGCATTTGTACTCAGTAATAATGTATTTGATGTAAAATGTAATTATCAAACTTAGCACCACACTAGAAAGATAGCAAAATTCAAATGTCAAAGGAAAAACAGCGCTTCGCAATTACATAGTCTTGCATACTCATACATATACATACATATTCTGTGGCAAAATGCGGAGAAGGATTCATGTGGACTATTTCCGATCTTATGTTAGAAGATGGGCTGCAACAGATCAACATATCCATTTGTAATGATTACTATGTCTTTATACACAACTCACAAAGAATATTTAATCAAAGTGGTTTTTCTGTTTTAATGAGTGAGCGAGTGTCTGTTAGGCAACAGTAAACTACACATACAGATTTATCCAGCATCGAGGGCTACCTAACAATGTACATAGTGAGCACCAGATGTGGATATATTGCTGTGTTCCACCTTATCTGTTACCATAAATGTACTCACAAAATAATTTAGTTGTAATTATACTAGTACACAAAGACATTAACAATGGCTTTTAGCTAGCTTAATTCTGCAGCCCTCCACTATTAATGTATTGTATTAGCAGATGTGGTGATGGCACAAGAATATATCCACATTCGATGCTCACATTATAGAAGATATCGCCACATGCCATCAACTGGAATGTGGGTAAAGGGGCTCCATGCTCCCCTGGTTATAAAGTCTTTCTGTTTTTTATAAACCAAACCCCCAGGCATTAGGCATCATAAGTGGATATATTCCTCTGTTTCACCTCATATGCAAAAAAAAAGAATAGCTATAAAGCTATGACTGCCATGTTTCCAGATAAAGCCTTTTCCGCTAAGTGTGTGGTTGGCACCATCTTGTAGTATGTTATCTAGCTTGTAACTGATGATATGCTTATGAAAATGAAAAAGGGTTTGCATTTGCCACAGAGTGAGTGCAGCAGGCGAGAAGAAGCACCGTTTACCATTTATCATTTGATTTTTGCCATCTTTCTAGCGTGATGGTAAGTCTGAATCAAAATATCATAGCAGTATTTAATGGAGAAGCATTTGCTATATAAGTTCTTACTCACTAAATTACCAATGCAACAATAATGCAAATTTTCACTAATGTCTCTATGCAATTAATATGCCCTTCGAATGTTGTAGAAACAGATTAGCATGTTAGTTACCTTCTAGCCTGTCTAGCGTGCTATATTTTGCCTTGTTGTTAAAGAAATAAGCCAGGGGTGTCTAAAATCCGGCTCCAGGACCAAACGCGGTCCACGGACAGATTGTAATTGGCCCCTTGCTTCTGTTTTACAGTGTATTATAAGAGGCCCGACAGTCATTACATTGCAGATCTCCCTTTTATTTGATGGCAGCAGCTGACCAGACCTGCAATTTCATTTAGTGAATGACATTTAGTCAAGACTACAAACATAAAGCTCAAACTAGAGACTGAAAACTGCTGATTTTCAGCAGTGCGAGATGGATAACTTCTTATCAGAGCAAATTTAGTAGTTCAGTAAATATTAACCCTTTAAGGTGTTAACTTGATATGTAAAGAACATTACCTAACAAAACCAAAAATTTATAGATTTTTTTTTGGTGGGGGGGTATACAGTAACAGGAAACATGGTAACTCACAGAAAGCTCAAATTCTATGTGCTGATATTTTGACAACTTAATATTTTGAATCATTTGTAAATAATATGTCGACCCTCAGGTATTTTAACATGGTACAATCTGGCCCTCTTTGAAAAATGTTCAGACATCCCTGAAATAAGCTGTTAACTATCCAGGTTAAACAAAACTGGGTTTTTACTTCATCAATGTTCTTGGTGGTCCATGTAAGTAGCATAACAGTTAGTTCATAGACCAGCCTTTTTAATTGTCTGGGTGCAGTAATACAGAATTTAATTTGTGAAGCCATATTAGGTGTGTACATATCAAGTACTTTACTTAGCTCAGCAAATCAGTTTTGTTTAGGACCAGAATGATTTGTTAAGTGTTATTGTTATGGTATGCCTGACCTTGCATTCCGCCACTCTGGTTCACTCTACATGCCACTGGAGGGAGCTTCTCTGTTATTATACCATTGAAGTTACCCTACTCAAAATATCTGGGGCTGTTTGGCAAGTAAACTATGAGCTATGTATTGTTTAAATTTTGCCTTAGCGCTCAGTGTAAACTCTTCTCACCAAACCATCACTGTCAACAGTTCTGTGTAAATCGAAATATTTTGATTATTATGCCCTCCATATCTCTATATCCTCTCCATGGATCACCACCTTATCGTGGTGGAGAGGTTTGTGTGCTTGAAGGACCCTGGGAGCTATGTTGTCTGGAGCAAAAGCTCCTGGTAGGGTCTTCCATGGCAAACTGGTCCTAGGTGACAGGCCAGACAAAGTGTGATCCATAACCACCCCTATGAGGACAACAAAACCGGACTTGTGTACCCTGCCCGGATCAGGGTTACCGGGGCCCCACCCTGGAGCCAGGCCTGGGGGAGGGGCTCGCCAGCGAGCGTCTGGTGGCCGGGCATTCACTCATGGTGCCCGGCCGGGCCCAGCCCGAAGGAGCTACATGAGTCCCCCCTCCGATCGAGCCACCACCGATGGGAGGGGCAGTAGTAGGGGTGCGGTGCATTGTGGATCGGGCAGTGTCCGAAGGCGTGGGCCTTGGCGTTCTGATCCTCGGTTGCTGAAACTGGCTTTTGGAACTTGGAACGTTACCTCACTGGCGGGGAAGGAGTCTGAGTTGAGGTGCACGAGGTTGAGAGATACCGGCTAGATATAGTCGGGCTCACCTCAACACACAGCTTGGGCTCTGGGTCCAATCTCCTTGAGAGGGGCTGGACTTTTTTCTTTTCTGGAGTTGCCCATGGTGAGAGGCGGCGGGCAGGTGTGGGCTTTCTCATAGCCCCTCGACTCGGCGCCTGTATGTTGGGATTTTCCCCGGTGGACGAGAGGGTAGCTTCCCTACGCCTTCGGGTTGGGGAACGGGTCCTGACTGTTGTCTGTGGTTATGCACCGAACAGCAGTTCAGAATACCCAGCCTTCATAGTGTCCTTGGGAGGGGTGCTTGAAAGTGCTCCTCCTGGAGACTCGATTGTCCTACTGGGGGACTTCAACGCTCATGTGGGCAACGACAGTGAGACCTGGAGGGGTGTGATTGGGAGGAATGGCCTCTCTGATCTGAACCCGAGTGGTGTTCAGTTTTTGGACTTCTGTGCAAACCACAGTTTGTCCATAACGAACACCATGTTTGAACACAAGGATGTCCATAAGTGCACATGGCACCAGGACACCCTAGGCCGCAGTTCAATGATTGACTTTGTAGTCGTGTCAGCGGACTTGAGGCCATGTGTATTGGACACTCGGGTAAAGAGAGGAGCTGAGCTGTCAACTGATCACCACCTGGTGGTGAGTTGGATCAGGTGGTGGGGGAAGATGCCAGTCAGACCAGGCAAACCCAAACGTATAGTGAGGGTTTGCTGGGAACGTCTGGCAGAAGAACCTGTCAGATTGATCTTCAACTCACACCTCCGTCAGAACTTTGACCAGATATCGGGGGAGGTGGGGGACATTGACTCCATGGACATTGGGCCATGTTCCGCTCCTCCATTGTTGAAGCGGCTGACTGTAGCTGTGGTCGCAAGGTAGTTGGTGCCTGTCGGGGCGGTAATCCTCGAACCCGGTGGTGGACACCCCAGGTGAGAGATGCCGTCAAGCTGAAGAAGGAGTCCTACCGGACATGGTTGGCCTGTAGGACACCAGAGGCAGCTGTCAGGTATCGACAGGCCAAGCGATCTGCGGCTTCAGTCGTTGCCAAGGCAAAAACCCGGGTGTGGGAAGAGTTCGGTGAGGCCTTGGAAAGTGACTTTAAGTCGGCTCCAAAAAGATTCTGGCAAACCGTCAGGCGACTCAGAAGGGGAAAGCAGTGTGCCACTAGCACTGTATATAGTGGAGATGGTGTGCTGCTGACTTCAACTGAAGACGTCATTGGGCGGTGGAAGGAATACTTTGAGGACCTTCTCAATCCCACCAACACGTTCTCCAGTGAGGAGGCAGAGTCTGGGGACACGGGAATAGGCTTGTCCTTTACTGAGGCCGAAGTCGCTAAGGTAGTTAAAAAGCCCCTTGGCGGCAGGGCTGCAGGGGTGGATGAGATCCGTCCTGAGTTCCTCAAGGCTCTGGATGTTGTGGGGCTGTCTTGGCTGACACGCCTTTTCAACATTGCGTGGACATCGGGGGTGGTGCCACTGAATTGGCAGACTGGGGTGGTGGTGCCTCTTTTTAAAAAAGGGGACCGGAGGGTGTGTTCCAACTACAGGGGAATTACACTCCTCAGCCTGCCTGGTAAGGTCTATGCAGGGGTACTGGAGAAGAGAGTCCGGCTTATAGTCGAACCTCGGATTCAATAGGAGCAGTGCGGGTTCCGTCCTGGTCATGGAACACTGGACCAACTCTTTACCCTCTCCAGGATTCTGGAGGGTTCATGGGAGTTTGCCCAACCAGTCCACATGTGCTTTGTGGATTTGGAGAAGGCATTCGACTGTGTTCCCCGGGGTATTCTGTGGGAGGTGCTTCGGGAGTACGGGGTACATGGCTCTTTGCTACGAGCCATTCAGGCCCTGTACAAACTAAGCAGGAGTTTGGTTCGCATGGCCGGCAGTAAGTCAGACTTTTTCCCAGTGAGAACTGGACTCCGTCAGGGCTGCCCTTTGTCACCGATTCTATTCATAATTTTTATGGATAGAATTTCTAGGCGCAGTCAGGGGATGGAGGGTGTCCGGTTTGGTGACCTCAGGGTCACATCGCTGCTGTTTGCAGATGATGTGGTCCTATTGGGGACATCAGGCCGTGAACTTCAGCTTTCACTGGATCGGTTTGCAGCCGAGTGTGAAGCGGCCGGGATGAGGATCAGTACCTCCAAATCCGAGGCCATGGTTCTCACGCGGGAAAGGGTGGAGAGCCCTCTCTGGGTCGGGGATGAGCTCTTGCCTCAAGTGGAGGAGTTTAAGTATCTCGGGGTCTTGTTCACGAGTGACGGTACAAGGGAGCGTGAGATTGACAGACGGATTGGTGCTGGGTCAGCAGTGATGCAGGCTCTTTACCGGTCTGTTGTGGTAAAGAAAGAGCTGAGCCATAAGGCAAGGCTCTCGATTTACTGGTCAATCTACGTTCCCACCCTCACCTATGGTCATGAGCTTTGGGTAACGACCGAAAGAACGAGATCGCGAATACAAGCGGCCGAAATGAGTTTCCTCTGCAGGGTGGCTGGACTCTCCCTTAGAGATAGGGTGAGAAGTTCGGTCATCCGGGAGGGACTCGGAGTAGAGCCGCTGCTTCTTCACGTCCACAGGAGCCAGTTGAGGTGGTTTGGGCATCTTGTTAGGATGCCTCCTGGACGCCTCCCTTGGGAGGTGTCACAGGCAAGTCCACCAGGGAGGAGACCCCGGGGAAGACCCAGGACACGCTGGCGTGACTATATCGCCCAGCTGGCCTGGGAGCGCCTCGGAATCCCTCCCAGGGAGCTAGTGGAAGTGGCTGGGGAAATGGAGGTCTGGGCCTCATTGCTCAGGATGCTGCCCCCACGACCCGAACCCCGGAGAAGCGGAAGATGATGGATGGATGGATGGATGGATGCTAAACACTCATGGTTTCAATAGAGAGACGCTGTTGGCCTGTCTACTTCTGATGAAAGTTGTATTTGCCATTCATGATAACCACCAGTGGACCGTTGCCTAATTGGTTAAATGCAATGTTGCAACCACAATCTCTCACACAATTGTTGTGTGTCGTTTTGCTACATGTTCACGAAAATGGTGTGAAATGGGATGCATTTTCTCTCGTCTAAAGGGGGCTGTTGGAGGTGTTAGCCAATGAGCAGTGACATGCATATAAAGCCCACCATATTAAAAAGGCAGTGCACATTATGGATTCTAATACAGTCCTCTACAAATGCAGGAGCTGCAGATGTATGTGTGCAGGTGTATATGACAGCTGAAGACATCAGAAGACATGTTTGTCATAAGTATTTTAGTATAGTTTTGTTAGAGGCATTAGCTAGAATTGCCTTCTCAGGTATTCAATTTCACCACTGTTTCCGTTTAAATAAATGCTTTGATATGTTTTGTAGGGGCTGAATGCAGCCCTACTGAACTTTTTTGCTGCACTGCTAGGCAGAATCCGCCATACCAAGTTTAAAGAGTAACTCCACCCAACTGGCTAAACTTTGAAAAATGCTCAAAAATGGGAGGGGCATGTTGGGAGGGTAATGTTGGGTTTGGAGTTAGGGCTGCGAGTGAAATGAGCCTTTCTTTCATTTCCAGGGTCGACATTTACGGTTTGCAAAGTTCTGTGTAAAATCATTTCCGTTTTTGAGTTTTCTTTCATTTCCATCTGATGATGAGCTCAGAAAGACATGGTTAATCACAATAAAAAGGAGCGAGGAACTGACTTTCAAAGTAATTCGAAACAGAGCATATGTGTGCAGCGCTCATTTCAACCCGTTGGACATCTACGTTATACCGAAGGGGAAAAAAATATGGCTGAAAAGGGGTACAGCACCATATCGTTTCAGTTGGAGTCAACAAGCGAGAGCAAGAGAAATATATATATATATATATATATATATACATATATATATTAAACCTATATAAGAGTCAACCATTATTTACATTGTGTGTGAAATGTACTACATTTGAACAGTCATATGTGTTGAGTTTGTTCATGTTCTCCCCATGTCTCATTTTATTTTGTTTTTTTTTATCATTACTTTGTTCATTTGTGATATTGTACTATTACCTTACTAATTTCTTATCTATTTTTTATTTTAATTTCTTACCATTTAAATCTCAAGTTCTATTTTTTATCTACTTTTATCTTTTATTCACTGTTATTTTAAATTTTCTTTTAATTTAAAATGATTAAATGTAGTTATTATTTTCTTTGTCATGTCAATCCCTGTTTTTGTAAATGCTCGGCTACATTGAAAATGGGGGTTGCCCTCAATGTACTTCCGAGTCAAAATAAAGGTTGATTGATAGATTGATGTCTGCTTGGGTTTTTGTTATGGACCGAAATCATGGCTAGTGTATGAGACCCTCGAGACTGGCATCAAAGAACTGCTGTGACCCGTGATAGCAGGTGGTTACTGGAAAGATGTGTGGCTATATGTGATCAAAACAATATAAATCTAATAGCGAATTAGCTTATGAAACAGTAAATCTATTGCTTAAATTAAAATGGGTTCCCGAACTGTAATGTTGAAACAATGAACTGGTTAAATTCCTTCAAACTTGGACCACTAGTCTGTGTGGTTGCTTGCTTTTCTCGATAGAGTGATCTGAGCCCTTACACGGATCTCCCTATCTACAATATTTGACACTGAGAATGATATAATTTAATACAATAATTCATGTTATATGTTGTTTCTTTACTTCTTAAACAGGCACATACTTGAATATCTCTAAATCTGAGGAATGCTGAAACTACCTAACATTACTCATCCTGTCTGTGACATTAAGTAAGGTAATGTTAGCTAGCTAGTGTTGTCCATGAAATAGCGATGATGTTAAGATGATGAAGAAATCTCTGCTGACACTGTCTTACTTGTATATAAAAAGTTTTATTACAAAGGAGACCAGCATCAAATCAAGCACCATGGATTGCTTGAGAGAGGGATTGAAGCCAAATATGAATCTCCTCTGAATAACAGCTCTGACTACCTGCTTTATATAGAGCAGTTGTTTTCATGAAACTAAGGTACAACATATGGCCTTAATTTAAATTGTCTGGAAATGAGAGAGAGAGAGAGAGGGAGAGAGGGGCCCATCTCCTGTGGGACCTTGACCTTTGGACCAGTGTCCCCTTAACTTAAACATATCAAACTCATAAAGCTGGATACCATATGAAACCCAAGATACCACATATTTCCCACCTTCGAGACTACACAGTCTCAAAAAACAGGTAACACATACATATTTGCAGTTGTGACAAAATAACAGTTCCTCCTACACACGCTTCCTACAACATAACCTTAGCAATACAGCAACTTTATGAAGTGAAAGGGCAATAAACCTGTCAGGCAGCTATCTTTCCTGAATTGTCCATCAAACAATCTAGACAGGAAAATTCTCTCACAGCCCCTCTGCCTTAGGCGACCACATATAGTACTCCAGACCAATTTAAAAAGGAGTAATTTTAACAATTTGTGTAGGGATATGACTTAAGCAAATACATATGGAAACCTCAGAAAATAAAATCAAGACAATGTCCAAATTCAGGCTGGTCACCCATCGGACCTTCCAGTGCACCAATATCCCTAAGCGCAGAGAAAAAGAAAAAAACATCTGAGGTCCCAGTGTACTTACCCAATAACAGAAAACATTCACCAAACAATTAAACAAAGAAAGTGTTATAAATTTAAGTACTACTCAAGCAGTAAAAAACTCAAAAACTAAGTCAACTATTATGTCTTACTAAGATTATCACTGTCCTATACATATCCCCTATCAATATCACAGATTACAATATAATAAAACAAAATCCAACGCTATGAAAATATATATAAAAGAAGACATAAGAATGTATCACACTGCAGCTCCTCAGCAGCATCGACTGTCAGTGTAGTGTCAATGTGTTGAATCTGAGCGTTTTATCACAGTGTCCTTGTTCTCCAGTCCTCCAGTCCTCCAGTCCATTCTTATTGTCCATGTTTGAGGGTCTGAATCCCTTCAACATATGGGGGTCCCTGAACAACCAACCAGGAAAGAAAAGAAACCACCAACCAGTATCTTTTGCAAAAAAACACTTGCAAATTGAAACATCAAATGCAGATTAACACCTTATAAGTAAATGTGAAATTCACAATATCATACTTTCACAATATTTATAAATTATAAATCACATTTTCCATCCCCACCTTCAATCATATCACACAATAGTAAGAGACTATTAAATAACAAAATAATAACAAAATAAATGCTAAGACTATAATAAGAGTAGATATTCAAAATGGATATTTCTCCACCAGTTCGCCTTCTATCACGCAGCTCACTCGAACAACACACCATTAGCTCCAGCAGAAATGCCGCTATCCAATTCAGACCCGTGTGCTGGCGCATTTTAACAATGGGATTTTTCAAAACACCATTCATTCTTTCACAAATCCCTTGGCTCTCAATTTATCTCCCACATGATAACAAGCCCCATCAGCCCAATATTCCTGGTCACACAGTGGGAGGGTTTGCAAATCTGATTTAAGCCTCGAGCATTTTTCTGCTTCTTGAACACAATCATGTGGATCACCATCCTCTGGAGTTGGCAAATTCTCAGCTGGATTCACCATGACATACCTCGCTAGGGTGACATCTTCCTGCTCTATGAGCCTATGATAATCTCTAAGCCTAGGCATAGTCAATGTGCATTTGCCCAAGTTCAAGAGATTTCTGAGACTATGATGGGTAAGAATTGTCACTGGATAACCCATTGTGACAGATGATACCTTATCATACATTAAAGAAAGCACTGTAGCAGTGGTAGCCCCAGCTCTACTTCTGAATAAGCATTGGAACAGTAAGAAATCAGTCGAGGATTGTTCCCATACCTGTTGGCTGACAAAGAACTGCACATGCATATTTACCCCCAGTAGAAGTGGACACATACAACAAAAAATTCTTAGAGTAGTCTGGAAGCACTAGTGCTGGAGCCTCTTGTAACTTCTGTTTGGTTGTTTCGAATGCCAAAAGTCCATCCTGTGTCCAGAAAAGATTACAATGAAGTTGAGCATTCCCAGTATCTTTAATCATAGCTCTCAAAGGCCCCGTTAAACTAGAATAATCCTCTACCCATGCTGAGAAATAGCCAGCAATATCAACAAATGTCATCATCTCTCTGACTGCTCTGGGCTTTGAAGCCTTGCAAATAACTTCTAACTGACTATCAGAAATGCTTCTGTGTCCCTGCATTATTGTTTGACTCAAATAAACTACCTTCTCCTGACAATACTGCAGCCTCTTCAGAGAGGCCTTGTGTCCCTTTTCTGCCAGTATCTGTAAGAAATTATCTGAGTCCTTATGACATGTTTCCTCATCTGGTGATCAAATGATAATATCATTCATATGTTGAACAACAGTGCTGTTTAATATCTGATCTATCCCTGTCAAATCATCCTTCAATACTTTATTGAAAATGTGAGGACTTTGTTTGAACCTTTGTGGCAATCTCTTGTACACATAGAACTGTCCATTGTATGTGAACCCAAATAAACCCTGACATTCTATACTAAGTGGAGCACTGAAAAATGCACCACATAAATCTAACACTGTGAAATGTGGAGGAATCTGGGCATCTGGAGGAATTTGGGCTAACAAAGTATGTGGATCTGGCACTTCTGCAGGAAAATCAGCTACAACTTCATTCACCACTCTCAAATCATGTACCAGGCGATAAGAATCATCTGGCTTCTTCACAGGCAACAAAGGCATGTTACTCTGAGGATTCTGTGTTATCATCAAAACATCTGCTTTCAAAAGTCCTTCAATTTGTGGTTCAATCCCTCGGATTGCCTCTTCTTTCAGTGGATACTGGTTTATCCAAGGAGGTTTGACTCCTGGACGGAGTTCAACTTTCACTGGTAGGGCTGACTAGGGCTGACTGAAGTCCAATATCTGTACTATGCCGAGACCACAAACTTGTCACAGCATCTCTTCTCTCATAGAGTCTGAGTCCATCTTAGCACTGCAAATTTCACAAGGTTCACAAAGATATAAGAGCTAAAAAAAAAAGAAGAAGAGAGAGACATGGACTATGCATATTTAATTGAATCTTAAAATGTTTTAAGAGACACTAGGAGTTTATACTTGTTAAGTTTAGTAAAATTCCTAGGTCTTCTTATAACAAGTTCTGTTAGTGTGCTGAAGAAACTCAGTACTGCTAGGAGGGGGGCAGTGTAGTGCATAGTGGCTAAGCTGCTCCTTTGCTCTCGCCCATGTTAATAATATATTCATGCTGTTTGCACATTGATTGGTCGAGTCAGTCCAGCACCCAGTTATATAACTCTGTAGTAAGTTGGGGTGAGGGAGGAAAAGTTAGATTGCTTGCTGCTCATTGCATGGACGAAGGCTAAACTCTTATTCGGCGCCAGACCAAGAGCACCTGTACGCCAGCAACTGTAAAGCTGCAGGACCATATAGGAAGCCAGAAGTTCTCTGTCACTTATCCTAATGTGTTGGTGAGTGCTGTTCTGCTTACCTGTTCTGAACGAAGATTCTCAGTAAACGTTCGGGCTAATTGCATCCAAGTTGTCTTGCCATGGCTGCTGCTTCAACCAAGCAAAAATGCTCGACAAGTAGTTTTAAAAATTCAGACACACAATATTTAAGAGTCATAAGGGCATCATAAGCCAGAGATGGGGACTCGAGTTTGGGACTCGTACTCGAGTCGCACTTAAGTCGCATATACATTGACTTCAGACTCGACTTAGACTTGCATTCAAAAGACTTCCAACTCGACTTGGACTCGTGATTTGAGACTCGTGAACAATCTTTTATTTGTAATGTTCTTTTGTGTTTCATTTGACAATCTCTTCTCCACCTGTCTGTATGCTTTTCACTTCCCGCTGACGTAACGTTACGTGACTCAAATGCGCGCGCCGCAAACCATCGCAATCATGACTGCGCCGGTGAGGACGCTTGCTTCTGCTCCTCCTTTTATAATACGTTTTGGGTACAAAAACTTCGCACAAGTGGAAAATAAACGAGCAGCAAACTGCAGCGTCTGTGGAATTAAAATACAGGACGCTGGTTCCACCACATCGAATTTTATTCGCCACCTGAAAACCCACCCGGAAACGTGAGTCACTGCCTGAAAGGTTATAAGCATCTGCTACAAACAAGCTTAGCGTCACAGTAAGTGTGTTACTTATAACAACCGAATGTTTACCCAGTTAGCTTGGTATTGACTGGAAAAGGAGAGGCATTTAATGTAATGTTTTGGCCTCTACATTCAGATAAAAATAAGCTGTAACGTGCAGTATTTTAAGCTATTCATGTCTGACTAATTTGTTTATCAAGGCTAAGTTGGTACACATTACAAACTAATAAATTTGAGAAGCCTAATTACTATTCCAAATAGATATCCATGTTCATCTACAGGTTTTCTGAATTCTGTAAAGCAAAAAAATTGGCAAGTGGAGAGGGACAGAGCAGCATTGACTCTTTTCTGACTCACTCAAAAGGAGTGCAAGTGTACAGCCAGGGACATCCCAGACATAAGGCCATCACTGAATCAATAATCCAGGACCTTATTATTTCTTGCAACCTCCCCTTGTCTTTGATTGACAAGCCCAGCTTTAAAAACTTTATGGCAGTGGTAGAGGAGAAATACTGCCCACCAAGTCGCAGCACAGTAACCAGGCGTCTAAGTGAGCTTGCAGCAGACAAAATGTCCAAGATAAAATCCAAGTTAGAGAAGACAGACACTGTTTCTGTGACTGTGGATATCTGGACTGACAGGAGCATGCGTGGCTTTTTAGGTATAACATCTCATTTTATGGAACTTGAGAATGGCCCAAGACTACAGTCAGTTCTTCTAAGTTGTGAGCGTTTCACAGGGTCACACACTGGACAAAGGATAAGTGAAAAGTTTGAAGAGATATGTGACAACTTTAACATAAAACACAAATTAGATTACATCATCTCTGATAATGCTGCTAATATGAAAAAAGCTTTCACAGTTTGTTTCCCCTCTACTGTGACTGATAGTGAAGATGGTGACAATGATCTGGAAAATGGCAACTTATGGGAGGAAACGAGTGAAGAGTTCCAGGATGATGTGGAATCCATCCAGAGAAGTTGCCGGCAGCAGCACTTACAGTGTTTTGCACATTCCCTGCAACTTGTTGTGCGAGATGGACTGAAAGAAACAAAATGTATAAACAATGCAATGGCAAAATTGACAAAATTTTGCAGTTTGCTGCATTCTACATGTAGCATGAAGGAAGCATTTGAGGCTCAATATGGAGCCAATCACAGCATCCCATCTGCTGTGTCAACAAGATGGAACTCAATGCTTCGCCTTGTGGAGGCAGTCACTGATCTGGATCTCCAAAATCTAAATTTTTTCATTTACCAGTTTAAGCTATTATACATCAGAAGTGTCATAACAGACCATTACAACTATAAAGTGATTTGCGACTGCAGTGTCATTCTAATATTTGGGACTTGACTTGGACTTGAGATCAAAGACTTGAGACTTGACTTGGACTTGAGATCAAAAACTTGAGACTTGACTTGGACTTGAGATCAAAGACTTGAGACTTGACTTGGACTTGAGATCAAAGACTTGAGACTTGACTTGGACTTGCAAAAAATGACTTGTGAGCATCTCTGTCATAAGCTCATTCTAATTGCACTACTGTTTATATTTACACTATTTATACCCACAGACCTTAATGTATATGTGCCTTATGTCACTTTAGTGTTAATTACAGGACCTTCTCATTTTTATTTTATTATTCTATTTTGCTACAATTAGTGTTTATTTTTACAATTAGTGTTGTCTTTTTTAGTGTCTATTTAAATTGACACTTCCTGTTTACCATCTATTTAATGTTATTGCTACACCATGGGGTCTGAGAGTAATGCAATTTCAATACTCTGTATGTCCTGTCTATATTGTAATATTGACAATAAAGCTGACTTGACTTGATCAAGGGGAAGTAAACATTGTTTGACTAATTTGGAAAATCATTTTTGTTGTGGTTTGTTCTGCCTCTGTGCCTCTCTGGTTCAACTGTGCTATATGTGCGGACAATGTGGCTTCGTACCAAAATACGAAATACACACACACACATCATTTTTACAGTTTAGAAAGATGTGTTCACATTTCAAGCAAGGCTGATGTATGTTATTATTATTACAGAGCAGTGCATTTCAGCTATTAATGAAAAAAAGTCTTAGAGTATAGTTACTCTTTAAGACCAACCGCCCCCCCAATTTTATCAAATATATAACTGCAAAACATCAGAGTCTGCCAGTGACATCCATAAACCTTCTCTGAGGTCTACCTCTTCTCCTTCTACCCAGCAGCTCCATCTCCAACATTCTTTGACCAATATATCCACTATTCCTCCTCAACACATGACCAAACCATCTCACCCTGGCCTCTCTGGCTTTATCTCCAAACTGCTCCACCTTCACTGTCCCTCTGATTGGCTCATTTCTAATCTTGTCCATCCTTGTCACTCCCAACGAAAATCTCAGCCAAAATCTCTTCACCTCTTTTCTACACTATCCATTGCTCTGGATGGTTGACCCAAGATATTTGAAGTCATCCACCTTTACGACCTCTACTCCTTGCATCTTCACCTTTCCACCTGCCTCCCTCTCATTCACACACATGTATTCCGTCTTGTCTCTACTGACCTTCATTCCTCCAGATTCTCTTCCACCTGCTCTCTACTCTCACCACAGATTACAATGTCATCTGCAAACATCATGGTCCATGGAGCCTCCTGCCTGTCCCCATTTGTCAACATTTCCATCACCATTGCAAACAAGAAGGGGCTCAAAGCTGATCTCTGATGTAACCCTACCTTCATCTTGAAACCATTTGTCACTCCAACATACTTTTCAGCTACACCTGACTTCCTCATACAGAACCACAGTTCCTCTCTTGGCACCCTACCATATGCCTTCTCTAGATCCACAAAGACACAATGTAGCTCCTTCTGACCTTCTCTGTACTTCTCTACCAACACTCTCAATGCAAAAATTGCATCTGTGGTACTCTTTCTGGGCATGAAACCAAACTGCTGCTCACTGATCTGAACCTCTTGCCTTAGCCTTGCTTCAACAGCTCTTTCCCATACCTTCATGGTGTGGCTCATCAACTTTATACCTCTGTAGTTACTGCAGCTCTGCACATCACCCTTGTTCTTAAAAATGGGGACCAGTACACTGCTTCTCCACTCAGGCATCCTCTCACTCTCCAGGATTTTGTTAAACAACCTGGTTAAAAAGTCCACTGCATTCTCTCCTAAACATCTCCATACCTCCACAGGTATGTCATCTGGACCTTTCCATTCTTCATCTTTTTTTAAAGCTGCCCTCACTTCCACCTTACTAATTCTCTGCACTTCCTAATCCACTATCTCTCCCCCCGTTGTCCTCCTCTCTCTCTCGTTTTCCTCATTCATTAGTTCTTCAAAGTACTCCTTCCATCTACTCAACACTCTCTGTTCACTCACTAGTACATTTCCCTCTCTATCCTTTATCAGCTTAACCTGCTGTACATCCTTTCCAGCTCTATCTCTCTGTTTAGCCAAACAATACAAGTCCTTTACTCCTTCTTTACTGTCCAGCCTCTCATACAGCTCATCATAGACCTGAGCCTTTGCCTTTGCCACCATTCTTTTCGCTATGCAACTAGCCTCACAGTACTCCTGCCTACTTCCGTCATCTCTCTGGTTATCCCACTTTCTCTTAGCTGCCTTCTTCTTCTGAATACTCTCCTGGACTTCCTCATTCCACTACCAACTTTCCTTGTCTTCTTTCCTCTGACCAGACAAAACACCCAACACATTCTTGCCAGTTTCTCTCACCACCTTAGCTGTAGTTTCCCAGTCCTCATGTAGCTCCTCCCTGCCCCCAAGCGCCTGTTGCAATTTTTCCCTGAACTGCCTGCAACCATCCTCCTCCTTCAGCTTCCACCATCTAATCGTTGGCTCTGTCTTCACTTTCTTCCTCTTCTTTGTTTCTAATCTCATTCTACAGACAACCACCCTATGCTGCCTTGCTACACTTGGTCCCCTGGTACCACTTTACAATCTCCAATCTCCTTTAGGTGGCATCTCCTGCTAAGGATATAATCCACCTGTGTGCACCTCCCTCTACTCTTGTATGTCACCCTGTGTTCTTCCCTCTTATGAAAATACGTGTTCACCACAGCCATTTCCATTCTCTTTGCAAAATCTACAACCATCTGACCTTCCGCATTTCTGTCTTTCACTCCATACATACCCAGCACCTCTTCATCCCCTCTGTTCCCTTCACCAACATGTCCACTGAAGTCTGCACCGATCACTAATCTCTCCTCTCTAGGAACACCATCTACCACTCCATCCATCTTACTCCAAAATTCCTCTTTCTCCTCTAACTGACAACCAACCTGTGGTGCATATGATCTGACCACATTCAAAATTACACCATCAACCTCCAACTTCAGGCTCATGATCCTGTCTGACACTCTCTTTACATCCAGAACACTTTTCACAAGCTGTTCCTTTAGGATTATACCTACTCCATTTCTCTTCCTTCCTCTCTACACCATGATAGAACAGTTTGAATCCACCTCCAATGTTCCTGGCCTTGCTTCCTTTCCATCTGGTCTCATGGACACACACAACATAAACCTTCCTTCTCTCCATCATGTCTGCAAGCTCTCTGCCTTTACCAGTCATTGTCCCTATGTTCAGAGTCCCTACTCTAACCTTCACACTCCTGCCTTTCCTTCTCTCTCGCTGCCTTCTAACCCGCCTTCCTCCTCTCCTCTTTGATGGTCTTCGACCTACAGTAGTCCAATTTCTACCGGCACCCTGCTGGTCAACAGCACCAGAGGTTAACCCGGGCCTCAACCGAGCCAGTATGGCAATCATATTTGTGATCTGCATGATAGTTCTGGCACAAGTTTTACGCCGGATGCCCTTCCTGACGCAACCCTCACCATTTATCCGGGCTTGGGACCAGCACCAGAAGTACACAAAGTACATCCCTAATGGCTGGCACAATACTACTGTACAGGAAGAAATACAGATAACAGGATCACATTCATTCTTTTTCTCCCACCCCGTTATTAAATCTAGCATTTTCTCTCCTTTTCACTTAAAAGCAGCAAAAAGTAAACAAAATGTAAGACAAGTTTAAAGACAAATCATATACAATATATCAATGGGGCTCTAAGAGGCTTAACAAAGTTACTTCAAACAAGTGCACAGATTTTCATATTTATTTATTATTATTAAGTAATATAATATTCAACAGTTAGAAATCATGATAGAAAGCAAACGCTAAAGTTTAAGGAAAAGAAGGAGGAAGGTGTGTGTGGGGGTACACTGAATTAGAAGTCTTCCCATAGTACATTCTCAACCAAGCACACATACACATACACACCTAGCTCAATGTACCCCACTCACATTAGAAGACCGCCAAGTCACATACTATTTGAGGTCAGCCCCACCAGATCAAGGATTATTACTTAATTCTGAACAGGGGAAAATAAAGAAGTCTTTGGACTCACTGTGCTCTTTCTGCAAGCAATATTGAATACACTTCAGAAATGACATACTTAGGGCCACCTGGCAACCCTGTGGAGCTAAACCACCTATAGCAGGAAACAGCATTGGCAGGATCACTGGGAATATAAGGCTACGTTCACATTACAAGCCTCACTCCTCAATTCCAAGACCCAATCCTTCTAACTTGATGGTTCACTGGTGTAGGTAAGCCACTCAAATCTGTCACTGATGTGAACAAACCTGTGTGCTTAAACAACCTGCATGAGCAAATCCTAATGAACAACGCTGGTGAATGATCCACATGCATTATGAACAAACAAACCAGCAGAACAAGACTTTATCGCAAATTTGATTTATTCTGACCAGTTTTTAGCTGTTTATTAACAGAGCAAGTTGAAGATGAAAATTTTTCAGGTGCTTTGATTTCACACTTTACCGACTAATTTCAGGTTAGGCACTGCTGCCACATTAACACTGAAAGATGGTACATGCGCAGTGAAAAAAAAAATAACGATATAACAATTTCCAATAATGCTGAAAAAACATCTGATCTGTCACATTAAGCCAAAAAAATTGGATTTGTGCCATTTAAGCCCAGTAATGTGACCGGAGCCTAAATGTTCATTTCTGGGTTCAGTTAGATCACAATAATGTCCTGCAGTACATAAGCCTGTCCACTAGGGGGTGGAAAATCCATCGATCTGAAAGTGGTGATTTAGTTGCAAATACACAGAAACTTCAGTATAAGTTACAATGCTTATAATAATATAACGCAGTATGTTTTTGCCAGAATAAAGGTTTTGGGCTTTGAGTTGTTAAAAGCTAGGTGCACTGGTTTTACTGTGCTTTCTCACAATGATGTATTCAATGTATTTGTTTTATTATTCTGAATCATGCAAAATAAATCAGATCATAACTCCTGATAAAATGTGAAATGTCATGATGCATAAAGTCTTTCCTAACCTAATCGTAAACAATTTAAATCATTGTGAGGTTAGAGATTTACAGCCCTTCTGATCATTCAATACCAAACCAATAACTTTGTTTCTCTCTCACACACACACAAACACGCACACAGTGCATAACCCCCAACACACCTTCTCCAGGTGAATTTGCCTGTTAGCAAAAGTAGAAATTTAACATCGTTAATAAGAACTCTTCATTCAGTTAAGATTACATGCTAAATAATTATATCCACAATATCTCAATTACATCTTTGTCTCATTGCTTATAAATGTGATTAAAAACTCCAGCTTCTACATTCCAAAAGAAAACAAAAGAGGATGAAGCACTTCAATACCATGGGATGGGCCACAGACACACACACAGACACAGACAGACACACACCCAGACACGCACACAGATTTTGTATTATTGTTCTGATTCAAACACTTAGCAACTCCTAATGCCTGAATACAAGCATCACAGGAATCTGTGATAGCCAAGAGCAATAATAGTAATAATAATAATAATAATAATAATAATAATAATAATAATAATGTAAGTGGGCTCAGAGACTTCAGTTGTTTTTCTTGTCTGGCTGATTCTGAGGAGGATAGTAAGGAGGAGGCTGATCCTGAGGGTGAGACAAAGTGAGAGAAAGAGACAGAGAAAGAGAGAGAGAGATTTAGAATACATACTTAACAAGTTCTACATTGTGGCTGTAGTTTGTTATTAAGGCTGCAACAATTAGTCAGCAGTCAATTAGTCGATAACAGTCAACTGTGAAAAAGGTGTCATTAGGGCTTTGCAATATGGTAATAATAAGACATGACAATACTTTTACAATACATGATAAGCACTCATTTTTCTAAGGTAAAAAACTGGGCCACATTTAAAATCAGTACCAAAAACTCATTATGTTAAACCACACTATGTTAAACCAAATCCAGTTAATTACATTCTCTCTGGAATGCAGCTGGTCAGTGTTTTGACAATTTCTATGATATGGTCAAAAAAAACTTGCACCATAATTATTCACAATATCATTCATTTGATAACTACATGGTAATTCATATGGTCATTTAAACAGATTTGTATTCACTACAGGAAGAGTAGGGGACAAAATCGCTCCTCACGTAAGTGATGAATCTCTTTTACATCCAAGTAATGCATTAAATGTTCAATATTATTACAGAAATAGTGCACTATATAGGGAGTCAGTCGTAGTTGTAGTGTTATAGCGCTGGTGAATTCACAATAATACATATTCTGGTCCATCCAGTTCACTACATAGCAAATACCATGTGGTGAACAGTGAGTTAATGATTAAACTCTTACAAACACAGCAACATAATAATTTTTAATGATGGCATCACAAAGGGAAAAGAACTGAAGAAGGCAGAGTACTTTAACTAAATGATCAGCATAACAGAAACGAACAGCAGCTGATTAATCAAATCAGAGAAAAAATAGTCAGTTGCATCCCTAATGTGTGTGTATTGTGTGTATATACCATTGGCATGTAGACATTGTGGGGGTTGGTGGGGTTGTAATAGGCGCTACCAGCCGCTTCTTGTGCTTTAGCATTACCTGGGGCGACTACGAGAGAGAAAGAGAGAGACATTATTTGTAAGAGGTAAACAATACATAAATGTCTGTGTATGTATTTGTGTGTATGGCTGTGTGTGTATAGTGTGTTTGTGTGTATGTGTGAGAGATACCTGGAGTGTTCCAGTTCTGGGGGAGCCCAGGGTAAGGAGGAGGTGGAGCCATATAGGGCGGAGCAGTGGGGTTCATTCCTACACACACACACACACACACACACACACACACACAAAATATCAATTACACAAACACCTACTTTTGCAAAATTTATAAAGACACCTACAGAAGTGACATTCCATGTTAGGTAGTAAGAGAACTTTATTTTAACTGGATTTCACCATGTAGTTAGTTATAGTAGCAGCAACATTTAGCTAAATCCTTTCTGCTGCAGCTCACAGTTCACACAAGCATGGACAGGAAAAACATAACACTAGTATTAGTTAAATAGTATTAAACATTTAACTTGATTTGTAATTATTTTAATATCTTAATCATAATATTCCTTTTTGCTTTGGTTCAATGACTTATTTTTAGCATCATTATTAACACCCACACTGCACTATGTTATACCTGATGCAGTAGCTGGGTAAGCATGTGGGCTGTAAGTGGGCTGTGGTGCATACCTAGTGCAGTAGCTGAGTAAATGAATAGATTGTATGCAGGCTGTGCTGCATACTTGGTACAGTAGCTGGACAAGCATATGGGTTATAAGCAGACTGTACTGTTCCTGGTGCAGTAGCTGGGTAGGAGTATGGATTGTAAGCAGGCTGTGGTGTGTACCTGGTGCAGTAGCTGGGCAAGCGTATGGGTTGTAGGCAGGCTGTGGTGCATAGGAGTATGGTTGGGGTGTGTATGGATATGGTTGTGGCTGTGGCATGGCTGGACTGGCATAACCGTTCATAAATCCAGCAGGACCATATGCTCCCACACCGGCCTGTGATGGAGCCCGCGATGCTGAAACAAACACACACACACATAAGTGTGCAATAGCCCAAAATAAACAAGCATAAATTTGTTTAGAACATATACACCTTCATATATAAGTAGCCCCTTTATACTGTTATATTTCAATGATGGTCATTATATCCTTTGAGTATAAAGTGTAACAGAAGTATACATTTTATTCATATTTTGCCTAATTTATAGTAAATATTGACTGTTGATCAAAACTTAACAGTTTGAATCAGTTAGCCAGAATGACAACTAATTATATCATTTTAACATGTCTTTATTTTGGATTGAGCCAACCGGCAAAACAAAATGATTCAAGCTGTAATGAAGCTTTATTTACTAAAATCACATGATTTATCCATTTTGACCCACAGCTTGAAGGTCTGTTCAACATTTCAAACTGCATTGCTCATTACCTCCTGAATACAGATCCACAGAACTACATACTTATACAGATGACTAAGAATATATACACACTCTCTCTCACACACGCACACTCCTTACCATTTGAGGCAAGTTTAAAGAGGTGCTGGCCCAGCTCTATAGCACCCCCACTGGGGAAAGACAGTTTAAAGTTGGCCTGGCCTTCCCAGCCACCTGAATTAAAAAAAAAAAAGATGTATGTGAGGTGTGTGCACCGTTTCTCTGGGGATGTGATGGCCCCAGTATGCACTGTGGGAAGAAGGCGTGTTGGATACACCCATTCATGGCAAAGCTATTCACAAATGGCAGTGGCCTCTTTAGCAGGATAATGCACCCTGCCATGCTGCACACATTGTTCTGGAATAGTTTGAGGAACATGAAGAGTTCAGTGTGCTGCCTTGGCCTCCAAATACCCCAGATCTGAATCTGATCTAGCATCTTTGAGATGAGCTGGAACAAGTCTCATCCATGTTGGCTCCACCTTACATGGCGGAGCTTGAAACTTAAAGGACTTAATTGATCTGCCCTCAATGTCTTGGTGTTAGATATCACAGGGTACCTTGAGTGATCTCGTAAAGTCCATGCATCTGCGTGACGCAGCAGAGAACTAAAAGCACATTAGGCAGTTAGCTAAAATGTGTTTGCTAATCAGTGTATATTTACATGTGCATACTTACCGCCAGGCTCTGCTTTGATGGTGCCCTGGATGTAATTGGCAGCAAATACAGGCTGCTCAATGCTGCAGTTTTTCATGAGATAATACGGGAACATGAAGGAACAGAATTTATCCTTCAGATTACTGCTCACAAACACCATCTGGGGAAAAAAAACATACAAATGGTTTAGACAGCAAATACAACTCGATCTGAGGGTTATTTCAAAAAGCAGTATTTCTCAGTTAGCCAGATAACTTAAGCCCGAAGACGAGGACTATCCTATTGGGCTTAAGTTATCTGGCTAAACTGAGAAATCCTGCTTTGTGAAACATCTCCCTGAAGCTCAAAAAACTGATGCTGCAATGGCTGCAATGATGGCAGAACTCCAGATAGTGTATTAAGTGTAAAGTGTGTGTGATTATACTCTATTGTGAGTGTTAATTGTAGTGTTTGCGGTTAAAGAGGAAATTCACTGATTTAAATAAATAAATAATTCTACAATTGCTGACCTACAAACAAAGTTAATTAGAATGGTTTGGTGTGAAATGGTTTATTGCAGAGAACCTGTTTTCTTTACAGTGGTGGTGATAGGAATAAGTTGTCACAATGTCTACATAAAAAAAAATTAAAAAAAAACATTTCATGTACTATTAAAAAATGATGGTGAGGCAATCTAAAAATACATTTTATTTTGTTATTATTTTGCCTTATATCACCCAGTATGAAGCTATCTGCCATGAATGACATGAATAAAAAATACACTTTGGGCAAAAATTCTCTCAAAACTTTAATGAAACAATGAGACATCAGGCAGCGTCTTTCTTACTATTCCATGTAATACCTTTCTCTGACGTAGCTTTTAGACGCATTAACCTCTTCAGTGGTCTGGTTCCCATCATCACCACTGCGAACAGTTCTCAAACCACTCTAAATGAGTTTGTCTACATCTTTACCTTTCAGTTTTTCTTAGTTGCTTTAACACACATTTGTCGATTCAGAAGTCGTATTTTCAAAACTGTTAACATGATACTGAACGGAGGCCCGCTTGCTGACCAAAACAGTGCCTATTCTTTACCAACATCAATCCTCTATAAAACACTAAACACACAATACAAAAGCTAACTTTTCCATCAAGCACTACAACTAACAATCAGCAGAGTAAATTCCTTCACCCATTCGCTAAACACAGACCAAAGAAACACAAAATACAGGTTTCAGCCTTTGTTAGCGCTGTATTTCAGTGCTGTACTGTCTGTTAATCCTTTTCTGTAATACACATTTACAATGTGCCAAAGTATATTTGCTCCCTTTTTCTCACTGTCTATAGTTTTGAAACAAAGGCAAGAGTGGTGGAGCACAATACTGTCCAAAATGATACTAAACCCTACAAATAAGTATACATTAGTCAAGGGTTAGCCTGTGTCAGAGGGACCCAAATAAGGTCTCATGTACATACCTTACTGAGGAGAAATTTTCATTACAAAACAATTCAGAGAAAACAATCATACATCAGCTCATCAAATATGACTTGTCCATGACAAAAGGTGAAAGAACAGTCAAACTCACAGACATACTGCTGCATTAATAGATTTTTTTAAAACTTCAATAAGTCAATCAGACACTGTATAAATCCATAGCACATCCTTCTACTGACAAACACTGTGTCTGGGCTCCTGTTTATCATCCTTTGTGTCGATGTTTCAGTGTGCTATTCTTACTTTTTTCAAGCAGTATGAAAAAAGGCAAAAAGCCCTGTGTGTTAGTTTTGTTTTGCACAGTTATCTAATGAACTTTTGTGCTTTTCTGAGTTCTTTTACCTGGAGAGGTGTGATTTTCCTGTGTGGCGTGTATTAGCTGTAGTGTGTGTATTTGCATTTACCCTGTATGGTGTGAGATACACAGAGCCTTTCTTGGTTCCTTTGAAAACATCACTCTTGTGTGTGGCATCACTGAAGGACAGCTCCACATTCTTACAGTCTCTCAGCACACTGACACACAAAACAGATAGAGAGAAAGGATTTAAAGCCACAGTCCAGCCAAACATCAATAGAACATCTTACAGTTAAACGCTTATGTTAAGATCCTCTTTTCTCTCCTAAGAAACCAATGATCTTTCATGAATGGAATATTAAGATCTGCTTTTATTTCTTCTTAAGTCTTAAGAAAGTAATTTTCCCACTTTGGGTTACCCCAATTTAAGTAAACGGGCCAAGATATGTTTAATGTCTTAAGAGGTCAGAGACAGGACTCAAGGTCAGAATCCCGCTGATAAAAGAAAAAAACTGATAGTTCAGCTTGTTCATTTTGACGGAAACAGAATGGACAGTTGTCAAATCTATCTCATTATACTTGTTCCTCCAAAGAAAGCAAAAAAAGTCGAAAGGAAACATGAGCTTAACAGCAATGAGTGAGAGACTTGGTTACCTAACCTGGACACAGTGCTTATCTGATCGGCTAAACACTGAATAAGAGATAAGGCAGCTTGGTAACAGTTAAAGTCAGCTTTGGACAAATCACTCTTGGGCTCTGTTTGGGATTTTAAAGAATAAACCAGTGTTTTCAACTTAACCTCTGCTGCATTTGTAGTTGCTTGATGTTTACCACAGACAATCATTTCAAAACATTTCCCTGAAGTTAGAAAAGAGCTGAAACCCAACTGACTGTAAACACACATCATAGAAGCCAATAGGCAGGTGCTTTAAAGGAATAGTCCAGTTTATATCTGCTGCATCTGAGTACAGACAACGGCTGTGCCAAAATGCTTCATTATAAAGCCTGGTGAAGCAGCCTTGTCTTATGCACCAAAAATTTACAAATATTCATTATGGTAAATATTTTAAGTTCACTGATGTGACCAAGACTCATAATGGAAATACATACATACATATATAAAATGTGTGTGTGTGTGTGTGTGTGTGTGTGTGTGTGTGTGTGTGTGTGTGTGTGTATGTATGTAAAACCTGTGCCATAGATACTTGGCTGACAAAGGTCATGCAGCAAATGGTACTCCAGCATAACAAGGCTTGCCTAATCTTTACACTTTCAATTCACAGGTGTTTCTTGTCTGGATAATATTTTTATTCCTTTTACTCATTTTTATTACCATTCATCACCAGTGTGACCAGATGAAATCCAGTTCTACTTCTCTGCATAATAAGCACATCAACAAGTGCCGTTTCTGTTATACTTTCATCAGTCTACTGTGATAACGCTTTGTAATCTGTATGAATTCACACAAACATGAGTTTAAAAAAAAAAAAAAAAAAAAAAAAAAAAAGAGTCGACGGAAGGGAGATGGCAAAACTCTGATTTCTAAAATCCTTTATTGCTCAGCTAGCAGATCACTTCCACTAAGCCGGTGTTTCACAAAGCTGGAACCTTGACATTTCAGTGTTTCCCCTTTTAATTCCTCAGCTCGTTAAAGCTCTTCATGATGTTCAAAACAGTACTGCTGGAACAGAAACACTGAAATGTTTAGGCCAGAACAATTTAAATATAATCTGGATTGCAAAGCCCTTCAGGGGAAATTCCACTCACATTTCAACATTTTTAAAGAATTAAATTGTTGAAATAGGAGTGTTTTGATCTTAAAAGTGTCACTGCAGAGAAATTTACTGACTCACTGATGTTGACAGCAACAGTGGTTGCGAAGTCTAGAACGCAAACACAGCCACTTTATTTACAAACTCAGAGTAAGCAAAGGTGAGGATGGTAATTCAGTGGTAAATCTGAAAAAATAAGTTTTTCATGGACCATTTTGCCAATACCACATATGAACATTTCTGATATTCATATATTTTATTCATATATATATATATATATATATATATATATCACACAACATATTAATAAGGATTTCATGTAATAACTTTCTGTGAGTCAGCTTTTAGAGGCCCTTCAGATGTATGGTTCTGTCACCACCACTGTGAACAAACCTGACGCTGAACACTTTTGGGTTTTGTTATGATAATTGCACACAGGGAGTATTTCACAAAGCAGGATTTCGGAGTTAGCCTAATAATTTAAGTTCAAAGTTGCGGGTATTTTCCTACTTGACTAGCTTGACTTTAGGCTGGCTCAACTGAGAAATCCTGCTTTGTGAAATACTCCTGATCAGGTAATTAAGGTACGCAGAAGCGTCAGGTGCGGCCTTGAGCTGAAATTTAATCCTGTAGGAGGTCAGCGGCACAGGAGCTGCTCTAAATCAGGCAAATAGAACACCTGTCTGCTGTATTTGTGTAGACGTCTGTAGATACTGAGTAGGAAAACATAACACGTGCTTTGTAACTAGCTAGAGAATTAGAAGAGGTTTTGGCCCATCATGTTATGTATTTCACTCGTTTAATACCGTTTGTATTTACTAACATAATGCAGCAAACGAGTCTGCCTGTTTTCCAGACTCGGCTCATTCTCACATTCAGAATAAATCTATTTAACCTAATTACTATGACAGCCATTATGTCTACCTAGCAAGATCGTGAAATAAAATGAACAGTTCCGTACATATTCATAAAATACGAGTAACTGCGTCAATTTCAACCCCAGAGAGGGAAACGGTAACTTAAACACTGTCAACATGTAGGTTAATGCTAGCTGGCATTAGCTTAGCGTCAGCTAACAGTAACTTAGTTATATAAGCTGCGTTTGTCATCACATAAGGTTAGCTTGGCTAATACGTCTAAAATATACATGATATACATCTCACCTCTCGCTGTTATCAATGAGGACCCCTCCCTGTTGAGAATGATTGCGGTTCAGTGCCATATTTCTGATGTTTGTGGGGATTTGTTGAGCTCTTTCTGTTTCTGGTGAAGCGGTAGGGTGGCTAACGCTAATAGTTGAATACTTCCGCACTCGTGACTGATCAAAACAAAACGTCAGCGACTAACGGAAAAAAACCGATTTCCCTCAGCAGATTTAGCACCGGAAAGATTTATCCAAACATTTCTCTGATACATCTGGATATAGCGTGTATAAAAAACTTAAAGATGTGTTTATTGGTTTTAAGTGTAGTTTCTCTTATGTACATTTTATTTTGAATCTGATGATCCTTTTAGAGAAACACCGCTTGCACAAGACAAAATACGGTAAATGTAAGCCACTTAGTCGATTTTGGTCTTTTCATTGAGGCCCTTAAATTTCTTCGCAATAAGAAATCTGCTATTAGGAATAAGAAGGATTTGCTGGACTTGTGTTGCTACCCAGTGTTGCTGGGTTGACTTCGTGAATACAGTCTCCTCTCCCCTCCTATTGCTCCTCTACTATCGCTTACAATCAGCTTAACGCTTTAATCATTACATTCGTAGCTCTTGATTCAAGTTTTTTTTTAACCTTTATTTTACCAGGTAAAATGTTTGAGAACCAGTTCTCATTTACAAACATGACCTGGCCGAAAGGCCCCAATAAAAATAGGTCCACGGCACATAAAAACAGATACATACAAAAGCAAGTATACATACCAAAAGTAAAACATAACAAAACAAACAAAAAAATACAGATTTACATAAAACAAACCAAAAAATATGAAAAAAGCAGAAGTAAGGATAGAGAAAAATGAGTATGTATGAGTATGTGCATTATTTTTATCCATGATTATTAACAAGAGCAACAGTCTACTATTGTATGTTTAATTGTATGCTTGAAAGTGGTAAGAGGTGTTAAAATTGCAAGTCTAAGGGTGGTTTGTAAAGTATTCCAATCATTTGCTGCTGAAAAACGAAAGGAATTGCAGCCAAAGTTACTGCAGGTTTTGGGAATGGTGAGCTTGATGTATTCACTTGACCTTGTGCGATATTTATTATTGGCTACGTGAAGAAGAGATGACAGATATGGTGGTGTTATGGCCAAGATCGTCTTGTAGATGAAGTGAAACCAATGAGGGCCACCGAGTATGAAGTGAGGGCAAGCCCACCAGTTTATAGAGATCACAGTGATGAGTATTGAAAGGTGCATTAATGGTAAAGCGGATGGCAGAATGATAAAGTGTGTATAGTTTTCGAAGAACAGTGCATGATGCCATTTTATAAATGATGTCACCATAGTCCAAAATTGGAAGTATTGTCATTTTAACAAGAGTAAGCTTGGCTGCATAAGTAAAAGAGGCTTTACTACGAAAAAGAAAAGCTAGTCTAGCTTTGACTTTCTTCTGAAGGTTATTGATATGTTTGGAGAAAGAAAGAGACGAGTCCAACCAGATGCCTAAATATTTGTAAGATTGAACAAATTCCAAAGTCATGCCATTAGCACAGCTGATCTTGGGGGGGTTAGCAGCATCTTTTTTTCGACTAAAGATAATGCATTTGGTCTTATTAGTATTAAGGCGAAGATGAAGGTTTTGAAAGGACTGCTCTACTGAGGTGAGACTCAATTGTAAATAACAATTATTATAAAAAGTAAATAAAATAATTACAAATAATGAAACAAGATCAAAGAAACAAACGTTTTAATAAAACAAATTTAAGAATTATGCTTAAAGATAAAACAATGATAAGCCAACAGCATCTCAGTATACCACACAAACATCTGAAAGGACCGTTTCAGTGTATGTGCTGTGAGCTGGAATGGACCTAAACGATGAACCAGTTATCCTGTGATGAGTGGAAAGTCTTATCTGCAGCTGGAGCTCCTGACCAAATCTCCAACCCTTAAAGCAATAGTTCAGTGATCAATCACTGAACTAGCTTCAAATGTAGTCCATCAGCAAGGACATGTTTGGTATCTTAAGTCACGCACTAGAGCTACAAGGCTAATATTATCCACCATGAAAACAAGTCTGTTTGAGATTACTTAACAACTTGACATGGTGTGAGGCAAGTTAGCATAGTCCCAAGTGGTAGGGTACAAATGTATGTGTTGCTACATTAGCCTTTAGTTTAGAATCAAACATAAACGTGGTTCATTCAACATTCAGTGGGTAAGCATCATCATAATTCCATCACATGAGAACCCATGCCAAACCCACATATTACCTGGATAACCCATAACACAGTGATGACCAAAGATATTCTGTGATTTATTCAAAACAAAAACAGCACATGAGGCATGTCAGACTGCAGTTCTGCAAGGTATTTACTCTCTGTAATGTTGAACTAAGTTCGGCAGGGCTTTGGAGTGCTGTGGATAGCACGTGACGTTTGGGTTTGACAGGATGTTTGTAGGTAATGCTGTTCAATAGGGTCTGAATTTCCTCTGCGATCTGAGCAGAGCAATGCGTTGTTTGTCCTCCTCAAATTTCTTCCTCAGCTGTGCAATATCTGTGAGAGAAAAAAGGACAGGAGTTTCTTTCAATGTTTTATACACATGCGATTGGAAGAGTAGCATTTGGAGAAGGAAATGAGAACAACTTCAGCACCATAATTCTGCATTAGTAAAAGAGCTAGCACACTATTAAGACAAATACCAAACATCTAACTTAATTACAAACCTGCTGAAAATGTATGCCTTCCTTTTTTTTGTTTAAACTAGTTTTCATTTGATAATAGTCACGAGTAGTAAAATTTGCATTTTTTAACACTATTTTGAGGCTTTCTATCTCATTGTCATTGGGGATTAGGTAACAGCATCTTCCCCATTTTACTTGCTCATTAAAATAAATCAGACAATTTGGTGACAGCCACAGAGAGGCAAAAAGGGTTTTAGCAATATTAAAACACGCCAGTGAACTTTGTTTAATAGGCATGTCAGGTTTATGACATTTTAGTTGATAAATTGCCATATGAACAACTGCAGTTAACAATGTTCTTTTTCCAAAGTATGTAAGTACAAGTGGCTAAACTGGAAAATTTACTATCTGCCAATATTCCCAACAGACACAGCTTGAGCTCAAATAAACAAACATTGCTCACTCATGGTAAAAATGAAAATAGGTAAAAACTAAGTAACAGTTTCTCACAGGTTGAAGAAAATTTTTACCAACGTCCTGTAAGGCTTGTGTAAGGAATGGACCAGACAATTGTCAATTAATGGAAAAGTCTAAAACGGACTCCACATTAGTAAAACTCACGTTCTCTCTGTGTGTCTCGCCGCTGCCATGCGTAGAAGTTCAGAAGCTCTTTTCTTTTCTTCTTCTTGTCTTCCTTCTGAAGAGCCCTCTTATTTGCTACTTCACTATGTGGGCGGGCTTTAATCCCTTTGCTGCCTTTGGTCACTTTAACCCAACCCTCCTTGTCCTCCTGCTGTTGCTCCGCCTCTTTTTGCAGACGCTCCGCCTCCTGAGGGCCACAGTGATGGGTTTATAGTTTATTACAATTATTTCTTTAATCACTTATCCTTGTTTGATTAATCCACTCATCTAATCTTTGATGCTGTTATCATTCAAAGTTCCATCTGTACAGCCAGAATTTTTTTTTCTTTTATAGCATCAAGAAGCCATATCTCCACCTACACCTCCTGTAGCATACTGTAGTTTGTCATAATGACCACACTGACTGAAGCTCAGTCCTGAATGGTGCACTTGCAATCGTACAGTCCATAGTGAAGTGTACATGCAAGGACTGCAAAGCCATAAAGACCCATTTCTCAAATCGCCATTCAAAGGGGGCTCACTAGCACCCTCAATGTGCACTTAGATGATGGACGTAACAATGTGGACTCGGCCGCAGCTTATTACACAAAAGACAACAAGCGATGTCCAATCAGAGATGAAGGGTTTCTTTACAGCTGTCTGACCAACATGGTGGACACGTTCAGATGCGAGTTTAAAATGCAGTAGTTTATTAAATTGAACTTTAATTAAACTTAAGATTGAATTGTATTGTGCCATGGTACAACCCCAATTCCAATGAAGTTGGGATGTTGTGTAAAACATAAATAAAAACAGAATACGATGATTTGCAAATCCTATTCAACCTATATTCAACTGAATACACTACAATGACAAATTTAATGTTCAAATGGATAAACATTATTGTTTTTAGCAAATATTCACTCATTTTGAATTTGATGCCTGCAGCACGTTCCAAAGAAGTTGGGACAGGGGCGTGTTTACCACTATGTCACATCACCTTTCCTTTTAACAACACTCAATAAGCGTTTGGGAACTGAGGACACTGATTGTTGAAGCTTTGTAGGTGGAATTCTTTCCCATTCTTGCTTGATGTGCAACTTCAGTTGCTCAACAGTCCGGGGTCTCCGTTGTCATATTTTGCACTAATGGTGCCTGCAAGTTACCCATGCCATGGGCACTAACACACCCCCACACCATCAGAGATGCTGGCTTTTGAACTTTGCGCCAAAAACAATCTGGACAGTCCTTTTCCTCTTTGGCCCGGAGGACACAACGTCCATGATTTCCAAAAACAATTTGAAATGTGGACGCGTCAGACCACAGGACACTTTTCCACTCTGCGTCAGTCCATCTCAGATGAGCTCGGCCCAGAGAAGCCGCGGCGTTTCTGGGTGGTGTTGATATCTGGCTTTGCTTTGCATGGCAGAGTTTTAACTTGCACTTGTAGATGGAGAGACGAACTGTGTTCACTGTGACAGTGGTTTTCTGAAGCGTTCCTGAGCCCGTGTGGGAATATCCGTTACAGAATGATGATGGGTTGTAATGCAGTGCCGCCTGACGGATCGAAGGTCACGGGCATTCAGTGTTGGTTTCCTGCCTTGCCGCTTACTTGCAGAGATTTCTCCAGATTCTCTGAATCTTTTGATGATATTATGGACTGTAGATGATGAAATCCCTAAATTCCTTGCAATTGCATGTTGAGAAACGTTGTTCTTAAACTGTTGGACTATTTGCTCACGCACTTCACAAAGTGGTGAACCTCGCCCCGTCCTCGCTTGTGAACGACTGAGCCTTTCAGGGATGCTCCCTTTATACCCAATCATGACACTCACCTGTTTCCAATTAACCTGCTCACCTGTGGAATGTTCCAAACAGGTGTTCCCAGTCTTTTGTTGCCCCTGTCCCAACTTCTTTGGAACATGTTGCAGACATCAAATTCAAAATGAGTGAATATTTGCAAAAAAAAAATAGTTTATCCGTTTGAACATTAAATATCTCGTCTATGTAGTGTATTCAATTGAATATAGGTTGAAAAGGATTTACAAATTCTTTCTTATTAAAATAAATAAATATTCTGTTTTTATTTGTTTTACATAATGTCCCAACTTCATTGGAATTGGGGTTGTAGATATGGAATTAGTTCATTTAAAAAAAAATGAGGATGACTGATATGCTGGGTGCAGCACATACAAAGCCTGTACATTGCATGAGTTTGTCCCAAATGCACACATTCCAACCAAGCACCCTTGAGGTCTTTTGCCCTGTAGGTCTGCACATTGTTGACATCACCAAAGTGTAGATGTTGAGGAGGACTGCAAGACCTAGTGCACCATTTGGGACTGGGCTCTAGATGCATTTATGACACTGCAGGAATAACGCATGTTACCAAAAAGTTGATGCAGTCTTTTGGAGAAGAAGGTAACTGAAGTGATAAGTTGGTGAAAAAACAATTTTCAAATATTTAATATTTCACCACAAATGTAGTTGTAGCTAATGAAGCCAAATAGTGGAAGCCTGCACACTCATCTCAAACTACAGTTATTTGCAAGTTTGTACACCCCTGGTAAAATAACATGTTTTGTTGATCTTCTAAGTTCAGAACCCAACATCCAGAGCAACCACACTGCTGCATATTTTAATGCAGTATTACTGTTTATTTGCCAAATTTAACACATTGGGAACGTAATATTCACATTTGCATCACGTTCAGTTTATTATGGTCTTAATACTCCCAAGTCTATAGGCTGTTACACACTGAACATGTGGAGAGGGAAAAAAAAGTACACTACTTGAAGATGCAAAATATTCAGAAGCTAATCAAAATGGTACACACCTGATAATGCATGTTTTTTTTTTTTTTACTGTTCACGATGCAAAAAAACAGTAGAACAGTAATTTCCATTTTGAAAAAGTAAAAAGAGAACAGAGAATTTTACCCTCTCATCCAGGAGCTGAAACTTTATACGCACTTTCACATTCAGGTCAAAAGCTCAGTTAGGGTTACTTTTGAAGATGCTACCATATGTGACAGAGCAGAGGATAAATTAATCCTTTACACAATGTTTGCACAGTGCTGTACAAGTGCACATTATTTAAAATAATTTATCATTGCAATAAGTGTGCAATGCAAATACATGAATGTCAAAAGGTCTTTTACCACAAACAAAGTTTACGGCATAACCCTACCTCCTCTTTCTTTTTGTCGTACTTGGTCATAAATTCATCCACAGCCTCCTGTAGAGTCTCTGGCTTAACAAACAATTGTTTGTATTCATGGATCCACTCTACAAAGAAGGGTTTGGGAATTAGTTGAGCAGAATCAGGTGTTTTAAATCAGGTAAAACTCTAAACCCTGCAGACTTGTGGCCCTCACTGTGCTTGAGGTTATGCTACCTTCATGATCAAGTGGGAACATCCCTCAACCTTGTAATTCCCTCTGAGATTTTAATCAAAAAATTTCGGACTTCTCTGAGTTGCTAATTTTAACATGGCTGCTCCCACAGAACAAGTAATAACAGTTTTATTACTACTGTTTTAAACAGTTTAAACAAACTTTTGAATTTCTATTTGTTTACCATAGGCTATGTCTATGATGCTGATAAATAAAAAATAATAAAAGTTTTATTAAACTGCATGTCTGACATTTTTTGGCACTACATTAAAGTTAATTGTCAGATTTGTTACAGAAAATTTCAAGCTTCTATTTGTAATGAGCGCAGCATTAGTAAACTGAATTAGACTCTGTGGAGAGCTTATAGACTTGTAAAGCCAGTGCAGTTGTGTGTGTATAATGGAGCTGATCAGGTTGTGTAGATCAGTGATGTGTGTTTAATGCAGTATCACTCACTCTGCAGGCCTGTCTGTACAGGTTTTTCTTTGGTGGAGACAATGAGTGGCGAGTCAGGAGGATGAGCTTTAGCTGCTGCTACGCTGGAGGCGTTTTTAAACACGATGTAGCCCACCTTAAAACACTATACAATACAGTGTTTGACAATTTATCCCATTTTACTTAAACAGACAGATCAGTTCATTTCAACAATCAATATTAACTCTGTACAGATTAACAGCATATGCTCATCTATTGATATACAGTTTGTGTTAGCCATCTTCTAGCCCATTATCAGTGATTAGTTTCTGACCAAAGAGCTGCTCCTGACTGGGTATTTTTGGTTGGTGAACTGTTCTCAAGCCAGGATTGAGACTGACATGTAAAACCTCTGACAGACGCTTACCAAAGCCACACACTACCATGTCACTTCTATTTCACTACCATTTCAGTAACAGAGGTTTCCACCCAGCTGTTGAATTTAGTTCAAGTAAATAATGGAAACATCACACAAAATTATGTAAATAAGGTTTCTATCAGCTCAACAAGACAATAAAACTGCCTAAAACTCCCTACCTAGCAACATCTGAGAAGTATAGAGAAACCCTTAAGGTTGAGCAGCTGTTGTTTTGTTTTAATTTTACATTATATTCTATATTCACGTTATTTCTTCTTATCAACAAAACATGTATCCATCTCTAATGAGACGTCAAACATGTAAAATTTTACATTTTATTTAATATTAGCTATTTCTATCATTTTTTTTCAATATATCAAAATATGCATGGACACCTTAGTAGTGCAGTGCTGAGAATGGTGAACTAATTAAATTATACCTGGACAACAGCAGTCCTGCAGTCAGAAAGTAGCCACTTTAATACATTAAGATGTTGTGCATCAGGACCAGGTGTGAATTAAATTTAAAAAGTGTGATTTCTAGTAAACTGGACAATTTCAACTCAACATGGTTAAAAATAAGAATGTCCCTTGTCTCTTCTGCTTTTGTAAAGTCCCAGGAAACACAGAGTAAAATATAAAACAAGGTTAGTATGATACTAAAATTGGATTAAACGTCTTTCAAAGTTCAAAGGAGAAAAAAACAGGATAGAAATATAATAAAACACAGCTTAAAAACACTTATTAGACACATGAGAACAGTCTGAATGCGGTCTTCATTACTGTATTAAACATATGTAATTGAAAGTTCTCAGTCCAACACACTCATTCTGCTACATTCTACCCTACTGAATCAAAACAAACAATAATGCAAGCACAAAAGGGAGAAATGAGTGAAACAGGCTCTACATATGTTTAAGTTATCTAGCTTTACTGAGAAATCCCAAGTGTGCAGAGTTACCTGTTTGTGTGCAGGTCTGAAGTACTTGGACAGACTGTTAGTTTCAGGCTCTGTTGATCCAGGTTTTTCGCTCAGCTCTACAGACTGAACTGAACCAAACTGGGAAAAGAGCTCCTTCACCACACTCTAAAACACAAATGCATTACACGTTTACACAAGTGCACATTTTAAACATTCATTTTCATTTTTAATTTGTCATTTATTAGCTTTTTCATAATTGGTATCATTTGAATGACAGTCCTGTTTTGTTTTTAAAAAATCTTATTGTTTTTACAGCAAAACAAATAGAAAAAAACTTCTTGAGCAAAACACACATCTCCATATGCTTTACCTCTGAGCAGTACGGAGGAATGTTGAGGACGAAAAGCGTTCTGTCCAGCGGTCTCTTCACATTTTTCTCCGCACGTACCCGGTGCTCTTTCACACAGAGCTGATGCTGAGCTACACTGTTAGGCTGGAACTTCAGAGACAAAACTGAAGCACATAAAACATGAAATTTAACACAGGAGTACAAAACACACACACACACACACACAAATTGGTTTCACTTTCTAATCACTAGAATTAAAACGTTATTTATCTGGACAGTAAGTGTTTATTTGCTCAGAAAAACATGAACATTACAATAAATACAAATGCATTAATACAATATGTTAAATCAAGTGTGCTCCTGATATAATTGATCCAATCTGTGTGATGGCTGAAGAGGTCAAGGAGAAATCTGAAATCAAACTTTAGTCTTCAAACAAGCTCACAACAACTACTTTTCGGAAAATATTTTTTACCATTTGTAATTTCTATGTTCGTTAACATTTATTAGTTATTAGTTGTAATAACATATGGTGATTTTACTAGCAAACAGTCGTGGGGCAGTCATGGGCTGGAGGTTAGGGAGCTGGCCCTGTGACCGGAAGGTTGCCGCTTCGATCCCCAGGGCTGACAGTCCATGACTGAGGTGTCCTTGAGTAAGACACCTAACCCCCAACTGCTCCCCGGGGGCCGTGGATAGGGCTGCCCACCGCTCCGGGCAAGTGTGCTCACTGCCCCCTACTGTGTGTGTGTTCACTAGATTGTATGTGGTGTTTCACTTCATGGATGGGTTAAATGCAGAGGTGGAATTTCCCCGGTTGGGGGATCAAAAAAGTATCACTTAACTTAAACACACGAACAAACTAAATGGCTTTCAAAGCGTACACAATAACAATCTTTCTGACAGGATGGTTGACACTCGTTGAAGCTCGCACATGGATAGCTATTACATGAAATGGTTATGAATACACTGTCAGGCCTTTTCATAATATGGTTTTAGAACTATTATATAATCTTTTGGTAATACAATTTTTTTATTTATTCGTGGTGGAGAGGTACATGCGGGGCATTGTGAGGTAGAACAGTCCCTAGATAAAAGATATTTCTTACAAGCTTACTACCATTTTACAATCATAAACAACCCAGTGACTGCGTATACTCATAGATCACAGCATGTTAAATAATCTTTGCGCTGCACTGTTCTGTCTGTTTATTGTGTCTAATGTATGTTTTAATCAGCGTATTTATTGCACTGTCTCTAGTTACATTTTTTTGCACACACTGCACGTTTGCACTTGTACTTTTTTGCACCTTGTTCTTGCAATAGTAACGTGATTTCACTCCACTGTGCTTGTACATAGATGGAATGACAATAAAAGCTTGCTGACTTGACCTGACTTGATCAATATTAACGCGTAATTAGGTTCACTGGTGGTTTTGGAGAGTTGCGATCCCTGGTTCTTATCATCACCACTGTAAAGGAATCCGAAAGTTTCTCTACAGTGAAGCACTCCGCCTCAAACCGCTCCGACTTTCACTACATTTTAAATGAGCACAGCATCGATCGGAGCAGTTCCTCTTTAAGCTCCAACGCTGATGGCGATACTAAGCTTCGCCACAGTTCAACAGCATTTCAGCACTCGAGTAGCTAATCTGGACCTAAGGCTTTATTACAGTTTAAGCTGTTTTCACCAGGCTACGTTTGCTTCTTGTATCATTACTGCACTGTAGCAACACTTTTAACCTACTTCAGTGTGACTCTGGACTCCTCTACACGCAGCGGTGCTACGCTTCCTCGCTTTCTCAGTGTGTACGCCGTGTATGAACCCCCAGATATATCAAACGCATATTAAACTCTTTCATGTGTTTGTTTAACTTAGAGTTAACAATAGTTGTGTATTTAAAGTTAAATTACCTGTAAATCCCCCTAGAATCACACAAGCACCTCTCGCATGTTTCTTTTTGGGCGCCGCCATCTTCTCTGTGTATACGTCACAAACCGGACGTGGCTCTTACGAAAGCTGGGGATTGTAGTTCTTTTACTATGAGGTTACAGCCGCATGTCTGGAGTTCAATCGACCTGGTATAATAAAACGTAACAAATTTTTAACACGATGGTGTTGATTTCAGGGTAAGTTAGGTGGAAGAAATGCGAGTGTTTTTCAGTGAAAATAGGACTGATTAAATGTGTGTGTATAAATATAATTTCCCTTTAAGAACCTCAGAATGGTTGCCTCTTAATTACATAATTGATTTTAAAGTGTTGCTAATAGTTTATATACCTCTCAGTGGAATGCAATGACAAAAGATCTCTGATCTATGGGAAGAATGCAAAGCTAACAGGCCACCATTTAGCTCTTATGCTGTTCAACACCGAATGTTAATATATATATACTGCTCAAAAAAATAAAGGGAACACGCAAATAACACATCCTAGATCTGAATGAATGAAATATTCTCATTGAATACTTTGTTCTGTACAAAGTTGAATGTGCTGACAACAAAATCACACAAAAATCATCAATGGAAATCAAATTTATTAACCAATGGAGTCCTGGATTTGGAGTCACACACAAAATTAAAGTGGAAAAACACACGACAGGCTGATCCAACTTTGATGTAATGTCCTTAAAACAAGTCAAAATGAGGCTCAGTATTGTGTGTGGCCTCCACGTGCCTGTATGACCTCCCTACAACGCCTGGGCATGCTCCTGATGAGGTGGCGGATGGTCTCCTGAGGGATCTCCTCCCAGACCTGGACTAAAGCATCCGCCAACTCCTGAACAGTCTGTGGGGCAACGTGGCGCTGGTGGATGGAGCGAGACATGATATCCCAGATGTGCTCAATCGGATTCAGGTCTGGGGAACGGGCGGGCCAGTCCATAGCTTCAATGCCTTCATCTTGCAGGAACTGCTGACACACTCCAGCCACATGAGGTCTAGCACTGTCCTGCATTAGGAGGAACCCAGGGCCAACCGCACCAGCATATGGTCTCACAAGGGGTCTGAGGATTTCATCCTAATGGCAGTCAGGCTACCTCTGGCGAGCGCATGGAGGGCTGTGCGGCCCTCCAAAGAAATGCCACCCCACACCATTACTGACCCACTGCCAAACCAGTCATGCTGAAGGATGTTGCAGGCAGCAGATCGCTCTCCACGGCGTCTCCAGACTCACGTCTGTCACATGTGCTCAGTGTGAACCTGCTTTCATCTGTGAAGAGCACAGGGCGCCAGTGGCGAATTTGCCAATCCCGGTGTTCCCTGGCAAATGCCAAGCGTCCTGCACGGTGTTGGGCTGTGAGCACAACCCCCATCTGTGGACGTCGGGCCCTCATACCATCCTCATGGAGTTGGTTTCTAACTGTTTGTGCAGACACATGCACATTTGTGGCCTGCTGGAGGTCATTTTGCAGGGCTCTGGCAGTGCTCCTCCTGTTCCTCCTTGCACAAAGGCAGAGGTAGCGGTCCTGCTGCTGGGTTGCTGCCCTCCTACGGCCTCCTCCACGTCTCCTGGTCTACTGGCCTGTCTCCTGGTAGCGCCTCCAGCCTCTGGACACTACGGTGACAGACACAGCAAACCTTCTTGCCACAGCTTGCATTGATGTGCCATCCTGGATGAGCTGCACTACCTGAGCCACTTGTGTGGGTTGTAGAGTCCGTCTCCTGCTACCACGAGTGTGAAAGCACCACCAACATTCAAAAGTGACCAAAACATCAGCCAGAAAGCAGAAAGGTGCAGAGAAGTGGTCTGTGGTCCCCACCTGTAGAACCACTCCTTTATTGAGTGTGTCTTGCTAATTGCCAATAATTTCCATCTGTTGTCTGTTCCATTTGCACACCAGCTGTGAAATTGATTGTCAGTGTTGCTTCCTAAGTGGACAGTTTGATTTCACAGAAGTTTGATTTACTTGGAGTTATATTGTGTTGTTTGTGTTCCCTTTATTTTTTTGAGCAGTGTATTTACCTTGTCTGCAAATGGATGTAAAACACACTCAATAATATAATGAATCAGCAATTTCAGTAATGTAGTAATGTAATAATAGAGGATTATAATTGTAAATAACTGTGTTGTTAAATTTTTCATTTGGCCCCTAAAAAGGAACAGCCCCATCTAAACCAACCTGATGCTGGAGGATCTGTACAAAACATTTAGGGCTGGTTCCCTCCTTTTATATGCACTATGAATATGGGCTACAGCAGCGACCTGCTTACTTGTTATTGCCTGCAGTATCTAGAACGCTCGCCAAGACTGAAAACTGAACAGATTACCCCAGGTGTATAGGGGAACTCCACCAATATTTCAAATCTCCTGCCTAATAAATGATTCATTATGGAGGAACTTTCTTTAAATTTCTTTACAGTGGTGCTGTTAGGAACCATGAGTCACAATGCCTACAAAACAAAATTATTTTATTTACTATACAAAAACACATGTGAACCTTTGCATGCCCTCTACGTTGTTATATGTGATGTTGACCCTGGTAAAACAGTTAAGTCTGAAAAAAAGGTTTTCTTTGGGACTTTTTGAATAATAATTCTGACTGTAAATTTCTAAGAAAGTGGCATTTCTCATCAAATCACTCTGAATGACTTTGTTTACATCTTGAAATATTGGTGAAATTCCCCTTTAATTTGTATATACAATCACTGGCCACATTATTAAGTGTTTTATTTACTGTTGAATTGATTGTTAACCCAAATAGCTAATCAGCCAATCACATGGCCCAACTCAATGCATTTAGGCATGTAGAGGTGGTCAAGACAACTTGCTGAAGTGCAGACCGAGCATCAGAATGGGGAAGAAAGGGGATTTAAGTGACTTTGAACGTGGCGTGGTTGTTGGTGCACGGGCGGGCTGGTCTGAGTATTTCAGAAACTGCTGATCTACTGGGATTTTCACACACAACCATCTCCAGGGTTTACAGAGAACAGTCTGAACAGTCTAAAAAAGAGGAAATATCCAGTGAGCGGTCAGTTGTGTGGACGAACTTGCCTTTTTGATGTGAGAGGTCAGAGGAGAATGGGCAGACTGGTTCCAGATTATAGAAAGGCATCAGTAACTCAAATAACCAACCAAAATCTCTGAGGAATGTTTGCAACACCTTGATGAAAGAATGCCATGAAGAATTAAGGCAGTTCTGAAGGCAAAAGGGAGTCCAACCTTTTACTAGCAAAGTGTACCTAATAAAGTGGCCTGCGAGTGTATATATTGTCACAATTGGCCCCCTACCAGTCCTGCATGTGCTTTCTTTGTTTTGATTCTTCCCTGTCCTGCCCCCTTGTCTCTAGACTCTACCCTTGATTGTTCTCACCTGTGTTTACCACCTATGTCTTGTTAAACCTGCTGTATTGCCCTGTGTTTTTCCATAGCTGTTTGCTAGTCTTTGTATTGTATGGTAATATTTGGCGTCATATCTTCTGGCCTCCGTTATTTGTCCCAGTCTCAGTTTTTGTGTTTAGTCAGTATTAATTTTTGTTGTCTGACCCTCCCTCTCTCCATGTTGGCTCTTTGACCCTGGACTGTTTTGACCCTGAATCGGGATTTGCCCCTAATAAATTTTGCTTCTCTTTGCATATGCATCCACCTCATCATCGCTCCTCCACGTTTTTTACACACACACACACACATACATTTTATATATATATATATATATATATATATATATATATATATATATATATAAATAACATGTAAATATATATATATATATATATATATATATATATATATATATATATATATATATATATATATATATATAAAATTAATGTCAGATTAGGAGATGATTTCTGTCAGAGAGCAGTTGTCCAGGGTGAAACAAAGCTTTACTGAAACAAATAATGACATCACACCATCACGTACAAAGCAAAAGATTTACTGCCAAAAACAAAAATGAAGAAACAGAAAAAAAATTCCAGAAAAAAGGTGTGGCGGCAACTGGCCACAGGACAAACAGCTGTAATCCCAGTTTAACAGGTTTGGAACCGTGCCCCAAACCGCCAACACAGAAGCTCCACAGCCAGTGACGAGCAAACCATACACTATTGAGAAACCAAAGGAAGAGGAGTGGGACACAGCTGCCTCCTCCTGAACACAAAAGACTAACAGAGGCTTTATACACAGCATGTACATCAAAAATCATCGACAGCTTATCCACCGTCATGGGTATGTGTGTGTATATATAAATGAGACATTTTATTAGTGGCTGGACTATTAAAAACAAAATGTTAAAAACTAAAGGAAAAAAACAAAAAACACTTTTGGGGATTGTCATGTGGCTGTCTATCTTCAATGAGAACCAAAACTGAACAGCGCAGGACACAAACAAATCTCTGAAACATCACCCCCCCCCACCCCCCCAAAAAAACAAACAAAAAAACACACACGCAATACACTCCACATCACTGTTCCTATAGGACAATGCACAGATGATGCGCATCCATCAATGGTGTTGGCTTCTTGCTGGATATTGGGAAGGAAAGTGGTCAGATTGCCCCTGCCTGTTCTTTTCAAAATGTAGGCTGATGCTGAATTGGAGGCAATGTATACTTTACAGGTTGTACCACATGAAATGCCACGCTACCCCTATAATAATTTTTTATTTGGAACTATAGAGTTGTATGATTTGAAGACCCCAGGTCAAATTACATGTTTGATTGACAGTAAGTTAAAACATCCTCCACAGGGAACTTAAATATAGCATTTTTAATGAAAATTTCAGTGCACAATGTCTATTTCTTGCTGGGTTTAACATATTAAAAAAAAAAGTGTGGCCACATTTTTTTTATTCCCTAAAATGATAAATTCAGCAAATAAATATTGTGCATAAAAAATGCAGTGTGCATTTGTTAACGTGTTAACTTTTCTCTTTAAAACAATCAAGAAAACACAGAATTTGACCACAGCCACCCAAATTTTTGCATACAACTATTTCAAACATCAAAATAGCTGAAATACCACTAAAGTTTTCCCAAACTTTAGCCAGCCATGAGTTTTGGAGTTAATTTATAGATGTTATATTGCTCAGCAGAATGATCTGCTGTTATATAGTATTCATGTGCATTGTGTTTATATGGGGGGAGGGGGTTCAGCATTAAGTGATTTCTAATCCGTTATAAAAAATTCGACTGTAAGGAAATTTAATAGCAATTTTAGATGTTTTGAACGCAAACAGCAGATGGTAATGGCATAGGTCTGCACTTTCCCTCCCTATAAAGAAGTGTGAAGAAGTGTTTTAAATCAACTTAATATAACACAATGTGTTTTAAATTTCAGCCAGTGCTTGAGTGGTTCAGTGTATGTGCTGTGACTTGTTTTATCATGAGTAGAAAGGCCGGGTTGTTTGGTGTGTTAAATTTTGATGCGGAAGGCTGTAGGATTTGCAGTTGCTGGCTCTGTGGTGGATGTGCTCTGAGTGGAGGATTTGAACAGAGCCTTTAGGATGGTTTGTGGATCCACCTCAGCCTGGGGAGCACTGGAGCGAGAACGGGAAAGAGACGCCGGCAGACCATCCTTCTTGCTGCTGGTGGCGGCGGTCGTGCTCCCTGCAGGAGAGTCACTCAACCTCCTTCAACACAGAGAGAGAGATAAAGTTACATACATACATACATAGCCCATCTACACAATTTCATCCTTTTTATCTATTAAACTACCCAAGTTTTATTTCCCTGGATCTTTTGTTTTTTTATTATTTTATGTCATTTTATTTGTTTTCACTAATCATGTCTGTTTTGTATTATGCTTTTCCTCATTGCATTTCAGCTTCTAAGAATCATGTTCCTAATTTTAAAAAAGGGAAATATATATACACATATATCAGTACGTATTGATCCCATAATTCTGATCTGCTGTCTTCATTTAGCTGGAGATTTTATTTAGCTGAAAATTTTTAACTGAACAATACTCTGATTCAGTTTTAGCCTCTACTGGATACCAAAAGAGCGCCAAGTCTCAGCCAAAACTACCAGTTAGGAGGTCATTTAATCTTTGTTAAATTTGTTATCAGTAGTTCTTATGAAGGTTTATTACACTGTAGTTCACAGCGTAGCTAGACCCAGCTTTTCATAAGTGGTAGCCATCTGTTCCAAACAATTAACTTAACTTAGTCAGCATGAAAGCTAGCAGCCTACCTTAACTGAAGGAATGATACATTAGCTTTACTTCAGCTTTATTTTAGTGTTATTTTAGCTACATATCCTTTATTTAGTAGTTGGAAGGATCAAACATGTAGGGCTGAAACTAATCCTGCCTAATCATTAGGGGGCATTGCCAGGGAAATGCTACTGTCAATCACTATGCAATCAGACAGACCCATGGAGTTCTGAGCATGCAGCGGTTTCAGTTTTAGCACCATCAACATTACATATAAAAACTTGTGAGTGTAGGTTTACTGGTGGTTTTATACAGTAAATAAAATGGCTATACTTGTGTTGTAGACACCACAACCCCCGGTTCTTATTACCACTATGGTAAAGAAATCAAATGCTCACTGGCAAAACACACAGCTTTTTAAAAATAATTTACCCAGGTGCCTTAACATTTGCACAGTACTGTACATCCAAACATACGTGTTTTTTTTTTTCAAAATTGTGTAAAGAAATCAGAATATTATAAGGGCTATTATTTTGTTATTCTTTAATATTTAATCAAAATCCGCATGCTGAGCACTATCAATATAAATGCAGCAATATTTTTATGGCAGGAAACAAGAATTAATTGCAGTGAACTAAATTTGGACACAACTGAAAATTAAACACAATGTGGATGTGGACTCACAGCAGGATTGGTTGGTCTGATGTAATCACATTGCCCTGTATGTGCAGATTACACTTCATTGGCTGACCTGTAAAAGTCAAAACAAGAGAGATGATTATAGAGTGAAAATTCTCTCACTGTAAAATAATACTAAGATTTGAGATTATTCAAAGTAACTGAATGAGTACTGAAACTTATTTTAAAAACTCTCACAAAACAAATTACGAGTGTGTAGTTTCCTACCATCCAGACAGCGGTTGTTGTACTTCCTGTAGGCGCTGATAGCATCATCTTTCCGCACAAACACCACCTCAGCCACTCCCACCTTCACCAGCCTTGCTCTCTTCAGCGCTCCACACACACAGAACAGCTCCTACACACATGCAAATGGAGTGTGGTATTAGGAACATCAATAAACATGTGCATGTGTATAAATATGTGGGGGCAATAGGGATTAAGTGATTATCTTTACTAGGTGACTAGTCATTTAAATTGTTGTCATCACTTCATTAAAAGAAACAAATGTTCTGGAAGTCTGTATTTAGTTATGTAAAAGTATTTAGTTAGTAGCTTGTTACTAGGGGCTCGTTCTATCAGCAGATGTTTTGGTTTGAAGTGCAAGAGGCACACTGCAGAAAAATTTTCGTTGTATGTTCAGCCTCTGTGTGTGTTTCACACATACTACCTCTGTGTGGTGTGATCAATGTGGAATGTCCTGATTTTCATTCTGGCACTCGTGTTAACAGGCCAGACCATTCACGCAGGCTGCATACAGCAGCAGAGCGTCCCAGATGCAGCAAAATACATCTTATTCCGTACAAAATAAGCCTCAAGAATCAATGAAAATGAAGTAGAACAACGCACCAAGTCTTTAAAGAATTGCATTTTTATTGACGTAAGAACAATTGATTTGATTATTTATCCATTTGTTAGAACTGTACAACTTTCTTGCTGCACCACAAAATGCTGTATTTGTATAGGCTGTAGACTGTATAGCAGTCACACTGCCATGTTAGTAGCACATGAGAAACAGGCCTCAGGCACTCTGCCCACAAATTACTGTAGAAATGTACTGCTCTGTAATGTGTTTAGTGTTGCGTTATATGTCATTATATTCTGTATTGGTGTGTGCCGGTACTGTGACTGTATTAGAACATCCTTCTGTCTATTCTTGTTTATCCCTACATGGTCATGTCTGTCACACCTGTCACTTGTCATGTATAGGCTGAGCCTAATCTTGGCATCAGTCCTACTATAAAACTGCATCAGCCCAGTGTCTTACAGGCTGGCTAGGTGTCTGGTACCTGCATGCAAACGAATAAACTTCACTTCTCCAGACACACGGCTGGTCCCCGCTTAAGATAGGGTTTGGATTCTTCAGTACACAGCCTGTCTAATGTAAACGGCAAGCTAAAATCACCACAGCTGTCAGAAATTCACCATTTATAGAATATTTTAACTGGCTCTGATCTGTATACTGTTCAATGGAAAACAAATCACGCTTAAAGCTTCTAGCAAACAGTTGCATCGATTCATTAACAACCCATGCCGATGGAAGATACAGGCCCAGACTCAACCAGGAAATATTCATGATATACCATTTTAAGAAATTATTCTTGAATTGTCTTTGAAACAATAAGTAGCAAGTAAACATGATATCTGCACATTTGCCAACCACAGTTCCAACTCCGTTGCGCACACCAGAGTCTGCAGTCTGTGACTGTATGTTTTGCATGTCAGTCACACAGCCCTTTCCTATCAGAGACAAAGTTCTAGATACCTATCCAGTCTGGCTTACAAGCTTGTATTTCAGTGAACTGTTCCAAAGCTGGCTGTGCAATTGGTTTCACTGATGAATTAGTGTATTTTTTCTTAGTTTATTTTTTTATCTTAGTATTTTTCTTAGTTCTTTATATTTAGCAGAAAAACTTCTGCCTCTTCACTGCAGTTTTTCCATTCCTGTATTTCAATCAGTGTCCTCAACAAGTTGGCTGCCACCCACAGTGCCGACTAGTCAACTAGACTATGCAACCCATAGTGTGCAACATGCCTATGAGTAGTATGTCTAGTATTATAAGTATTTATGTAAAGTGAGTGACTAATGTAACATGTTTGGTTAAGTGTGCATGTTTAAAACTCACCACTATGTCCTCCTCTGTGACACGTGGGTGCAGATTATTCACTGTGATTTTGGTTCCTTCCAATGGACTGAACACCGGCTGCACATGCGCACGCGCACACACACACACACACACACACACACACACACAGAAACATGGAGTTTAGGAGCAGAGGAAATTAGAAAAGAATTAGCTTAAGCTGCGTTAACTACTGTACTGCAGTAGTAGGGGTTCGGTGCATTGTAGATCGGGCAGTGTCCGAAGGCGTGGGCCTTGGCGTTCTGATCCTCGGTTGCTGAAACTGGCTTTTGGAATTTGGAATGTTACCTCACTGGCGGGGAAGGAGCCTGAGTTGGTGCGCGAGGTTGAGAGATACCGGCTAGATATAGTCGGGCTCACCTCAACACACAGCTTGGGCTCTGGGTCCAATCTCCTTGAGAGGGGCTGGACTTTTTTCTTTTCTGGAGTTGCCCATGGTGAGAGGCGGCGGGCAGGTGTGGGCTTTCTCATAGCCCCTCGACTCGGTGCCTGTATGTTGGGGTTTTCTCCGGTGGACGAGAGGGTAGCTTCCCTACGCCTTCAGGTTGGGGAACGGGTCATGACTGTTGTCTGTGCTTATGCACCGAACAGCAGTTCAGAGGACCCAGCCTTCATAGAGTCCTTGGGAGGGGTGATTGAAAGTGCTCCTCCTGGAGATTCGATTGTCCTACTGGGGGACTTCAACGCTCACGTGGGCAACGACAGTGAGACCTGGAGGGGTGTGATTGGGAGGAATGGCCTCTCTGATCTGAACCAAAATGGTGTCACCATGTTTGAACACAAGGATGTCCATAAGTGCACATGGCACCAGGACACCCTAGGCCGCAGTTCAACGATTGACTTTGTAGTCGTGTCATCGGACTTACGGCCATGTGTTTTGGACACTCGGGTAAAGAGAGGAGCTGAGCTGTCAACTGATCACCACCTGGTGGTGAGTTGGATCAGGTAGTGGGGGAAGATGCCGGTCAGACCAGGCAAACCCAAACGTATAGAGTAAAGAAAGAGCTGAGCCACAAGGCAAGGCTCTCGATTTACTGGTCGATCTACGTTCCCACCCTCACCTATGGTCATGAGCTTTGGGTAATGACCGAAAGAACGAGATTGCGAATACAAGCGGCCGAAATGAGTTTCCTCCGCAGGGTGTCTGGACTCTCCCTTAGAGATAGGGTGAGAAGTTTGGTCATCCAGGTGGGACTCAGTGTAGAGCCACTGCTTCTCCATGTCAAGAGGAGCCAGCTGAGGTGGTTCGGGCATCTTGTTAGGATGCCTCCTGGACGCCTCCCTTGGGAGGGGTCACAGGCAAGTCCACCCGGGAGGAGACCCCGTGGAAGACCCAGGACACGCTGGCGTGCCTATATCACCCAGCTGGCCTGGAAGCGCCTCGGAATCCCCCCAGGGAGCTAGTGGAAGTGGCTGGGGAAAGGGAGGTCTGGGCCTCATTGCTTAGGATGCTGCCCCCGCGAACCGAACCGTGGGTGGATGGATGGATGGATGGATGGATGGATGGATGGATGGATGGATGGATGGATGGATGGATGGATGGATGGATGGATGGATGGATGGATGGATGGATGGGCGTTAATTAGATTCTCCTTGAGTTCCTAATAGTCCCTTTCACACATGCGCCTTTACCCGGGTATTTAATGGTATTTAAACAGGAATGGGTTGAGTGTGAATGCAATCAGAAGTAGAAATCCCAGCCAAGTTTATGCAGCACTTCACCTGCTCAAGATTGAGTTCAAAACCCAGGAAATTACCAAGAGGGCTCATGTGTCAACAGAAATGATACATCACCTGGAAATACAATGACATCTAGAACAAAGCCAGTAAAGGGGTGCTTTTGGCTTTTCGGATTAGTTTTTTTTTTTTTTTTTAAGTTTTGTGAGTGAAAACTAGGGGTCAATCAATATGTTGATACAGATTAGTGATCAAGGACACCGCTAATCAATATTTGAGGTTTACAGTATTTAATACAGCTTTGCTGCTCATAATGACAATCAGAGATACATAGTCAGCTGTCATAAGTAGCATACAAATTTTGTGCAAGGGCATCTAGATACATTACCCATGTATGATGTATATAAAGGTTATATACATTTAAAATGTACCAGAAATAATTAATTGTTGTCTTAGACACACATGAGCGAAGCAAATAACGTATCTCATTCAGTAACTGTAGTGTGTTTACAAGAATAGAAATAGAGGCTTTATAATAAGAAAATAAAATAAAATAAAAAATAATAATAATTATTATAATTATATATATATATATATATATATATATATATATATATATATATATATATATATATATATATATATAAAAATCAAAGTAATCACATTCTTCAGCAGTGACTGTGTGCATCTCACAAAAATATGTGCATGAGAAAAATGTGCACATAAGCATAACATATTGTTTAAGGGCCAAATGTGTGAATGATACAAAACTTTACCAATGAAAGTGCTGCTGTGGGTTTTGAGTATGAAAAATACTATAATGAGTGTATGTTTCACCTGTGGAGGCGCAGACTGAGTACTGCCATTTCCACTAGCTCGATGCCCAGTAACCATCGTCCTCGAGACGGGCTGCAGGGTCTGTGCGGGTGGACGGGTGCTGGGACGAGTGGGTGGCACAGCAACAGGGGTGGGAGGGGACGGGGCTGTATAAGAGTCATTCTTTACCACCTTAGTGATGGGAGTGGACATGGAGAATGATGCACCTACACTCGCCTACAGACAGACAGACACACACACAGATGAGTGAAGATTTTAGGTAGTTAGTGATAACAACAGCAACAAAAACCAAAATTTCTTTTAAAAAAATGTTCAGTGAATTTTCTGATAAAATGATTATGCCTGTCTGTTCTTCAATCCTGTATTAACAATTGCTCAAACAGTTGCTACTTCGGGGCACCAAGTGGAACTGTGTGCCTTTTCTTCAACAGCCTGAAAAAGAGAAGTCATCCGGCTATAAGGTGACCCTTAGCTGTAAGCGCTAGCTAACTTTAACCCATTTTATGGTCAGAAACTGTTGGTCATGGGTGCACACACCCAATGAATCATCCAGACCCACTCTAGAGCCCATAAAAAGGCCTTATGGATTACTCTGTGAATGCGCTATCGCTTGCACTAATTGTAATGAAATTCTAACTGAACCTTGATAAAAGTCAGGAACCACTGTTGCACCATCACTGTGACAGCAGTGAGACACAGTTTCTTACTCTCACATACTGGTGGTGAGTAAAATGGCATGTCATTTTTTTCCCAACCAACCTGCAGTTTAACTGCAGCACACACCCAGACTAATATCAAATAGTGGTGATCCAGCGTGTGTGCATACATGTGTGAGTGTGACTCACTCGTGTCTGTGCCATGTTATTGGCTGTGGTGATCTTCATCTGTTTACTAGGAATGGCACCACCATCATCATCTTCAGTGGAGAGAGCCTATAGAAAGGAAAACATACATATAAGCACTGCATTAGTGTGTCAATGCAGAGGCCCAGCTACGTACACACAAACCTGTCTGTATGCGTAAGTAAGCAGGGAGACAAGTCTACAAAGTGTGCAGGTCAGAGATAAGGCTCACCTGAGCTGCTCTGCCGGGGACATTTATACGGATTCCACTGGTCATACCCACAGGCCTCTGCTACAGAGAGACAGAGAGAGAGCGGTTAATGTAAAGAGTTCAGTGGTTAATGTAGCAAATAAATTAAAACCTGAATCATCCAGCTTGTTTAGGCTTTTTGCTTTGAAACAGGCAAACTGATTATAAAGAAGTAGATATCAAGTGAGGTATATTTGATTGTGACACACACAGATGTCTACTTTTTTTTGTTTTAATGGTAGCAACTGAAAGACAATGCTTGTATCCCTGTAATGCTTGTAACAATGCTTGTATCCCTGCAAAATGAATGACCACTAAACACATGTAACTTGGCATACTTTAGCAATAAACCAACCAAACCAAATATTAAAGATTAAATGTCACAAAAACCTAAACTCAGATGGAGACCTTAGCCACAAAAAAGCCTTAATTAGTCACAATTATTAAGAGAAGTAAAAAGATGTGCTGAGAAAGGAATAATTTAGACAAACACAATCCTGATCATCCAAGGGACGTTCAGTTATTATTTTATACCTTACACTGAAAACAAAACAATGTTAAAATTGGTTAGCTAGTTAAATACATTTTTACTAGCCCAGTTGCTGACATTGCTGCTGTCAGCTTAATCATTTAGGCAAGATAAATATTAATGCAAGTATACAGTGCCCTCCACAAATATTGGCACCCTTGGTAATTATGTGCTAAAGATATTCCTAAATACTTTTGATCTTTCCCTCTCCTTGGATCACCACCTTATCGTGGTGGAGGGGTTTGCGTGCTTGAATGATCTTAGGAGCTATGTTGTCTGGAGCAAAAGCTCCTGGTAGGGTCTCCCATGGCAAACTGGTCCTAGGTGACAGGTCAGACAAAGTGTGATCCATAATAACCCCTATGAAGACACAAAAACAGGACTTGTGTACCCTGCCCGGAACAGGGTTACCGGGGCCCCACCCTGGAGCCAGGCCTGGGGGAGGGGCTCGCCAGCGAGCGTCTGGTGGCCGGGCATTTACTCATGGAGGAGCCTGAGTTGGTGCGCGAGGTTGAGAGATACCGGCTAGATATAGTGGGGCTCACCTCAACACACAGCTTGAGCTCTGGGTCCAATCTCCTTGAGAGGGGCTGGACTTTATTCTTTTCTGGAGTTGCCCATGGTGAGAGGCGGCGGGCAGGTGTGGGCTTTCTCATAGCCCCTCGACTCGGCGCCTGTATGTTGGGGTTTTCTCCGGTGGACGAGAGGGTAGCTTCCCTACGCCTTCGGGTTGGGGAACGGGTCCTGACTGTTGTCTGTGCTTATGCACCGAACAGCAGTTCAGAGTACCCAGCCTTCTTAGAGTCCTTGGGAAGGGTGCTTGAAAGTGCTCCTCCTGGAGACTCTATTGTCCTACTGGGGGACTTCAACGCTCACGTGGGCAATGACAGTGAGACCTGGAGGGGTGTGATTGGGAGGAATGGCCTCTCTGATCTGAACCCGAGTGGTGTTCAGTTTTTGGACTTCTGCGCAAACCACAGTTTGTCCATCACGAACACCATGTTTGAACACAAGGATGTCCATAAGTGCACATGGCACCAGGACACCCTAGGCCGCAGTTCAATGATTGACTTTGTAGTCGTGTCATCGGACTTGCGGCCATGTGTTTTGGACACTCGTGTAAAAAGAGGAGCTGAGCTGTCAACTGATCACCACCTGGTGGTGAGTTGGATCAGGTGGTGGGGGAAGATGCCGGTCAGACCAGGCAAGCCCAAACGCATAGTGAGGGTTTGCTGGGAACGTCTAGCAGAAGAACCTGTCAGATTGATCTTCAACTCACACCTCCGTCAGAACTTTGACCAGATATCGGGGGAGGTGGGGGACATTGACTCAGAATGGGCCATGTTCCGTTCCTCCATTGCTGAAGCGGCTGACTGTAGCTGTGGCCGTAAGGTAGTTGGTGCCTGTCGGGGCGGTAATCCTCGAACCCGGTCGTGGACACCCCAGGTGAGAGATGCCGTCAAGCTGAAGAAGGAGTCCTACCGGGCATGGTTGGCCTGTGGGACACCAGAGGCAGCTGGCAGGTATCGACAGGCCAAGCGATCTGCGGCTTCAGTTGTCGCCAAGGCAAAAACCCGTGTATGGGAGGAGTTTGGTGAGGCCTTGGAAACTGACTTTAAGTCGGCTCCGAAAAGATTCTGGCAAAGTCGCTAAGGTAGTTAAGAAGCTCCTTGGTGGCAAGGCTCCAGGGGTGGATGAGATCCGCCCTGAGTTCCTCAAGGCTCTGGATGTTGTGGGGCTGTCTTGGCTGACACGCCTTTTCAACATTGCGTGGACATCGGGGGCGGTGCCACTGGATTGGCAGACTGGGGTGGTGGTGCCTCTTTTTAAAAAAGGGGACCGGAGGGTGTGTTCCAACTACAGGGGAATCACACTCCTCAGCCTCCCTGGCAAGGTCTATGCAGGGGTACTGGAGAAGAGAGTCCGGCTCATAGTTGAACCTCGGATCCAGGAGGAACAGTGCGGGTTCCGCCCTGGTCGTGGAACACTGGACCAACTCTTCACCCTCTCCAGGATTCTGGAGGGTTCATGGGAGTTTGCCCAACCAGTCCACATGTGCTTTGTGGATCTGGAGAAGGCATTCGACTGTGTTCCCCGGGGTATTCTGTGGGAGGTGCTTCGGGAGTACGGGGTACATGGCTCTTTGCTACGAGCCATTCAGGCCCTGTACAAACAAAGCTGGAGTTTGGTTCGCATAGCCGGCAGTAAGTCAGACTCGTTCCCAGTGAGAGTTGGACTCCGTCAGGGCTGCCCTTTGTCACCGATTCTATTCATAATTTTTATGGATAGAATTTCTATGCGCAGTCAAGGGATGGAGGGTGTCCGGTTTGGTGACCTCAGGGTCACATCGCTGCTGTTTGCAGATGATGTGGTCCTATTGGGGACATCAGGCCGCGAACTTCAGCTTTCGCTGGATCGGTTTGCAGCCGAGTGTGAAGCGGCTGGGATGAGAATCAGTACCTCTAAATCCGAGACCATGGTTCTCAGGCGGAAAAGGGTGGAGAGCCCTCTCTGGGTCGGGGATAGGCTCTTGCCTCAAGTGGAGGAGTTCAAGTATCTCGGGGTCTTGTTCACGAGTGATGGTACAAGGGAGCGGGAGATTGACAGGCGGATTGGTGCTGGGTCAGCAGTGATGCGGGCTCTTTACCGGTCTGTTGTGGTAAAGAAAGAGCTGAGCCATAAGGCAAGGCTCTCGATTTACCGGTCGATCTACGTTCCCACCCTCACCTATGGTCATGAGCTTTGGGTAATGACCGAAAGAATAAGATCGCGAATACAAGCGGCCGAAATGAGTTTCCTCCGCAGGGTGTCTGGACTCTCCCTTAGAGATAGGGTGAGAAGTTCAGTCATCCGGGAGGGACTTGGAGTAGAGCCACTGCTTCTTCACGTCGAGAGGAGCCAGCTGAGGTGGTTCGGGCATCTGGTTAGGATGCCTCCTGGACGCCTCCCTCGGGAGGTGTCACAGGCGAGTCCATCTGGGAGGAGACCCCGGGGAAGACCCAGGACACGCTGGCGCGACTATATCGCCCAGCTGGCCTGGGAGCGCCTCGGAATCCCCCTTGGAGAGCTGGCGGAAGTGGCTGGGGAAAGGGAGGTCTGGGCTTCATTGCTTAGGATGGTGCCCCCGCGACCCGAACCCCGGACAAGCGGAAGATAATGGATGGATGGATGGATGGACTTTTGATCTTTCATTTTAAATAGCAAAAATCTTACCTTATTTAATAATAATAATAATATGACTGAAAGAGAAATCTAAATCTGGTCATGAAGAAATGTTTTTTTTAGTGTGTGCCACTATTGTTGGCACCCCTAGAAATTTTTAACAGTGAAATCTAACTGACGTATACTCCTATTTTATGTTTTAAAGTTCACCTGAAAAGTATACAAATAGCCATGCAGAAAAGTACCTCATCCTCACTGTAATCTGTATACTGATCCGTTATACTGTGAAGCTGTTGTTCTTCGAACAACTTTCGCCCTGGACAATTAGTTTGGATATGGTATCACAGACAATTGCGTAGCAGATATAAAATCAAGACCTGACAGTTTAGCCAGGAAGCTTGCTTGGATCCTCCAGCAAGATAATGATGCCTCAAAATCAACACAAAAATTGTCAACTGACCACAGAATTAAAGTTTTGCCATGACCACCCCAGTCCCCAGACCTAAATCCCATAAATCCCATAAAAAAAACCTGTGGAAAAAGCTGAAAAGTTCAGAGGCATGCCCTTAAACCAAAAAAGAACAATTCTATCTACTCGAACTTCTGCTTGCAAGCCAAGAACTTAGTAAAGCAAGATTTCTCACTGAAGCCAAAACCTGAGGACTGTCCAGTACAAATGTTTTTTATTTTTTATTCTATTATAAAGCAGGATTTTTTTGCTTAGCTACCAAACTTAAAACTTCAATCTAACCCCAAGTCACACATGGATCAGTTTTGTTTGGGCTACATCACAAAGGCAGGTAAAGTAAACCAATCAGGGACAAACTTCTGACCAATCAGTGACGAGCTTCTGACAGGAGCTGTCTCTTTTGTTTCTTGTCATGTCACAACCTACTTTGAGGTACCTCATGTCAATTTGTTTTCATGGTTCACATAAAATAAAAAACAATAAAAGAATTGTCTTGATTGGACAGCAACCACTTAGACACCCAATTGTGACATTTGTAACAAGCACATTAAAAATATGACTTTTTAGCAGAGGAACACAAAATTATAACACACACAGTGTATGAAAAATACAAAGTAATTAACAACAAGTACCACTGTTATCATAATGGCATTCGTCTTTATAATTATGTTCTTTGTATTTATGTAATATGATTTTATGTTCCTCTACTAAAGAGTAAATCGCTCATACTACCAGTGTTTCATGTGACTGGCTGTTACTGTCACGTCATGTCATCTAGATGAGATGGTTTCGTATGCAATTAGGTATACACATTCAATATCTCCAAGTTCATAGAGAAAGCTGTCAATCACTGCCTTAACAGAGTTTAACCACTGCATTTTTGCTAAGCTCACGAGAGACAGACCCTCAATTAATAGCTTTGAGAAATACTCATATGTTCTGTCTTACCTGGATGGTTTTAGTGATCTTAAGTGGAGCTGCTGGTCCCTGATTGAGTGATGAGATACTCCTCTTCAAACTCAGCCTATCCCGTGCATCCACCACTTTCGTGAGCCCACCTCTGGGCTGGATGGCCACACTCACTTTGGAGTTAAGTCCTTGATTGGTGGGAAAGGCCCTGGTGGTGGTGCTGACTGGAGAGGTGTTGTGGATGTGGATGTGGGGTATAGGCGTGTGCTGGCTGCTGGTTGTTGGGGGTTCCGGTTGTTGCTGCTGTTGTTTGCGGGAGTTTATGGTCTGTCTGGCGTCTTGCACTGCGCTCACAGTGCCCCCTCTACCCCAAATACGGAAACGTGCGTCCTTCTGCCCCAAGCGCTCCCGTGCATCCTTCACCTGGAACACTGGAGGGAAAAACGGGGCAAATGAATGTGTGAGAGACAGAAGTGCTGCCCCACAGCTAGGTCAGGTTCCTACACCAGAGCACCTGTGTGGTGTATGATGTACATTACAGGCCAAAAGCAACAATAACTTTATATTTTTTAAGAATTTGTTTGTTTGAAAAAATCATAATGCCTCAGATCACTTCCGAGCTTGATGGGAAGACTAATTGTTTCTTCTCTAACGTACCAGATCATCAGTGGTGTCAATCCAATTGCAAATTTATGTATAGTTGTGAAAATTTCTCAGAAGGGCCAAGTCGCTGCTAAAATATGCCTAAAAATTAAGTGATACTTTTTTTTTTTCATGTAGTAAATGCATAGCTTAAACATTGATATGGCAGTTTATCTGCACAAGACCTTGTACAATTCCTGCTAAACTGCTGGGAGAGCTAATGTGCGAACAGAAGCTGATTACCAGAAAAGTTGATTAAAGTATTAGCTAATAAATGTTTTTACAGCGTTGAGGTTTAGTTTGTCATGCTACTGTATTCTGTACTTTATTTAGTGGCATATAACTTGAGAGATGAAAACTGACCCTGTCTGTAGTAAAGCAACACAACAAGAGCAGCAAACATGATGCTTTTGTTTTCACAGTGGGCTTTTCCATTTTGCAAAAATGTTTAGATTAATCTAGAAATAAGGGAAATGTTTGTCATTCCTATGTCACATTCTGTTTAATAGGACATTAGTGGTAAAAAGTATATGTCAATAGACTTCATTGTGTAATGTTTCATGGGGAAAAAACAACTTGTTTCCACACTTTTTGTGTGTAATGTACATGTTATATTATTTAATAACTGACATATACTTTCAGCATAATTCTGATGTATAATATTCTGATGTACTTGTGTGTCTTGCATTGTCCAGTACATCACAGTACACAGTACATCATGTACACACATTGTCCAGTACATCATGGACACAGCTTTTATACTTTTATATAATGTCTACAATATTTCATCCTGCAGTTTTCCTGCTGTTGTATCAGTGAATATGGTAAGTAAGAATTTTATATGGTGCCTGTATAATGACAAAGATAAACTAGATTAAACTAAATTCAGTTGGATTTATCTGGGTTCTTTACCTCCGCTCCCTCCTAGTCTCTGTCTCACATCACTGGTGCCAATCTTCTGTCTGGCATCAAACGTCCTGCCCACCATCCCTGCCCCTCTGCCTGCCAAACCTGCCCCTCTCCCCGCTGTGCCCGCTCCTCTCCCAAATGTCGGCCTGTGAAAAAACAACAACAAAAAACGAAAGTGTGTGATATGGCCAAATAAAACAGTTTCACAATACTTAAGACATATTGATACAAGGTAAGTATAATGATATATAATTTTTCTAATGTTTGATAAAAAAAGAACTTCAGAACTTCAGAAAAGAAGTTCAGAAACTGAAATACTGAACTGCACTAAATTTAACTAACAGGACTAATAATGATCTAGTTGCAATGAAACGAGCAAGTTGGTCAGTGTTATGAAAGTACTGATATACTCACAACAGCCTTCAATCATGGAATGCTGAACTTTTTTTGATGGTTTCAGTGAGCACCTTGTCTTTAGTTTTGTCCTAGATTTTTTTAGGCTGGGTAAGTGGCCCTTCGTGCTTTAGCTAGCACGTTAATTATGAAAGAATATCAGTGCAACCTTCAAAACAAGCTGTGAAGGCGCTCTGACTAACAATATGCTAAAACAGCTGCACAAACCTCATTAAAGAATGGCAGGTCAAAGTGACACAGTGGGAGCCTGTGACACTACAGCTACTCTGATGAAACTGCGGCTTGTTTGACTAAATGCAGTAACTGTATTTCATGGTGTCTACGATAACAATACTGTGTATGTTGAATATCACAGTATAGATTATTACTGTATATCAGCACAAGTCTAACCAGCACACTGGATTTGAATTAAAGTCTTTTTAAATTGAACAGTGGCTTCCATCGTCATAGAGCAGCCTACTAGAAATGCAGCTCTACGAAATTCTAGGCATGCTCTCTTCTGAATTAAGTTAATAATTACTGTCCTCGACAGAAACACGAGTAAGACTTAAAAAAAGAGTAGTCTTTAATAAAAAGAAGACGCTAGCCCACCAGAGCTAGCTATATAAACATTATTTCATCAACACTCGGACACAAATCACACACTGAACACCCTACAACTTCACAATAAAACAAAATGTATACATTACCAAGTGAAAGCATTAAGATTTTACCACCGTACACAACCGACACAGACTGGGTGCACGACTAACTTAACTAGCTAACAGTCTTTGAAGGTAAAAGACTGGACAACTATTCTGATACGGGCTTGTGACTTCTTCTTCTTTCGGCTGCTCCCTTTAATGGTCACCACAGCAGATCATCTGCCTCCATCTTGCCCTATCCACTGCCTCCTCTACTTTCACACCAACCATCTCCATGTCCACCTTCACTACATCCATAAACCTTCTCTGAGGTCTACCTCTTCTCCTTCTGCCCGGCAGCTCCATCTCCAACATTCTTTGCCCAATATATCCACTATTCCTCCTCAACACATGTCCAAACCATCTCAACCTTGCCTCTCTGGCTTTATCTCCAAACTGCTCCACCTTCACTGTCCCTCTGATCTGCTCATTTCTAATCTTGTCCATCCTGGTCACTCCCAACGAAAATCTCAGCATCTTCATCTCCGCCACCTCCAGCTCAGCCTCCTGTCTTTTAGACAGAGCCACAGTCTCTAAACCATACATCTACGTGATACATGATACGGGCTTGTGACCGCGATCTTCAAAAAAGTCCAACAGTAACATTAACTAGCTAACTAGGTTAGCTACCTGCTTGACTCCACCGACCTGCTGACCCGGCCTCCGTTATGAACGCTGTGGGTTAGAACTGAGCTAAATCAGATCAAGAAACGGTGGATAACCTCCTTAAATGGGATCGAGGAGTCGGAGACTGAACACATTTAATCAAACAGCCGAATGAAGCGGTCTTGTGTTTGATAATCAGCCTTTTCCTAGTAGAAGTTTCCTTAGCTGGTTAAGTGACAGGCAAAGTTTAAACTGGATTTGTAGAAATACAGCAGCAATCAGACAAAAGTCACTCGAAATGAACTGTCTCTTTATCTCCTGTGTGGGTTTAAATGTTATTTCTCGGTTTACTTTAAACATCTGACTAAATTTGTAATGCTACACGGTATTTAGCGTAGCGCTAGCCTCTGCTAGCTTAGCCACGCGTGTCGGACTGCAGAGTGAACCAATCACAGAGTAGCGCACTGCATAGCCACCCAATCACAGCAAAGGACACTACGGTGCGTCTACAACTTGACCAATCCGAGGAGAGGATGGAAGCAGGTCGATAAGCTGCAGCGGCAAAACACTTCAAAGAGGCGTTACATTCCGTCTGTTCCCGTTTAATGTAGCAAGTAATGCTGGAATAGACAGAGTAAATAAAGCGGCGATGCTGCTCACCAACCCGCTGACTTTGTTTATTCTCGGCATTTTATTTTAAAGCTATGTTTTTACCTCTTAGCGCCGCGGCGACGGATCAGCTCATCCAAAGAAACATCCGCCATCTTCCTCCTCAGTGTAGAATGCGCATGCGCCGGATGAAAGGCTGGAGTGACGCCATCGGGTTGACTAAAGCTGATAAAACATCTCGGAGAACGTAAAAAGAGAAAAACATTGGGAAAACGAAAGAAAGAAAGAAAGAAAGAAAAACGTCTCGGATTACATAAGAAAGTGAGAAAAACATCTGGGAGAACGTAAGAAAGAGAGAAAAACATCTGGGAGAACGAAAGAAGGAAAGAAACATCTCGGAGAACGTAAAAAAGAAAAACACCTGGGAGAGCGTAAGAAAGAAAAGAAAACATCTGGGAGAATGTAAGAAAGAACAACGTCTCGGAGAACGTAAGAAAGTGAGAAAAACATCTGGGAGAATGTAAGAAAGATAGAAAACATCTGGGAGAATGTAAGAAAGAGAGAAAAACATCTGGGAGAATGTAAGAAAGATAGAAAAACATTTGGGAGAACGTGAGAAAGAAAGAAAAACATCTCAGAGAATTTTATTTGCAAAAAATAATAAAAGTCCTACATCCTCCTTTCTGCAGGGAGCAGCCACTCGTCCCTGAGGCGGTCCAGCTGTAGCAGCTGTGTTGTGGAGTGGTGTGAACCTTCTATGGCTGTTTTATCACTGGATTTTTATTTACTGGATACTTTTATTCATGCTTTGTGCTTTTTTTTACAGAGCAGCAACGTGATAACGACAAAATAAGGGCTTTACTCCTGAAAGAAAGTCATGATTCTTTAATGAAAGTTTAGCAGTGTGAACATATACTGATAAATACAAATAGTTGAAATACTTTATAACATAATTTACCAAGTTTGAAGATTAGATTTATTATTAAATGCCTAATTACCGTAGGGGGAAATTAAGAAAATGAGCTTGAGCAAACATCAAGAGATCAGACCAAAACTTACGCAGATGTGAGGATGGTGTTGTAGAGAGTATCTCTTTGTAAAAAGTGAAAAGTGTGGTCCTTACCGCTCACTTTCTTACTTTTTAACAAAGTGAATGGAGTTACGCTTAAATAACGCTTAAACTAACATCATAGCCAGAAAAGACTTTCCCTAAGAGACACAAATCTGACATTAAACCTGACTGCTCCTTCGGAAGGTAATAAACAGCCAAAGGAAAATGTTACTCACCCGGTTTGCCAGTGTGCTCACACAAGTAGACCGAGTTCTGACCTGATCTCATTGTTTAAGCTCATTTTATTGCTGAGTTTGTCCTTTTGTTTAATAAATAGATATTCTTTATTATGCTTAAGTATGCAGAAGGGAATGAAGAGAGAACATGAATCTAATATGAGAGAACATCATAAGCTTTCATATTCATTTAGGTTTACGGCATTATAAAAGCGAGTTTAAACGCATAACCTTGATAAACATCGACCAGATTTTTCTGTTTCCCCCAATCAACGACCACGGAACTCTGTTCACAGAGAACGAATGGAAACCAGGCAGAGCACAGAAATAAACGGAGAGGTCGTAATGATCAGGGGGCGGGCCCTACTGTGGGAGAGACGATGACGTCTGCTCGATCCCACAATGCACCACCATCAAAAATGATATTACGTGAAAGACAACAACGTTAGAATTCCATATATTAAAGTTAGATTAACCTTTCATGTATTTATAATATCATGTGTGTGAATAAAGTTAATAATACAGAAGAACCAACCAGGTTCCGCGGTTCTGCCTCTTCACCGTCCCCGAGCAGACCGGTGTCGTGTGTTAAGCTCGTGGTTCGGGGGTCGCTCTTCATGCCTTAAACTGATGAGTAAGGAAAATAACGATGCGGGGTGACGCCCGCGTCCTCGCACAGATTCGCGAGTTGAATTTTTGAACGGGTACAGGTCTGACCGGAGGGTGACCAGCCTACTCTGCTGGACGCCCCAGGCACCAGGATCTGCCCCGATCCACAAACACTAACGGTGAATAATAAGCGCATTAAACGTTGCGGGGGAGATGATGTGGTGCTGGGCTTCGAGGCTGCGGGTGTTTCAGCGTTCGTTCCTCTGATTGCGCAGTTTAGAGATCGATGAAGTCTCCAAACTGTGCTGAACATCTGCCTTCTAGGACCACACATGAAAAATAGCTAGTAAAATGCTTTATTTCAGTGACAAGTCTTTTGTGGCGTCGTAAACGGTGGATATTTTTTTTAAAGTTTTAAAGTACAGCACAATGCGCTTTCAGCCTTGTCTGCCATGCCTGCAAGATACACGTCTACCGCGAGGTGGCGGTGTAGTACAACTAAAGCAATTTCACTCTGTGCATGTACTTTCGCGACTAAAACAGGTAGAACGACAGAGCACTGACGTGTTAAGGCAGAGAAACTGCAGTGAGTCTCTGGGATATATTGAAATCTGGGATTTCCTCACTGTGAACTTGAAATCATTTCTGATAAAGAGATACAGTGGATACATGTGAAGACCAACACAGTCCTTACCATGTTCTATAGGGGGACTGTGGAGAGCATCCTGAGCAGCTGCATCATCGCCTGGTTTGGGAATTGCACCGCCTCAGACCGCAAGACCCTACAGCGTATAGTGAGGACAGCTGAGGAGATCATCGGGGTTTCTCTCCCCTCCATCATGGACATCTACCACACACACACACACACAACTCTTTTGATGCTCTACCTGCACTATCTGGCACATTGCTGCCACACTGTGTTTTCACTGTTTTACTCAGGTTTTTCTACCTCAGTAACTGCTGTCATCTGACTGCGTGACTCACAGTTAACAGCATGTTACATATCTACACCTTATTCCACTACCTCATGTCCAGAATGAGTGCTGTTTCGGTGCTGCACTGTCCTTTTTAATTTATCGTATTTATTGTTTCTAGTTTAAGCACCATGTTTTTTCCTGGAGGAACATAATAACTCCACTGTGTACCTGAACATAGATGGAATGACAATAAAAGCCTCTTGACTTGACTTCACTTGACTTGACTTGGGTTTAGCAGAGAGGCTATGCAGTTGTTTCAGTGTGATCGCTGCAGCATTATTAAAGTTACGTTATGAAATGACAGTGGGCGTAAGTGACTGAATAAAGTTATACAGGCTCCGGATGAAGATAAAAGGTTCTTGATCTTTTCAGAAGCTATACAGTATATGATAACTGTGGGGTATGTAGCTATGGTATTGGTGTCATAGCAATTTGGCTGCATGTTCTACAAAAACTGAACTGAAATGTACCCAATTATCCCCTTCACCCCAAATGTATTCAAAGAACAAACATGTATGAGATGTGAGCTGCTTCTTTAGTTCTACACAGTAGCTATGGTGTTAATGAGTAGCTGTAGCAGAGGCAAAACTCAGGCTTTGAGATGTTGCTGCTACTATGTTTAGCTGTTTCAAACTATTCCTTATATTCCTTGTGCCAGAGTTTAGCTGTTTTTCAACATTTGTGTTCTATCAGAGTCTCTGTTACTGCTGTAATTTTTAGGTACGTCCGGCAGAGGTTGGCTACTCCACTGAATCTGTGGATATGCAAATATGGAGCTTACCTAGTGACCCTAAAAGAAGAGAAGATATCCCATAAAGCCATACACTATAATTCTTATTAGCACAGATGAGATGAAAAATACGTTTTGTTATCTATAGCATTTAAAAACACAAACAACTAAGCTACTTTAAACACAATTTAAATGTTTTTGGACAATCCACCACAACTTCAGTTCATGGCTCCAATAGCACAGTTAATTCTGCTGTTGACTACTAATGCCTTGAGTTTATATACTTTGGACAATGATTTGCTGGTTAATAGGTCTCTGTCGAGCAGTGCTGGCAGGGCATTCTACAAGCAGGATCTGCTCTGTTAATAATGCTTGAAAATTAACACAATGCCACCTGTAGTTGTCACTGGTTATTTTGTTTCTATCTTAGAAAAACTGTAGTAGATTTTATGATTTGTTATGATAATGCTAATTTTGTTCAATAATGATACTTAGAGACCAATGTATCAAGATTGAGCCTAACTGAACTTTTTTCACTTCTTTTACTAGCAATGCTACATTATAAGCTGACCAAATACAAATGAAATGGCTTTTTGTGGCTGCAATACACATAGCAATTACACCAAACATCATCCACAATTGTGGCAGGACTGGACAATCACCACACACGACTACATTTGGATGATACCACAGCTACATTAGTTGAATAACTTAGCAAAAAATCTAATTTGCACAATGTTCTCTTTAACTTTCTAAATGCCGTCAATCAGCCGAGACATGTTTGTGTTTGAATGTGTCTAAAGTTTGTTTCTTTAGCACAACACAGTATCCATGAAGCTAATGTAGCTAACACATAAAGCACTGTGCTAACTCAATATAACACAAAAGGACAGACTAAGTTCAGGCATCAAGATTGCTACTACCATTGTTTACTTTTTTAGTTACTGTAGCTATTTCCTAGTAAACTATTCTTTTTATTTCTCGGGCCAGGGTTTGTCTCTATCTTCTCTTTCAGCCATTGATCTGTCAGAGTCTCTATAATTTTCAGGTTTACCTCAGGTGGGGGCCCATCTCCTCGGCTCTGAAAATCTGCATATATGCAAATATGGAGCTCATCTCAGAACGAGATGCCCCATTAGGCCCTGTGTGCTAATCTTAGTAGATGTTTTTACAAACAAAACCTACACTGTATAAAATAGGATTATCTATAGTGCAAAGCAACATAAACACAACTTTACAGTTTAAAACACAGTTTAAATAGTGTATTAGTAAGTGTGCTGTGTTTGGAGAGTTGTTTGGATAATCTACCATGACTGCAGTTCAGTGGTTCCAGTATGGAGTGATTTATTCCACAGTTAGAGAGTTATGCCTTAAACTGATGAGTAAGGAAAATAACAACATGGGGTAATTTCTGTGTGCTTGCTTACTTTGTAAGTTGAATTTTTGAGAGGGTACAGGTCTCTGTACAAAGGAACTCACCTACTTTGTGAGAAGCTTTGTACAAGTAGGATTTGCCCTTTGAAATAATGGTTGTAAACAGACAGTGTACTTTGTTTGAACTGGCATACTACTATATGTGGAACATAGTGTTTTGACCTGGTTTAAGATCAAAGATGACAATATGGTACAAATTTTAACTGAGTTGGACTTTATAATAAAATTGTTTATTTTTGAATGACCCTGTACCATGATTATATACAACTTTATTAACAGAAATGTGTGCGTTCTGTCATTGCCAATATAATACTAACACTACTGAAATGGTATCAACTGACAATTTTAGTTCATTTTAAGTATGACTCAAAAATACTAGCCAGTACATGACTAATACAGCTTTTCTACACACATAAAATAATAATTCTCATTAAAACACAAAGAGTGACAGTTCTCAGTGTTACACACTGATTTTCAGACATTGGGACACATTTCCTTTAAAACAATGGGATCTAACTGCTTAATTTGTGGATGCAGTCTCACTCCCTGCTCACCCCTACTACTGGTAAGTTCAAAAAAGTTCACAAAACTTGAAAAATTTGAAGTAACCCATTGACTTAAAAGTAGGTTAGGCATTATTGAACAAACCAGCAAACAGCTTTTTAGAATCACTCACATTTTTGTATTAGATAAAATTATATACAGCACAGACATTTTTATTACTTCATTTTCCAACTAGCTCCCACATGCACATTTTTATATATTCCTATTACAAAATTAACAAGTCTTGACTTTTTTTTCCTTCCCCCAAATACTGATAAGTCTGGTGTTAATGCGAAAGGGATGGTAGCATGGGTGGAATGAAAACTTGGTGATGGTAAGTAAAACAAAGGGAAAGCAACACCTAGTATGCAAATAGATGGAGCAAGGAGCCAATGAGAAAGAGTTACTCCTTGGCCAAGCAAGACTGTTAATCAAACAAACATGTCACCGTATTTCATTTAAACAACACTTACTTAACATCTTACTTAATTTCACTCAATTAAACACATTTATTCAGTAACATTAATGTAAGAGAAATGAAATGATTGCAACCAATAGCAGTACAGTTTAATTTCTTGAACGTGGCAGTTTATACCTGCCACTGACAGCATACTCAATTTAACTAAATAATTCAGCTTGAAAAAGCAGTTTGAATGAATGAAAGAAAACATTCCCATTATCATATTCTAATAATAATATAATGTTTTTTATACATATATATATATATATATATATATATATATATATATGTGTGTGTGTGTGTGTGTGTGTGTGTGTGAAAAATTGTTATGAGAACCAAAAGGTTTCTCATATTGTTATAAGAACCAAAAATGGTTCTTCTATTGTTATAAACACCAACAAGAATTCTTCTGTCATTATGAGCACCAAACAGGGTCCTTCTCTTGTAAATATGCTGTATAGGACCATTTTCAAAAAAATGTATATGTTAATCTATACACAACACATTCTACATTAATCTGAAGAACAATTTCACCATGAAATGAACCATTTAACCATGAAAACTCATGTTTCTAAATACAGCCATTGCCTTCAACAACCTTTGAAGAACCACCTTTTTAAAGTTTGTAGAACTTTAAAACATTCACTCATATGACAATGTCATAGCTGGTCATGTTTAAAAAAGTGCAAGAAGTCTTACAGGCTATGATGAATATGAGAAGCACAGTATGAAACATTGCAGATAGGAATTGTCAGAGATATGATTCATCTTTATGGCAGGTTAGAGACTGACAGGCTACTGGATGAAAGCTGTTATCAGTGACCAAATAAGTATGCCAGTGTTGTTTTGTAAATAATTTCTAGTGCTTGTGTTTGTATTTTCTGTGTGAGGGAAAACGTGAGGCTGTAAATTCCCATCATGGCTCCATGTTTGTTATTACAACCACACACCTAATTTCAGTAAATACACGCAAAGCTCGTCTTTCAGCCTTAAAGTGACAGTCAGGGAGAAGTGAGATGAAAATGCATTAAAAGCTCATAACCATAATTCAAATGCTGGTAATATTTTAAATCACTGCCAGAAATCATTTTAAAACCAGATCGATTGTTTAAAAATACAATCAATATACGTTTAAGCGTATGAGCACAGGGTACACCTCTGAAAACCTACGCGCTTTAAAACTGAACCGACTTCATCTCCCATGATACCTTGCAGCCCGCAGCCCCGCTCCGTAAACAGGCCCCGTTATTGTCCAGCATGGCAGCGGCGCTGTCTAGAGCTCTGAAACTGCCCGGTAAGGCAAACAGCAGAATTACATTTTTATTCATGTATAGAGTTTATTATCTTTGTAGTGGTACAGTTAAAGAGGATGCTGCTTTGTTTGGTGTGTTTTTGCTGTAGTACCGTTATAGCTAAGTTAACCGTTAAGCTGGGGCTTCTCATTACAGTGACGAGGATATACATTATTCAGCACACTGTAGGAGGTTTACATCCTATATTTTTTATTGTACATTTTTAGCTATGTCATGGGTATTTAAAGGTTTTTATCCACCGTTTGTGGCGAGAACGCTATTTGATTTAGTGCTTTAATATTATAGCACTTTTGCTGTTATTAATAATCTGCGATGGTCTTAAACTGTGTGTGTGTTCGGGTACGTATTTCTCTCTTTACCGGGACCAGATGTCCACAGGATGATGAAAAACATGAACGTTTTGACATTCTGTGGGCATTACGTAATTTTTCAGTCCTAAAAACTACAGCTTTTATTAGAAAAGAGTAAAAGATTATCGTTTGATGGCTGGAGACAGGGTTAGGGTTAAGCAACTGCTAATACCTTAACGTTAGCTAGTAAAGCTAGCTAGCTGGGCTGTGTAAGGTAGCTGTGAATGTGGGGATCATAAAGCAGCAGTTAATAGAATAACTTCTTACAGAAGCAGGAGACAGAAGACACAAACATAATCCTCACTTTCATTCATTTTCCAAAATACTAGTGGTTGCTAATTTTGCGAGATCATTGGGAATTATTTTCTATTATATTTACAATTACACACTATATTGTACCTTTCAGTGTGGAAACTCTGTCACTGGTATGATACATTCAGTATCTTCAGTATCTTTAGTTAGGGAACGCAGTGGTGCCATATCTCATTAAAGCTATATTTTTAAGTTACATCGACTCCGTACACCCTGTTTTGCCTCTAAGCAGTCTAGTGTTATTTTAGTTGTGAAACGGTACAATTTTCCCTTGAAAGTGAATGTATTGTAAAATTCATTAAAGGGCCCATATGCTACAATGTTCTTGCATTTCATTATTTCCCTTGAGGTCCAGTTATGACGTTTGGTGTTTTTTTTGCACTAAAAATAGATACATAATTCGTTTTTACACGACCGTTAATCAACCTCTCTGTTCCTTAAAATTAAACAGAGTTACTGCTCCTTTAAGACTAATATATGTAAATGAACTTTATTTTGATTGGCTCTCCTGTACTGCGCTTCATTCAAAAAGCAGTCCAGGCTAAAATACTCCTTATAACTTCAGTGTGAATGGGACCGGCTTATCTGCTGTAGATATATCTAATTGATTAGCTTTTTCATGAAATGTACAAAACAGTGACCTCAAAACAAGCTGTTTTTGCAGCTTAGTTTCCATTTGTTGGCTGCATGGACTGAGGAGTGTAAGTACATAGAAGTAGAACTTACCTAGACAGTACCATATTTTCTGATAGTATAATATACTATCTGTTACACATAAATTAATGCTAGATAATTGACTGGCCACATGTGGAAATTTAATGAAGAAATACCCCATTCAAACAATTAGTTTGTGTTGGTTAGTTGTATGACTGTGTGCCTGCAATACTGGTCTTGCAGTAATGTGAATAAACATCTCAGTGAACCAACACGTGGGTAGTGGTGGGTAGCGCTGTCACTTCACAGCAGAGAGGGCCTGGGTTCGAGTCCCTGGTCAGGCGGCCACGGTCCTTTCTGCGTGGAGTTTGCATGTTCTCTCCGTGTCAGCGTGGGTTTTCTCCGGGTTCTTCGGTTTTCTCCCACAGTCCAAAGTCGGGCTGTTTGGACATGCTAAATTGCCCCTAGGTGTGAGTGAATGTATCTGTATGTCTGTCTGCCTTGCGATGGACTGGCGACCTGTCCAGGGTGTATCCTGCCTTTCGCCCAATGACAGCTGGGATAGGCTCCAGCACCCCCTGCAACCCTGAAGGAGAACTGTCTTAGGAGATGTGTGTGTGTGTGTGTGTGTGTTTTTGCTGAACATTAATGAGACTTCTAAGGGTCAAGGTTCTCTTGTGGGAATTTCCCTGCTTGCTGGAACAATAAGCCCAGCTTTGAAAGTACTGAATTAGATCTAGCTAATAATACGTGTGAGGGTTTAATTGCACATTGGTTGTAACATGTTTGGTAAGCAGCTGCTGTTTCTCATGCTCTAGTACCAAAGTGCTTGGAGTTTTATTGCGATTAAATTCTTCAACAGAATCATTTATACAACTACTCTTATCTATATTTTATAATATTTTGAGTAATATGGTGTTTGACACTTGCAACAGCAATGGAAAAACAGTGTAATAGGTAGATTACTTTTGAGGAAATAAAAATGACTTATGATAAACATAATAGTTATTTTATCTTGCATAAATTGGTTAATTTTTTTTTGGTGATTAAGATTTAGATAGGCTTACATTTAAAAAGGAATTTTTTCCAACACTTCTTTCAATAATGCTACTACTAAAATATCAACAAAGTCATTTATAGTGGTGACTGTCTCATCCTGCTTTCTGGGAGATTTTTTTGCTTTACGCACCTGCAGTAACTACGTGCTCAACAATAATCTTCATTCTTACAACATAAATATTTCCATCCCATCACCACCATTATGAACAATTCTGAGTGTAAGTTTCTCTAGAATGCAGCATTTCACATCAAACTGCTCTGAGTGACTTTATTTCCATCTTAACCATTTAACTGGATTTTTGAAAGATCTATGAACTTTATAAAGTAGTTACAGTTATGTTTAGCAGTGGATGCAGGCTCATGGTAATGGTTAAGGCTGAAGCCACTCCTCGCTGCTCCACTCTTCTTCATGGTTTCGGGTTAACAGCTGCTGGTCATAATCATGGACGTAATAATGTTAGCTAAGTTACTAATAGCATGGTAGAAATGGCAAACTGTTTTTGAGAAGTCAGAGCGTAGCATTCATAAACTTTGGGAATAATTCCCTTGGTTTAAATGTGGTGCATGGACCTTATTTTTTCTTGTTGCTATTAATGTAGCCCATATCTTGATAACTAGCCAGCAGAGCTTCATCAGTAATATCAATTTAGATTAAAGTAAATGACAATTTTGAACATAGCAAACCAATTATGATAGTTTTAAAATATTAAGTAATGGGAAAAATGGATGTTGCATTAAATAGCAATGATATCTTGGCAGGTTCTACTCCTGAAGTCTATATTTATGTTGACCCAGTTCCTCACTGTCTTTTGAGGTAATACTGCATTGGACTGGTTCTAAAGATAGCATTGGGAATTTCCCTTCTGGGAAACAGTGAGACAGGCATGTTATTGAAATGGGGATAGATATGAGAAAGTGTCTAGAAAGTAAAATATACATTCCTATATAGGGCAGTTTCCCAAATACAGAGAAGGAACAAAGTGCTTCCAGCCCACAGGACCCTTTTTAAGCTTTCAGAAATTCAATGAGCATATTTTTTCAGAGATAAGCTGCTGAAAAGTCAGTCTAATATCTGATATTTCCACTCTGCATGGGTTTTTAGGTAAGAAGAGCTCAGAGCTGGGTGAGTATGACCCCTTGACACAGGCCGACAGTGAAGATGACAGTGAGGAGGATGACCTTGTGCTTAATTACCCCCGGAACGGGCTGGGTCGGGGCAGCTGCCTGGGGCCAGGGGCAACAGATCCACGAGGCAGCAGGACAAGACTGGGGGAGGAAGAGGAGCTGGAGGAAGAAGAAGAGGAAGAAGAGAGGGGAGGAGGGCGGGGTATGGGTACAGGGCTGAGGCAGGATGGGGCAGGAGGAGGGGCAGGACCAGGGCAGGTGGGGGATCCAGAGGGTAATAAGGCAAGGGCGCAAGGTGCCATCCGAACCGCAGCTTTTCTTTTGCCTCTTGCCTGTGCCACACTGACTGTGCTGCTGTGTGCATTCCTGGTGCCCTGTAGGCAGGGAGCACTACAACACCACCCGCAGTGGGAGACCCAGTTAGGGGACGTGGGAGGTGAGTGGACTAAATGTACCTTTGTAGTAATAACATATTTGCTCCCATGAGAGTTCTAGTGAGGAAAACTGACAATCAGTGTGTTCTGGGTTGAACAGACACTAAATGGTGCTCATGAGAGAGTCCAGAATAGATGGGGGACCAGTAGACCTCTGTAATGTCTTAATTCATATCTTGACTCATTAATGACCTCATAATTCAGACGACACAGTGACATTTGGTGGGAATGCGTGTTATGATTCCTACCATAATGACCCCTATTTCAGAGGTCTATAAAGTGTTTGTGCAACAGTGCAATTTATTGCTAGTCTTTCTTTGTACTTATATAATGACTAGGAGCATTTTAATAAACACGCTATGGACTTACTATGTTTTTGTGTTTGATAATTACCCTGCTAGAAAACTGGCATAGACTGGCTGTTGGCCAAACAAATGAGCAAATGTTGTCATTTGGATGCTGGTCTACTGGTCAGCAGCAATGAAAGCTGCTGATTATGCTGATTACTACCAAAACCAGCATATGTTGTCTTTTAATTGCTGGTAGAACAGCCAAACCAGCACCAGACCAGCATAGGTCAGCTGTTTTTTTCAGCAGTGTAGCTAACTGATGTTTGCTTACATTAACAATATTTATCATAAGTTATCTAGCAAGCATAGCTAAGGCTAAGCATGTGTGTTTTAGACCTCTGTGTTTAAACACAGTAACCAGAAGCAGTTCTCTTTTTTTTTACTTGGTGTAGTTTTAACACTGAAAATAGCTAACTAGCTGACTCTAGCTGTTTTGCTGGTTTGTGCTGTTGAGGCACATGAGAGAATAGTACTGTGAATGTTGAATAACTTGAACTTTGAATAAATGTCACTGAAAGCAAGTGTTCAAAGTTCAAGACTTTTCTGCTAATATTGTATTGAGAAATGGAATGACAAACACTGTACTGAGCTTACGCAAAATGTGTATCATTAATATAAAAAAAGGTTGATTTTATTAGAATTTTTGTTGTATCACATAGTTCCAGCAGTGACTGACTTCATGCTGACCCAGTGTTAGTAACTTGCTGATCCTAACACTAGCACCAGCATGGACAAAGCCTCTAAAGCTAGAGTCATGAGATTGTTTTGGGGATTTCTGGCTCAGCAGCATTTATTCTACCAACTCAAACTGACAGTGAAATAAGCATTAATGCTGTAAAGGTTTCACTGCTCATGCTTTCTGTTTTTTGTGGTTAAACTTAGAAAGTCCTGAAGTCTCCTCATTCAATACCAGGACAGGGTTATTCTTAAAGACTGGAATGAGGAGTTTCACATTATTTGCCTTCTACTATAAACAGCTGTTGCATACTGAAGTATGGTAATCTTTAGAATAAAAACCTGCACAGTGAAACTGAATGAGTGAACTGATATTATATTCTGTAACATCTGGCTGTGACTCTTACAGGTGTGACGTCACCTCCTCTGGCATTATGGGATGTTGATGGTGATGGAAAGGAAGATTTGCTCATCGCAGTCACTAAAATCTCCAACAGCAGCCAGCCAATCAGTTCCCTAGGCACCAGTAAAGGTACCACACATACACTGTTGAGATAAAAGAAGAGAGAGAAGCCAAACCAAATTCTTTCGCTGTGTACACCAGAGGCCACATTTATAAAATGTACTTGAATTTGATTATTACACACCGGCATGCCTGTTCATACGTCAGGTTGGGAACTTCATACCTACATTTTCACATTAAATTCACATTTTATAAATCTTGACGTAAACATAAACTTTTGCATACGATCATTTTAACGTCAAGTCTTTACAACTGGTCCTTTCATAAATGAAAGCATTTGGTAACCCAAAGCTGGCCAGAGTTGGCCCAAGTGGACTTTTGATTTGGCCCACCAGAAACTCCACCACCTAACTCAGTGAGTTATACTACATATAACTTATCAAATTCTTAATTATTTTTAAAATTGTATTTTTAGTACCAAAATATAGTCATTTTATAAAATAAATTTTTAGAAACTCTTATTTGAAACCTACCTACTTTCTTTATTTGTATATTGCTTTGTCGTTTTTGCCCTTGGCCCGCTACAAACATTGCATCCAAAAAGTTGGCACCGCAAGCTGTTCTGTGTTTGTTTAATTGCACAGAGATGTTATAAATGAGGAGCCCAGTCACTGATTGAAACAAGAGTGGAAAGCTTGTAACACTCAACATCGTGTCTGTTCATGGAGAAGGCTCTGCCCTTCAATAAAAAGAGCCAGTCAGCTCGTTGGTTATGCAGCATGTTACTGCTGGTTCCGAAGGGTCTACCATAGATGGGTTTCCTATCTACATTAGTATCTACATTATCTACAACATTAGTGGGTGCATGCTGCCAGGGGCAAAACCACTTTAGTAAGTTAGAGAGTCATAAGATAATGTTATTCAACTGTTGTAACTGACACAGATTTCACATTGTTTGTAAATTCTTGTTCACTCAAATATAAAATGACATTTCTGAGTTGAACTCTGTCTGTCAGTATGTAAAATTTTAGCTGATAGTTGATTGTCAATATTGGCTAGTCATCAGGGGCTGTATTACAGAAACTTCCTAGGTTAAGATGAAGACTAAGAGGTTAAGAAAAATAAGATTTTTCACAAATTCTTATTACAGAAGCAAACCTTAATCTAGGAATCTTATCTTACAGCTTCTTAACTGAAGTTGGGAAATCTTAACTTACTTAATTGAAGTCGGCAATCAACTGTCACGCCTGTTACCTAGCAACCAACATGCAGTTAGGACAAAATTTAGGAAATGCTGTCTAGACTAGGATGTTTCTGTAAAGCTATTTTCTTATATCTGGAGTTAGGGTAAGATTTTAAACTTAAGAACTGTTGGTCTGTAATAGCTTCTATTATAAATTCAGTTCTAATTGAAGTTGTCTTGGTGACTAAGCAGATAAGATTTCAGACTTACGAAGTTTTTCGAAGATTAGAAATAACTGCCTGGTGTTCAGAGATGGGAGCTGGGTGAACAGACTTTCCTATAAAGACTTTGTTTGTGTCGCCAAGTAACAGGAGAATGCGTGAGTTTTGTGCTAGTTTCGTTTCTGCAACTACATAAAGTTGTGTAGTGTGTGATCTCCAATATTTTACTCACCCAAAAGAAACCAGACGGATTGCAGAACACAGACTGTTTACAGTCTCTTAAGACTTTAAAAGGTTTGTATCCAAGCCTTAGGAAAGAGAGAGAGAGAGGAGTGAAGAGAAGAGGACAGAATTTAAACGCTAACATTATGTTTTTAACGATTAGTTTTTGCAAAACATATTTGCAATTCAATGTTATTGTCTATTGTTATAGTTGCGCAACTATACTGTTATCCGATTCTATTTTATTCTTTCTGCCGTTTCTTTGCTGTGTAACTAGTCCCGCAGTTATCGAGATATTGACGCCGTTCCAACTCCAGATTGTCCGGCTGTGTGATGCGTGCTTATATACAGCTTTATGATCGGATGCACCGATTCCGAACAGCAGCCCAAAATGTGGAATGAAAATGAATGGGGAGGCTGTTGGCAGACTGCCAGACATGATGTCACAATGGCCCCCTCTCTCACACAACACCTACAATCCACGCAGTGAGCTCAATGTCTCACCTGCTCCCAGCTCCCAGGGTTAACTGCTTTTAAGGTGGAACTGCACCAAGATGGCACAGAATTCTAAGGTGGAACTTCAGTTTAAGGTGGAACTAGCCTAACAATAAATTTAAGGTGGAACTTCAATTAACATAGCGCTATGTTTAAGGTGGAACGGTTATTAACATGTCCCTAACTTTAAGGTGAAACAATTAACATAGCAAAAAATTTAAGGTGGAACTGCTGTTAACATAGCACTAAATATGGCACAGTGTTTAAGGTGGAACCTTTTTAAGGAGGCACAAATATAAGGTGGAACTTCAGTTCACATAGCACAAAATTATAGGAGGCACAGAATTTAAGGTGGAACGTTAATTAACATAGAAACAAAATTAAGGTGGCACAGAACTTAAGGTGGAACATGAAATGACATGGCACTAAATTTAAGGTGGCACAATGTTTAAGGTGGAACCTTTTTAAGGAGGCACAGTACTTAAGGCGGAACTTTAATTAACATAGCAATGAAATTAAGGTGGCACAGACCTTACAGTGGAACTTGAAATGACATAGCACTCAATTTAAGGTGGCACAATGTTTAAGGTGTAACCTTTTTAAGGAGGGACAGATTTTAAGATGGAAGTTTTTGTGAGTTGGCAGAGAACTTAAGGTGGAACTTGAAATAACATTGCACTAAATTTAAGGTGGCAGTGTTTAAGGTGGAACTTCTTTTAAGGTGGCACAGATTTTAAGGTGGAACTGCAATTAACCTAGCACTAAATTTAAGGTGGCACAGAAATTAGGATGGAACTCTCTTTAAGGTAGCTCAAATTTTAAGGGGGAATTTCAGTTAACATAGCACAAAACTAAAGGAGGCACAGTATTTAAGGTGGAACTTTTTGTGAGGTGGCAGAGAACTTAAGGTGGAACTTGAAATAACATTGCACTAAATTTAAGGTGGCACAGTGTTTAAGGTGGTACCTTTTTAAGGTGGCACAGACCTTAAGGTTGAACTTTTTGTGAGATACCACAGACCTTAAGGTTGAACTTGAAATAACAATAACATAGCAGTAAATTTAAGGTGGCACAGTGTTTAAGGTGTAACTTTAATTAACATAGTGATACAATTAAGGTGGAATCTTTTTAAGTTGGCACTAAATTTAAGGTGGAACTTCAGTTAACATAGCACAAAATTAGAGGAGGCAGAGTAATGTACATCTACTCATTCAGCGCAGGTCCATAAGATCAAATCCACCGCATTACTGACCCGCACTCTTCCATATGTACGTTTTTCATCTCTCGTTCCTTGTATTGACTTCCATAGTATCCGCTGCCCAACTATCCTGTGTTTCCTTCAGGAAAGGCACATTTCTAGTTATTATTGTTACTGTTATTATTACTATTATTGTTGTGGTAATTTTACTTCAATAAATGTCAATAAAATAATTGCAAACAATGTTTACACTGGAAATTTGAATTTTAGTACCTTTTGATATGCACCTCTTGTTGGTGGGGGATGTCAGAGTGTGGGCTTGCTGCTGCTGCTCAAGAAATTCTAGATGTAACTGCATACAATTATACAAGCAAAAGTGCTATAGGCCTTACTGTAACTAAACCACAGTATTTTGGTCTGCTGCTGGATACTGATTACACCTCATCATGTGTGTGCATGTGTGTGATCTGCTACAATTTACTAGCTGCAGCCCAGTATTAGCTAATCCTTCTCTCTCGCTCCTTTTTTTCTCCCAACTCAAAAATTATTGAATTGTTGAGACTGTTAACTTACATTTTTACCAAAGCATTTAAATCTGTTTATCATACAAGACTCTATTAATCAGTCAGAACATACACAAGTAACTTACACGTACACAAGTAACTTATTTTATTGTAAACAGTACATACACCAATTAGTCACTTCCTTCCTACACTCATTGACCATGTTGTCAGGTTCACTTTACACACAGGTGCACTTTATAGTTCTACAATTAGGGACAACAGTCTGTCTGGTCCACTGCATACTTTGCTATCCCCCTTTAACCCAGGATCCCCATAGAGTAAGTATTAATTGGGCTTGTGTTGGTCATCCTCTGCTCCTTCATCAGTGGTCACAGAATGCTGCCCACAAGACACTAGTGGCTGGATATTTTAGTTGGTGGATTATTCTCAGTCTAGCAGTGATACTGAGGGGTTTAAAAACTCCAGCACTACTGCTGTGTCTGATCTGTTGAGACCAGTACAACACACACTAACACACCACCACACCAGTGTCACTGCAGTGCTAAGAATGATCCACCACTTAAATAATTCTTGCTCTGTAGGGGCCCTTTGGGCATCCTGACCATTGATTAACAGGGTAAAAGGAGCATAACAAATTAACTCAAATTATGCAGAGAAACAGGTGGATTACAGTCTGTAATAGTGCATGCTCATTACACAAGTGTAATGAAGTCTACTGAAGTGGTACATATACACACATACGTCTAAATGAATATATATATATATACACTATATTTCTAAAAAGATTTCACTCACTCATCCAAATAATTTAATGTAGGTGTTCCAATCACTTCCATGGCCACAGGTGTATAAAACCAAGCCCCTAGGCCTGCAGACTGCTTCTACAAACATTAGTGAAAGAATGGGTCACTCTCAGGAGCTCAGTGAATTCCAGCATGGTACCGTGATCAGACGCCACCTGTGCAACAAGTCCAGTCGTGAAATTTCCTCACTACTAAATATTCCACAGTCAACTGTCAGTGGTATTATAACAAAATGGAAGCAATTGGGAACGACAGCAACTCAGCCATGAAGTGGTAGGCCAAATAAAATGACAGCGGATGCTGAAGCGCATAATGAGCAGAGGTCGCCAACTTTCTGCAGAGTCAATTGCTACAGACCTCCAAATCTGCATTGTGCCAAGTATAAAGTTTGGCAGAGGGGGGATTAAGGTGTGGGGTTGTTTCTCAGGAGTTGGGCTCGGCCCTTTAGTTTCAGAGAAAGACCTCTTAATGCTTCAGCAGACCAAGAGATTTTGGACAATTTCATGCTCCCAACTTTGTGGGAACAGTTTGGGGACGACCCCTTCCTGTTCCAACATGACTGCACACCAGTTCACAAAGCAGGTCCATAAAGACGTGGATGAGCCAGTTTGGTGTGGAAGAACTGGCCTGCACAAAGTCCTGACCTCAACCTGATAGAACGCCTTTGGGATGAATTAGAGGGGAGACTGCGAGCCAGGCCTTCTCGTCTAACATCAGTGTCTGACCTCACAAATGCAATACAATTAGGAAACAAGTGTTGTGATAACTTGCCACAGTGTGTTACCTGATACTGATTTAACACCTGCAGAACAGTGGGCCTCGTTCAGTAACCAGTCTTAAGAAGACGTTTCCTCTTGAAACCCACTTATGCAATTTTTATGAAGATTCTGACATTGACCACTGTTTTCTTATTTTCTTTATTCTTATATAAAACATAATCTAGACACACTCAAGAGCCCAAAGGTATGAACAGTTCTGCAGTTTAAGAACACCTCATGAATCTGACATAGACTTTTTCTGTGGACCTTTCTCAAGAACAAATTTAAGAAAAACTTATGAATATATTGGTGAATGAGGCCCATTTTTGTTTTTTTTTAAAGTAATAGTAGTTCTCTCTGTGTCTTTTTCTCTGTAGAGTACAGTGTAGTAGCTCTGCATGGAGTGAGTGGAGAGATGATATGGAGTCGATCTGTGAAGGAGCCTGTGTTCTCCATTCAGTGTGGCCTGCAAACTGCTGCCACTGAAGGTTTCGTGGCTCAGAGAGAGAATCCTCCACCTGTCTGTCTCCTCGTCACTCCGTCATGCCTCACCGCCATCAATGCATCCTCAGGTAACACACCCAGTACTCACTGGCCACTTTGTATGCAACTTCTCCTTTGTATTTCCACTCACTTTCACTATCCAACCAAGAGCTGCTCTCTGGTCAGAAACTGACCATTGATAAAGGGCTAGAGGATGGTTTGATAATTAGCAATTCAATTGAATCTGCCATTGATGCATTGTTTGGTCATTGGTTCAGGTAAGAAGCTGTGGAAAGTCCAGGCAGGGGAGGTGGAGTCTCGGGCTGTAGCTGTTCCTAATCTGCAGGGAGACGTTGTTCCAGACCTGCTGATCGCTGCTCTACCTGCAGACCAGGTAAAATCATGCACAAATGCATGTAAACACACATATACATACACACACACATACACACACACACACACCTTATGACCTTGCATTTTTCCTGAAGGCTTTTTTGATGACATTTCTGTGTCTTTCTGTTACTGAATTTCAGAATTCAGATCTCTCTTTAGTCCTGCACTCAGGGTTGGATGGCTCGTTGATTGGACAGCCAGTGAACTTTACCCTCACAGCACAGGGAAAGCTCATTGGTCCATTGCTGCACGAGACAGCAGCAGGAGCGTACTACATCCTATTTGGTTTAGGTAAAAGTGGCATAACCCCCTCCCCCACCCCCCCTGTCATTTCAATAGTTTTAGCTTTAGCTTGACAAGATATAGTAGTTTGCCATAATAAAATGATCTCTTACCCTGAATGGAGCTGATAAGCCAAGATATGTTTGGTCGTGTTTCAGACATGTACTGGAGCTAGGAGGCTAAAGTAGCTAACACTAAAAGCCACCAGTTTAGTATCATACATTTTTTCATTGCCATACTTTTTATTGCTATATACATACATAATAGTATGTCATACAGCAGGAGTGCCAAATTCTGGAGATCTACAACCCCAGATAATTCATATTTAACACACCTAGATCTAATATTCAGATGTGCCTGAAGGCCTTAACTACATTGATCAGTTGTGTCAGATAAGGACAGGAGCTAAATTCTGCAGACTGGTGGATCTTCGGGACCAGGATAGGATGGGTACCCATGTGCTACAGTGTCAGAAACCACATAAGCAAATCTAATTGAGATTAATTAACTCCACACTATTTGAGGCAAATGTGTTATGACTCAGACATGCACTTTGCACTCTGCTAATTGGTACACTTACTGTATGTTACTTTATGGTACATTTTCATGTGATGAGCCACAACAAAACATGAATGTGACAAAGCATACTGCCAAAAGTGAAAACTACTTAGCTGAGTAACTAATTGTTTTGACTTGAATCCAGTGGATCCCATTGTAGACCTTTACATAGGGATACTACAATAAAGTATCTCTGTGTTAGTGGCAATTGTTATGTGATATGTGATTTCAATGGTAACGTGCAAGCTTTTTGTTGTGTGCAGGCACTGTAGAGGCCATCTCTCTGAGGGATATTTATAGAAAGGCAACAGGCCGGATACCGCTGCCCCCCAGCCTCAGCTTGAGGGACCCCCTCTGGGAGAAACAGAGCAAGACCAACCAGTCCATTCTACACATCTACAGGTTAATATCACACAAATATTTGTACAAATTTATGTATCAATATGGAAACTGTAGCAAAACTGACCCTTAACCTGATCAGGTTTTTCCATACAGATTCCCATAGAGTAAACAGTTTCCAGTTTTCAACAGTGATGTCCAGTTAGAGCAAAAGTGGCTGCATGCTCCAACCACTGAATCTACATATCATATCATCATATATATTGTCTGACTGCTTCATAATTGTAGCTTCTCACTCTCATTCATACAGCTTGTGGATTCTTGTTAACAATCACGTTTTCCACATTGCAGTTACTTTTATTGGTTTATGGCTTGTTCACGTACCCCTACGTCTCCTGCACTGTCCAGTGTAGTCTGTTGAAAGTGCTAAAAGTATCAATCTAAAAGTTATTTAAAGGCTGGGCTACAGTCACAGATTCTGTCATAGCAACACACAGCACAAGTGCAGCTGGGCTTCAGCCTGGACTGCTTGATTTAAGGCTCAAATTAGGTAGATGCATTAACAGGGTAAAATTTTTTTAACATCTTTTTGGACAAACCTAAAAATCTCTGCAGTTCTACACCGATCAGATCACTGATGCACTGCAGTGATACACTGATCAGAAACAAGGATATAATGTTATGCCTGATCGGTGTATGTAGAAGTAGAAACTGATCTGACTTGCTTTTAGTTTTTGAAAGAGATCTTCAGGGATATTTTCCACACCTCAAAAGTACAAGTTGGTTGTACTCTCTGCTTTTCAAAAGTAGTCCCAGTTACAAATTCAGACTTATCAGGCTGTAAAACTCTACATCTCGGCTGTCCAGTTTATTTATTTATTTTTTTGGTTTTGTCTTTTTCTCGGTAACTGAATCAAGTTGTCTTCTCACAGTAGAAGGATGGAGTGAAACACTATTGGATATTTTCAGATCTGTAGCAAGAGTAAAGCTTAATTTTGTCCTGTCCTAAGTACTGTTTATCTGATGGGGACAGTTATGGTGGTCTGCCATGACTTGCAGGATCTTCTTTATGCAAGTGGATTATCTTATATCTAATAACCTCAGGAAAATCTCTAGGAAAATGTTTATGATTTTATTAAATGATCAAAGGGTGGTCTTTGACTTTTGCACAGTATTGTGTGTATATACATAAAAATGAATTACATTAATGAAGTGCATGCCTCCCAAATTTTGTCTTGCAGTGGTTCTGAGCCAGCTGAGTATTTGCTGCCTCTGGTGGCTGGAGTGTGTAATAACCATAACAACCTAGATCCTCAGTCTAACCGTAACTCGAGCCGCAGTGACTGGGTGTTGCTGAACTCTAACAGCAGGATCTCCATTATCAGAGAGAGGGACACTCACAATGCCTGGACAGTCAACTCTTCCGCCATACACAGGTATCACTGGGAGTGTGTGCGAGGGACAGAATATGTGTTAGTGAATGAGTGGAGTTTGGCCTTTGTGTGAGTAACTAAACTTTGGCAACGTGTGTGGAACACACGGTTCAATTTTAATCTAAAATATCTACAAATAGAGTTTGTAATTCATTACAAATGATACTTATTTTGTATTTGTGTGAAAGATTGCAGTCCCTATGTTTCTATGCAAAGACTTTTTTGTGGAAAACATTTTAATGCTTAGGAGCATAACGCATTTACATATAAATGTAGTCTTCTGACAGATTTCTCTCACGTGCCTCTTACAACAAACACAAGCAGCATGGCAGAGAGGCATGGCTGGACTGAAAAGGGAACAAGAGCATTTGTAAATGGATCACTACCACTTTTTATCACTTACAGAGAGGTGTATGCCAGAGAAACATGATCTCTTGTGCAGTGGTTCTGAGAGAAAAAAAAAACATAACATTGGTGCCATATTCTTGCATCTTAGTGCACAGCCTCACTCACTGACTCATGTTTAACAAGATTGTCCACACAATAATTTACCAGTACACTATACACAAACTCTCACACAGTAAAACACCTGGAGACACTAAAACTTCATACAGTAAAATTTTTAGCTTGGGAGCGCTTGCGAACTTGTAGAAGGTACTGGGTATTGATAACAATTAATGACTAGAAAATGACTAGAAATTTAACTTGTAGATGTGCAGAAAGTACTGGACATTAATTAAGATTATTGAGTATGGGTAGAAAATGAGCTTGTTAACATGCAGAAAGTACCGAACATTGATAAAGGTTATCGATTATGAGTAGACAATGAGTTTGTGGAGGAAGTGTAAAAAATGCAAAGAACACTTTTGTGGGTGGGGCACGGACATGTCCTTTGAATCATACCTGAGCCGCTGTCTGTCTCTGTAGCCGTCCTGCTGTTGGTCATTTTAATGATGACGGAGTTCCTGACTTGCTCATCCAACAATCTGCCAATGGAGTCCGAAAGGTATTACACAATTACACCTGATACACACACCTTTACTTGCGGATACACATACTTTCACATATTAATATACTTCTACACCTGCTCATTTTTCTCACTCTCTCTCTATATCTCAGGTTCAGATTATTGACGGAGCCCGAGGTGTGTGTGTGTGGGAAGCAGAGTTTGTGTGTCCTCGTCTCGTTCTGGAAGGTTCCTCCATTTTGACCACAGGTGGCCTGTCTGTGTTTCTGTTCTGGGCTGGAGACCCTCTGCCCCCCTCCAGGAATGCTACCAAGGCAAGACTTACTAATGTAGTAACTCTCTAATATGTAACATTTATTTTTTTAAAAATCAGTTAATGAAAGTAAGTTAGCTTCCTTTCGACTTTCATCACATGACTGTCCACTTTGAAAAATCTAAAGTTGTGCAACCCCTAGTGCGGAATGTTTAATGGTATGATTACTGTGTGTATTTGTGTTTTCCGTGTAACAGGTGAGCACATCTGAGCCGGTTCTCCGCAGGCTTTTTCTCCTGCACCCAGCATATCCCACAATCCTACAGCAGCTCATCACCACCACAGACACAGCGCTGACAGCTACAGGTAACACATACACTCACTAAATACAACAGCTTGACTCCATGACCTAAAAATATGTTTTGTTCTTGTTATTTACAAAAGTTATCTGTAAGCTAAAAGATTACTATGTAGAAAAAATCCAATATGATTTAGTTTCTGTTCCATCTGAAAGATAACAGATTAATTTTTATTGCAAACAAGAAATCTTCATGAAAGAATATTATATATTACTGGTGACAAATAATTGTCTGTCTCAACCATTCACACCTGATGTAATATACAATTGTGTGTGTGTTAGGGCACCCTTGTCCTACTCACATGTTTTTGTTTTTTGAAGAGAAAATAAATAAACACAACCTTTGCAGCACACTTTTAAAAACAATGACACTTTTCTGCAAATGTTAATGCACTCTTACTTTATATTTGATTAACTTAGGCCAAAATTGACTACTTAGGACTCATTAGGCAGGTCAAGAATTGTCATTAGGAATTGTCAGCTGTTCCGACATGGTGGTGTGGTGTGTAGCACTGTCGCCTCACAGCAAGGAGGGCCTGGGTTCAATTCCCTGGCCGGGCGACCGGGGTCCTCTCTGTGTGGAGTTTGCATGTTCTCCCCGTGTCTGCATGGGTTTCCTCTGGTTTCCTCCCACAGTCCAAAGACATGCAGTCAGGCCAATTGGGTAAAATGATCAAATTGTAAGTCGCTCTGGATAAGAGCGTCAGCCAAATGCCGTAAATGCCGTCAGCTGATGACTATTCCAGAAATAAATTCTATGACTTTTCAAACTTTGTTCTAACTCTCAACAACCATGGGCTCCTCTAAGCAACTGGCTGAGGATCTGAAAATGAAGCTAATTCATGCCTGCAAAGCAAGGGGAAAGCTATAGAAAGATACCAAAGTGCTATCACTGCTTTAAGAAGTAGCAATTAATGGGAAATGCAGAAGTCAAGCCAAGATGTGGAAGGTGTAGAAAACTCTCAGAACAGCTTGTATTCTGGCCAGAAAGGCAAAGTAAAACCTCCATTTGACAACAAAGGACCTGCAGAAATATTTACATTCAGGAACATAGTGCAATTCTACCATATAGTGTTGTTTGAACATACATGATATTCATGGATGAGTTATCAGAAGAAAACCTTACCTGCAGCCCTATCACAGAACACTGTGGACTAATGAAGTAAAAATGGAGCTCTTTGGCCACAATCATCAAGGGTATGTCTGGAGAAAAAGTGTTTGATGAAAAGAACATCTTGTCAGCTGTTGAGCATGCAGGTTGATATATTATGCTTTGGGGTTGTATGGCAGCCAGAGGAACTGGAAACATTGCACAGGTAGATGGAAAATTCTGGAAGCAAATGTGACACAGTCAGTTAAGAAAGCTGAGAGGAGGCTGACTTCAGGACCAGTTTAAGAAATGCAAGCAATTTCCCTCAGAGTATCTGGACTTGAACAACATTGAACATGAAAGGTGTAGATCTTAAACATACTGTGGATGCATGATGGCCCACGAGTAGAACTAAAAGCATTTGGCGAGGAAGACTGGATGAAAACAACAATAGAAAAACTCCTTGTTGGCGATAAAAAGCGTTAGCAAGCTGTGATATCAGCCACTAAGCTTAGTGGCATATTAGTACTTTTTACTAAGCACTGACTTTTTGCCACAATTTAATATTAATGTTTCAGATTTTTTTTTGTTGTAATTCAACCAGGGGTGCCTAAATATTTTAATAAAACTTATCTTTTGGTGACTTTATCTTCAAGGTAAAGTTAGCTTCAACTGCAAGTGTTAAGATACAGTTTTCAACTATAGACAGAAACAGCTATAGCAGAAATAAATAAACCTCACTCACTGCTGTCCTCTAAAGTTGTTACTGGGCCTGTTATATGTTCCAACTTAAACTGTTTTCATGAAAACCTGGCTTACGTGATGTCCTTTGCTTTTTCTCATTAATTATATTTTAGCTTTATATTGGGAGGGGACAAAATCACCTCAGAATAAATGTGCAAAAAAGGCTTTACACTCATCAACCTCCGCCTCTGTTCTCTTTAGTGAGCTATCAGAACGTGCATAAGGACGCCTCCTATGTGGTGGTTCTGTCCCGCCCCATTTCTGGCCTGGGTCTGGGGGCTCAGGTGGTGAAGAGTTTGAGCGTGAGAGCATCTCTGACATCTGCGCTAACTGTACGTCTGGGACAGGACAGTAAAGCCAGTGGCCCACTTACACCCACCGCCTTCCAAATCAACAAATTATTCAAACAGCTCTCCTTCAGACAGGTGAGAAACCCTGAGACTTTCACACCAACCCCAAAGAATAAAACTGAATCAATCTTAAAATCCTAGGAAACCGTGCAAAACATGAAAGATGATTGTATGATACTAAAGTTAAATTACACTAAAATATATGATACTACATATTGTTATATTAAATGTCCAGCAAAGTTTAAATGAAATGAGACAGAAGTATAAAAAACATGACTTTATCTGACCTATCTGAGAACTGTTGGGGCCTAATAATCTGATGAGCCTCATAATTGACAGCTGTCAGTACAACAGTCCTAGACTGCTACATCTTTGAAGCAGAAAGAAATTAGTGAAATGGGCTCTACTTATACAGCTTGTGTTGTAGACTGCCCACTGAGACCACTCACTAAAAACATTATCCAGCTTTTATATGGCAATCTCTTAAAAGAGGACAATGTTCTTTCCCGTTGAATTTGCATTCAAGGAACATTGGCATGGCCAATTGACCAAGCTTGCTAGGTTAGCTTTTGTTTGTTGTTAGCTTCCTTGCATGAGGTTTTATTGATCTTGAACAAATAGAGACTGAGGTTGTTGGGGAAGATAGTTCTGTTACAGATGTGTTGGTGCGACAAACCACATAAGCCGTTGGGGCTGAGGAGGGTACTGATTTCGTATTCATTAACTAAAACTATTATGTATCCCATAATACATTGAAAAATACAAACGACATAAGCCATTCTTTGGGCACTGGAGAGTCATTGCCAGGACAAACTTTATACATGTAGTTTGTGTACCCACAAAATGAACCTACTTAGAACAACGGATTTAAAATACGGATTTAGGTTTCCTGGGGGTTCAGTTTTCTGCTTCCTTCAAAACCACAGCAGTAAATTGATAATTTGGTGAAAAATACCAAATTCCCCCTCGACCCCCACTTCTTTGGTTTTAGCACTGTAACTACAAGGTTAACATAGCTAAGAAGCAGAGCAGAGTATTGAAATGTAACACTTTTATGGTACTGATCAAATCACTTTAATTTAGGGATGCACCAATCCAATTGATTTTTATGGAAGATTGTAATTCCTGAAAAACACACTGATCAGCCAAAATAAAATTAATATATTTTCCAATTGCATGTTTGTCCCACCGCGACCCTGACGGAGAAGCGGCTTAGAAAATGGATGATGGATGGATGTTTGTCCCAATTGTGCACTGGTGTTGATTGTGATGTGTTTATTCCGATCTTGACAAGTTACAGTCGTGCTTCCCAAACTTCAGTACCATAAAGTCAGTCTTCATGAGCCAATGGACATGCTTGTTCCAAAATGGACTTGTGACTGGTGTCAAAGTTACATTTTGTTTGCATGATATTAACCTCATGATTAGTCTGCGCTTAATCTTACAGTCAGTGAATTTGGTCACGTCCAATTAGCTCTAGTGAGGAACTGATGAGTAACATTCAGGAATCAGTCTCAATATCAGATATTAATATCAGTTCAAAAGCTAGCAAGTAATGGAAGCTTATACCCAAACAATTAGCATTATGCTTACTTCATGCCTAAATCATCATACACCTGCCTCAAACTGTGCGGTGTAGTTAAGTCATTTCAAATAGATGTGCTTTTGCACTTTCACAATATTGTTTTTATTATTTATAACACTAACATACTGTTACCTATAAAAATGCAATCTCTTTTGTTTTGTTTTTTTATCTGCAGTGAGAGACTGTTAAAGCTCCTCCATCACTAGCTATGGAAACCTGCCACCAAGCAACAAGCAGACACCCATATGGATCCCTTTGAACCCCTTTGCAGTTCATGCAACTATAGCTCTGCTTTTAAATCCATTTTATCCTGCAGCATGTTGTAAAATTGTACTAATCACTACCTAAGTGGCCATTCCACTTTGTTGTTTTTTTTTTTTTTTTTTTTAAAGTGCGTAAGTGCGATTGTATTTATTGGTATTTATTTCCTGGGTGCTGGTGATGAAGTTTTGCTCCTTTAACTTGAATGCAGAACTGACCGTAAAGACCACTAATAATGGTATGTGATCCACTGACTGTAAACAGTTTTTGCGATTTTTAAAGAAATATGTATATATGGGATAAATGTAAAATGAGGGCATTGAACACGTTCTGAACCTAATGTAAATATAATATTTAAATCAGTGTTTTTGGGATGAGCCACTGCAGGCTAAAAACTCTATTTTTACTTTATTTGGTACCCTTTCATCTGAAATAGGAATTGTTCCTTTTTTCCCAAATTTCTGCATAAATCAATCATTGAATAGTAAACAGCGTCATTTAGAGTGGTTTAATCTGATTTTCTTACAGCGTTGGTGATAGGAACCAGAGGCCTACAGTGCAAATACAGCCATTTTATTTACCATTCAGAATGAGCGATGAACTGACATGTCCTCATGTTTGTAATGTTGATAATGGTCAGTGGTAAATCTTTTAAAAAAAACTTTATTCCTTGCCTGTGTCTTTCCACCATGAATGTTTTTAAAAATGGTTTAGGTCAGTGTTATTTCAGAACTATCATAAAACAATATCTAAGATATCAGATAGCATATTTGTAACCATTTTGTGTAACAGCTTTTTTTGTGACAGCTTTTAGAGGCACTAAACACTCCAGATGTCTGATTCCCACCACTGTGAGCTATTATGAGCACAACCAGAACATATCAAACTGAATGAATTTTATTCTTTATTGAATTATGCAGAATCTGTATTTTCTTGAGTATTTTATTTTTTCTTTATTCACTCGAGCTGATGTTCTTTTCTCTCTGTTAACTCCATCTGAATGTGATATGTAGATATGTGGCTCTAATGCTGTACAGTAGACCTATTTATTGCACTCATCAAAGCACTGGAAAGTAACTCTTCCTGAATTTTTTGTGTGAGAAACTAAACAAGCTCTTGTAGAATAGAGACTTTTGGTTCGTGTTCTGTTTGAAATGGATTTCTAATTGCTGCAATTTTTTGAATTAGCTGAACAATAAAAACCATCGAGCTGCTAAAGTACAGATATGTTGTTTAATAGGTTTATTTACTGTATTCCACAGTATTTACAGACAATACACCAATTGCACATACATGAAGCTGAGTTATAATGAAAGTGCTGTCCTATGTTGTGCAGTGAAATATCAATATGTTAATATTTAAGAAGCATGAAAATGCCTTAAAAGGTTATACTACAATACAGCAAACTAAACATGATCAAACTTAATTACATTTAAATATACATTATATTTCAAAAGTATTCACTCACCCACCCAAACCATTGAATTAAGGTGTTCCAATCACTTCCATGGCCACAGGTGTATAAAACCAAGCACCTAGGCCTGCAGACTGCTTCTACAAACATTAGTGAAAGAATGGGTCACTCTCAGGAGCTCAGTGAATTCCAGCTTGGTACCGTGATAAGGATGCCATCCAGTTGTGAAATTTCCACTGTCAGTGGCATTGTAAGAAAGTGGAAGCGATTGGGAACGACAGCAACTCAGCCACGAAGTGGTAGGTTACATAAAATGACAGAGCAGGGTGAGCGTATGCTGAGGGGCATAGTGTGCAGAGGTCGCCAACTTTCTGCAGAGTCGATCGCTACAGACCTCCAAACTTCAAGTGGCCTTCAGATCAGCTCATGGAATGGGTTTCCATGGCTGAGCAGCTGCATACATCACCAAGTACGATGCAAAGCGTCAAATGCAGTGGTGTAAAACGCTGCCATTGGACTCTAGAGCAGTGGAGACGTGTTCTCTCCCCATCTGGCAATCTGATGGACGAGTCTGGGATTGGCGGTTGCCAAGAGAACGTTACTTGTCTGACTGCATTGTGCCAAGTGTAAAGTTTGGTGTGGAAGAACTTGACTGGCCTACACAGAGTCCTGACCTCAACCCGATAGAACACCTTTGGGATGAATTAGAGGGGAGACTGCGAGCCAGGCCTTCTCAGTGTCTGACCTCACAAATGCGCTTATGGAAGAACGGTCAGAAATTCCCATAAACATTCCTAACCCTTGTGGAAAGCCTTCCCAGAAGAGCTGAAGCTGTTATAGCTGCAAGGTGTGGGCCGACATCATATTAAACCCTATGGATTAAGAATGGGATGTCATTCAAGTTCATATGCATGTGAAGGCAGACGAGTGGATAATTTTGGCAATATAGGGTACATTTACAGCATTTATCAGATGTTCCTATCCAGAGCATCTTACAAAAAGTACTTTGTCTACGTTACAAATAGGTTACAAATAGGTTAGAGAGGAGCTAGTCCTGAGCTCAGATACTGCTAGAAACAAAAGCCCATGTTGGTACCTAGAGAAAAACAAACAGTTAAACATAGCACAGTGCAATACATTTCAATAAGTGAAGTACAATACATTACAATAAATATTTAACTCAGTGCTCAGTTAAGTGCTGTAAAAAGAGATGTGTCTTCAGTCTGCGCTTGAAGACCGCGAGAGACTCTGTTTGAACATCCAGTGGGAGTTTGTTCCACCAACTGGGTGCCAGTACAGAGAAATGTCTTTATACTTGTCTTCCATGCATCTTGAAGGACAGCGGGTCAAGCCAAGCTGTACTTGAAGGTCAAAGGGATCAAGGTACAGGTCAAGTTTGGACAATACACACTGCTCTTAACAATGCATATTGCTCTCATCAATACACACTGCTGTCACACACCTGGACAGAAAGAACACATATGTAAGAATGCTGTTCATAGATTACAGCTCAGCATTCAACACAATCATCACTGCCAAACTCATTCCTAAGCTCACAGACTTGGGTTCGATCTCTGCAGCTGGATACTGGCCTGCCTGATGAGCAGACCCCAGGTGGTGAAAGTTGGGAACAGCTTCTCCTCCACACTGACACTGAGCACAGGGGCTCCCCAGGGATGTGTGCTCAGGCCCCTCCTGTACTCCCTGTATACACATGACCGTGTAGCCAAACACACGTCTCACATCATCTTCAAGTTTGCTGATGACACCACCACCCTAGGCCTCATCACTGATTGAGATGTAACAGCCTACAGAGATGAGGTCAGCGGTCTGTCGGAGTGGTGCCATGACAGCAATCTCTGTCTCAACCACAGCAAAACAAAGGAGATGATCGTAGACTTCAGGAAGTGTTAGAGGGGTGGTCACTCTGCCCTGTTTATCAGTGGAGCCGAAGTGGAGAGAGTCAGCAGTGTGAAGTTTCTCAGCGTACGCCTCACTGATGACCTCACCTGGACCCACCACACCAACACTATTGTGAGATCAGCATCTCTTCTTCCTGCATAAGCTTAGGAAGTTTGGTCTGCCTCCTCAGATCCTCACCAACTTCTACAGATGCACCTTAGAAGCATCCTCACGGGCTGCATCACTGTCTGGTACAGCAGCTGCACTGCCTGTGACCACAAGGCCCTTAAAGGAGTGGTGAGGATGGCAGAAGCCATCATACGCAACAAACTACCAGCCTTACAGGATATCTACCAGTCCTGCCTCATCGCTGCCTCAGGAAAATCGATCCGGTCAGCCAGCGTCACCCAGCACATGGCCTGTTCACCATCCTGCCATCAGGCAGGAGATTTTGCAGCATCCAGGCTAGAACAATCTAGCTAATGAACAGTTTCTACCCACAGGCTGTCAGGCCTCTGAGCAAGCTGTGAAGCTGTGGGTCCGTCCCGAACTATCATTTCACTCAGTCACTCTGTCAGTATTATTATTATTATTATTATATCATATCATCTCTGCTATGGACAATAACACCTTAACATTAAGTCACTTTAAATAACAACAACACTGAGTCACTTAAGCCACTTTAAAATGTATATTGTCTCTATATTTTGTGTATATTTCTCTATATTTTGTGTATATTTAATATTAATTTGTTTTTTTATATTTTACTTATTTACTTTCTGTAGAGTGATTAGTTGAGCATTTCAATGCATAAATATCCTGACATGTTGGACAAATGACAAATAAATCTGAAACTTGAAACTTTTGCTCAAATGCTCCATATCAACCCACTCATTTTGGACTTGCTCAGGAGCTCCCTCTAGCATTTAAGAAACCAGGAAGGCATTGCAGAGTGGAAATTCTCCACTCTACAAGTTCTCTGGTGATGCGTCTCTGTGTCCGCAATGTTGGAGCGGTCAAGACCAGCTTGTGAACAAATTCGCTTGTATTGAGAGATGATGAGCTCTCAGGATTAAACCACAACTTACTTATTTGTTTGTAATAATATTCGGGTTAATCTAGGTTGCACAGACTGCTCTCGGTAGCTTTTATTTCTTTAATACCTCGTGCTAATTAGCCGTCCAGACCAGGAAAAAACATTTTCAGTCGGGACCTGACGTTAAAAAACAGAGTTTAGCGCAAGCTCCAGTGGAAATACAATCTCACACAGATCAGCAAATCCATCAATGTATGAACCACTTCTAAACTTAATACACATAAAAATAAAATAAACTCCCCAAAACACAGTAAGAAGGACAAATAAGTTGGCTTACTATTCCCCAGCTTCTTGTTTGAGTTTTCACATTCCACCTTAAATGGTGCAGCAGTCATTTTCTGGTGCCTGAAGCTGCACTGTTTAAGGTATAACAGGAAAATTCGAACAAGATGCAGGCTGATGCGCCATTTAAGGTGGAACAGGAAAAGTCCAACAAGAAACTGGCTGATTTATTTATATATTATTATTTTGTGTCCCTAGCATTTACAGATATATTACACTTGAAAAACCTGTTAGGGTTACAATTTATTCACATTTTAAAATAAAAGAATGTTATTTTAACAATTACACCTTCTTGAGCCATTAATTTAGTAATATTGTTTTTTAAATCAATTATCTAGAATTCCATGCACCACAGAAGTGCTTGTACCCACAGTCATGTGTAAAGGGTGAGTGCTGTATTTTGAAGTAAAAACACGTTTTTCTGCTCTTTTAACTGCGATCATCTATACATGGCTATGGAATATATGAAGTAAATGAAACAAATGCCAAAAGTAATAAAAAGTTGTTGTCCCCAGGAGTGTATTATGAAATAAAAATCACACTGATGACATTACCTGACTTTCTTTTCTCTATTTTCTGAAGATCTATGAAGAAAAGCACCTGGTAAGTCTGCTGTGTGTTTTCAGTTATCAGAAATGTTCTCATTTAGCTCCTGATTTCATTTGAAGCTTTTAGTTGAAGTCACTGGTATCACTTACGTTTCTCTTAGGTAACTGTGAAAAAAATGAAATTACATATTTTAGTATAGATTCCATGATTGACAACACCTGGTTTGATGCTCGGTAGCAGTCATTTTCTAAAATGCCTTTTTCTTTATACATGTCTCTGGTGTTACCTTTCTTACGTGTAACACCAGTGAGGATTGGTAACAAAAATGGAAAAACGTGGAATTTGCCATCAAAATATTTTCTAGTCAATAAAGTTTACTCGTCTCACAAAACCTTTTTTCTCCTGTATTAGCTTGTTAAAAACCATAAAACAGTATCCGTACTCAGTTAGTACTCAGGCATTTCCTCAGTTTACTCCCATTCACTTACCCAGAGTCTCTGGTTCCTCTGTGTTTTCATTTGGAATCGGGAAAAAATATCGTCTGAAATCGATTCCATTGATTACCGTTACTTGGTATTGAAATCGGAGTCGACGCCGCAGTTTTCGGAATTGAAACAGTCTTATGCTAAGCCAACGTGTAACTCAGTAGTTAGCTAGCAAACTAAAATTATTTCGAAAAATCAATCTATCGCAATAATTATTCTTATTTTAATCATTTAAAAAGAGTTTGTTCGCGGAACTGATGCTAGCTATTTTAATCGGGCAGACGCGACGGGTGCCAAAGGGTCTTTGGGATGCAGGCTGCTGCAGTAGACCGGATGGGACGCACACTGAGGGGTAAGATGTCGCTGCACCTGACGAGGTTTTCTGCTATTTTTAGGCGAAATGTCGCCGTTTTGCCCCGCATAAGCGGTCCCGGGCCTGCGGCGACTCAGTGTCGTACAGCTGTCTGCACATCTTCGGGTGCCGTTTTGCCCAAACCGAAAAAGGTAATTCTGTCTGTCGTGACGTTGAAAACGGTTTGCTGTTTTATTTAGTTCGACACCCCCGTCCTGTGATTGGCTGGTGATGGGTAGTGACACGCCTCCTTCCTCAAAATGGATAACGCCTATTAAACATGTTTAAGCCTGTGAAGAATTGGATGTAGTTGTTTGGAAGTTACTTAATATGCGCTTTTATTATTAATTACTTAATGTGCGATATCTTGACATCCAGCCAGTTTTCCTGCATCATTCTCCATAATTTTCTTTTACCTGCTCTAACACATTTAATGATTATTTACCATATTGACGGCTTATTGATCAGATATTCATATTTGGTACAGCAGAGAAAACACAAAATGCATTGGGTACTATGATGGAATCATGTAATTGGTGCAGATTTGTCAGCTGCGAATCTCCAAGTAGCAAAGGTGCTCTTATGGACTCGGATCAGATGATTGGGAAAGCATCTGAAGTACACAGAACTCATTGTTCTGTTCACTAAACCAGTTTGAGATGACGTGTTTTGTGGAAAGGCACATTATCATGCTGTAAGTGGCCATTAAAAATGGTTAAATTGTGACCATAAAGGGATTTGTAGTAACAATACCCAGAAAGGCTATAACATTCAGAAGATGCTTGATTGGTATTAAGGGTCCCCAGCGTCCCCAACTACTACACCACTAGCAGCAGCTTTAATTCTGACCTTAATTTCTGCATGTTGCAGCAGAAATCAAGATTCATCAGACCAGTCAGGGTTTGTCCATTCCTCACCTGTGCCCATAGTGGCTTCAGATTCCTGTTGTTGGCTGAAAGGAGTGGAATCCAACGTGGTCTTCTTGTGCTGTAGCCAGACCTCGTCAGTGTTTGACGTGTTGCATATTCAGAGATGCTTTTTGATTACTGTTCCAAAGAGTGGTCACTCAAGTTACCGTAGCCTTCCTATCAGCTTTAAAACACTGGTTAGCTTGGTTATTCTCCTCTGACTTCTCTTATTAATATAACAAGGCATTTTTGCCCGCAGACCTTGCATTTACTGGATGTTTTCGGTTTTCACACCATTCTATGCAAACTTTAGGAATTATTGTGTGTGTGAAAATTCCAGAATATTGAGTTTCTGATATACTCAGACTATCTTATCTGGCAACAAGTATGTCATCATCATTTAAATCACCTGTTTGCTTCATTCTGATGTTTGATGTGAACATAAACAATACATAAACTCTTCTCTCCCCATTCATGTCACATAAACTCTTGACCCGCATCTGCTTTAATTTGTGTTGCACTGTCACTTTATTGACTGAGTAGGTCTACAAGTGTTCCTATGAAAGTGGATGGCGAGTGTAGGTGTAAATTAATGCATTAAAAAAGCAATGAGAGCTAATGGCCTTAAGCCCCATCTTTGCCGCCCCCCCCCCTTCCCCCTTCCCCCTTCCCACCAGACGCCATTGGGTTTAATGCGTATTGCCATGGTGGTGGCTCCTTTCCTGTATGTGGGAACACTGATCAGCAAAAACTTTGCTGCTCTCCTGGAGGAGCATGACATCTTTGTCCCTGAAGATGATGATGATGATGACTGAATTCAGGTAATAACCCTTCACTCATATTTCAACAGGTCAGATTCTGGCAAAAAAGTCTAATTCATCTTGTGTGTATAAAGAGGAAAGTGCAAAGGTTATGACAAATATTTTGTTTTTATTGTTGACCCATCCCTTCTCCCAATATCTTAAATTCAATAGGTGTCATCAGATGTCTGAAGCTGAAGATGCTACTAATGGAGGAAGATTACATTGCAGAGAAACATCAGAGTGTCCTATCATTTCTCATACGCCGCTTTAGAGTGACTCTGCAGTACACATGGATGTGTTTGTGTGTGTGTGTGTGTGTGTGAGTGTGTATTTAACAGAGCTGAGCTCTCTTACTGTCTGCATGAAGCCCAATAAATTCAACACTGGATAAACCAGTCTGGTGCTGGAGTTGTATGATTTTTACACAGATACAGTAAGGCCACCTGAACAGTATGAACCTATAGAAGCAAACCATTTCCAAAAAAGGCAACCTCTTACTGAGGAGCATACTGCCAAAACGCCTTCTAGACTTGTGTATAAAGCACGAAAGCCTCTAGAGAAACAGAAAGAGGGAGGGGATCTCAGATCCGTTTATCTTCTATGCCTTCAAAACATATTTGGAGAACTTTAATATTAATTCGTTGTGTATGAATGCAGACAGACACGTTGTTTAGATAACATGAGTATTTACAGTTCAACAGCAGATAATAAGCACACTGTTTCATCACAAATATATGTGCAAATGTAGGGTGGGGTAGATCAGGGCTCATGTCCATGGTAAAATTTTGACAGGAAGTCATTGGGGCAGGGGTTTTCGGTCTCATGGAAGTAACGCATCACATGTGTTTTCTGCTTCCAGATGTGGATGGTTTCCTGAAGTTCCATTTTACCCTGTAGAGAGACATGAAAGACACAGGACAGCATTTTAGCATGTTTTTCCCCTCCTAACTCAGTTACGTTGTTGTTTCAGTTCCAACAAATAAAAAAAATTGTGCAGCATAAAGTAGAAGGAACTATGTATACAGTAACGTAATATAATAGGGAAGCACCGATATTGGAATTATGGGCCAGTGCTGAAATGCAGTATTTTTCATGTATACATCTGCCAGGCGGACACCTAAAGATTGGTAAAATCGCAACTGATTCACACAGTGGCTCATTAAAACAGAATCACACAGTCACTTTGTTGGCCAAGTACAGTTGCATATATGAAGAATTTGTCTTGGTGACACTGGTGCCTATATAAATGAACAATACATTTTTAGCATGGTAAATAAAATATATATAATAAGTAAATAATATTACTGGTAAATAGTATTAAATATATACTTTACATAGCTACAAATGATATCACAAATTTTACATACTCCCATGTATGTAAACAACAAAAATATAAATTAAACTCTTGGTTTTGGTAATGTGGTTTGACCAAAACAAGTCCACCATTATTACTAGACATTTGTCACACTGCTACAAGCAGAACAATTGCAGAATTTTTGCTTCATAACCCAGCCTGTTTTCAGTAATAAGTTTTTTTTTTATTTAGTGTAAATGTGCAGGTATTTACAGCCCTTTGTGAATCAGGTCTGTTAGAGCAGGTTACACAATGCAGAATCATCAGTCTTGGCGTGCGGTGGGTAAGTTTTTTATTCAAACTAAGCAGAAGCACGCTTCATATAACTAAAAAACTAAAGTCTGCTTAAAGTCTGAACTGAATAAATGAGTAGAATCAGGTAGGCTTCGACTTTATTGGAAAGAAGTTTTTTGTAGTTTATGTAAGCTTTAAGTATTCTGGGTAGATTTGTTTTTGATCTGTTTCTTACCTTGATGACCAGCATGTCGATGACTCGGGGGTCAGTGACATGCTTGTTTTTGTTGAAAATCTCTCTAACCTTGTCTCTGCCCTGTCGCACAGTGATGTCCAGCTGGTACATCGCCACTAAAACAAGCACAGTGACCACAGTTATACAGAGCAAAAACAAGAACTGTGATTATTTCAGTGTTTATATATGCTGTTTACAAAGCGCACTTTTTATGATTCCTTGTCAGACGAACTCCACTGTTCTGCATATTTCATCTCTAATTAATCAGCTCATTAAAGCCCTTCACAGAAAAAGAGTGTAAAGAGAGAAATGGAGAACAACACTTAAGTTTCATTCAGCAGCAGCATGAGAAAAACACTGTATTAGCAATTAATGATTAGCCCAAGATATGGCTAATAATTTTTTGAGAATTTGCATCAGGTTTAAGTTTCCATTGTGAGTGTCTTTCAGCACTCTAACAGAATTATGTCTGCTTCCACACATCAGGCCTAAATACAGACACTGCGGTGTCCAGTAGACACTGCTGTGCTCCTGGGGTTTTTTAAACAGTGTGTCCACTTACTGTCCACTCTCTGTCCACTCTATAGGATATACCTACTCTGATGGTCCAACTTACAGACAACAGTTAACCTGTTCTACTGTATATCACTGCAGTGATTGATGAACAGGTTAAAGGGGGGCTGACAATTCCGCAGCAAAAGAGATGGACTGCAGTCTGTAATCACAGAACTTCAAAGTGTATAAATGTCAAGATGACCTTCAAAAATGGACAATGAGTGCAAATACAAGGTAGCTAGATGTACAGGGCACTGAAGCGGCCACAGTCAGTCAGTGAGTGTAAATTCACCACAGTTTAACACAATTACATTTAGGAGGTTTGTGAGAAATAAATTACAATTATAAAACCACAAAAATATAAGAATACAGCTTTATGGGCGTCAACTGACGCATTTATCAAAATGTCCTTCATTTGCTGAATACAACTTAAAGCTGTTGCTCTCCGTTATTTCGGTAGGCTAACACTTTACTGTAGGGCGACATGGCATTTATCCCTTTTAAGACAACTGGCATTAACCTTCATAAACATTTATTAAGGATTCTTGCAAACAAACCCTTGCGAATGAAATGAATCGACAGCGGAATGGACAAAGGTGGCTTTCTATGACAGCTGACGCGTTGATCTGTCTGTAACTGTGTTGACGCTGGTTAGCGTTAGCTGTTCGTATCATTGCCGGTCGCCGTGCTCTTTCTGACCTTGACCCTGTGCGTTTATAGCCGCTGTGTGTGTCCGGTTCAGGCCAGTACCTGTGTTGGGAACCTCTCGGTACCATGCTCGGTAAAGCTCCCTCACCCGCCGCTTAGCTTCGTCCACATCCCGGCTAAAAATCGGCTTGACCGCCTTCACAGCACCGCGGGCAACCGACGACGCCATGGCTGAAGAATGACTCGCGAACGAATCGGCTCTTTTGAACCGGTTCATCGGTTCCAACTGAATCTAAAACTTTACCAGTAACCACAGAATTTGCATCCATGGGTTGTTGTATTTATTTACATGGGTTGAGGGGTTGTAGTAAGATAAAATACGAATAATAATATTTCCACATGTAATCATAAATTGATGAAATCACGTATTGTAACATAGTAAGAACTCTTTTTATATCACATTTGATATCGACAGTAGCTTGCTCTTTCTGTTGTGTTTTGTGCGTTAAAGTGTGACAGCATTAGTGAACAGAAGTAGTACATCAGGCTCGCTGAACATTGCTGTGCATGGAAGCTGAGGAGTTGATTTCAACGAATCAATGAACCATTAAATCGGACGCTCGGTTCGGTAAACGGGAAAGTTCGGAAGAATCGATACACCTTCCCTTGAACATCACAGGTCTGCAGACTGAGCATTGTCGCCCTCTACAGCACTGGAGGTGAAACCTCTGCTGGGGTCTAACGCTCCTAGTAATACCTCTTATATCAGCATCTGCGGGCCTAGAACACGATTTTAAGAGTTTTGTGAGACACACAGACAATATATTTGAGAATTATTAGGCCAGCTCTACCCTAGTCAAAAACTCTGTCCTCTATTATGTATTTCTCAAATTTAATCCTTATGTCATCCCTTTTTGAATTCAATTGGATTTTTAATGATCCCACCCTCTGATGGAAACTAACGGACTTAATAGGTTTCACAACAGTGATTATGAGATTCTATCCTGCCTATGTGAGGATGAAGTAGGAGTCTTTCTGAAATGTTTTAGGATACAATTGGTTTAATACGTTATATACTACGGCAGGTCTTAAGGGAACATTATGGCCAAAATAAAAAATTTAACTATTGTTGCATCTTTTGTGAACAGTGAAGCCACAGTAGTATTTGTCAGCGAATTTTTTTATTTAAAAACTAGCCAAAACCCCACTCTAATCATGTGTGTATGAAGGTGAAAGAAAGACGAGTGCTTTGGGTGGATATTTTTTAAGCTAGGTGGTTAATTAAATTTCAAGAGTCATTCCTCTAAAGGAAAAAATATAAAATAATAACTGAAAGCCAATTAGGGTGAGTGCTATAATGCTAGTTGGCATCACAGATGTATTTTCTATCCTTGTGAGGAGAGTCAGCAGTCAGGATTTGGAGTGCCACAGGGATTCCCGATTGTCTAATGTACTTATGCAAAAATACAAAAAAACATACAAAATGCAGTTTAAAAAAAACACTAACTCAGCAGGTGATGATAAAATCTTTACAAGCAGAGAAAATGTATTAAGTGTGCAGTGTCTTGGGATTGAAGTTGACATCCACCGCATTAATGTGTTTCTTCTTAAATACAGTCCACTTCCATCCCAAACTATAGTGCCATTTTACTACTGCTCTATTTCAGAGTCTGTACTGTCATCTATTCCAAACACCCATGCTTTCTGAACTTAGATGGCAAGTGATGTCAATATTATTAGGGTTCCACCTACAGAGGAGCCTGTCTATGATAAGGACTATAAGGAAGAGGAACAGCTCACTTTTTACTCCACACTTGGGCTTTTATAATACTCGTGTACGTCAGCTGTTGAGAACGCCAAAACCGACTTTTGTACATCATTACTGAACAGAAGCTTTCAATGAGGGGAATATTCCACTTATTTATAATTATAATGACTTTGGGTACTTCTTGACAAGGACAGGCACATTTTCTCAGTCCTAGGTCAGAGAGATATTCTACTCTTTATACACACACAAGATGAATTAGACTACAAAAACTGCAACCTGCATTTTATTAATTTGTAAAATAATTACTTTAAATATGTAAAAACATTTGCAAAATAACAAAGTATCTATTTTAAGAAAACAAAATTGGCTCATTGAAGCAAAGCTGGGCTGTTTTTGTGGCACTCAAGAGAGACGGACACTGCAGCACTCACACTTCAGATTAGTGAGTTGTGCTGCTGTTCCAGGATCTCAGGCCTCATGACCCCGTGAATGTCCAGATTTTGTGCCTAACAGTCTCAGCCAGATGACCAGCACTCTACAGCTCTGCACACAGGTAACACACCTGCACAAATAAATCCAAGTGATGTACCCCTTAAACTCCAGAATTACTATTAACCGCAATTTAACTGTTACATAAAATTCAGTTTAGACTAATACTATTAGTCTATTAGACTAACACTAATATTAGACTAATATGTAGATTATGTAGTTATAAGAGTGAGAAACGGAGGTGTGGCTCGCACAAACAGACACTTGAGGAGTTTAAGGGGTTAACACACATGAGAAGTCTACATTTTATAGATTGTTGGGGTTTAAGTGTGTTGGGGATGCTGGACTGAGATTTTCCACAACCCACAGAGCAACACACAACCATCCTAAACAGTGTGTTACCCATGCTGGAAAAATCATGAAAACATGTGCACAGATCCACATACATTGTGCCACAGTAGATGAGTTTACATGTTTCAGTTTCAGTATTCTTCCAGTGGTATTTCAGGTTTCCTCCAAGTTTCCTGTTGTAAAAAAGACCCCTAAGAGCAAAAATATTCCAGTTCAGTCCCGTTGTTTTTCTCCATGTGCTTAAGTTTTGATTCACGTCTTTCACGCTCAAGGATTCTCTCTCAATAAAATACAATATTATAAAAGATAGAAAGACAAAAAAGACAGCAATCACACTTGACAAAAAGTGCAGAGACAGATTTAAGCGACCCAGTGTATCAGGACAGGTTAGCTGAGGCAGTTCCCTGCTGCTGATTGGCTGACTGGATTGAAATGAAAGGCACATGCTCCACCTGGCTCCTCCACTTCAGCTGAAATAAACACAATATATTACAAATTATGAAAACTGCAGATTATAAATGAAAAAAAAAAAAAAAGACAATGTGCCACTTTCCAAGACAGGAATTAGGCCTATTCATGGACTATATCTTCCATTCAACTCAGGACTAGGCTTAATCCATGTAAATTAAATAAAATAAAAATTAGGTTAATTGGTATGGGCTATACAAACTAAACACAGGTTTAAGAAGCTCACTAAAAACTCCGCCTTTAGTGATCCTTTAAAAGAAGCCTTTAAAACTATAGCCCTAAACACCAAATCCAGATGTCTAAACTATAACCCTCTAAACCATATCATAAACCTCACCACAAAAACTCAAAACCATAAACCCCAACTGTAAACTGCAAAACCCATCTACAGACTTCAAACCCTAAACTCCAACCAAAAACCCTACACCCCAACAATAACCTCAAAACACTGGACTGGTGACCATTGCTTTAGACCTTACATTCTAAACTCTAAACTCTTGAATTCTAACCCTCCAGGTGCTGCAATACCTGTTGTGTGTCCAATAGTCCAATAGGGGTCAGTGCTGCAGGCTGTTGCTGAGGTGCTGGCCCTCCTGCAGCGCCGCCATAGCCAGCCTCAGGTGCTCCCTCAGAGTCTGTACCTCTTGCTCACCACGCTCCTTCATCCCCCGCAGCTCCTCACACACATCCTTATAGCGAGCACACACACCCTGCTTCTCCTGAACATGCACAAACAATTATGAGTGGTGTCTGAGTTGTGTACAATCACATGATCAACTTAGCACAAGGAGAGTTTTATCATGTGGTATCTCAGGGGTGCACAACTCCGGTCAGGAGTCCGGCCTGGAAGGCCGGCACAGTTTGGAGTTTTCCCCACTAAACCTGGCAATTAACAGGAAAGTGTAATCAGGTGTGTTGGAACAGGGAAAGCACCATACTGTGCTGAATACCAGCTCTCTAGGATCGGAGTTGTGCACAACTGTGGTATCTTCACTGTTTCAGCAGGTACAATGTTACTGACTGTCTCTCTCACACACCGACTGACTGATTGAATCACTCACTGAGAATCACTCACTCGCTCACTCACTCACTGAGAATCACTCACTGAGAATCACTCACTCGCTCACTCACTCACTGAGAATCACTCACTCGCTCACTCACTGAGAATCACTCACGGAGAATCGCTCGCTCGCTCGCTCACTCACGGAGAATCGCTCGCTCGCTCGCTCACTCACGGAGAATCGCTCGCTCGCTCGCTCACTCACGGAGAATCGCTCGCTCGCTCGCTCACTCACGGAGAATCGCTCGCTCGCTCGCTCACTCACTGAGAATCACTCACTGAGAATCACTCACTCGCTCACTCACTCACTGAGAATCACTCACTGAGAATCACTCACTCGCTCACTCACTCACTGAGAATCACTCACTCGCTCGCTCACTCACGGAGAATCGCTCGCTCGCTCGCTCACTCACGGAGAATCGCTCGCTCGCTCGCTCACTCACGGAGAATCGCTCGCTCGCTCGCTCGCTCACTCACTGAGAATCGCTCGCTCGCTCGCTCGCTCACTCACTGAGAATCGCTCGCTCGCTCGCTCGCTCACTCACTGAGAATCGCTCGCTCGCTCGCTCACTCACTGAGAATCGCTCGCTCGCTCGCTCACTCACTGAGAATCGCTCGCTCGCTCGCTCACTCACTGAGAATCGCTCGCTCGCTCGCTCACTCACTGAGAATCGCTCGCTCACTCACTCACTCACTCACTCACTCACTCACTCACTCACTCACTCACTCACTCACTCACTCACTCACTCACTCACTCACTCACTCACTCACTCACTCACTCACTCACACTACCGTGTTGAGAAACTGCACTTCGTTCCGTAGGCACATGATCTCTTTATGTAAATACTCCACCTCATTCTGCTTCACTCTCAGCAACACCTGCACATAGACACAATATGACTGTTAAAACACCTGTACTACTAATAACACTATTACTGATTACATCTGCTGCACTACGTCTGCTAATGCTACTACTTTAATACCACTTCTACTTCTATATAACACATTTTACTTTTATACTACTACTTTCACAATACAAGTACCACTACATTACTACTGCAATTATTTTTTTACATCTGTAGTACTCCTACTGTTGGAATTATTACTCTTACTTCTATACTACTAGTACTACTACTGCCACTGCAACCACCTTTATGTCTATGCAACTTTAACTACTACTACTACCTCTGTTTCATTTATATTACTACTGCCATATTCCTACAATGCTAATATGCTACTTAAGATAATACTAGTATCTACAATTAGTACAATGTGCACAAAATGTTTCCAGCCTTTAATTTGGCAGGCAGTGATTTAGCCTCACCTCCAGCTCACACGCTGGACGCTCCTTTTGGTCAATGGCAGTGACTTCCTCTGACCCTTGACCTGTGACAAATGAGCGCATTCGCCGAATCTCTTCCGTTAAACGAGTGTGCAGGTCCTAGAGGGAGGAAGTGAGAGAGAGAGTGGGATAGATTTAAAAGATTTAACAACTTCAGATACATATTTGCTGGAGAAAACTAAAACTACCTTCTCCATGCAACCCCTGTTTACCTGGTTTTCCTTCTTCAGCTGCTCCATCTCTCTGCGCTTCTGACTGATCTCTCTCTCCCTCTCTCCGCTGTGCTGCTGGGCACGATTTAGCTCCAGGCATTTCTGAGAGTAACGCTCAGACAGAGCCTGCAATTCTCTGCCCAGAGAGAGTAACTCCAACCTACACACACACACACACACACAAAATGAGCAACACATTCCAGTGTAAAAATGTCAAAACAGTATTATCAAGGGGAGTTATTTTTCCACGTTTTAGTGGAAGTTCTAATTTTCTGGCTAATAACGTCCCTATGGGATTCTAGTAGTTTGTTAGAGCTCAGCTAATGGTGATTTGCATTAAAATTATTTCTTGCTTAGCTATCTTTACTTAGGTACTAGAAAATCAATGCCCAATTGACCAATTTTCCACTCTGCATTTCAAGAACTAAAACCTGTTGCCTTTGTCCAAACCTTTACTATGAAATTAGTGTAGTACCATAACACTTCAGATACAAGTTTAAATACAAGCATAATTCCATTAAATAAAAAGAAAAAACTGAAGTTGGAAATTTAACCAAAAAACGAAAAGTTTGTGATGTCTGGCATATTACATTCAGCGTCTGAAAGAACGATGTGCTTGTGTTCTTGCCCAAAAAGGCCTACAGCTTATTTTATAAGAATGATCCCATTTACAATAAAAAGACACAATATTAGTCAGATAAAAAACTAAGATTTGATAATTCCCCCAAAACATTCAGCCCTACTGAGGCTAAAAGTACATCAGCTTCAGTTGATTTAACACGGGTAATTATTGGAAATTATTACCACATTTCAACTGTATTCACTTAAAAGTACACACTAAAAGATGGTTCTTCAAGGGTTCTTTAATAAAGAGAATGGTTCTATATAGAACTACAACAATCAAAGTACCCTTTGCATGAAGAAAAGGGTTCTATATAACACCATGAAAGGTTGCTACTGCTACAGGCTTGACATCGTAATGAAAGAACCCTTAAAGAACCATAATTCATAAGTATTTCAATATAAACTACTACAGAAAGTATAGCCTTTCTTTCTTTTATAGACTGAATGGGTTTTTTCTTTAGCAGTGGTCTGTAAGCTTGTCCAGCAAGGAATATTCACAACACTATTTTTAAAAATATTTCTTTAAGCTCAACCATGTGTTTCTACTGTCTTTTCTCTGTCCTCCCAATGTAGTCTCTTTCTACTCATAAGTATGTTGCACAATATTTATCATTATTCTATTATTTTTCGCAGGTATCAAAAGCATTTCAAATGTTAAAAAATGCAAATGCCATAAACAAAACAAAACTGTAAATTAACAATGCTTTCATATAATGTAACTAAAACAGATAAACTGCACTTTGGTGTTATAAAGTGACTGTACAGATTAAAAATTGTTGTAAACAGCACCTTAGCAACCATAATAAGATCAAAGGAGTGGTTGCTGCCATTTTGCGTTTATGCCTCACTGCATATGTATTTAAAGGAATTTTCTTCTCAAATCTCAAAATACTAAGAGGAGATTATTATAATGAAGCACCTACTCAGATTTACTGAGGCTGATAATAAATACAGAGTATTCGTTATTTAACACCTGTAAAAAGCACATCATCTTTTTGGTGCCAACATAGCTGCCATAGCTTGTGCTCAGAGAGCAGAAGAGTTTTTCAAACAAATATACCTATTTTTGTGATTTTATGTAAATGCCTATAATAAGTCATTTTGATGTAATAAGTCAAATGCTGAATTTTTTTTATTCTAACCTATCGAAGCATTTTTTGCATACAAAAAAGCACAATGACAACACTGCACCTATATTCATTGCACTTGAATTCCAAGTAGATTATCCGCTAAATTTGCTACCCCCACCAGTATAAAGTGTCAGTAATTGTTGCCTCTCACAGTAAAATCTTATTTAGCTCCTATTCATTTTTAGACAATTTTAAGTACATTAATGATTTTCCTTCAAGCTCCTCCATTCTGCAGTGCAGCTAGAGCCATATGTCAAAGTTTACCTGCGCCTTATAAAATTACATTATGAAAGTAAGTAAAGATCCTTTACAGAGAACACACTTTTGCATATTTTAATACACAACTACTGTTTATTTGCCGGATTTGGCATAACAGAAAAAAAGCAATAATTGTGGACATCAACTATTGTGGGATATTTTATTTTTTTGATGGAGCAAAGGTAGATTAGTATAATCTGTAACAGTCAGCTATGATGTTTTGTCATTTTGACTTCTTAGTTCACTTAGTACACTGCCTGAACAAACACAAATGTTTGGCTGATACACCACACCTGTGTTCTACTGTTGAAATATTCTTATTCACTCTGGCTTATTTGAATTGTCAGTTCTTTTTCTTGCCATTCTAAAAACAACTGCAAACTTCAGAGTGTTCTTGATTGAACCGGTCAGTGTACTCTGGCCTTCAGAGGCACGTCTAGTTCCAAGTAGAATATGTGTGTGCTATAAGCAGCACAGCCTGTGCACAAGCAAAGATTTGTCAGTAATACTTTTAACTCTATACTTTTCTGTCTGGCTAGTTTCATTAAAGTTAAACTCTTGTTATATATCTTTGACAAATATTCTATAAACTGTCAAACTGTTGCGAGGTCACACTAAAAAAACTAATGTTAGCCTAAATAACACTGTGGAAGTGTTATTGTAACTGTGTATAATTTTTTTCAAGTGTAAAGCAAACATTAATTGAGCAATACTTGAATAAATGTAAATGATTATTAACCAGTCTAAAGTTCTTAATTCCTTTCTAACCAGTTACCAACTATAGCATGGACATACACTGCCATAGTACATACACATCATACATTGTTGCTTGCATGTCTGTGTGTACTTATATACTTACTGCTGCTGTTCTCTGAGAGTTTGTGTGTCTGCTGTGTGTGTCGCCAGGCTTTTTGCTTTCTGCACCTCACGCTCCAGCTCTTCCTTATGAGCCTTCTTCAGGGCTTCCATAGCTGATACACACACACACACACACACACACACACACACACACACACACACACACACAGACAGATATATATATATATATATATATATATATATATATATATATATATATATATGATAATAATTAATGCATCTTATTAATCACTGTCATAACACTGTAAATAAGAATCTCATACATTATCATCTTAGTCCTCCAGTCACTGTTGCGCAACGACTGCTATCAATCTGCTTCGCAATCCATCATTCCTATGACATTTTAGTTCTTTAGTCAGCATTTCCCACATACATATATTTTGAATGTAAAGCTCCAGATATGGTTAGATGGGCCTCAGGCACTCAATAGTCTAACCGACTGGATGTTGTTTTCTAACCATTTTACTCATTTCAAACACCAAAACAGCAATAAAAACGTCAGATTTGGATTTGTCTGTGTAGTGAACCTCGGCATTAGCTCAACACAAGAAGTAGAATTATCTAATTCTATGTTAGGTGAGTCATTTTATTTGCTGTGAAGTCGGTAATATGAGATAAGCTGTCTGACACATTGTGTCTGTCAGATGAAAAATTATTCCAAATTATTAAGAGCAATATTTACATAAGTAAAGCATGTTTTTTCCTTTTCCTGTAAAGATACCATTTTGGAGATACAAGGTTTTGTTCTGTGGCACATAAAAATGTGGAGCAGGTCCAGTAGACCTCAGTTGTAAATCAAGATGCACAGAGGAGAAGGTCTGATTCTGTTTACATTGTTGTAGACTGATGGCGGCAAACCAGACATTATATTTTTAATGGAGCACTGACAAAAAATTCCATTCCGCTTACTGCTGCGGTCAGTGGAATTTTGGTTTTTCCGTTGAACATTGCAGTGGAATAAACCAGATGCAAATTTTTTTGATCTGCTGAATGGTTCTAACAACGACTAAGCTTAAATCTAAACAAATTTTTAAAAAATAGAGCATGTTTGAAAGACATTTAGAATAAAACAGTACCTAACACAATTGCCCTGCACATAGGCAGAAACACCAGTAAAGCTATTCTGTTGGCTGTGTACAGTTAGGAACTGGGCTACGAGGCACAGAATGACTTTAAAAAAACGGTTCCTTATTGGGACATGGATGTAGGAGATTCTATCACAAAGACTAAAGTGATCTGCATTTAGATCTATGCAAAACACAATGGTAAAAGTACTTAGTCGGCATTTGTGTGTGTAAAAGGGGAGGGTCACTGAGAGGCAGAATATTTAATAACTGATTTGCAGTGACTCTCCCCTCATGCTCCGCAGATGGAGGAAACGCTCTATCCGCAAGGCACTGAATGCTTTGAGTACCAAAATGATACAAATCATCCCGAGTGAGCATTTATGGGACATTCGTATGTTAGATAGCCCTCTTCATGACAGTTGTTAAAACACAGGCAAGAAATAACTATGAAGATGGGTATTCGAGTACCCTCGAATACAGCTCTAGAGGCTTGTAGAGTCTATGCTAAAATGCACTGAAGCAGCTTGTGGTGGCCCAACAACCTACAAAGACTTTTTTTCCCTTTGTCATTCATCTGTATGTGACATAATCACATCACGCTAAATGCAATGCAAGATCATTTTCTCTGCTCAGTAGACTCTGTAGCATCAGAAGTAGTAATAATATTTGTAGGACTAGCGTTATCTAGCTGATAAGTGTGTTAGAAATGGCTTTTGAAGCTAATCAAGCAGACTACTGTGCTCTCTCTTACATGGGCTGAGGCTGATTGTGCAGTCAGTGTTGGGACCGAACTGGTGGAAAGTGAATTATTGTTTTCTCTAATCTTTATTGATTTCTCTAATCTGCAAACTACAGGCTGCTAAGTTAACTTTCAACAGTGTAGGACTGCGTCAACCACAAATGACAATAACAAATGTAAATGTACATTTGACAGAGTGTGTATGTGTGCGTTTTTACCACGTGCAGTAGCCTGCGTTTCCTCCTGCAGTAATCTCTCTCTCTCTCTCTCCAGCTCAGCTGTATGACGCTCATGTTTCCTTTGCAGCTCCTCTAGAGCCTGTCTGTGAGCACGCTCCATCTGCTCCAAACTCACACCACACACACCCCCACAAATTCTCCCACACACACATCCCCCACACACACCCCCACCACCCTTCACTCGCTCCAGCTGCTGCCTCAGAGACGCCACCTGGTGGAGAAAAAAAAAGAGACAGGGAGAGGGAGGTAAAGCCCACTGAAAGATATGGCAATAAAACCTTCAAGAATTAATTCTATGAATTACATGGACTAATTTGTAAAACAGAAATACAGTCAAGTTTTCCCCCAATATATTACATATAGATGATCAGTCAAAACCTGTTTGGTGTCTGAAGTTTGCTTTTTTTAGTTCTACACTAGAGATACAAGGCTAATGCAGCTAACAAGTAACAACACCAATTAGCGCTGTGCCAAATTAATGTCTAAATCACACAGTTGCCTCAAATCAGCTTGAGCTTCTGACATTGTTATACAGTCCCATGCAAAACTTGGGGTGCCACTGATCAAATAATAATGTTTTATCCAGCTTTTGTTTTTCAAAGTTGCCACACATTTGGCAGATAATTAAACAGGACCGATACGTTTAAAGCGCAACATCAAGTTCAACCCAGTCTATGTTCCCACAACATCCTAAGTGAAGCATGGAAACCATCCTATGTTAATCAATGTAGCTTTTAATACCAGGCAGCGAGCAGTGCAGCAGAAAGTACACATTGGACTTGTACTTCTAGTGGAAAAAAAATACAAAATTCAGACACTAAACATGACTTGGCTAAACGAAATTTGGGTTAAGGAGAAAGTAAGAGCATGCACACTCCACACTCACACACACACACACAGCATAAAACCCAGCAAAAAACCAGATAAAAGGAATTCCACTATTTCTCAAAATTTCTGCATAATTAAAAATGTATGATAATGTCATTTAAGAGTGCTTTAATGTAAAATGTTCCATATTAGAGAAACTTAACAAGTGTGTTTACAGCAGTGGTCATCAAATACACACAATCTAAAGCTTTTAATGACTGAATAAAAGCTATTACATGAAATGATTATGAATGGGTTGTTTGATTAAACCCATTCATGGTGTAGGTCACATGTGTTTAGTGCCAGCTCACATGGGCCAAAACACTGCAGATTTCAACACACTGCCTCATTAAACACACCTCATTCAGCACATCAGCTAATTAACAAAGGCTTCATGAACGGAATATAGAGCATTAGAAGAAGGTAAACACTAAACACTTTGGCACAGAAGGTCACCAGTTTGACATGCCTGATTTAGGGGTACATGCAGGGCATTCTAAAGCAGAATAGTCCTAAAAGAAAACTTTGTCAGATTTACCATTTGCATTGGCATTATCAGCATAGCACAAGAATTTCAAGAACAAAGCACTCAGAATGACTTCGTTTGCATGTGTTCAATTGATCTACGCAGAAATGCGGAAATATCAATGGAATCTTTTACTTTTATATGCTTACTCATTCACCACACCACTATGTAAGCAGCCATAACACACACAAGGAACACTTTAGCCAAATGACCCTTATGAATACACTATAACATGCCTTTAAGGCTCGTATAGCAAATTAAAAATAAAAATGTAGCTTCCTCTATGTCCGCTATGGTTTCTGAATGTGTCTTTGTGAGCATGAATTCATGCATGTTAAATCTGCTCATCGATATGAAAGCCATTCAGAGTGGTTTGCTGTAAAATGGTTCAATGTAAAGAAAAAAACCTACTGACTCAGGTTTCTTTACAGTTGTGGTGACAGGAACTACAAAACAAATATAGCCATTTTATTCACTATCCAACACCACCAGCAAACCTAAATGTCTTCTGAGTTCTTATATGTAATGCTGATGATGGTACAATAGTGGTAAATCTGACATTTTTTCATGTACCCCTCCACCATGCATGAATCTGATAAAATATATTTTACCTCAAAAGCTTATTTCAAAACTACCATAAAACAATGTCTCAGGCATCAGGCACCACATTTCAAATCATTTCAGGTAAAAACTGTCAGTGATTGAGATTTGAGAGGTATTAACTCTTCAGATGTCCGGTTCTGTCTCCACCACTGTGAAAAAATTTAATTCAGTAAGTTTCTCTAATGCAAACCACTTTACATTAAACGACTCAAATGACTTTGACAGATGTGCCCTGAAAGTTCATGTTGTCACATTTCTGAATTTACTTATTTGTTTGGCTCTGGATTTGCTATTGCATTCTTTTATGCACCTTCACAGGACTTTTAGTCTTTGACTAAGGCATTCTAGGTCACTGTTTCACCACACACAGACACACACAGATGGATTGATAATTTGCAGCTCTCATTTTGCAAATTGAAAATCATCTGCACGCTCTACCTCCCTCTGCAGCGCCTCATTGGCTAACGGGCCAGTCCGTGACCCCAATGCAGGAAGTGATCTCATCTCTTTGAGCGGCAGACGCTCAAACTCCGCCCATTTCCTCTCTATCTCCTCCGCGATTCGTTTCTGTTCTGAAGCAGTCACTGCCCCTTTACGCTGCAGCACCCCCTCCCAATCGCTTTGGGAAGGGTCTCTGACTTTCTCTTCTTGCCACTGGCCGTGGTCACGGACCTGCCCTTCCCCAGCCTCTCTCTGATTGGATGGGGTGGGGACAAGGGGGCTGGCTACAGGTGACAGCTCAACGTAATCAAATCTGCGGTGGGTGGGGTTTGGAGTGGAGGAAGTTTCTGATCGGGAGAGAAGACGCCGGGAGGATGGGTGACGGGAGTTTTCTTTATCACTGCTACTGTCTGGAATCCTAGATAGATAGATAGATAGATAGATAGATAGAGAGATAGAGAGATAGAGAGATAGAGAGATAGAGAGAGAGAGAGAGAGAGAGAGAGAGAGAGAGAGAGAGAGAGAGAGAGAGAGAGAGAGAGAATTCCCATTTTCCTACAATTTTAAACACACAAATGTTGCTCAACAAACCCTAAAGACTCCTTACTGACTTAGTCATACACTGACATGTACACATACAAACCATTGGAAAGTTACACACTGTAGCCTTGCTCTAGGTGTATCATCATAAACTATGAGAAGTATTATAGGACACTCAAACTGGGGATCTCCAAACGTGCTAAAGTAGGATAGAAAGAATATGCTAAAATATGCATTTTTGGAAGGTGAATATACATTTCCAGGACATTTTATCAATCTTCTTATTTTCCATATCAGTTATCAATCTTCTTATTTTCCATATCATATTCTCAGACCATGCTGGACTGAGAATAGTCCACCACTGAAAAATATCTATCCAGCAGCGTCCTGTGACCAGTGACAAAGAACTAGAAAATGACTTAACTTCTACAGCTACAACAGAATCTACTGTTCAGCCAAGGCTTTCCACAGGATTTTGGAGTTAGTCTGCGGGAATTTGTGCCTATTCAGCCAAAAGAGCATTTGTCATGTCAGGCATTACTGTTTGACGAGAAGATCTGTTTAGCGAGTTTGAGGTCAGGGATCTGTGCAGGCCACTGGAGGTCCTCCATACCAAATTCATTAACCTATGTAATTTATGGAGCTAGCTTTAAGCACAGGAGCACACTCATTCGGGGACAAGAAGGGGCCTTCCTCAAACTGTTGCTACAAAGCTGGAAGCATATAATTGTCTAAACCTCTTTGTGTGCTCTAGCATTAACATTACCCTTCACTGGAACTAAGGGGCCCAATCCCTGGAAAACAACACCAGACCTTTATCCCTCCCCCAACATACAGCGTGATTCAAAAAGATTAATCCGATTTAAAAGTGCCATATTTTTATAATCAGGCGGCACCTAGGAACCAATCACATACCCACTGAAAGAGGGGGTCATAGAGTTTGACTGTCAGTGAAAGATGGCTCCCTTAAGTCTGTGAGGACATGGTGATCCCTGAGCAGAAAGCTTTTTGCTTTCTCCACTTCAATGTTGCTCCTACGTGTGTCCATTTCACAATAATAGCACTTAAAGTTGACCAGGGCAGATGTAGTATGGAAGAAATGTCACAAATTAACTTGTGGCTAAGGTGGAATCAAGTAGCAGTGCTCCGTTTAGTACAACTCATTCTATAACTCTCCATATGTGTGTGTGTGAGAGAGAGTTAGCATGGTTAGCATGTGTGAGAGGGGTTGATTGTGTAATGTCTGAGAGATTGTGTAAGTGTGAGATGAACTGGGTAAAATTTAAATGCATGTGTGACACTGACTGTGTTAGGTCAGGAGAGCTGCTGGGTCTGATGCTTTTCCTTAGAACCTCAATCCAGTTTCTCCTGATACCAGCCGTCATCGCTGACAGTGTAAACAGAGCATCCTTTGTCTGAGGGAGAGAGAAAGAGGGGCAGTACTATTTTACATCAGCTACATAAATTAGGATATGTCTCGAAAAGCTTCCCTTTATACATATTGTAGACTATCAGGGTGTATTAGTCACTGCTTCAACAGTGTATTCAAAAGAGAGATTCAAGAGAGATTTTCTAAAAGTCTACTCCTTTTACTTACAAAACTAACCATAAATCTCTGCCTTTCACTTGAATTTTACTCACCTGAATCTGAAACCCATAGTTCCTTTCCACATCAAACTCTGAGACCTTCACACATGATCTGAGATCTATCTCCCCATCCAGCTCCTCTTTCTGCAGTGGACAGAAGCAGAAAGAGTTTGATAGTATTGACGCATAATACAGACCTGAAGAGAGTCAAATTTAGCCTTAAATCAGCATCCCAATCCAGCCTCAATTTCACCCACAATCCAACTGCAATTCATACCTCAACCTCATTTCAACCTGAAATCCGGCCTCAGCTCACAATTCTGCCTCAAATAAACACATAATGCAGCCCTACCCAGCCTCATTTCAACCTACCCTGAATTTAGTCTACAAATCAGCCTCAGGTAAAACAACAACTGAAATTCAGAGCCAGCCTGGCCTGCTTAGTGTCTAAACACTAGTGGAGGGGAAACACCACTTAAACAGTCATGATTAGTGTGAGTGATCACACTCACTGTATTACCTCTTCTGCTCCAGAATCTCTGTAGTACTTAAGACCAGCGTCCGTCAGCACAAACCAGTGTTTCTTCCACTGTGTATGCGCACACACACACACACACACACACACACACACACACACAGTTATATTACAAGAGTAAAGTAACATTTAATTTATGATATTATGATCAATTATTTATTGTAATGTGCATAATATCATGCAAGTGACCAAAGAACACTTAAATGCTTAACAATAAATGAATTCCCATACACCTGCTGTCACAGCAAACAGCTGCAAACACACTAAAAGAACATGAAGCTATCACCTTACACACACACACACACGTACACACACACAAACAAAGAGGAAAAGATGAACTGATAAAACTAAAGACAGGAATGCTGTACCTCTCCATTTTCGTCCAGTTTTGACATCCATCCTTTCTTGAAGTTAAGCAGGTCAGGCTGGAGAGAGAAAGTGAGTAAGAGAAAGCAAACTCTCCACTGATACTGGATTCTTATACGGATATTTTTCTTTAAAAACTACTAAGCAATGAACTAATTTCATTTCAGAGTTCAGAGATGAACATCTAAAAAGTAGGTTTGAGTTAGTGAAAAAGTTAGTTTGAGGATACTGGAACCAACAATGAGTGCAGCCATGCTTTATAACTTCAGCTTGCATCTGTGTGACTTGCTGCAGTGAAACAACAAAGCTCTGGTTATTATAACAAAATTCTGTTATAATTATATAACAATATAACAATAATATATAAAAGGTGCACTCATTTGTGTTGCCAGTTATTTAGACATTAATGGCTGCTGTGTTATTTTCAGAGGACTGTAAATCTGTACTGCTATATAAGCTGTACATTGACTACTTTAAGTTATATCCAAGTTTCATTTCTGTAGTGTTGTCCCATGAAAAGACATAAAATATATGCAGAAATGTGAGGCGTGTACTCACTTTTGTGAGATACTGTGTGTGTGTGTGTGTGTGTGTGTGTGCCAGACGGGCTGAGTGTTTCAGAAACTGCTGCTCTACTGGGATTTTCACACACAACCATCTCTAAGGTTTAAAGAGTATGGTCCGAAAAAGAGAAAATATCCAGTGAGCGGCCGTTGTGAGGAGAATGGGCAGACTGGTTCCAGATGATAGAAAGGCAACAGGAACTCAAATAACCAACCAAAATCTCTGAGCAATGTTTCCAACACCTTGTTGAAAGTCTGCCACGAAGAATTAAGGCAGTTCTGAAGGGAAAAGGGGGTCCAACCTTTTACTAGCAATGTGTACCTAATAAAGTGGCCAGTGAGTGTATATTCACACAATATATACAGTAATATACACCACTATTGCACTACTTCCAATTTACAGTTGTACAGTAATATATGTCCACAATCAAGCAACAGGATGAGGAAAAGGTCATATATAATACTGAATAATATGTACATATAATATTAAAACACTAGGCCTTTAAAGGGTGATGGTAGAATATATTTCCCACTGATCATGTTTGCTTAAAATTTGCAGTATTTCCTATGCAGCTTAAGTGTGCCGGTGGTTAATTACCTTGTGAAAATGCTGCTATAACAACAGAAAAATAACGTCTTTCATGTCTTTTCACATGAACATGACTTACGTTTCTCCAGCAGGGAGTGCTATCAGCAAGCAATTCATCCTAGATCTGCACCAGAAGAAGCCCACGAATGTACATGTAGTGGTAACGTTGGAAGTAGTTATTAAAAGATGCTGGGCTATTCAGTATTATATGATTTTAATATGTGGTTTTGTTAAAGATATTCATTAAAACAGTATTCAAAAAAGCACACACACTAAAAATAGGTCAAAGCCTCAGCTGACCATGTGTATTTGTTTGAAAAAATTATTTTTAGATAATCACACAGGCCTAATGGAGAATGAATAAATAATAAAAAAGTAATTATGTAATTACAAAGTAATACGTTTGTACAATAACCCAAATCATGTGCGTGTTTATGTTTACTTTATTCTAATCAGCAGGTGAATTAAAAATGTATTTGTCACTTTAAAACAATGACGATAAGACGGGCTTACTCTGCATTACACTATTACACACAAGGGTGTGTGCAAACAGTGTGGATTAAGTGTGAAAGTAACAGGAAACAGAGAGAGAGAGAGAGAGAGAGAGAGAGAGAGAGAGAGAGACAGAGAGAGACAGAGAGAGACAGAGAGAGACAGAGAGAGAGAGAGACAGAGAGAGACAGAGAGAGACAGAGAGAGACAGAGAGAGAGACAGAGAGAGAGACAGAGAGAGAGACAGAGAGAGAGACAGAGAGAGAGACAGAGAGACAGAGAGACAGATGAAGTTTTACATGCAAAAATGGTGGAGAAGAGAAATGCACTGTTTATGCAACTGTACATCTGGATGCTTGACAAACATTTATATTCCTAAAACCTACTTATATTACATATACACACACACACTCAAGAGTGCTCAAGGCAGTAAAGATGTGATTTTGGATTAAGATTAAGAAACGCTGCCCTGTCTGCATTCTTACTTCCACACACAAACTGTTATCAGTCTCCAACATGCCACTCTCGCTTCAACATGCCGCTCCATTCCACATACTGAAATCTTTTGTAGAATTCTCCAGAATGCTTCACTCTGACTAACACTGTTGTATTCAGTGTTTTCGGCAGGCCCAGGAGTGTATTCTGGCTTAATTAACTTTAGGTGTGTATTCTCAGCTACAGTTGAATCAGCAGTGTTTTTGCAGCATTTTGTATTCTCAGTTTAGCAGCCAGGCCATTAGGGCGCATTTACAGGAGTTAGGGCACATTTAGTGGAGTAAGGCAGCGTTTGGAGGAGTTAGGCAGCATTTACAAGTTGTTAAATCAGAAATAATACACTGTAAATTATTTACACTAAATACTTGGTAAGAAACCTGATCATTATGTTTCAAGTGTGTATTTTGGATATTAATTAATAAATTTTTTATATTAAATGTATTTTGTAACTTCATTCAGCCTTTTCAGTCATTATGGAATCACACATCTAACATTTCTTCTCTTTTGACAGATTTCTACTAATTTGTTTAAATGTATGAAGTTGTATAGTAGAAGCATCACATTAGAATCATTTTGGACCATTTATTTGTGATTCATTTAATCATGAAATTTGGATATAATTTAAAGGGCAGATTACAAATGTTTTCACAGGAAAAAATAAGGTTTTGTTCTAACAGTGATGATAGAAAATTTATTTGCAGATCTAAGAAAGGAGAAAACTGTGCAACAGTGAAAGTTAATGCTTTGAAGCTGGCGTGAGTCTTTAAGAGACAGAGTTTATAAGAAACGTCTACCTTGCACATACACCCACTAGTCATTTGATCAGAAACACCTATCATCTGTACTCTACTGTTAGAGCCCATTTGTTTTTGCATAATTTATCTACATCATGCATCAATAGAAAGGGACCACCATAGGACTATTGCTAACCAGATATTATCTTAATGGTGATCGTCGGGTCAGTGTGCATTGTGCAGGGATGAGGGTATTAGACATCGTAGTTTTCAGTGGTTTTCACCAATGTGTACTTATTGGCCACTTTATTGGAAATCTTACAGTTCCACCTCACTAGTGTATCGTTACAGATTGCAGCTGGTCTGTATTAGCAATCCTCTAATCCTTCACCCTTCCATCAGTGGTCAGCACGCTGTTGGCTGGACATTTCTGGTTGTTTGACTATTCTCAGCCCAGCAGTGACAAGTGTTTAAAAATCCCTAAAACACTGTTAAATATCATGATGCATATCTTGTAAATCTAAAACTGCCTTTAAGTATTGTGATGGATGTTTAGTAAAGGTTAACCAATATACTGTTGCTGTCAAAACAAAACCTTGTATCTCCACTTTTGTCATTTTTTTCACATTTTAAAAATGCCAGTTGGCCTTTACATCCTGTCAATATTGACTGCTGAATGAGGCAAAGGAAATTCTCCAAAATAAGTTTCTGTTCCATTGAATCTTACTAAAAGTTATTACAAGTTATTTTCTGAGGCATGAGCTTCTGTTCCGACAGCGATGACATTTCAAAGCATATTGCAATAATATTCAACGATAAATTCACAATGTGGTATTTTGCTCATTTTGTGCAGCCCAAGTTTGGATCACCGATGGACAAACTGGATGAAATCCATAGCTCACTGGGCCTTTGCTGGTGATAAAGAAAAGCAAACAGACTGAGAAAAACTGAATATTCAGCAGTGATGAAGGAGGTGCCGTTTCCTTCGCTCTCACAGAAACACATACAGAACTTCACTTCAACACACAATCAACTTTAGTCCTGAAGACCCCATTGCCCTGCGGTTTCAACTGCTCCCTGCCCCAGCAAATCTAACCCAGTTTACGCAGGATTTGGCAGTTAGCTGATAAGACAGATCAAATGTTTTGAGCCAAGGAATATGTGAAATTATTCTAGACAGGGGGTCTCCAGGACTAAAGCTGAGAACCACTGGTGTGCTTTTAGGGCGTTTTTCCATGTGCTTCTATATGTGTTTATGTAAATGTTACTGATACACACTCATAACAACCCATAAGCTTAACCACACACACACACACACAATCTTTTTTTGTCACACTAGGACTTTTGACCAGCATAAAGACATAAACACATACTGTTGACTTATCTACGTGCTGTCTCTTGGCTTGTACACACACGACCACGAAAAAAGAGAAACCTTCACACTTACTTGAAACACCGCTGGGGCAAACAATACAGAGTTTAAGAAGACACACCCTCACTCACACACACACACACACACACACACACACACACACACACACACACACACACACACACACACACACACACACACACACACACACACACACGCGCACATGAACTTTTAAACTCGTGTTCAGAAACTCACCGTCATGTTTATGATCTGCAGGAGGTGATCGGGATGCGCAGAACTACTGGTTATCGATCACTGGTCCATAAGTGACGTTTTGTAATCGCGCGGCTCTACCTGTTACTGTGCGCGAGCGCGATGAAGCTAAAGCTACTACAGCAGCGCGAGCAAAGAGAGCTCAGGGCGCAACAACACCGGAATAAACACACGAACACACACACACACACTCGAACACACACGCTCACACCCACGCTGCGGGTTTCCCTCGCGCTTCTACAGTCCCGTTTAAACTTTAATTTCTCCCTTTCACAACTTCCAGCTCCGGGCTGCTCTTGGCTTCCTGGGCGGATCCCTCAGCAAACATCAAAAGCGACCTATTAGAACGCAGCGCCAGTAACCAATCAGACCGCGCACAACAACGCGTCAGAATACAGGAATACAGCAACAAGCCACAACTCCAGAAACAATCAAGGCATCCAATCAGAACACAAGAGACATTCACAGCAACCAATTATAACACCGATATAATCTGCAACCATTTAGAAAACCAACAATCATGACAGCCAATCAGAACACCAGAGGCGCCACCAAAAACCAATCAGAACACCAGAGGCGCCACCAAAAACCAATCAGAACACCAGAGGCGCCACCAAAAACCAATCAGAACACCAGATGTACAACCAAAAACCAATCAGAACACCAGAGGCGCCACCAAAAACCAATCAGAACACCAGAGGCGCCACCAAAAACCAATCAGAACACCAGAGGCACCACCAAAAACCACTCAGAACACCAGAGGCGCCACCAAAAACCAATCAGAACACCAGAGGCACCACCAAAAACCACTCAGAACACCAGAGGCGCCACCAAAAACCAGAGACACCACCAAAAACCACTCAGAACACCAGAGACACCACCAAAAACCACTCAGAACACCAGAGGCACCACCAAAAACCACTCAGAACACCAGAGGCACCGCCAAAAACCAATCAGAACACCAGAGGCACCGCCAAAAAGCAATCAGAACACCAGAGGCACCACCAAAAACCAATCAGAACACCAGAGGCGCCACCAAAAAGCAATCAGAACACCAGAGGCACTGCCAAAAACCAATCAGAGCACCATGCTTTGGTTAAACCTAATGAAAGCCGTATTGTGTAGATAAAGTTTAAATCAGAATAAAATGAAATTAAAAGTAATGAAATCAAGATTATTTTTCATCCTTTTTATATTTGGTCATTTAGCTGATGAAGTAAAGGAGTTAAGGGATTCACATGGCAATGAAAGGTTACTGGGGGGAACACATGTTTAAAATGTTCCTTTAAAAAGTCTTTGAATTTCCACTCCAGTAAAACGGAGCACTGATGAACGAAACGTCATTCTATAGCAGGATCAACTGCAGGGCAGCTTTCATAGCCAGTAAGAAACTCCAACACTGCATGAATCACACACTAATGTGTGTGGACCACTAATGATCTTTGTGTTGGGAATATGCTTGGTGCAGTAGCGATGCCTGAGAAACTAGGCAAATGCATAATGGCTTTGAAGACGTAGGGCCCCCTGCTGGCCACAAGCGGTAGAAACATTAAATATGTCACAATTAGATAGGTAAGCTAGCTATTCAGGGCGTTTCTTATTTAAGCTCCCAAAAATGCTTGTATTCCAGTGATGCCCAAATAAAATAAATGGGAAGGTAAGTGTGATGATATGGAAAGAACATGAAGGCAAATCAAAACTGTTCTGAAGCCAGCACCAAGGTGTTGTTACAGATTAGCAGTAGCATTAGTAACTAGTTACTAGAACATAAGGATTATTTTGGACTGTGTTATGGTTCCTTAAAATCAAATATCCTCGACAGTGGCCACAAGAATGATAAATCCATGCCTCATGCATAAAGTGAACAGAGACACAGAGAGAAAAAAAAGAATGAGAAAGAGAAAGAGAGAGAGAAAGACAGAGAGAATAAAAAGTGTGAAACAGTGAAAATGACAGAGAAACAGAAGGAAGTATGCATGCCTGGTCAATGGTTTCATCCTCAGCCTGTTCCACACTGGAGGAGAAATACACTGATGGCTTGCTGCCCTGCAAAAACAGAAAACACTTGAGTGTTTACAGCAGTCACAAACATTCAGGCACAAAATTCAGGCTTCAAGACGGCTGTTAACACCGTTTTAGCTGTGCTGCATAGTTTTGTCAATTTCTATAGAAAACAGTATGTCATTCAGTGTCTGAAACCACATTAAAGTCTATTTGAGATTACTTAACATCTAAACATGGTCTGAGGTAAGTGTGTTATGATTTAGACATGTCGTTAGCTACATTAGGTTTGTTATTCCAGTGCACAACCAAAGAAGCAAACACCAAACATGTCTTGGCTGATTAAACACATTGCCACGCTAAACACCTCAGTAGTGAGTCAAAACAGCAGTGAGGTATTTTTGTATATCCTTAGCACTGATGCTTTAAGATGTTGGACACCTTCTCATACATGTGCACCACCTGTGCAGGTGAGGTATATTGGTCCACATTTCAATTCCTCACTCTCATAACTTCACACAACACAACAGTTTTATAGGAGATACTGAATAATTGTAGTTACGGTGTAATTTATACTTGTTACTGAATAGGTCATAGCAGCTACTAAATAATTCATAGTAGAGACTGAATAACTTGTGGTAGATACTGAACAATTTATAGCATATACTGAATAACTTATAGTAACTAAGTTACTGAATAATTAAAGTAGATTAGATTTATAAGTAGATTAATAACTGAATAGTAATTCTACAGTTTATGGATTTTAGTCATTGTACAAGTGATTTACTCAAGCATGTGTGTTACCTGTGTGTGTTGAGCAGAAGATGGAGCTGCTCGCTGTTCCCTGGACTCATCCCAGGCGCTCTGGACAGTTTTAGAGTGGGAGTGGCTGAGGAGAGATGGTGTTTATAGATAACAGTATGTCATACAGTTTCAGAACCCATGTAAGTCAATCAGAGATTATTTTGGGGTAAATAAGAAAATTGTGTAAATTAAATTTTTTGCCAAAGTTTTTTTCCTTTAAGAGTTACAGCCAATGCAGGAACAACACTAGAGGGCCGCAGTACTGTATGTTATGCATATCCCCTAGTCAAGGTTTTAATGCACCTTATTCCACTCATAAAGTTAAATTAATAAATTGTAATAAAAATAAATTACAATGAAGATGGGAAGTTGTGTAAAACATAAATAAAAACAGAATACGATGATTTGCAAATCCTTTTGTACATTCAATTGAATACACTACAAAGACAAGATATTTAATGTTTAAACGGATAAACTTTATAGTTTTTTGCAAATATTCACTCATTTTGAATTTCATGCCTGCAACACATTCCAAAGAAGTTGGGACAGGGGCAACAAAAGACTGGGAAAGTTGAGGAATGCTCAAAAAACACCTGTTTGGAACATTTCACAGGTGAACAGGTTAATTGGAAACAGGTGAGTGTCATGATTGGGTATAAACGGAGCATCCCTGAAAGACTCAGTCGTTCACATGCAAGGTTCACCACTTTGTGAACAACACTGTTGAGAACAATGTTTCTCAACGTGCAATTGCAAGGAATTTAGGGATTTCATCATCTACAGTCCATAATATCATCAAAAGATTCAGAGAATCTGGAGAAATCTCTGCAAGTAAGCGGCAAGGCAGAAAACCAACATTGAATGCCCGTGACCTTCCATCCGTCAGGCGGCACTGCGTTAAAAACCGACATCATTCTGTAACGGATATTCCCACATGGGCTCAGGAACACTTCAGAAAACCACTGTCAGTGAACACAGTTCGTCGCTCCATCTACAAGTGCAAGTTAAAACTCTGCCATGCAAAGCGAAGCCACATATCAACAACACCCAGAAACGCCGCCGGCTTCTCTGGGCCCGAGCTCATCTGAGATGGACTGACGCAGAGTGGAAAAGTGTCCTGTGGTCTGACGAGTCCACATTTCAGATTGTTTTTGGAAATCATGGACGTCATGTCCTCCAGGCCAAAGAAGAGGAAAAGGACTGTCCAGATTGTTTTCAGCGCAAAGTTCAAAAGCCAGCATGTCTGATGGTGTGGGGGTGTGTTAGTGCCCATGGCAGGGGTAACTTGCACATCTGTGAAGGCACCATTAATGCTGAAAGGTACTTACAGGTTTTGGAGCAACATCTGCTGCCATCCAAGCAGTGTCTTTTTCAGGAACGTCCCTGCTTATTTCAGCAAGATGATGCCGAGCCACATTCTGCACATGTTACGCCAGCATGGCATCGTAGTGTAAGAGTGCGGGTACTAGACTGGCCTGCCTGCAGTCCAGACCTGTCTCCCATTGAAAATGTGTGGCGCATTATGAAGCGCAAAATACGACAACGGAGACCCCGGACTGTAGAGCAACTGAAGTTGTACATCAAGCAAGAATGGGAAAGGATTCCACCTACAAAGCTTCAACAATCAGTGTCCTCAATTCCCAAACACTTATTGAGTGTTGTTAAAAGGAAAGGTGATGTAACACAGTGGTAAACACTCCCCTGTCCCAACTTCTTTCGAATGTGTTGCAGACATCAAAATCAAAATGAGTGAATATTTGCAAAAAACAATAAAGTTTATCCACATGAACATTAAATATCTTTGGACATTTAAAATGTTCTATAAAGAGTTTTTCTAAGCTGATCTAGTGCTGTAAGGTTCTAAAATACCAGCATGATATTTCTAGGTTTCAAGTTAACAGACATTATTTAATTTACATTAAAAAAGTTAATGAGTCAGCTACTGAATGGCACAACTGCCCTGTTCACACCACAGCCATCCATTGTTGTGAGTCCATGAGAGCATAATTGGTCTCACAACCTCTTTTCTCCCAACAATGTTTATTATCAATCAATACTGCGAAAACTAAAAATCAGCATCACCGTGTATCAATATGTTCCCGGTATACTGGAATAGATGATATCACCCATCAATAAGCTTATGTTGCATTTGGGACAGTGTAGCCTGTTACCTGGCAGGTTTGTAATATAAGTGTTCATCCCTGTTTCTGCTTTCAAGTCGCTCCAGCCGGCTTGGCCCCTCCCTCTGGAAGACGGTCTTGACCTTCGGAAGGTCAGCCATGATGGCGTACTCCTCCCGGTTCAGACCAGATGAGCCAGCTGACAGGTGGCCTGACTCTGACGAGTCCATGGAGCTCTGAGAGGAAGTATGTCTTTGCATCTGAGGGGAGGGGCTTTTATTCCTATTTGACGATCTTCTGAAGTCAGGGGAGGGGCTGTGAACCTCTTGGTTCCTCCTGTCCTGACTTCTACTCCTACTTTCCGTTCTAATATTTTCCCGAGCAACATGGGCAGGTCTCTGAGAGTAACTGATTGGCTTGTTTTCAGCACCTTTTCTGGATGGGGAGGAGCTACGGGAAATGGGTGGGCTGTGAAGAGAGTGGATGGAGCCTTGCCATGACTTTGCACTGCTATTGGTTGATTTCCTCATGTAAGAGATCATCTCAGCCTTGGTCTTGTGCAGGATTGACTGTCCTGCTGGTTCGTGGCTTGCTTTAGATGGAGAAGAACTCCGAGATTCCCTGCCACTCTTATAACTGCTAACCTCAGATTTGCGACGAACAGATTGGCTAGGAGTATTATAACCCTCCCTTAAAGGGGAGGGACTGCGGCTATCAAGTCCACGACTATAGGATGTTTGGTTTGCTTCAGTTTTGCGGAGCACTGATTGGCCAGGTATGTCATAACTCCTTCTTGAGGGGGAAGAGTGTCGACTTTCACAGCTGTGGCTGCGAGTGGAGCTGTTGATCTCATATTTGCGCAGCGGTTGACTGGCTGTCTCAAAGGTCCTTTGTGATGGAGAGGAACTAGTGCTGTTCTGACCCCTCACATTCAACATGTGACTTATATCTGATTGGCTTGGTGCACCATAGCCCTTCCTGACAGGAGACGCACTGCGCCGACCTTCAACTACCTTGCGCAGAAATGACTGGCTGGCTTCATAGCTTCTCCTGGATGGAGAAGAGCTATGACTGTCACGACCACGACTATTTGAAGAGCTGTCTCTTTCAGTCTTTCGGAAAAGTGATTGGCTTGAAGAGTCGTTACTCCTCTGCCTTGATGGGGAAATGCTCTGAGAATTGCTGCAATGTCCACTGTTAGTCTCCGCCTTGCGTAACCCAGCTCTTAGATCAGTGTAAGAGTTGGTCAGAGATTTAGCAACACTGCTGGCAGTACCCACAGAGGTGGCGAAGGTCCTCAAGTTTTTCTGCAGGCCTGTGGACTCGGATGGACGACTATAGGAACTCTGAGTGGGGCTTCTGGACCTCTGGTTATGTCTCTGTGAAAACCCACCTGGCCCAATTCCCCTACCTGACCCAGGTCCCCCAACTGTCCCAAAACCACCACCTGACCCAAATCCCCGAGAGGGCAGGGAGGACACTGACTCAGTCCGTTTGAAAGGGGAGGAACTTCGGGAGGGAGAAGAGGAGCGAGAAAGGCTTGAACTTTGTCGAGAAGAATAGAAGGTTCCAGACTGTTGGCAGGAGGATGAGTAGGACGTCCGCAGCCCCCTTCGGCTAGATGCAGCCAGTGATTCCGCTTGTTTGAAAGGTGTGGGGCTTGGGGACCTGGGGCCAACCTGAGCCTCCACCTCAATGCTAAGGTCCACAGGTTCTGGAGAGTAGCTTGCTGGAGGTTCTGGATCTGAGTTCTGGATCTCAGTGGCTCTTCTATAGGAAGGGACACCCAAGTCTGGGTTACGGAAAGGGATGGTGGCTTTGGGTTCTGGGGCGCAGTTGCTGGGTAGAGGATGGCCACGTTCAGAATGCCGATGAGGAGGTGGGGGGCTTTTATCTCGTAACGTTCTAGCACCTGCAGCCCGGCCCAGAGAGAAATATCCACTCTCTCTGTCCCGATCTGCCTTTGAGCCCCCTGAAGGAAGACAGAGAGGAATTACAGTAGCCAGATTGAGCTTGCAAATAATCCCACAAGTACTTGGTAAATCCACAGACAGTTCACATTTTTGCTGTAGCCCAAGCAAGAAAATCAGTAAGTAAAATGCTGATTACTTAACAAAGCATGCCTAGTGGTAGTAATTCAATAGCACAAGTCAAACTGCCACACCAAGACTTTCTACTGTTGGGCAATTTAGATCTAGATGATGGAAAATCATCACATACATGCTGAGTCAGACATTCAGAAACTGAAACTGGACTGACTAGTGGATCTCTGAGGACTGTACAGTACTATTAAACGACCCAATCCAGCTTTTCATACTCCAGACCAAGTTATTTTATCCCTGTTGGTTGAAAGGTGGTGTGCACAGCAACCCAGCACTGAGGAACACCCAGAGAAATCATTAGAACCATGTAAACAACACCCGCACTTCGTCACTCCGTAACTGGAGCTGCCTGAATGTGGCTTTGGAGCCTTCCTCACCGCGTGAGGGTAATGAATGGCGTCCGAAGCTTTCATGGCCCCGTGCTTCCTCCATCCACGCCCGGGGATTTGGACGGTGGGGTGGAGGGTCCAAACGCGTCATCTTGTAGTGATGAAGGGGAAGAAAGTCTTCCTCTGGAGTAGTAGAACCACTGGAAGCCAAGTCGTTTTCACACTGACTGGAATGAGAAAGAAAAAGAGAAAAGTGTGTATGAAATTTAAAAAGTGTAAAAGCTAACATGGACCAGAGAAGAAGTTATTAATAAAGTAAAAATTCAACTATAAGATTTTCTATTATTGTCTGTTCTTAGCCATTGTTAAATGTGGATTTTAGATAATTAAGTAGATCATTTCTGCTGAATGTTTGATATTACAGTAGTAAAACATTTTGTACATATAAAAGACACATTATTGTTAGCACTGTATGTGAAAATGAACATATTTTCATATACACAGTGCAAAAATTAGGCTAAGTACAGAAGACAATAGCATCAAACAGAAGTATTTAATTGTGTACAGTAACATCTTGCTTACAATAACACAATCAAAATGTCCACTGTTTCAGCTTTGTTCTGTCAGATATTGGCAGATTGTTACAGGGATAATAACTAACTACAAATCCCCTAAACATTTCACTCTCAGCAAACAACACCGTCTCTTTTGTGCTAAACAATGCCTATTATTTGCAGTCAGGAATGGTAATTATTATTTGAACAGCAGAGAGGCCAGGTGTGTCTTACCTGTCAGAGCTGCGGTCGCCGTTTCCGTCACACAGGTAAAGGTCACAGCCAGGGCTAAGGATGCAGAGAGAGCCTCTGCTTACATCACAGTAGCTGCTCACCACTGACACTTCATCAGAATCCTCCTGATAGGCCAGCAAAGCACAACCAGCCAATTACAAAACAGAGCAAATCACCATATCGTCCAATGGTAACTGCCACAGGAGGATTAGGCTGCTTAGGCAGAAACCTCACTTGATCTGTGTACTTTGATGTACTTGACTAGTGTAAGAAGGTTAAAGATGTACTAGCAGCTTTTTCACTCTGTATTACACTCTGAATTACAGATCAGCACGTGATTTGCTGTCAGTACAATACAGTCAGCTAAGAGCATCGCAGGTCTATTCATTCAAACAGTGCAGAGTCAATCAAATGCTGCTAGAACTAGCTGACTTAAGGCTTTCTGTTTCTGATTTGTTGTCTGCCTCTAATCTTCATTAGCAGCCTCTTTTTTTTATCCAAAGGCTGATCGAGATTCAGTTTTTACCGAAATTGCTTTTGCAAAAAAGCAGGAGGAGCTGAACACAAGACACAGCAGCTTCTTTGGCACAGCTGATTCATATAACCCTGGGTGTCTTTTCCTCTCTATCTTACATACTCAACTCCATGTATGTGTGGCTAGGTTTGCATTATGTTGCTGTAATACTAGCTGGGTGCTGCTCTTCTTCATCATTATTTAATCTCTCTGCCGTTCCTCCCTCTCCTTCTCTCTCTCTCTCTCTCTCTCTCTCTCTCACTCTCTGTCTGTCTCTCTCTCTCTTTCTCTGTGTCTCTCTCTTTCTCTCTCTCTCTCTTTCTCTCGCTCTCTCACTCTACTGTAACATGAAATAATAGCTAGTGTGTAGACATCAGCATCAAACCCAATACTCTCACCATCAGCCAAAGCGGGTAAATGAACCTGTTCAACTCAGAATGACATTCAACCTGAGGTCAATTCTTCCAGTCATATTGCTTCTAGCTGGTGGTCAGCGCTGGACAAAATGAAATTACAGTTACACACCATCACAGCTCTCTCTCTCTCTCTCTCTCTCTCTCTCTCTCTCTCTTACTCTCTCTGTTAGTAAAGGTGTATTGTATTACTTGTGATTCCCCATAGAGCAGCAAATGATCTGCCTTCATCAATTTGTAATGTGAGAACACACACACACTCCATCCCCCATAAGTCCCTGTGCTTTCTTTAATATTTCATTGTGTTTTCTGGGAGCCACAAGAAGTTTTTATATGACAGATATGATCCTGGTCAAATTTGCATGAAGAAATTCAAGCTAAACTTCCCTTTAATTCACTCAACTATGTAAATTTTCAAAACGGCATTTTTTTAGTTTTTTAAAGTTTATTAATAGACTAGAAGGAAAAAAAGGAAGGAAAGAAAAAAGAAATAAAGAAAACAGGGCATACAAGTTAATAATATTAAAAATGCTAATTAAACAATCATCTGCAGTACTGTTCGTCCAGTGCTATATCAACAATTAAAAAGCACTAATATGTAGAAATTGTGGGATTTACAGTAAATTTGAACAAACACTCTGGACAAAATGAAAAATGTAAACACCACAAATTCTGTTGTAAACATGCATACTCGCATACCGTGGTGTTGAAGTAGTCTCTAGAGGGAGATTTTCTGGCTTTAAGACTTGGAAAACCCCTTTATGTTTTTCATTTTTGTACGACAACCAGGGCAAGAGTTACACTAACTACTGGGTTGCATTTATTTGCCTATAGATCAGTGGCTAGGTTGGCATTTAGCACTGGTTAACACTGTAGGGATTCCCAGTGACTGTATGACTTATTGGTTAATGCAAGCTGGGTCTTGTAGTGAGAGAACATTACTGGATGAAATACAAGAATGTGAATTGTGAAACTAATGAGGCGCTACAGAATAACACAAGTAACATTAAATGTTTAGACCAGAATCCCACTTTTTTAAAGCAAATATCTTTGTGTAATCAGTCACTGTGCATCTCATTTTGCTCAGCTTAAAAAACACTAAGAAACTCCTTTATCCATAATATATGAGAGGGAGGTGTTCCATCTAATTAGAATCAATCGCCTGACCAGCAAAGAGACAAAGGCAAAAAAAACAGTCTTCAAGGCGGAAAGCAGAGCTAATGGTGGAATCACTACAACAAAGATTTCAAAGCAGTAGATGTGTTTGGGTTTTCCAGTTATAGCTGAGAGTGATTTAAATATTTCTGAGCAGTAAGAGTGTAGAGAAAGGCAAGACGAGAACGTATGCATGGCTTACTGGTGTCTCCATCTCAACTTTTCATCACTACTTTCTGTTCACTCTAAATCTCATTCTGTTTTTTTCTAATTCTGACTCTGCATTTTCTGATATGCTGAAAACCATAACAAAAATAAAAATAAAAAAGCTGGAGACAAGACAGGGTGCGCAAAATCAATACAATTTTAAAAATATATAATGCAATATAATATGGTACAATTGTGTTTCCTTGAGAAACTTGAGATACTGATTCTGAATATGATTCACAATCTGAATATGATTTTGATCTGAAGCGGTCCTCACAAAAGGCTGCAATAAAGACACATGGAGGTTGCTTGTGAGTAAGTTTGTAACAGGACTAGTCAGCATTAAACATGTGACTGCTTCTTCAGATACTTTGATTCTGAATCTGAATATGATTCCGTTCATTCTGATTCATTTTAAAAACTGATTATTCTGATTCTAATGCTGCCATTTCTGATTATGAATCTCATTCAATTAATTCTGATACTTGTTCTGAATTTTATTCTGTTCAATCTGAATCTGATATTGTCTGCCTGTCTGCTATTTCAGAGCTCGGTTTCTCATTCATCCAACAACATTTATTCACTTATTCACAAAAACATTTATTCTCTCTCTCTCTCGCTCTCTCTCTCTCTCTCTCTCTCTCTCTCTCGCTCTCTCTCTCTCTCTCTCTCTCTCTCTCTCTCTCTCTCTCTCTCTCTCTCTCTCTCTCTCTCTCTCTCTCTCTCTCTCGCTCTTACCTTGTTGCTTGTTTCGTGCTCCTCTTCACTCTGTACCTGAGCTCTGCTGTGGCTGCTGTTTTTCTCCACAGAGGGGTTGACCTGCTCTCTTCTGTGAGGTGTGTGTGCGTGTTTGAGACGCAGGCAGTCGTGGCAGCGGGATGAGTTGAAGATATTTGGCTGAAACTTTGGGCACACGAGATCATCACCGGTGAAGGGCATTGTGGGTAGACAAGGAATATACACACACACACACACACACACACACACACACAATCATCACACACTGGAGAGAGACAAGAGAAAAAAGATCACACATTCATTAATACCACTGATGTCACAGACAGACAGAGGAAGGTACAACCTATGAACCTATGAACAATGATATGTCAATCATGTAAACTATATTTTTAAAGAAAAGGTGCTACAAAGACAACATATCAAATGTTGAAACTGAGAAATTTTATTGATTTTTTAAAAATATATGCCCATTTTTAATTTGATGTCAACAACACATTCCAGTTAGGATGGGAGTTTACCACTGTGTTTCGATGCCTCTTCTTTTATCAACACTCTGTACGTGTGGAGGAGGAGGAGGCCAATTACTGTAGCTTTAAAAGTAAAAGGTTTTCCTGTTCTTGTTTAGATATAGGATTTCAGCTGAGCCCATGCAGTGATTTCCACTACAGAATGTCTATTTCTTATGCAGTTCTGCCCAAGGGCCCAAAGATCAAGGAAAGCAAGTACTAGTTTTTGGCCTTGTCCCTTGCATATTTCTTCAGATTCTCTGAATTTTTTATATTATTATGTACCGCAGATGATATAAAGCAAAAGTTCTTTGCTATGTTATCTTGAGAAACATTATTTTTTTAATTGTTGCATTACTCTCCTACACAGAGTTTTGGACCTCTCCTCATCTTTACTTCTGAAAGACTCTCAGAAGCTCTTTTATACCCAATCATGTTACTGACCTGTTGCCAATTAACCACCAGGTGATTTTTTTAACATTACACAACTTTACCAGCCTTTTGCTGCCCCTGTCTCAACTTTTTTGGAACATGTTGTTGGCATGAAGTTCAAAATGGCCAATTATTTTTCAAAAACCATTAACATTTCTCACTTTCAACAGTTGACATGTTGTCTTTGTACTATTTTTAAATAAATACAAGGTTTAAATGATTTTCACATCAATGCATTTTGGTTTTATTTACATTTTGCACAACATCCCAACTTTTTTTTATAAATGTGGTAGTAGTAACTAGATTAATCAAATGTATAGTACTTAATGGGTAACTCTGGATAAAATTTTAAAAATCTTTACTGTGTGTCTGTAAACATGCTTATCCCAGTGTTTTTATGACAAATTTGTGTAATGCATGTTAGATACTGCCTAATCCCAGCAGTCAACTAATAACATAAAAATTTCTCAGCTGCTTGAGAAAACATTCAGAAGTCATATTCTCCAAAGAATCAACTCATATTACTAAAGAGAGTCTTGCTGGCAAAAGTAACAGTTTCATTGCAAAAAGGACTGATCCTCAGAAAACACTAAACACAAGACACAACAGCAAACTTTTCCATCAAACTCTACAACTGACAATCAAGAGAATAAACTCCTAAGACATTAAGCTCATTTTCAGAAACGTTAGGATATTATGTGAAATGCAGTAAAGACAAAGATCTGTGGTTAAGTCTTTTGGATGCTGCAGGCTATGTGTCTGTGCATCTGTGAGACCAATAAACAACTATTTTGAAATGATCATAAGAATGCCGTCTGAATCTTTTCATTTGTTTACCTCAGTGTTTGAATTCAGCACACACTTGGCTATGGAGCCCCTAAGGGGCCATGGTTTAAAAAAAAAAAGAAGAAAAAAAAAGAAAAAAGTTAATAACATTGCATTCCCTCGCAAAAAAATGCATTCCCTCACAAAATATATCAAACGCAGGACCATAGGTGCCCAACGGCAATGCCTACATTAGAGCTTTGTTTTGAACATAGCTAACATTAAAAGCTGTTTTTCCCAGTCTGTGCTGACTCTATTCAACAGTTGTTCTCTGCAGTCTCTGTAAATGTAGCTTTTTACTGTACGGGGACACTCAATCTTTTTTTTTGCATTGCGTTAAAACACTAGCAAGGAAGCACATTTTTCTTTGCAAGGGAACGCAAAACATTTGCAAGGGAACGCAATGTCAACTGTTTTCTTTAACCACGGTACTTGACAAATAGGGCAGCCTGTTCTTTTTTTATTATTGTGAAATGTCTCAATATAATGTAACTTGAATATTCTATGAACTTTTCAATCTTATTTTGCTCCTGACCCAACATACATACCATACCGGATTGAAAATTCCAGTAAAACCCAGAAATCAAAGTCTACACTGTAGCATTTACTGTACAAATTGTTATCTCATTAAGTAAATCTGACATTGTAAAAAACGACTTTGCAGTAGATCAGACTTACCTGTCACACATCCCTGTATTGACAAATGCTGTTTTTAGCCTTCCGTTTTACAACACTTGGCGCAATACTGCTTTCAACTGCTTTTATCTTTTTCGAGTGAGTTTGGAAAAAAGCAGAAACAAATGTTTCTGAACATCTCGGCGGAGGGTGTGCAGCTGGTTACAGTGTCTGATATTTTCAACAGGCAGGTCTGTCATTGTGTAAATCAGTTTTATTTAATGACAGCCTCGCCTGTTACCTATTCCTCTTCTGAGAGACACTAGTCTATAGTTTCATTTATCCACGCTTACATTCAGAAACCAATGACATGAATGAACTATTATGCCCTCTGTAATTCACCATGAGTTCTATATAGAACCATTTCATGCTTAAATGGTTCTTCGCATGGTGAAATGGTTCTTCACATTGATAGGGAATGTGTTGTATATGGTTCCATATAGCATGTTTTTGAAAATTGTTCTGTATAGCACCAAAGAGGGTTCTGCTATTGTTACAGTCAAAGAAGAACCCTTTTGGGTGCTTTATAGAATCATTTTCAACAAAGTTCTTTATAGAAACATAAACCACGCATTTCTCATCAATCTAAAGAGCCATTTCACCATGCAAAGAACCTTTTATGAAGATATTTATACAATGGTACTTCATGTACCCAAAGCTACAGAAGCCCTGAAGGGTTATAGATTTGCATGTAGCTTTTAAACACCTCAGTGTCGCTGCTAGACTGAGAATAGTCCACCAACCAAAAATATCCAGCTAACAGTGTCCTGTGCCCACTGATGAAGGACTAGAGGAAGACCAGCACAAACTGTGCAGCAGTAGATGAGCTATCATCTCTGTCTCTACATCTACAAGGTGGACCAACAAGGTAGGAGTGTCTAATAGAGTGGACAGTGAGTGGGCACAGTGTATAAAAACTCCAGCAGCACTGCTGTGTCTGATCCCCTCGTACCAGCACATCACACACTAACACAGAACCACCACATCAGTGTTACTGCAGTGCTGAGAATGATCCACCACCCAAATAGTACCTGCTCTGTGAGGGTCCATGGGGGTCCTGACCACTGAAGAACAGGGTATGCAGAGAAACAGATGGACTACAGTCTGTAATTGTAGAGCTACAAAGTGCACCTATATTGTAAGTAGAGCTGATAAAATGGACAATGAGTGCAGAAACAAGGAGGTGGTCAGACTGCCTGATCAGTGTGTGTATATATATATTTTTTTAACTAATATTTTAATTACTGTCTTGATGGTTGTAATATAGCATTGTTTTGGATATACATACACACTGAGAGTCAGCCAAACAACAGCACATCCTACATTCACAGATCCATCAAGCATATGCTATACATGTTTTAGCAGTGCTGTGGTTGAAAATAAAGTAGCCACAGCCTCATTTCTCTGATCATGTTTTAATTTGATGCAGATGTTATATATATATATATATATATATATATATATATATATATATATATATATATATATATATATATATATATATATATAGGTTGGGGACAAGTTTCTGTAGAACATTTCACATCTTAACAATTAAATTATGCATAGATATTGAAGAATTGGTGGAATACCCCATCAACCTCACCTATTGGGTAAGCTACACCATTTGCCCTCATGCCATTCTTGGCTGAACTTTTCACAAATTGTAGGTCTTCATTTCTAGCTGACAAGCATATAATCACTACCTGGTGATTGAATTTAACAATGGGGGGGAAAAATATTAAATTATTGTAATATGTAAGGTTGTGCTATGCTCTCCCCTATTAGCAATCTAATCTACAGTGTACTGCATAACAATACACAAATAAACAAAATCAATACATCATATGCATTTCTGTGCTAGTTTTAGGAGATATGAGATTGAAATATCTGCCTGGATTGACACCTAATTTGGTTACACTTCAACATTAAAATGCTTCATTCCTGCATTACCAGGCTGATGTGACAGTGAGTTTGTGCTGCTTTAAGAGTGAAAACTAAACAGTGAAACATTATACACACCAGCTCTGTTACACCACACTCTACACACAGACACATCAGACTCTACACAGAGCACACTCTTTTCCTACAGCACTCATATGCCATTAAGACAAAACTCTGTACATGAGCCAAGTGTCATATTATTGACTAATGTAGTTCGTTCATTACTCTTACCTGCTGCAGCTCTCTCCAGGCCGTGTGTGTGCATTTAGAGTGCAGGAAGACAGCAGTGTGTCTCGTCCTCACTGTTACTCATCTTTACACACACGTCCTATTGGCTGCCACTACAATGGTTGCTGCTCAGTGTTTCTACATGCTGGCTCTGAGGCCTGAGGGACAGATTAAATGTCAGCTACTTTGCAAGAGAAGCCAGCCACCAGGCAGATGGCACCCTCACCAATTAATTAATCAATCAACTGATCAGCCGATCTCCCACAACAAGCAGTTCATCTGTTGTTTAACCACTTTATTAAAGTGCCACATATCGAAAAATTTTTTCCTCCATTTTTTCCAAACAAAAAGATCCAAATAGTTATAACTAAGTCAAGCTTAATGTTTTTTTTAATCCTCCAATTAAGTTTACTTTTTTGGACTGTAAAACACACTGCAAAAAACTTGTTTTAATGCAAAATTTATGATTTTTCTGCATTATATTTCTGCTCAAAAGTAGCTAAAATTGTCACTACCAAAACAGTCACTATAGAAACACTTGGCAAAAATTCGGTACAACTGCTTCTGATGTGACAAAACAGAATGTTCAATCAAACATTCAGTTTGAGAAATAAGAATAAAGCAAGAGAAAAACTAAGGAAAATAAAGAAACTGGCTCCTATTAACAATGAACAGAGTTCCTGGGTTAGAAAAAATGTGTGTATGTGTGTGTGTATATATATATACACAGTGGGGAAAAAAGTATTTAGTCAGTCACCAATTGTGCAAGTTCTCCCACTTAGAAAGATGAGAGAGGCCTGTAATTGACATCATAGGTAGACCTCAACTATGAGAGACAAAATGAGGAAAAACAATTCAGAAAATCACATTGTCTGATTTTTAAAGAATTTATTTGCAAATTATGGTGGAAAATAAGTATTTGGTCACCTACAAACAAGCAAGATTTCTGGCTGTCACAGTCCTGCAACTTCTTCTTTAAGAGGCTCCTCTGTCCTCCACTCATTACCTGTATTAATGGCACCTGTTTGACCTCATTATCTGTATAAAAGACACCTGCCCACAACCTCAAACAGTCACACTCCAAACTCCACTATGGTGAAGACCAAAGAGCTGTTGAAGGACACCAGAAACAAGATTGTAGACCTGCACCAGGCTGGGAAGACTGAATCTGCAATAGGCAAGCAGCTTGGTGTGAAGAAATCTACTGTGGGAGCAATAATCAGAAAATGGAAGACCTACAAGACCACTGCTAATCTGCCTCGATCAGGGGCTCCACGCAAGATCTCAGCCTGTGGGGTCAAAATGATCACAAGAACAGTGAGCAGAAATCCCAGAACCACATGGGGGGACCTAGTGAATGACCTGCAGAGAGCTGGGACCAACGTTACAAAGGCTACTGTCAGTAACACACTACGCCGCCAGGGATCTTGCAGTGCCAGACGTGTCCCCCTGCTTAAGCCAGTATGTGTCCGGGCACATCTGAAGTTTGCAAGAGAGCATTTGGATGTTCCGGAAGAGTATTGGGAGAATGTCAGATGAAACCAAAGTAGGACTGTTTGGTACAAACACAACTCGTCGTGTTTGGAGGAGAGTGAATGCTGAGTTGCATCCAAAGAACACCATACCAACTGTGAAGCATGGGGGTGGCAACATCATGCTTTGGGGCTGTTTCTCTGCAAAGGGACCAGGACGACTAGTCCATGTACATGAAAGAATGAATGGGGCCATGAATTGTGAGATTTTGAGTGCAAACCTCCTTCCATCAGCAGGGCGTTGAAGATGAAACATGGCTCAGTCTTTCAGCATGACAATGATCCCAAGCACACTGCCAGGGCAACAAAGGAGTGGCTTCGTAAGAAGCATTTCAAGGTCCTGGAGTGGCCTAGCCAGTCTCCAGATCTCAACCCCATAAACCTTTGGAGGGAGTTGAAAGTCCGTGTTGCCCCAAAACATCACCGCTCTAGAGGAGATCTGCATGGAGGAATGGGCCAACATACCAGCAACGGTGTGTGCCAACCTTGTAAAGACTTACAGAAAACGTTTGACCTCTTACATTGCCAACAAAGAATATATAACAAAGTATTGAGATGAACTTTTGTTATTGACCAAATACTTATTTTCCACCATAATTTGCAAATAAATTCTTTTAAAATCAGACAATGTGATTTTTCTGAATTTTGGGGTGGCATTTCTTTGGAGGGCCGCACAGCCCTCCATGTGCTCGCCAGAGGTAGCCTGACTGCCATTAGGTACCGAGATGAGATCCTCAGACCCCTTGTGAGACCATATGCTGGAGCGAACAAAGTATTCAATGAGAATATTTCATTCATTCAGATCTAGGATGTGTTATTTGAGTGCTCCCTTTGTTTTTTTGAGCACTGTATATATCACACACACATACATTACTGTTGCTCTCGAGGGTCCACCTTGCTGGTGAGCAGTTTGAGACTGTAGCTCACATAATAGTGAGAGTACAGTTTCTACTTTTAATGTGTAACAGACCTGGCTGTGCTACCGTGGTTAAATAAATGGATAAAATTCCTCTTTATGCTACTACAGTTGGTGCTCCTGAAAGCCTTCACTGCATGTAATGTGCTACACTTTCATGCTTCAAGTCACTTTTTTAAATGACTGTCATGCCACTATAAAAAACATCCTTTCTCTTTAGGAAAAGCAAATGGCGTTTTCCAAAGATCACTCCCATTGTGTATTGTGATAAAAGAATGCAATAAATTATGTCCAATGTCATTTTATTTCTCCATGTAGTCAAAGTATAATTACTGCTACAATCATGCCATAAGCAAACCAACATTCCTGCGCACTGAAACAGTGTAACATGAAAAGTATACTGCTGTTACACATCAGCTTCTCAAACTGTAGGTTACTACTGTCAAAGCAGTGGAGAAAACCAAACTCCAATTTTGCTAAAACATCCAGATAACGCTGTGCATTCCTACACCGTCCGTTCTCATCTCGGCACACTGAATCTAAAAAGACGTGTAACTGTCTAGTTTAAAAAAAAAAAATTCAAACAAGTGAAATAAGAAGCTGCTTGTTCATACACTTTTGTAGTTTTGCCCTTTTTTCTTCGATGGGGAGAAATTAATGGCATTCCTACAGATCCTTTCCATTGCACCTTGTGGTTAACACCTTTATTTAATTTCCAATCAGTTCCAGCCATTAAGTACAATTTATACATTTTTCAACATCAAGAAAAAGCAAAACATTTAAAAGACACAGACACAGAAGCCCCAACAAGTGAATTAAATAGCAAAATTTCAATGTTCAGTGTGTCTAACCTTTGCCTTTATTACAGCTTCCATTCTGTCCATTCAGAAGACTTACTTTCGGTTTTTCAACAAATCTGCAGGGATATTTTGCCACATCTCCAAAGTTACAGAAGTAAATTTTATTTTCTGCTATTAATCCCAAATGCATTCAACAAATTTTGAGGTCTGGACTGGTCTGGTGGTTGGTCCATTTTTCTGAGAACACAAGCAGCTTCTTCGTAAACACTGAAACACAACAGGAGTGGGCGGGCTTCTTCATTTTGCCATTACAATCTGCAGTTTTACTCACTGAAGTTGAACAATCAATAATAAAACAGTACCCCCTGCTGTTCACCACAACAAATTCCACCTCAAATGTCTTTAAACTGCCATGGTCTCGAACACATCCATCTGTAGTTGTTCATCCTCTCATACAACTTTAACCCTTCAGTCCTGACTTTGCCCCTTCCTGCCTGTACGTCTGCGCCGCTGCTTCTTTGTGGATCGTCCCAGTCGACGCTTGTTGCCCACACCATTCAATGAATTTCTCTCAACCTGATGTCTCAGCCCCCTGACATCCTGCTTACCTTTTCTCCTCTTCTTCTGTTTAGTGAAAGCTTGGAGCGAGGATGAAAGGGACTTAATTCTAGAATGACAGAGACGGAAATGGAGACAGAGCAAGAGAGAAAATCAGTCTGATAATACTGTCAATTTATTTATATATGTTCTGTTTTATACTTCTTTATTTCATGCATGATCATTTCTCTGGTGGTAGATTAACTTGGCTTTAATACCAGTGAAGCACTGATAAACTGACCTGACACAGATCAATAGAAGATTGTTTAATTTCTAATAACATTTCAAAAGGTAGCTCAAATAAAAAGGAACAAATACTTTTTAGAAAGCAGGGGATTTCCAGCTTTTTTCGGTAATGCTGCTACTTTCTCCTCTTCATCACATTTTTTTTCATCATCACTCTCTTCCTCTTCCTGTAGGACAGGACAGACTGCTGTCAATACTTGAAAATACATATTTTAAGTTAATACTTAAAAGCAGGTAACTTTCAGACACAGAAATAATGTTTCGAAAAATTCCAAATTCCCCCTTAACATAAATGGAGCTCATTAATCAAGACACATTTGGTGTTGGAAACTGGTTTCGTTAATTTAAGACAGAATGCAGTTTGAAGTGACCACATGATGATTTGGCATATAGTTAACACCACACTAATTGCTGGGTTATAAGCTTCCACCAAGTGCTACATTAGCATTAACCTCCAGTGAAAAACTAACCAAGAACACTTCAGACACCAAACAAGGGTGATTGACAATATCTGAGAAAGGGAAAGAAATGTGCGCATTTCATATTCTTACAACCTGCTGCTTTACCTGAGAGGTCAAAGGCTCCAACAGCCGAGCGCTGGTCAGGTCGAGGTCACTGATGGTCGTCACGGTAACCGTATGATTAGGGTGATCATACTGCACACTCTCTGTGGTAGCTGTGATGGAGTTCTCTAGTTCATCAGCCTCCTCTAAACAACATTACATATTGCAGATACACACAAGTAGTGTTTACCTTCCTCAAATGCTTTGAAAAAGTAAAAACACACAAACTTAAGAGCCCCTCGCCCCCCCCCCAAACACAAAACACAACAAAAATCTCACCAATAAACCCTCATACAAACCTTACAGCCCCCTCCAGACACTCACAACCTCTTACAAAGCACAGCCCCATAAACAAACTTGATCAAGAACCCAGAACCCCCCCCCCCCCTACACATTCCTTACCTACATGCATACAGACCTTAACGTACCTAAAGCCTCTCTTCTCTCCTTCAGCATCTTCAGATATTCTTTGTGTCTCTGTGAACAGTCACACTTTTACACTCACGTTCACGGACAGTTTCTCCATCAACAACACGAGCGTCTCAGTCCATCTGCGCTACACCCTCACCTCCTCTCGGACTCTCTTCTGCTCCTCCTTCAGTTTGTTCTTCATCTCCTCTATCGCCGTCTTCCTCCTTTCCATCTTCCTTTTGTGGAATCCGGTGAGAAAATCTCTGAAAAATAACGAAACAGAAAGATTTCGGGTTTACGTTCCGCATTAAACGGCGCCAGTTATAACCTGGAGTTAGCGCCCGCCAGCCGGTCAGCCAGCCGGTCAGTCGGTCAGCCAGCCGGTCAGCCTAGCGAGCTTAGCTTCTCTCTTTCTGTCCTCATTCTGTCCCAACTTACTGGCGCTCCTTGTCGTCGAACACGACAACGCGTTTATTTTCTCTCCTTTTGGCTCCAGGTTTGGCTTTAAACCCTGTGCTCATCCCCTTTGTTTTATTTTTCTTCATTTTCATTCTCTCAGTTTTCCTCAACACGTGAAAAGGCGTTCTAGAGTGCGTCACTCAATGTGGTCCTCCGACTCATAGCACTGGAACACTACGTTCCCATTTCAATATCCGTAATAATAAACCCAGTAAAGTAGTAAATGAGTTTGTTAAAGGAAGAAAATTTAATAAGAACCTTTATAGTTATGTCTTATAAACTATCCAAACTACGTATTGAACTTAAAAATACAAAAAAACACTCACACAAAAAAAACCAGATTCTGAATATTTTTAGCAAAATTTTACTTGCTAGTAATTAGTTAATTATTTGCTTACTGTTAGTTAATAATTACTACAATCAGCTACTACTACTACTACTACTACTACTACTACTACTACTACTACTACTACTACTAATAATAATAATAATAATAGCAGCTTGTCTTTTCTACTGCTTTCAGATGCATTTTTATGATGCTTGTGATGATATTAATGAACTAGCTGACACGGTTTCATCTTACATTACATTTTGTGTTGACACTACTATTCCAACTAAAAAGGTTGTTATTTATCCAAATAATAAACCTTGGGTAACGAAAGAGCTCAAAACAATGAACTGTGAATTTCTCTTTCAGCAAAGATTTTTCCTTTTAAATTCGACAGTTGGTGGCATATTTTATTGTGGATTAAATAGGAAATGAGACAAACAAACGCTATAAATCAATAAAATGTGCAGAAAATGGGAGACTGATTCGGTCACTGATTCGGCCACCAGGGGTCGACAAAGGTGAGCTCAGTAGTTAAAATTACTTCTGTAATTAACAAGGGGTTGGAGATAAAGCCAGAGAGGCCAGGTTGAGATGGTTTGGACATGTGTTGAGGAGGAATAGTGGATATATTGGTCAAAGAATGTTGGAGATGGAGCTGCCGGGTAGAAGGAGAAGAAGTAGACCTCAGAAAAGGTTTATGGATGTAGTGAAGGTGGACATGGAGATGGTTGGTGTAAAAGTAGAGGAGGCAGTGGATAGGGCAAGATGGAGGCAGATGATCCGCTGTGGCGACCCCTAAAGGGAGCAGCCGAAAGAAGAAGAAAGAAAGAAAGAAAGAATTAACAAGGGGTGCAGTTTGGTCTAACAAGTGGGCGACAGGCTATTACAGCAAGTTAAGTAAGACTACAAAAGCTAGAATTGTCATAATGTAATGATTTCTAAGGCTTTGTGTAGATATCAAAACAAAAATAAACAAATGAAAAAAACTATTTTGACCTAAATTACACTTTTATGTAAATGTAAGGAAATACAAATATGCTACAGCAGAAATACAACCTTACATGTAGTAACTGAATGGAGTGCTTCAGATGGCTATGTGAGAAGCTAAATGTGGACCCTTTGTAGCAGTTCGCCAATAATTAATGGTATGTCCACATGCACTATATTGCCAAAAGTTTTTGCTCATCTGCCTTCACACACATATCAAATTGAATGACATCTCATTCTTAATCCATAGGGTTTAATATGATGTTGGCCCACCCTTTGCAGCTATAACAGCTTTGATTCTTCTGAGAAGTCTTTCCACAAGATTTAGAAGTGTGTTTATGGGAGTTTCTGACTGTTCTCCTAGAAGCTCATTTGTGAGGTCAGACACTGATTTTGGACGAGAAGGCCTGGCTCACAGTCTCCACTCTAATTCATCCCAAAGATGTTCTATGGGGTTGAGGTCAGGACTCTGTGCAGGCCAGTCAAGTTCTTCCACACCAAACTGATCCATGTCTTTATGGACCTGCTTTGTGCACTGGTGCGCAGTCATGCTGAAACAGGAAGGGGCCGCCCCCAAACTGTTCCCACAAAGTTGGGAGCATGAAATTGTCCAAAATCTCTCGGTGCATTAAGAGTTCCTTTCACTGGAACTAAGGCGCTGAGCCCAAGTCCTGAAAAACAACCCACAACACAATCCCTAAGAGCACGTCTCCACTGCTCTAGAGTCCAGTGGCGACGCTTTACACCACTGCATTCCACGCTTTGCATTGTGCTTGGTGATGTAAGTTTTAGATGCAGCTGCTCGGCCATGGAAACCCATTCCATGAAGCTCTCTACGCTGTTCTTGAGCTGATCTGAAGGCCACATACAGTTTGGAGGTCTGTAGAGATTGACTCTGCAGAAAGTCGGTGACCTCTGCGCACTATGCCCCTCAGCATCCGTTGACCCCGCTCTGTCATTTTATGTGGCCGACCACTTCGTGGCTGAGTTGCTGTCATTCCCAATCGCTTCCACTTTGTTTTAATACCACTGACAGTTGACTGTGGAATATTTAGTAGTGAGGAAATTTCCCAACTGGACTTGTTGCACAAGTGGCATCTGATCACGGTACCACGCTGGAAGCTGAGCTCCTGAGAGCAACCCATTCTTTCACTAATGTCTGTAGAAGCAGTCTGCAGGCCTAGGTGCTTGGTTTTATACACCTGTGGTCAAGGAAGTGATTCGAACACCTGAATTCAATGATATGGATGGGTGAGTGAAAACTTTTGGAAATATAGTGTATATGTTCAAATACAGAGCCAATCAGAGCGCAGCAACGAGGGCAAACAAAGTCATACAGAACAGGAAATGAGTACACAGAGTTTCCAGAGCCAGTTTATGGGGAGAATGACCACTTCCTATTTCCCCTGTTATATCAAAAACAGCACTGTTAAACAGCAGAGGGTGCTCTCAGTGAATAGGAGTTAATGGAGATAAACAGCTATCCATCCATCCATCCATCATCTTCCGCTTCTCCGGGGTTCGGGTCGCGGGGGCAGCATCCTGAGCAATGAAGCCCAGACCTCCCTTTCCCCAACCACTTCCACTAGCTCCCTGGGAGGGATTCCGAGGCGCTCCCAGGCCAGCTGGACGATATAGTCACGCCAGCGTGTCCTGGGTCTTCCCCGGGGTCTCCTCCCCGGTGGACTTGCCTGTGACACCTCCCAAGGGAGGCGTCCAGGAGGCATCCTAACAAGATGCCCGAACCACCTCAACTGGCTCCTCTCGACGTGAAGAAGCAGCGGCTCTACTCCGAGTCCCTCCCGGATGACCGAACTTCTCACCCTATCTCTAAGGGAGAGTCCAGCCACCCTGCGGAGGAAACTCATTTCAGCCGCTTGTATTCGCGATCTCGTTCTTTCGGTCATTACCCAAAGCTCATGACCATAGGTGAGGGTGGGAACATAGATCGACCAGTAAATCGAGAGCCTTGCCTTATGGCTCAGCTCTTTCTTTACCACAACAGACTGGTAAAGAGCCCGCATCACTGCTGACCCAGCACCAATCCGCCTGTCAATCTCCCGCTCCCTTGTACCATCACTCGTGAACAAGACCCCAAGATACTTAAACTCCTCCGCTTGAGGCAAGAGCTCATCCCCGACCCAGAGGGGGCTCTCCACCCTTTCCCGCGTGAGAACCATGGCCTCGGATTTGGAGGTACTGATCCTCATCCCGGCCGCTTCACACTCGGCTGCAAACCGATCCAGTGAAAGCTGAAGTTCACGGCCTGATGTCCCCAATAGGACCACATCATCTGCAAACAGCAGCGATGTGACCCTGAGGTCACCAAACCGGACACCCTCCATCCCCTGACTGCGCCTAGAAATTCTATCCATAAAAATTATGAATAGAATCGGTGACAAAGGGCAGCCCTGACGGAGTCCAACTCTCACTGGGAAAAAGTCTGACTTACTGCCGGCCATGCGAACCAAGCTCCTGCTTTGTTTGTACAGGGCCTGAATGGCTCGTAGCAAAGAGCCATGTACCCCGTACTCCCGAAGCACCTCCCACAGAATACCCCGGGGAACACAGTCGAATGCCTTCTCCAAATCCACAAAGCACATGTGGACTGGTTGGGCAAACTCCCATGAACCCTCGAGAATCCTGGAGAGGGTAAAGAGTTGGTACAGTGTTCCACGACCAGGGCGGAACCCGCACTGCTCCTCCTGAATCCGAGGTTCGACTATAAGCCGGACTCTCTTCTCCAGTACCCTTGCATAGACCTTACCAGGGAGGCTGAGGAGTGTGATTCCCCTGTAGTTGGAACACACCCTCCGGTCCCCCTTTTTAAAAAGAGGCACCACCACCCCAGTCTGCCAATCAAGTGGCACCACCCCCGATGTCCATGCAATGTTGAAAAGGCGTGTCAGCCAAGACAGCCCCACAACATCCAGAGCCTTGAGGAACTCGGGACGGATCTTATCCACCCCTGCAGCCCTGCCGCCAAGGAGCTTTTTAACTACCTTAGCGACTTCGGCCTCAGTAATGGACAAGCCTATTCCCGTGTCCCCAGACTCTGCCTCCTCACTGGAGAACATGTTGGTGGGATTGAGAAGGTCCTCAAAGTATTCCTTCCACCGCCCAATGACGTCTTCAGTCGAAGTCAGCAGCACACCATCTCCACTATATACAGTGCTAGTGGCACACTGCTTTCCCCTTCTGAGTCGCCTGACGGTTTGCCAGAATCTTTTCGGAGCCAACTTAAAGTCACTTTCCAAGGCCTCACCGAACTCTTCCCACACCCGGGTTTTTGCCTTGGCAACGACTGAAGCTGCAGATCGCTTGGCCTGTCGATACCTGCCAGCTGCCTCTGGTGTCCTACAGGCCAACCATGTCCGGTAGGACTCCTTCTTCAGCTTGACGGCATCTCTCACCTGGGGTGTCCACCACCGGGTTCGAGGATTACCGCCCCGACAGGCACCAACTACCTTGCGACCACAGCTACAGTCAGCCGCTTCAACAATGGAGGAGCGGAACATGGCCCATTCTGAGTCAATGTCCCCCACCTCCCCCGATATCTGGTCAAAGTTCTGACGGAGGTGTGAGTTGAAGATCAATCTGACAGGTTCTTCTGCCAGACGTTCCCAGCAAACCCTCACTATACGTTTGGGTTTGCCTGGTCTGACTGGCATCTTCCCCCACCACCTGATCCAACTCACCACCAGGTGGTGATCAGTTGACAGCTCAGCTCCTCTCTTTACCCGAGTGTCCAGTACACATGGCCGCAAGTCCGCTGACACGACTACAAAGTCAATCATTGAACTGCGGCCTAGGGTGTCCTGGTGCCATGTGCACTTATGGACATCCTTGTGTTCAAACATGGTGTTCGTTATGGACAAACTGTGGTTTGCACAGAAGTCCAAAAACTGAACACCACTCGGGTTCAGATCAGAGAGGCCATTCCTCCCAATCACACCCCTCCAGGTCTTACTGTCGTTGCCCACGTGAGCGTTGAAGTCCCCCAGTAGGACAATCGAGTCTCCAGGAGGAGCACTTTCAAGCACCCCTTCCAAGGACTCTATGAAGGCTGGGTATTCTGAACTGCTGTTCGGTGCATAAGCACAGACAACAGTCAGGACCCGTTCCCCAACCCGAAGGCGTAGGGAAGCTACCCTCTCGTCCACCGGGGAAAACCCCAACATACAGGCGCCGAGTCGAGGGGCTATGAGAAAGCCCACACCTGCCCGCCGCCTCTCACCATGGGCAACTCCAGAAAAGAAAAAAGTCCAGCCCCTCTCAAGGAGATTGGACCCAGAGCCCAAGCTGTGTGTTGAGGTGAGCCCGACTATATCTAGCCGGTATCTCTCGATCTCGCGCACCAACTCAGGCTCCTTCCCCGCCAGTGAGGTAACGTTCCAAGTTCCAAAAGCCAGTTTCAGCAACCGAGGATCAGAACGCCAAGGCCCACGCCTTCGGACACTGCCCGATCCACAATGCACCGCACCCCTACTACTGCCCCTCCCATCGGTGGTGGGTCGATGGGAGGGGGGACTCATGTAGCTCCTTCGGGCTGGGCCCGGCCGGGCACCATGAGTGAATGCCCGGCCACCAGACGCTCGCTGGCGAGCCCCTCCCCCAGGCCTGGCTCCAGGGTGGGGCCCCGGTAACCCTGATCCGGGCAGGGTACACGAGTCCTGCTTTGTTGTCCTCATAGGGGTGGTTATGGATCACACTTTGTCTGGCCTGTCACCTAGGACCAGTTTGCCATGGGAGACCCTACCAGGAGCTTTTGCTCCAGACAACATAGCTCCTAGGGTCCTTCAAGCACACAAACCTCTCCACCACGATAAGGTGGTGATCCATGGAGAGGATAAACAGCTAAAAATGAAAAATTAAAATAGTTTCTAATCACTTGCCCAGAACTTTTCTTTGATTTTAGAAAGGATGTATTTCGCAAAAAGCAAAGGCAGTACAACGCTAGCATTACTAAGCGCTGATTGGTTGGCGAGCGGAACAACTCATTACCGGTTCGCGCTCACGGACTTCATGGACTGAGTGGTAATGCAAGTTCTCTGGTGGTGCTACTGCTTAGCCTGGCCTCCGTCCTGGATTTTCACTCTTCTGCCAGTGCCGCGCGTCCACGTTTCTATTGATTGATGTGCCTCCACCTCAGAATTGAAATAGGCTGGGGGGCTGCATTTCTGACTGCATGTGTCATTTCCTCACTACCTCGTCAGTGTCACTGCAGTGCTGAGAATAATACAACACCCCAACAACCACAAAGGACAGATCAAAACGGCAAACCGGGCGTTCCAGTATTTTAACAGAGAAGTCTTAAGTCAGCTTAATTTTTTTTGTCAGCTGCTTGTTAAATTTTCTTCTCCCCCCTTAAATGACTCAACGGTTCAAATTCTGTGTAAATCAGGCACAAACTCAGGTGGTGTGTTGAATGCCATCTGCTGTTTTATTACAAAACAAAATAAACAGGAAAAAGCAAACACGTTTAAAGGGAAGCATATAAGAGAAGCCATCTGTATATGATTCAGCAGAAATTCCACCCATTCAGATCAGTCCATTACTGGGCTTTAACACACACACACACACACACACACACACACACACACAGCTCCACTATCCAAAAGCAAACAGTCTAGATATTCCTTTAGCTACAGTTTTAGTTTTGAGCATTTAAATCCACAAGAAATAAAAATTACCTATAAAATCACTTCCACCTCCTTGTAAACACACACAGGCAGTTTTAATGAAGAAAAACAAAAAAAAATATATATATATTGAATAGCCTAAAATTCCTAGCTGATATTTCTGTGTCAGCAAGCAGGACAAACTGACATCCAGAACTGTGAAAGATGCCAGGAAAAGGTACTGGTCAAAAAAGATGAAGGAAAAAAAATATACAAGAACAAATAAATGAACCAAGTTTTTGTGACAAACAGCTCATTAAATTCTTAGAGACACACACAGCTCTAACAGGCAAAACCACCAAAGTAAAAGAAAACCATCTCAGAGAAAGCACGGTAAAAAAAAAAAAAAAAGAATTAAAAGCTGTGAAAGACCATTTTTCAGCTGTACACCATTTATTACCCCAATTCCACCACTCTCTCTCGCACATGTACTGGTGAACTGATCCCACTAAGCTTTATATATGACTTTGGTCTCTACAATGCTATGTACAGTTTATATACAATCTGGTGTGTGTGTGCGCCTGTGTGGTGTGTGTTGAGTAATTGTGGGTGTTATCATTCTGAATAAATAATAGATTCTATGAGCTCAAGTTACAGAAATAGGTGTTGTGTTGTATAATGTCTACACTGTGTATAATTATATAATAATTAATACATAATGGACAGTACTGTGCAAAATTCAGAGACTAATTATTTTATTTCCAGTCAAAACAGCCATTAAGTACAAATGAATCATTTTCAATGTTAGTGAAAAGTAAAAATATATACTGAAAATCCAAATGTAGATGATTAAAATGTTTGTATGATACTAAAAATTTCTGTAATGGCTTCTTGACAGCTACACATCCTTTTAAACCCAACATGTTGCGCTGAATTTCCACAGTGATTCCATTAAAGATTCTGTAGATTTGAAACAAAAACTTGTACTTAATGGCTTTTTTGACTGAAAATTAAAGAAATGAAAGATGGCATCTGACTTTTACACAGCACTGTACATCCTGCTGTGTGTGTGTGTGTGTGGTTGCAGGTCCCACTTCATGCACAATGTGTAGACTGGGAGGGTGGGTGAATGTGAGGGATGTTAAAGCACTGTGCACTGTGTGTATATATACATACACACATTATATATGTATATGTATGTATGTGTGTGTGTGTGTGTGTGTGTGTGTGTGTGTGTGTGTGTGTGTGTGTGTGTGTGTGAGGTAGATGGAGACGCACTGGGCTGTGATGAGATTTTAATTCTAATCAAACCTCCTCAGCCTATATTCCTCTTACATGTGTTTGTGTGCGAGTCTCTGTGTTGGTTAGTTGTGTGTGTATGTGTTTGTGCATATCTGCATCAAGAGGAAATTCCTATCAGTAAGGCCTCAAGCCTGAGTACATAAGGTTAGTGTGTGTGTGTGTGTGTGTGTGTGTGTCTGTGTGTGTGTGTGTGTGTGTGTGTGTGTATGCCAACCCAGCAGCTGTGTGTTTACAGGGGTGAAGTGCAGTAATCTGATTTCAACTTTGAAACTCTCTTTGACCACCTCAGATTTGCTTAATATTTTTAGAAATCAATGTTACTGTGCGCAGTACACATGAGGCCTAGACTATGTCTAAAACAGTGGTTTCCAACCTGACGTACAGCAAGGGGGCTGTAGGCCAAAAATCTTATTTTTTCTCCAATAAATAGATAGTTCAGCATATTTAGTTCGTTTGTTTGCAAAACAAAACGTGTTTAGTTTGAGTTCGTTGAAGACAACCAAGTTACGTCGGCATTTGGAGACTAAACACAGCGAGTATGCATCTAAACCTGTGGAATTTTTTGAGAACAAACTTAAAGAATACCAAAGCAGGAAAAAGACCCTTGAATTGGCTTGCTCTGGAACCGATAATGCTAAAGCTGTTGAGGCTTCCTACCGTGTTGCGCAGCTAATAGCAAAGGCTGGAATGCCACATAAATTTGGGGAGAGTTTGATTTAAGCGTGTGGAACAGTCAAACTACGAGTAATTTGACGATCTGTCAGATTTCCTGACAAAAGAAAATACTCAAATGCTCTGCCAAATGCGGTTTCAAGACCGATTGTTGAGCACCTGCAAAGTTTGAAAATGCAGCTAGGCGATTACTTTCCAGCTCTAGAGCTCTAGACGTCCATTTCAGCTGGATAGAAAATCCCTTTGTCGACATATGCCAAGGAGCCATCGCAAGTCTGAGTGCGTCTGAGCAGGACAGCCTTATTGATCTCTCTTGTGTCAGTGCTTTAAAATGAATTTTTTCACAAAAGTCCTTGGTAAATTTTTGGCTTCATGTTAGGTCAGAGTACCCTCATCTTTCAGACAAGGCAGTGAGATTCCTGATGCCATTTCCCACAACGTATCTCTGCGAAACTGGATTTTCTATGTTGGTGGTACTCAAGACCAAATACAGGAATAGGCTTAATGTTGAGCCAGACCTCCGTTTGCAACTTTCTGCACTTCAACCTGACATTCACCACTTGGTAGATGGCAAACAACATCAGCCATCTCATTAGGTGAGTGACAAATGCTGTAAATGTTTAGTTTCTTTTGTTGTGTGATTATGCAGTCAGTTTCACAGATCACCAGAGGTGTAAAATTCAGGTCCAGAAAGTCAAAATCCTTCCCAGGATTTTGTTCCAACTGGACAGCTCTGCTGGTGATTCTATATAACTAGAGAAGTCAGGCCGTTGGAACTAAATCCTGGGAAGGATTTTCACTTTCTGGACCTGAATTTTACACCTCTGCAGATCACGTGGATGGTTGCACTGTATTTGGTTTTAAACGGCAATAAAAAATATTCTGGGGGGCCGTGAAAAGTTTTGGGGTGGGTTAAGCGGGCCTTGGGGTGCAAAAGGTTGGGAACCCCTGGTCTAAAATATTTAGTGCATTTACATTCTTGTTAAAAATCAGGATGATAAAGTGTATCACTGGGTTCATGAATTTTTCTTCTCTGGAAGCACAATAAGCCACTAGCTTGCTAATACCTTTCTTAATGTCACACTGTACAAAGTGAGCAGTGAGCCCCAATGCCATGTCCATGTACTACACATAGAAAATAATTGGTGTTTTCCTTCATTATAACAGACACAGTACAGGACACTGTACGTAAAATGCTAGTAATTTTCCTCAGATAGTATTTCGCACTTTTAAAAACCTCCAGTACAAACTGGGAAGTATGGCTAAATAATTTATTTATAATAAAACATTACACGTACGTATTTAAAACTGCTTATAAAGCCGCAACATGGCAATTTCTGCCTTTGAATCATCGTCATCATCAGCTTACTACCAAAAGCAAATCAGAGGTGGTCAGTTGAGAGATTCTCAGTGACTTTTACATGGATTGATCCCACTATCTGCAGTATGTTTATGTGTTTATGAGGTGATGGTGGTCCCTCTCAGCAGTATATGCTGGCAGTCTGTGAGTGTGCGGCGGTCCCCTGCTCTCTCCAGTGTGCGTTTGGCCTCTGCAAGCATGCGGGCACGGTGTCCAGGAGGGGTCAGCAGGGGCACAGGCAGATGACTGAAAGCCAGCAGGATGGCATGTGCTCTCTCGCGTTCACCAGCAACACATACGCCTTCTACAAGCATGAAAGGAAACAGCCGCACAGGGAAAACACAAGGATAAAATGGAATTAACATATATTATGTGACAATAAAGAGGCCATAAAGAGTTCTGGGGTCACCGTTCCTTCACTTGAAATCTTACATTTTCTCACCTTTGCTTTTCAATTAAGTTCGGAAAAATACCTGCAGATATACACTTGGCATGAAAAGTAATTTAGATTTTCATAACTGAACTGTTGTTAAAAGATAATATTTACATGTGTGATACAGTTTGTAATATATTATTCTTTTAGTAATAAATATATCAACAAAAAAAATATTAAAGCCAGGTGTGCACAAACTTTTGACAGGCAGTATTAGTTGGTGATGACAAGTAAAACTGCAAACTTCAAGTTGCTATTTTTGAATGATTGATATTTGGTGCAAGAAAATGATTGGTTCGAGGTGTGTTTAACTACTAAAATCAGAAGATACAAAGATGCATGTTTGCCATGGTATGTTTAATGGCTTGGTATAAATTAAGACAAAAAGTTGTTTATACAAGATCATACACACATGCAAAAGAAAATACATATACCTGTATAAGTGTGTGTTCTTCGGCGCAGGCTGTGCTCCAGTAGCTGGTGTGTACGAGTTGGACTTGCTCCTGCCATTAACCTAACTGTAGTCTCATGCAAAAACACCTAGAGAGAGAGAGAGAGAGAAAAAAGAGAGAGAGAGAGAGAGAGAGAGAGAGAGAGAGAGAGAGAGAGAGAGAGAGAAAAGAGAGAGAGAGAGAGAGAGAGCAGAGAGAGGAGAGAGAAAAGAGAGAGAGAGAGAGAGAGAGAGAAAGAGAGAGAGAGAGAGAGAGAGAGAAAAGAGAGAGAGAGAGAGAGAGAGAGAGAGAGAAAAGAGAGAGAGAGAGAGAAAAGAGAGAGAGAGAGAGAGATAGAGAGAAGAGACAGACAGAGAGAGAAAAGAAAGATAGATAAATAAGAGAGAGAGACAGAGATAGAGAGATGAGAGAGAGAGAGAGAGAGAGATTTTAGACACACAACCCTGGTAGAACTCCCCAAGTAATGTAAGACACAAGCCCTATAGGAGGTGCTCCCATTTTTTCCATGTTGGGACCTAAAATATGTAGACATATTTTGTGAAATATGATATGTCAAAGAGTCAAAGTCCACAAAAGTCAAAGTCCACTTTTACTCAATATTACTATAATAATATTTATTTACTATACTATTTATCTGACCAAAACAAGCACATTAGAATACAGCTATGAAAACAAACATAATCCTACACATACTTGAGACAACTGAAACAATAAAAGAGAAAAATAATCAAATAATAAAGGCAAACTTTCAATACCATAGTGTTCCACTTACCACTGTGATATCACTTCAGTATTACACACAGACAAGGCAAGGTAAGTGCATTTATGCAGCACATTTCATACACAAAGGGAATTCAGTGTGGCTTAGATAAATAAAAGCAAAAGGAACACCAAAAGGAAATTATAATGGAAAAATGCTTAAGAGTGAAAAAACAATAAAAGAAAAAAGTAGAATAAAAACATAAAATCAAAAAAAAGAAGTGTTACTAAACAAGCATACTGCATCCGTGCACATGCACACACACACAGTAGGCCTATATGTTGGCATCAGAATTACTTAGTTTAATGGTGGTTAGCGTGGGCCTACTGTTAGCCTACAGCATGTTTGTTAGCCTACTGCATGCTGTGCCATTCAACAGCACAAATTAGGCTAACTAGGGCCAATACCATGCTTGCAGCTAACAGCACAAAACACAGTCATCAATCTTTGATCACTGCAACCACACAACCCTTCCATCATGGTTTGCATAACACTTCATGCTAAAAGCATGCCCTTTACATGTGCATTCTGTAAGCTGCAGCTGTGTAGTACAGAACAATGTAGTTCTCTTTTCTGATCAAAATTGTGCTTAATTCAAATCTGCCCTTTTGGAAAACATGTTAAATATGCATTGATGCACCTTCCTTGTGATCCACTTGTTTTCCCACAGTTAGAAAAACACTGGCATAACCCACAGGTTCCTTAAAACAATGGCATAAAACTAGCAAATTATATGTGTTCTGTTTGCATATTAGCAGGTCAGTGGTGGTATTAGAGATCAAGAGTAAGATATTAGGGGTTATAGGTTTTGTACCAGAGATCAATAACATGGTATTGGAGCATAAAGATGTTGTATCAGCGATTACCATTCAGAGATCTCTCATATGAGATTCGTATGAGAGATCAACACTGAGGTATTAGTGGTTAGACATGTTTTATATTAGTGACCAATAACGAGGCCTGAAAGTTTTGTATTAAAAATCAGGACTGCATTATTAATGGTTATAGGTTTTCTATCGGTGACCAATAGAGAGGGGTTAGTATTACCTTGTGCTGAGCCTGGGGGAAACCCTGAGCTAGTTTACGAAGAGAGCTCAGGTCCCTTTGGAATCCAGCCAACTGTGAACTGGGGGCAGGGCCTGGCTCTCCATTGGCTCCGCCTCCTCGTTGCCATAGGCTGGTCCTCAGAGTGAGCAGAAGGTCACACATCAGCAACTCCATTCCCTGTAGGAGAAACACAAAGCAGGTATGTACGCATGAGTGCATGGTGTGTGTGTTTTTAGAGATATGGTGTGTGTGTGTGTGTGTGTGTGTGTGTGTGTGTGTGTGTGTGTGTGTGTGTGTGAGAGAGTGTGTGTAAGGGGGAAATGGTAGGCCTCTGTATTGCACTGCAGACACATTGCACTAGGCTACAGCATCATGCAATGCAACTACAATGCACCACAGCCACCTCCGTTAATTACTGCACACACACACACACACACACACACACACACACACACACACACACACAGACACACACACACACACTCTACAAACATACATTCACAGATTAAATATTGTACATACACATATTTTTACACTCAATATGAGTCAGTATGTCATTTATGCTGCATTAAGTGCAAGCATGGTGTGTACCTTGTGCAACCAAGTGTAGGTGTGTGTGTGTGAGATGCTGGAATGCAGGTAGGCACTGGCCCGATCGCAGTGTGTGATGCAGCTCAACGTTCCCTCTCCCTTCTGTGGACACACACTCATCTGCACCGCCTTACACAGCGCCAGCACAGCCTTTGACAATGGGTGGCTAGAAAACACATGCAAACGCACACATGAAAAGAGGAAAAAATTAAAACAATATACACCATAACTGACCACTGCATCAAATACAGTGCTGTGCAAAAGAGACCACCTTTCATTTACTTACCATAAACCATTAAGTACAACATTTTTCAGAGTCAGGAAAAACAGATATTTAACAGAACATTACACAGAACAACTAACTATAATACCACATTTTTCAGTATTTAGTGCGTCCAACATTTCAACTTATTGCAGCTTACATTACTCTGTATTATGTTTCAGGAGACCAGCTTTCAGTTTTTCAAGAAATTTTCAAAGTTCAGATTCAGTTGCATTTTCCGCCTCTCAGGGACCAAGTATGCCAACTACAACTTTAGACTCATCATCAAAACCTTACTTCACATCTCAGATGTGTTCTAGAGCAAGTTTTCTTTTTCTTTCTGTTTCTGTCTATCCTTCTGCTATGAGAAAACAAGTCAATGTGAGTTATCTTGTCACAGTGGACGGATGGACAGAAACACCTGTGGATTTTTCAGATCTGAAGTGGAGCTTGATCTTCTCCTATTTGTCAAAGTTGCAAGCTATAAGTACTGTTTATCGGATGGTGATGCATGGTTGTTTATCTGATGGTCTTGCATGGCTGTCAGCACTCATTTCCTTACATTATCTTTTAATGTTTTTTTTTAATGTTTACTTTTTACCCCACTCATTTTCCTTTGGCCTTTTCCTTTCTTAAGCAAGTAAATAATTTATATTCTCGTGCCATCACTCACATTCACACATTTAAATACTCACTCTATTGAGTGTAGAGCCCTGGGCATTCGTTCAACCTCCGCGAGCATTAACCTCACAGACACATCATCACCTTGCAGCCAGTGAACAGATGCCTTCAGGATGGATGCCCACCAGCGGCACACAGGGTCTCCCACTGACCACAGCAAGACCACAGCAGGCAGGACACACACAGGAAGCACCAGCAAAATAAATATATAGATTAGCCAATATTTTTCCAGCCAATCAAATGTTAAAGGTAGGATCTATAGACCTATTATTTCGCATAAACATTGCATTGCTCAATTAAATCATTCCATATCCAAGTGTTGTTGCAGGAATTATGTTAGTTGGGATTTGTCTGTCCTCATGCTGTGGTATAAGGACATGCACATGTGCAAGGCAAAAGCCATGTACCTGGTGTCATATTGTGATTGGCCAGAGCAGGGAAGGGTGGAGTGGGGGAAGCAGAGTCTTCAGTGCAGCTGTTCAACAACTGCAGAAACTCCAACACACCACTGAACTCTCTACACACAGAGAGAGGGAGTGGGAGAGAGAGGAAGGAGGTATCAGAAATTTGTGCGCAATGTAGCAGTGTATGCTTTGTAAAATGATGCTAATATTCTATGGGTTTCAAACAATTTGTAGGAAGCTGTAAAAACAAAGATTTTAAATTTGAACAGTGCTGTAGATGATTTTATAATAACTGAAAAAGTATTGTAAATAACTGAAAGTATTGTAAATAACTGAAAGTATTGTAAATGCATAGCAAAATGTATAACATACAGAACTAACTTAGAATGAAACAAATATCCAGAAAGCCTCAAAAGCAAAGACAATTACAGTTTAAAAATCATTTAAAAAACATTTACTATTTTTTGCCATGTCATGTCACTTGTTTGTTCTAAAATAGTATATTTACAGTCTAAAGTATCAGGTTACATTTTGGTATCTAGTTTATAAATTTTCATTCTGCACTCTGTAGGGCATTATTCAATTAAAAGTATTATGTAAGTAATTTGAAACTGAACAGCAGCGTATATATTCATTACTTTAATATTCATCAATCCCAGTCATGGAAACACTGCACATTTTAGTGTTTTCTTGCCCTAACATATGTGCTCCAATCAAGCAACTTATTAAAACCCTTATTTAAAAAATGGGGAGTTTAAAAATACTCTAAAACATACAGAGCATGAGGAAAGAAGCAGGCCTAGATGAAAATGTAGCAATCCACAGATTTCATTCCTACATGCATTTGTCTGTATGTGTGCCTACCCGTTCTCCTCCCTGTGTTTGCTCGTCTCTGTGTCAGTGTGAGGTTGGATGAGTGTGTGGACGGCTCTTTCCAAAAGCTTTTCACAGAAACAGCGATGCAGCTGTGCAATAGGATCCGCTACATACAAACACACAAAGTACAGAAAAACTCAATTAGTAGTTCAATTTGCAAAAGTTGTGTTGAGTTTTCAGTATTACAGAGCTGTATGTAGCATGTTGTCTGACCCACACTGTAGACTGTCCAACTCCGCTAATCTTTAAATGATCTTGCTCATCACTGTAAACTGCGGTCATATCATGAACTTACGTTTTTGTCCTTTAACAATGACCAATTCATTACATTACACTGTTTGATGCAAAAACTTTAACTGTGTAAGTACTTATTGGTCACCAAATTACGACCGTGAGTCTTATATAACACCAGGCTAACCGTGGCCCTCATCTCATGCTGAGGCTCAATCTCAAATGGCGCCCTTCTCCCTACACATTGGGCTATGTTAAATACTAGCTCCTGCACCCCAACAGTGCAAACTGTTTGGGATTCAGCCACATCCATGCTTCACAAACAGTGCACTATTTGGCTGTAGAAGCTAGCACACTACTTAGGGAGTATGTAAGGCATCTGGGATTCTGCCTGGGGTTGACGTGACTTGTGACTAAAATGAACATTTTAAGCGTGTAAGCCATACGAGTGAAATACTTCATCACAATGTGGTCCACGTGAGCAGCATTACAGTCAAAGATTATTCCATTAGCAGCAAATGTGTTTTTTTGTGACACAGCACAGTAAGAAAGAGTTCAGTAATTTTGAGGCAGTCTTAGGTGTGCATATATTGTTTATTTTACAACAACTTATAACGCAGCTCAGCCAATCAGATTTTAGGGCCAGAACTATCCTATAAGTAAAGTATCTTAATGTGTGTTTATTTAAATTTAGACAAAAAATTGGGGGCAGTCGTGGGCTGGAGGTTAGGGATCTGGCCCTGTGACCGGAAGGTTGCCGGTTCAATCCTCAGCGCCGACAGTCCATGACCGAGGTGTCCTTGAGCAAGACACCTAACCCCAATTGCTCCCCGGGCGCCGTGGATAGGGCTGCCCACCGCTCCGGGCAAGTGTGCTCACTGCCCCCTAGTGTGTGTGTGGTGTTTCACTTGCATGGATGGGTTAAATGCGGAGATGGAATTTCCCTGGTTGTGGGATCAAAACAGTATCACTTAAACTTAAACTTAAAATATTATTAGCCCTAACCCTAACCTTCCTAAAATTATATTTTACTGTCTTTTTTATTAATTTGTTATTTGTTTCCTTTGTGTGGTATTGCTTATTTTAGGTCCATCTATATTCTTCGTGTGTGTGTATAATGTGGTTCTCTGTTCTTACCCTGCTCTCTCTCAGAAGTGTAAACCCCTCCACTGCTCTCTGGCTTCACTGACCAATCACAGCTCAGGAAAAACTGCCTGCCTAAAGGAGTGAAGAGCCAACGTAGGCTGTCTGGGAGGGGCTTAGAGTCTGAATGACCAATCAAACTCTCTGCACAACTCAAGAGATAACCCTGAGAGAAAGAGAAGAGAAAGCTGAGGATATTTGTTGCATGTGTTTATAAGAGATTACATCATCAGACAAACAAGAATACAAGTGTCACATTCTTAGAGCTACCTGGTAGCATCCATAGGACAAGGGAAAATGTAGAGACATTTAAACATTTTATTATTCAAAGTGGCTTTACAAAATGTTTTGTGTAGACATACATGAAAAGTACATTTATAATAATCAATGTACTGGATATTTGGCGAGTTCAGGCTTAATCTTCAAATAAAAGAACATAATAGGGCAGCCGAGTAAAAGTTGTGGTTGTAGTACAATGTTATTTGATTTAAAAACTAATCTAGTACAAAGGAAAAAAAGTAGTAAGAGTTTGTCTGAACATCTGTGTGCTGCACAAAGCACATTTAAGCAGTGCAGCTGTGTTTCTCTGCTTAGTACAATAATGTAGGATCACATCAGTCAGCTAATCTAATAATATGTAAATATTCAAGCTGATGAAAGATGCATATACCTGAAGACATACATTCAAGTGTGTGTATGTGTGCATAATCACATATGCATACTTACAGGAAGACATGTGAGGTGGTTCCCCAGTGCAGTACGAAGTGAAATGGCGGCAGAGATGTAAATCTGAGCATGCTCAGTAGAGTTCATCTTTCCCCGTGCACTTTCACTCAGATTAACAGCATTCAGACACACACAGACACCCCACAGTGCACTGCGCTCCGACATTTTACCTACACACATACATTTTTTTTAATTCATAGAATTATCGCCCAAGTATCAAAATCAAACATTTTTGCAATTTCGATAATGCACATTTGAGGTATAATATATGGATCTTTCTGTTGTACTGGTTAAAAATCTGAGATTTTAAAACACAAATGTGTATATATTTAGCTTATTACTATCTAATTAATGCTTTTGGTTTAAATAGATCTAAAAGAACTGCAAATTGAACTAATTCTGTAGAATGGTCCAAATACAAACAAAAAATACACACGCACCTGTAAGCTGCAGTTGGCCGAGTCGATGGTAGACTAGAGCTGCATCTCTAGAGCTGGTCTGAGACTCCTCCCCCTCATGTTTTCCACCAACCAGACGCACAAGCCAGCCAAAGGGGGCGGGTCTGTGCAAGCAGTAGCGAATCAGATTCCAGGAGAGAGAGCAGGCAAGGTCAAAGTTGGTAGAGGGTAGAGCCCGGGACAGAACAGAAAGACATGTCTCTAAATTCACCACCGCAGCGCTGTAATCACCCTAAAAGAGGGAGAGAGAGCAAGAGAGAGCGAGAGAGAGAGCGAGAGAGAGAGCGAGAGAGAGAGCGAGAGAGAGAGCGAGAGAGAGAGCGAGAGAGAGAGCGAGAGCGAGAGCGAGAGCGAGAGCGAGAGAGAGAGAGAGAGAGGCATCTCTACTAACCATCTCAGATTTGCTTGAAAGTTTCAGGAAAATGTCCTTGTGTCCCACAATGCACAAAAATTACAGGCTAAACATAAGTGTAAACTTACAGACAAAGCTGTTCATAAGCAGTAGGAGTAAACTATTTTAAATTGCTTAATAATTCAAAACCATGCATTCTACTCTGCTCACTTGCTAAAGGCTAAAAATGGCTAAAACAACAAAAAGAAAGGCACTGTACCAAAAATTTTGGCATTGCAAAACTTTCATGGCTCATCGATTAGTTCAAGCACGTTTCAGTTGTCCCCTCCCTTCTGCTGCGAGTGTGTATCATGAGAGAGGTGAGACACACATCTGAGAGGTGAGCTGAAGTTGGCAAGGGCATGTTAAAAAGAGTATTGAAATGGGACCCTAGTTTCTAGTTTTCATGGATCCTTTCACACTAAATAATTTTAGACCAATTTCAAATCTTCTTTTTTAAAGTCTTAGAAAAAGTAGATTAAAAAAAAAAAAGTAATGTAATATCAAACGGGTTATATATACTGGCCTTTTGCATATACCACGTGGAGAGGCCGTTCGGTTACTGCTTTATAAGATTTTTAAATGAAGACTTATAGTTTCTTCTTCTATCACTTGTCTGTAAAGCACTTTGAACTGCTGTTGTTATGAAAAGTGCTCTATAAATGAATTCTTCTTCTTCTTCTTCTTCTTCTTCTTCTTCTTCTTCTTCTTCTGTCGCCACAGCGGATTATCTACCTCCATCTTGCCCTATCCACTGCCTCCTCTACTTTTACACCAACCATCTCCATGTCCACCTTCACTACATCCATAAACCTTCTCTGAGGTCTACCTCTTCTCCTTCTACCCGGCAGCTCCATCTCCAACATTCTTTGCCCAATATATCCACTATTCCTCCTCAACACATGTCCAAACCATCTCAACCTGGCCTCTCTGGCTTTATCTCCAAACTGCTCCACCTTCTCTGTCCCTCTGATCTGCTCATTTCTAATCTCTAATCTGTGCCTGTGTGTGTGTGTGTGTGCGCGCGCATGTACCCTAAAGAGCTGTAGGTCGGCCTGTTTGCGGTGTCTCCAGAACAGCACCGATGTTGGAGAGTGTAGGGGTGTTACTGGCTCCCACAAATACAAAATCCTCACGCACCCCCATACCACTCCAACTCCAGACAACACCCACACTGTTACCCACGGCAACACACACCACAGCCACGCTGCTGCAGAGGTGCAGAGGGAGAGGGAGAGGGAGAGAGGGAGAGAGCGAGAGAGCGAGCGAGAGAGAGAGACAGAGAGACAGAGAGAGCATTATCAGACAAAACTTTTGGTGCACACATCCTGAACAGACAACATGTATCTGCACATTTTAATGCATCACAGCACAGCATATATTTTGTGTTTGATCATTTTAAAATTTGCAAATTAACAGAAACTCTGCACTAAAATTTTCAGAAAGGTTGTGTTAACTTATTTTAACTTAGGATGTGACCACGTTTGTGCAAATTTTACATATGACTAATTGTAATTAGTGCAATTAGCAATCAATTATAATTAAAGCTGCACTGTGTAAGAGTTGTTTAGAAAAATCAAAGGAATTACTTTGAAAAAACTCTGCCAAAATATGGTGTTCTTTCACTGCTGTGCATCAGAGCAGTCAGCTTGGGTTTTTCAGACCATTTATTATTTATGTCTTTATGTATTCACATCACACACACAGACTCAAAAAGAACTCTGACATGATAGGGGTTACCTGAGCAAAGTTTGCTGCATGTGTTGCTCACAATGCTAAAAGTTAGATATCACTGAATATGTACACATTGGAAAGGCAGATGCAGTCATCCTCTGAGGCATCACCCATAGCTAAAGTACCACCACATCCCTCGTTACAAAATGTTCTTCTACACGTTTCGTGCAGTAACATAGAGAATGATACTTGCCCAAAGTTCCATACTTACAAAGTGCAGCTTTACATAAGACTATCCGTATGAATGTGAGTGCCCCTGCACCCTGCTAAACAAAGCACACGAAGGCATCTTTTTCTAGTTTCAGGTCAAAGAAATGTAACTTGTGTCTAAGCAAGATTGCACATAGTAGCAGTTTAATTATTGACTTCAATGTTGTTTTTTTATGAATGCCAGGAACAGACTAAACAATATTTTTGTCTTCATGACTGTCACTGTGAGATTAGGCAATCATAGTGCTATAAATTCATGCTGTGTCTTAGTTGAGAGACTGGCAAACCAATCATAATTGGTTCATGTTCGTTCATGTTCTTACACAAGTTCCTACCAGCTGCCCACCTGATAGCTGCAACAGCAGCGTTCCTCTTTCTCTTTACCATGTTTACCCATGTGTGGCAGACAGCACTCTTTATTCCTATTGGTTAATGTCAAGGAACACATTGTTAGAGATGTTAAACCAGACAGAAAAATACAAAAAGTCTGACATGCTAGACTTTACGTCAGGGTGTCAAGACTGGTTCATCATTACCAATACTCATATTTGGGCCCATGCTGAAAATGTTAACGACAACAAAACCATGTAAAAATCAGGATGAATTTGTGCAGTCTGATCTCAGCATAAGGCTTTGCTGTGCCAGAAGCATTGATCTTTTTGTACAAATCAGTGGTTCCCAATTTTACAGTCCTGTGCACCTTCAGACTTTAACCTTTTGCAGTGTACCCCTCTCACTCCTACATACATGCATATACTGCAATCACGCATATCTTAGACATTTAGTCTTACAATATCAGTCCCCCTTAAATATCAAACATGTTCATAGCACTTTGTCAGATATACTGAATAAATAATGTTATTTACAAGTGCACAGTGGTCTATATGTGGGCACACTGCATATGTGTGGCTTTAAAAAGAACAGTGAATAATTAAATGTGGACTAACTACAGACACAATTCAGCAAAGTAACACCAGACATTTATCTTTAACAGCTCTACAGATTAAACTCGGCATTTGAAAATCGGCTCATACTACTTTAAGTGAGAATATCTTATCTAGGAGTTGGGGAGTTGAATGCAATGAGTTTTTTGTGTCATCTATGTCAGGGAAGTATTTGTGCAATTATGTGGCCCACTTATAGAATGAAAAAGATTTAATGAAGTGTACACCCCAAACATTAGAATTTTTTTTTAGGTAACCCATTTGTTTATCACAACCACTTTTCGCAACCACTGGTATAAATAACATAACACTGAAATTTACACTTGGACTTGTACATTAATGTACATTAATACATTTGCATTTGGAAACAGCAATACTCTCACCCACAACATTTTGAAAGGTGACTGACTTTTAAGCTAACCCCTTCCAGTTCCACTGGCTGTATGGAAATGTGTACATGGAGTGAACATGTACACGGAGTTACTCTGTGTATATACAGTGTGTGAGAAACTCACTGAAGCTCTGAGTCTGTGCAGGCAGCCAGACAAGTGATCTAGAGGGTCCATGTCCTTCTCCTCCAGGCCATGAAGGGGCACCGTTATCATCCGAGCCCAGAAGCGAGGGCAGAGGGTTCAGGGACAGACACAGGAAGGTCAAAGCGCACAGCAGCACTCTGGAGCGGTCCATCACACCGACAGAGGAGGAGGGGGAAGCTGGCTCACTCTTTACCTGCGTGGGTGGGGTGGGGTGGGGGGTTACACTTCTTATTTTGAATATACTGAATATTCCATTTAGGACCAATCCTAATCTCCAGGACCAGGATTGGGCTCCCCTGCCTTTGGAGATCTATTAACGTTCCTTACTAAACCAGTTGACTGAAAAATAATGACTGACATTCCCCTCAGTCAATCACTGACATCTCCAAGGTCTACTTTCTCTCAGATCAACCTGCAGTTAAAACGGTGGTGGCAGTAAATCTTAATTATTAGTCCAATCTTAATTATTAGACCAAAGAAGTGATGTGTCTTACTGAGAAATGTATAACTCAGAAACACATCATCTTAATTATATGAAGGTTTGTGATGTTTTCATTTCATTTTCCAAAGCTGAAATACTATCAACATGTTCTTAAATAAGCTAAACTTTATGTAGGTTGCTGTATTTGCTAATACCCATTTTAATATTGTGTCTCCTGATAATGTTACAGTACAAGCTGGGATGCATTTTCTAAAGCCATTCTTAGCTTTAGCTCCAGAATTAGCTCATCTGAAAGCATCACTCAAACTTCTTGCTTTTTAGACATAACACCTATGCTTTAATGTGCAGTGTCTGAAAGATTTCCCTGGTTTGATTAATGCAGTGGTTTTCAACTGACATGACATGTCATGATATTCCATTCAGGAAAAGTAAAAGGGGCACTGAGAGTTTCGCCCCCTCATTCAGGAGCTGGAACTGGAGCTTTCGGGTATTTCTGAGTCTGAGCACTATATGAGCTGCCTATGGAGATGCTTACACCATCCGTGAAAAGCAGCAGGAAAAATTAAGTTGCATTTTTACCATTTTGTCATTTTATGTTTTAGTTTTTAAATAAAAATTTTACATTTTTAGTATAAATAAGTATTGGAGATTTAAATATTTTTTAGCTACACCGGCCTAAAGAAGTAGTACTGTTTTCATGGTTCTCAGCATTACACTATTATTCTGCCATGGGAAAAGAAAATACTTTGCGTCATCCTCGAAAATGAAAATAGCGCTATGATTGAAGTGGTGTTGGTATTGCTATTTCTTCGGTTTTTCAAGTAGGCTAGATGCTGCTGCCTCTTGGAGTTAGATTTAAGGACTTCACACTCACAACTGAACTTGCAGGCGTCAACAGATTATTGCGCAGAATGGCTAATCGAATTAGCATACTTTGCTGTCAAAATGCTATGCAAGATGCATAAAGGTTGATGGGTCTGCATTACTGTTATACTGTAGTACAGAAACAAACTGATGGGTACTAGTGTTGGTATGCATGAGTGTACCTGCTCATGTTCTAGCAGCGGACTGCCTGGCTCGGAGTCCAGACAAAACGGAGAGGACTGAGGTGGAGAACTGGAGCCGGAGTCCGAAGGGGGTGGAGTCATCACACACACATCTGGCTTCATCTCCACATCATCTGCCACACAAATCACTCCTAGAGAGAGAGAGAGAGAGAGAGAGAGAGAGAGAGAGAGAGACAGAGAGAGACAGAGACAGAGAGACAGAGACAGAGAGACAGAGACAGAGAGAGAGAGAACAGCTTTACAAATGTCAATGTGTTCTCTGAACTCTTTCCAAGAGTCTCCTCAAGGAAGTGTAGAATTAACTGTAGTGATCATCAACAATTGCTCTTGTTAAATCAATGCTTCACTAAGTTAATTAAGTGTGCTGTCGATATAATTTAACGAATCTAGGCAGGGACTGGAGGTGTCCAGGAGAAACCTTTGCATTTATTCTAACCATATATATTGTTTAAAATTCAACTGTTGTCAAGATAAATGGTTTTAAACAACGTACTTGCCTCAGACTTTTGCATGGTACCGTACGTAACATGAGACATATCATTGTTCCTTATAGGTATGTGCATCGTACTCTACTCACTGTGTTTCTGGCTGGCCATTTTTAGTGCCAGGTTCTCCTGCCTCAGCTTGTGGTTCACTTGCTGCAGGTACTTAATGTAGTCTATCGCCTTCCGCAGCACACCTGACTTATGCATCTGTCATAAATACAATTTAACACAGTTCAGTTCATTTCCCTTTAATTCACTGTTGTCTTTGTTGACAGTATTGCGTTTTTATACAAAATCCCCTCAACTTTTGAATTACCTATACAAATCTGTCTGAGACTGACTATAATGTTCTTTCTCAAACTCTTGTAAAGACTTTTCTCTTTACATAATACTAATGGCTACTTCATGTCACTTCAGCTGGAAGTGTTAAAGCTGATCGCATGCAAATAGATGTATGCTAACAATGCCCAGTTTTTAAAACTCCCCTTCCCAGCATGCATCTAGAGCCTATACTTTGGCGTCGCTGCCCATGACGAGGTCTCGGAGCTCAAGGATTTTGTCGTTTATGGATGAGCGGTATCTCTTCTCAATGATATTGTGGGTTGTCCTCCTTTCGCCCTCCTTCACCACTCCACCTGTTGCCGTGGTAACAGCTGTGCTTTGCTCCACCACAGTCCTGGTTATGCCCCCACTGTGGGTGGGGCCTGACTGGAGTTGTTTGATGGGTAACTTTTCAGCACCGCCCATGACAACTGGAACAGTGGTCAGAATGTTACTGCCCACCAGTGTCTGAGAGAGAGGGAGAGAAGGAGAGAGGGAGACAGAGAGAAATAAAGAGAGAGAAAGAAAGAAAGAAAGAAAGAAAGAAAGAAAGAAAGAAAGAAAGAGAGAGAGAGAAAAAGAGAGAGTAAGAGAGAGATATAGATAGATTAGTGAAATTATTGCCAGTTAGTTGGGTTGCTGTGAAGTAGCTGAACATGAGCCTAAGATCGCCATACCCAATGCTAAGCCTCAGCCAGTGAGGTATAAACAAGTATTGGGCTGTGGAGTAATGCATTCTGGATGAAGCTCCCTCACTCTAGTATCTTTAGGATGTTATGTAGTCATGATTCTAATCCAGATCTATCATCCAACATCAGTACCTGACCTCAATAATGCTCTTTTGTAACCTTGATTTTGAGACTTGACCTGACTGGTACTGCTCAATTTGAAAGCCTAACCCAACTCAAACCTGCCTCAACAGAAATATATCATCACAGAGTTCTACAGTGCTTTGTTTTAAATGCATGAGATGATTGAGAGAAATGGTCATTATGGAACAAACACTAAAAGAAGACAATACGCAAGGGGAAACATCCACTGTGACCTTTCCATCAACCCATAACAGACAACTTAAACAATTATTAATCAATAGAAAACAAGCTTGAGGCTGTCAGGAGCCCGTTGCTGTAGATGAAAATCAGCCCAACCTCAACCCAAAACATATTTTTGCAGACCCTTTTGAGCTTGAGTTAGGCGGCACAGCTCTAGAAGAAACACAGTATCTGTGTGTGTGTGTGTATGTGATGTGTATGTGTGTGTGTACGTACCGGAACCTGTAGTGCAGTCTGCAGTGGTGTGGTGAGAGTTGTGATTCCAGTTGGATTCTGCATGGTGGAGAGGACCTGGGTTCCATCATGCTTCAATGTGGTCAAGACCAATGAATCGGTCTTCAGAATCTGCGGCTGATGCACCAACACCTATCACACACACACACACGCACACACACACACGCACACACACACACACAAACACACACACACAAACACACACACACAAACACACACACACAAACACATTTAAACATGTTTACAGTTTAGATTTGTTATCAGGTGAAATACACTAAGGTCTTAGGCACCTGGGCATATCGTTAATCTGAGAAGATGTAGACAATAAAGTGCCACAAAAGGTTCCTTGAGTGACGCCATAGAAGAAACACTAAATTCCCAAAAGAACCAAGTCTGAAAAGAGATGTGTGAAAGTGAAGAATCTTTGGTCTCTCTTTGTTTGGACAGACCAAAGTTGATTATCTGTGGAAAGACAGGTGTTTGATTTAGGACCAGGGTTGGAGTTAGAATTAGACTTTGGGTTAAGATCAAGTTAGGCCATAAGATTAAGCCAATGAATGAACAGTAAACACACAGATGGCTGAAGCTCTTGGCAGGTGACCACTATCACCACCACTATCTGCTCCCAGAAATAAATCACATTCAGTAGCAAAGAAAAAAGTGACATTAATAGAAGCTAAACAAGAGTTAACACTGGCATTGCTCTTCACTGCTAGAGACAGCTCTTGGTGAGTAAAAAGATTGTTTATTGCTGAAGTTTGGGGCAAATAATGAATTATTACAATAGGGGTGGACACCAGAACTTTCTGGAGGTGTGGAGTGTTGAGAATAAATTTGACAGGTTGCATGATCTTACATATTGCTCCTTTAAAGAACCTTCACATAATGTAAAAAGGTTCTACACCAATTTAGGAGCACTTCCTAGAATATTTACATTATGTGGAGATTTTCTGAACTTTCAAGAGGTTCTTCACATCTTCTTTACATAAATGGCTCTCTAAAGAAACATCCACTTAAAAGTTTTCTTCAAAAAAAGTTCCAAAAGAAGGTCTTCTATGGCATCATGCCAAGAATTATTTGTGGAAAATTTATCGTTGAGTGTGTGTGGCTGGCAAAAAGTGGAAATTTTATATTAATTATTTCTCACTAGTTGGTCATTGAAACAGGAAAAGAAATTCTACATGAAGTGTGGATTCTAAACTTTCAATCCAGTAGAGAAAAATCTACTAATTAAATATTTAATAAAAAGTTATTCTGCACAGTCTTGTTTTAAAGAGAATTTTTCTTTCTGCATTTGTTCAGTTGTCCTTTTTTGTTGGCAAAGCAGAAAAATAAATAAATAAATAAGTCAAATAAATAAGAAATTAATCACATGACTATGCAGTTAATTGTGTATTATGGAATTCATTTAAAATAAAGAAAAAGCCTATAATAAGAACAGATTCCATAAGGGTAATTACACCAGACTGTCTTTGTATGTGTATTGTGGGGAATAACAATAATAATAAGGCTCTGACTTTGAAATAACATAATAACAACGTTCTGAAATAATAATATTTCAGAGCCGGGACCAGGCCGCAGACAGACAGGCTAAACCGACCGTCTGCGATCCGCCTTGAGGCGTTACCCAGGTTCAGCTTTATAGAGACTGTGTCTTTAAATAACCTAATCAACACGCCTGTAGGCTATAATTATGCACATAGGCCAAGATTATCAGGCAAGGGAGGTGGAGTCTGTGTAATCTACAAAAATACTATAGATATTATTCAGAAACAATGCGACACTTTCACTTCCTTTGAGGTCCTCTCTATTCACGTTACAAATCCGGTCACAAAAAAGGTGTTTTCATTATTTAACATTTACAGGCCACCAGGGGGCGACTCTGAATTTATAAAAGAATTGTGATTTCGCTGCAAACCTGGCTGTGTGCAACGATAAAGTAATAATTGTAGGGGATTTTAATATTCACTTTGAGAAGGTAGACGACCCATTAAAAAGGGCATTTACCTCAATCCTAGACTCTGTTGGTTTTACCCAAAATGTAACAGGGCCGACACACTACTGTAGTCATACGTTAGATTTAGTTTTGACACTAGGTCTTAACATAGACAAGCTTAATATCCTACCGCAAACCACAGCGATCTCCGACCATTACCTATTTTCATATGAGCTACGACTTAGCCATAATATATATACGTCCCCTTGTTATTCAACAAAGCGCTCAATAAAACCTTTTACCGCTCTACAATTTATAGAAAATCTCCCAGAGATATCTACCCCAGTCTCCACTGCATCAGACCCAATGGAACTAGATTTACTAACCGATTATTTAGAAAATACCTTCCGATCCACTTTAGAAAATGTGGCCCCACGTAAAATAAAAAGAATAAGGCAGAAAAAGCCCCGTGGTACAACGATAAAACCCGTATCTTAAAACAAACAGTTCGGAAACTAGAGCAGAAATGGCGTCAAACCAAGCTGGAAGTGTTCCACTGTGCCTGGAAGGACGGCCTTATAGAGGATAGAAATGCCCTCACTGAAGCTCGCTCAGCATATCTGGCCTCGCTGATCGAGAATAATAAGTATAATCCTAGAATACTGTGTAATGTGATTTCCCAAATCACAAAAATTCAGGCAGGCACTGAACCAGAAATTCCAGCAACTCTTTTTTTTTTATGGACTTCTTTAATAATAAAATTGAAAATATTAGACAACAAATTCAACCCACAGTATCAAATCCAGCTTGGCTGATATAGAACAAAACACAGCTGTAGAAAAGAGCCTGGAAACCTTTTACCCACTCCCACAGCTAGAGAAGATTATCTCCTCTGCAAATTGCACAACCTGCATACTCGATGCAATTCCATCAAAATTACTCAAAGAAGTACTGCCAGTTATTATAAACCCTATTTTAACTATAGTAAACCCGTCCCTTAGTCTGGGCCATGTACCCAAAGCTTTTAAACTAGCAGTTATCAAATCTCTGATCAAGAAACCAAATCTTGATGTCGCTGTTTTGTCTAATTACAGGCCTGTTTCTAACTTACCGTTTATATCAAAGATCTTATAAAAAGCTGTGGACCAACAACTTAGTTCATATCTACACAAGAACCATATATATGAAAAATTCCAATCTGGATTCAGGCCACACCACAGCACTGAGACGCTCTAGTTAACATAACTAATGATCTTCTTCTTGCCTCTGATCAAGGCTACATATCTCTCTTAGTGCTACTTGACCTCAGCGCGGCTTTTGATACAATAGACCACAATATTCTCCTAGAAAGGTTAGAAAACATGGTTGGAGTCACAGGGACGGCCCTATCATGGTTCAGATCTTATCTAACAGAACGTTATCAGTTTATTAGGGTAAACAATTTATCTTCCAATTATTCAAAAGTGAGATTTGGAATTCCGCAGGGGTCTATATTAGGACCATTACTATTTACACTATACATGTTACCGTTAGGCACAGTTATAAGTAACCATGGCGTAAACTTTCATTGTTATGCAGACGATACTCAACTGTACATATCAGCCAAGCCTGATGACAAATACAGGTTAAAGAAAATGGAGGACTGTGTAAATGACATGAAATGCTGTCACGTAACTTCCTCCTATTAAACAGTAACAAAACAGAGGTTCTCCTTCTGGGTCCAAAATTAGCAAGAAGTAAATTAGCTGCCCACCCTACACTGATGTTCTCATAGACTGCTAGTTATTCCTAATACCAATATTACTGCTATTAATATTAGTAATATAATCACTTCTAGGTAGTTTCACCAGAGGAGGACGGGTCCCCCCCTGGTGAGCCTGGTTCCTCCCAAGGTTTCTTCCTCAGTTCTGAGGGAGTTTTTCCTTGCCACTGTTGCCCCTGCGTTGCCCACTTGCCCACTTGCTTACACTCCTGTTAAAACTTTGTCTTTTCTGAAATTGTCAAGCTGCTTTGTGACAACATCCATTGTAAAAAGCGCTATAAAAATAAAATTGATTTGATAATATAATAATAATAATAATAATAATAATAATAATAAAGCACTGGTACTGTGCTTACTCACAGGTACTTGCTGCACTTGTTGCACCTGCTGCACCTGTGATGACACGGTGTGAACAGCAGTGGGTGCTGTGGACAGTGTCTGGATTGTCTGACAAGGAGGAGTTAACAAACGCTGGTGCTGGATAGTCATCGGCTGAACCTGCGGTGATGTTACAATGCTCTGCATCTGTGGTTGAAGGACTAAAGAAAAGAAAAGAAAAGAAATTATGAATAACGTAATATTACTGAAGACACATATTGTACCACACCTCCATAATTTCATCTAATACTGTTTCATATTTTTTTATTTATTGAAGCAACTAAGGCCCGCAACATCACCACATAATTCAATTAATACACAAATGTCACAAGATCTGTGGTACAATGCAAAAATATACATTATTCTGGATTTTCAGCAAACCATAAAATGGCAAACGTGTCTCAGTTTCCTAATGTTTTGATAGTATTCTTTGGTTTAAGTTGCCTTTAACCATCTCTAAACATAAAGTATCAGGTATCAGTGATTTAAATGTATTGATCAAAATTTACACACCTTTCCATATCACATGCCATGTCCACTTTTAAAAGTCTACACCTCAAAACCAAATAAAGATTTAGTCTAAAGTTTTGCACACTATCCATGCAAAGGCACATTTACATTACTCCTTTAAAGTATTAAGCAATTCTGAGCTTCAGTCAGGAGGTCTTTGGTATATAAATTTGTGTAGTTTGTATAACACTGTATTCTCTGTTTATTTTGTTAAAAACAAAAACAAAAAAAGTGCAAAAACAGCAAACAGTGCATTGTGTCGTCTCACCCTGGAAGCTGGTGTTGGGGTTCTGGTGGCAGATAACGGGGTTTTGTATGAATCGTGACTGCGCTGCCGTGGGAGCGATCATCACTGTCTGTGCCTGTGTCTGCACTGGAAGTGTCTGAGTGTGAGCCTGCACAGCCAGCGTCTGAACAGGAAAACTCTGAGACTGCACTGTCACTGTCTGCGTCTGCAGAGGCACTGGGGCTGCAGCCACCTGCAAGTCAACAACACAAATTACAGCAGCTTTCTAAAACCTTACAAACCATACTCCAACGCTGTTCTTACAGGTCTACATATCTGTAAATTTCAGTTGTAAAATCACTACTATTAAAGCATGGGGCTCTAATGTTTAGATGCTGAAGCTGAAGTTGACCTGTATTGTCTTAAAAGTGTTGCGCCTAAAACTTTCACTATATGCATCTGTGTGTTTGTATTGTTGTACCTGTATGACTATGTGTGTCAGTAACTTTTACCTGTATATGTTGCTGAGGTTGTGGTCTGGGCTGCAGCAGTGGCGGCACACGGGTTTGTTGACCTGTGATGGTCTGTACAGGTGTGTGTGGTGGCGTGAGTGGAAGGGCAGGTGTTGGGGTGGCAGGCATTAGGGTCACCGGGTTACTCTGTAGCCCGGCAGCGGACGGCCGAATGTTAGACCCAACCCCAGCTTGCAGTGGCACTGATCCAACCTGATCCTCAAAAAGGTCAGGAAAATCAGCCTGGTTACTCACAAACTGCAGCATTTCTGCACAAAGAGAGAGACAAAGAGAAAGAAACACCACAAAAAAAAAATGTGACATTTTAAAAACTTAAAACTGAGTAACATGGTCATGTATGTCATTAAAATGTAAACATAAGGTTGACAAAAACAGATTAATGTTTAGAACATAAATTTATTACAAAATATTTTATAAACAAAATTAAATGAAAGGGGGAAAAGAAAAACTCTTTTTACTGTGAACAGTGTAAATAAATTCTAATAATTATAGTTATCTAATATCATCGATTACTGGAAAAGTGGACACACACTGATATATAACATACTGCAACATTCAAAACACATAATACTGCAATTTCCATTACTACACTTTACTCAAACAAACTGCAGCTTCACCAAAGAGTTTTAGTTCTTCACAATAGTTTTTCTGTTCTGCCTTAAATTGAGCAGCAGTAACATGTAATCCTTTGGCGTTGCCCCTGCTTTAGGTTTAACATAACTAACACCCGACCCCATGGTTCACAGGCAGTATGTTAAATGGTTAATAAACACACACAAAACAAAACACAGACAAGAACGAAAACACACACGGCACAAAAACGACAAAAATGATAAGAATGAATGACTCGAAGGAGGGAGGCTTCAGGTTCACAAACACTGCATGTACTCAGCTTAACCCAGGCATGAAATTTGGGGGCAGTCGTGGGCTGGAGGTTAGGGATCTGGCCCTGTGACCGGAAGGTTGCCGGTTCGATCACCAGGGCCGACAGTCCATGACTGAGGTGTCCTTGAGCAAGACACCTAACCCCCAACTGCTCCCCGGGCGCCGTGGATAGGGCTGCCCACCGCTCCGGGCAAGTGTGCTCACTGCCCCCTAGTGTGTGTGTTCACTAGTATGTATGTGGTGTTTCACTTCAGGGATGGATTAAATGCGGAGGTGGAATTTCCCCGGTTGGGGTATCAAAAAAGTATCAAAAATTTTTAAAAATGGGGAAAAAAAAAAAAACCAAAAACGGTAAACCAGTCCAATTTGGACAAGGAGTGATCCTCTCCTTTCTCTCAGTGCGCACAAAACAACCCTTTCCTGCACGGGGCGGAATCCCAGCCGGCCCGTGTCAAGAGAAACTCAGCTCCGCTTACAGCGGAGGCTTGTTATGCCTTTACAGGGTTATGTAATACATTCAGACATTAACCATGAGATGCTGTGCGAGTAATAAGACAGAAGAAGAAAAAAAGTCTTACTTACAGCATCCCACTTCTGACACCAGGTTGTTAGAACCGTTTGATCGTGTTTTAGGTTCTAGGGTTCGACCTCAATACCAAAGCTGTGAACTTAGCCAGCTGGGGGGAAACTCAAATGACCACAGAGACAGTGTCTGTCCTCAGAAAGTCTCTCCCCTTTATTAATCAGAATAGCAGAGTTTATATACACACAAATGGCATGACCATCGCGCGATCATGCGACAAGACAATAGAGGGAGAGGATTGGATGAAATAGAGATTTAGGTGGACAAGGGCCCCCAAGGACGTTTATGACGTCCAGGAACATGGAGCCTAAACAACAGATAATGTTAGAACATTGCTAATCAGGTACCATTGCCACTATGGGTTACAACTAACCATATGAACGCACGAGCATAAGCTGAGGCCTCTGTATGACGCAAGCCCCTAAGGCCTTAAGCGTACCATAGGCCTGAACCCCATAGGTCATGATACAGTCATGGACCCAGGATTGTGCATTGATCAGTATGCGCTGACATTAGGATCTAACATAAGGTGTAACCCGAAAACTCAAATAACCTCGCCTGACAGCAATTATTTCAGATTATAGTAACTATTTAAGGACACCATACTTATTTTTCACACTCAACTTCAATAACGTTCAGTTGAAGTGCAGTTTTTTACTTTTGTGATTATTACTTTTAGGAATACAACGGACACCCCATGTTTTATCATGTTAAACAGAACTACAGAAATCACTCCCATCATCATACATCAAACATTTTGTAGCATTAATACTAACTGTATTTGATTCACAGAGTATTGCCTAGTAATCCCCAAGTAAAATAAATAAATAAATAGATAAATAAATAAAAAATAAACATGCATATTACGACACCCCATGATTTATCGTGTTATTGGTCCAAGCACGTTCACAGCTCACAGAAATGGTCTACACCTAAAAGATTAGAATCATTATCTGGAATCATTAAGCAAAACTTGTGTCAATACAAACAAATGCACATGCACCACTTATGGACACAATGCCCCTCATTGGTACGTTTGACAAGTCTACATTCCTGCAAGTCTTCAGGTAAGCTGAGCCTCATAAGCTCAGTTTTAACACCCAGTTCCCTTCCTAGCACATTTCTCAAACATAATCCACATCTAGGTGTGGGTCACATGTTGTTGGAGAGCAGAGTTTGGGGTGTATAAAAGAGAAAAGTGACAGCAGCTGAAATGAATGTGAAATATGCAAAACACACCCATCTCTGCCAGCACGGTCATATTGCATTCTGGATCACAGTGTTGTGACAATGTGGTTCACAATGAACAATTCTGAAGGAACAGTCCAGTGAAAAATCAAACTTGCACAATTTTATCCTTTACCACAAATGTAGTCATTCAGACAGGCGTGTCTGGAGTCTGAAATTTACATTTTTTTACGATTTAATTAAAAAAAAAAATAAATAAAAAAATAATAAAGGCTAATGGTAGCCGAGACAGGAGGAGCAGCTCATTTTTTCGAGCTGACTTAGGGCAAAATCTAATAGTGATTTTTCTAACCCATACTGTGTTCCTGGGATTTAAATTGCAGTTATGAAATGAGACTTGTTACTTTGGCCAAGAAGACCTCCGTTTCTCGCTTAAGGCTTCAACACTAAACACAGGGTGCCAGGCAGAGTTAGTTGTGATTGTGATATCACAGCATGGCGTGTTTGTTGCTTCTGATTGGTCTAACTCATTCATGAGCCGCCTGTCATTAGGAATAATTTCCCTATTTAAATCCAAGACACTGTTAATAATGTAGGCCAGGGGTGCTCAATCCTGGTCCAGGAGATCCACCACCCAGCAAAGTTTAGCTCCAACTCTTATATTTGTATACTAGGCCTGGCGACAGGGTGACGCAATCGGGTCTGGTCAATGATGGACAGGTAACCATTTTATAGCCATTTTGGTACAAGAACGGAGACAGAATTAGAGAGGATGAAATGACCACTAAACAGCTTGCAAATTATGTTGGGAAACTCAGGTTCCCATTAAAAAACCGTGTGGGCTTGCAGACAAGAAATCTAGTCTGCCTGTGTGGGTTGTGAGTCATTTCAGAAGCTTGAACAAACATGACTATGCTCTACATTGTTGGAACTAGCTGATGGACTACAACGACAACAAACACTAAAACCTAATCTGCCTTGCTGTTTGCATGTCTTCGCCTAAGGGGAGAAGACAGCTTGGGGAGTCAGAAAAAAAATGCATTTGTCTATTTCTATAGTCCATTTAAAATAATCAGAGACCAACAATGACAGATATGATAACATATTTCCATCCAGTATCTGCCTACTGTAATATCACAATCACCACATAATCAATCTTTTACAGTTCCTTGACCTACTAAAATATCACTAATAACCCAATGGCCTTGAAAGAGAAGCATTGAAGGTCATCTGAGAGATTACTGTACAGAGGTATTACAGCATTACAGCATGAACAGCAAGGCTACAAGATGGCCAAGGTCAGGTACAGATGCAATACAGCCTTGAGCTCAGACTACTGCTGCGTATGAGTCCAGGAACAGGTGAATGTAACTGTTTCACAATTGAGTTGTTTACATTTGTTGTTTATTTATCACAGCATACTGTGCAAAGCAAATGTCTTTCAAAGATGATTTGGGCTTGAGACTGAAGTCTCACTGATTTTGGGTGAAATATACACAATTAATATTTTCATTGTAAACTAAATGTTCACCAAAAAATTCTTGTTTAAAATGCTTATTTTAAAAACACATAAAATGTTTATTAAGCACAGATACGCGTATACAGTTTGAAATAGATTCCTAAGGGCGGGCAGTGTGGTAAATATCTAATGTCACAAGACTTTCGACTTTATAGTTTAATCACACAACGGATGTAGGCATTTTAGGACTCTTGCCCAAGGAGTCTTATCGGTGTAGTGTAGTGTGCTTGCCTGGTTGGTTGAGAAGCGTTCTAACCGTGCTGTTATTTTGCCATAACATCACAGTTTTTTCACAAACACTGCATCACTCTTCTGAGACGCCGTTGCTAAGCAATGACTCTGACAGCTGGAGAAGAACGTTTGTAGCTGAACATTTTTACTTCTTACTTTGTGCACAAACAGAAAACGAACACTTAAGATTAATTTGACCTACAGCAGACTTGATCAGACTCTGAAGAAGAGACTACACTAAATCCAGAAACTGTCATCACCACTGAGCAGCTTTTCAGTCGGCAGCTGTGACAGAAGAACAGTTAAACAACGTGGAATCAGCCAGAAATGAACCCAACACCATTCGCCAAACAAAATGGGCTGTAAAATGTAAAATTTACAGACTGGCTGGAACAACACATTAATACTGATTTATCTAAAAAAAAAAAATAAAATAAAAAAAAATCAGCTAAAGTTGATACTGCGGGCAGTTCATGGCTCAGCTATTTGTTAAGGAACTATAATTCAGCGAAAGTAATTGCTAACATTAAAACATTAAATGCCACATTCACAACCCAGTTTACTTATTTATTACTTTATTTATTCAACTGTTGTAGAAAAGCAATAGAACACACAAAGTCTTGTGGTTTTGCAAATGACATCACGGCTGTGATGACATACGGTGACCAAATCACAGCCGTGATGTTATTTCACGATGACGCACTCCAACTCATGTCCTATTGCTTAAATGAAACATGCAGCTGGCCAGGTGACTATAAGCTGCAGGAGGTGTGCTACAGTGGACAAAACACAAAAATGCAGAGAGGGGTCCTCCAGAAAAAGGCCTGGAAAACTTGAAAGATGATTAACAAACAAGAAGACTCAAACTTTTGATGTTGTGACAGGTCTATTAAAAAGGTACAAGTGTGTCTATGTGTGTGTGTGTGCGCTTGTGTGCGTGGCACACAAGAATCAGAAAGGGTCAGTACTGGTTGTAGGTAAAAATACAGTATCAAGTGCATGTGAGTAAGTTTAAGGCTCTGAGACTGAAGATACACACTGCAGGCTCACAGAGAGGGCAATTGTGCACAAAGGGTGCTGTGTGTGTGTGTGTGTGTGTGTGTGTATGTAGATGGAGTAGATATGTAAAATAAACATCAGCAGTACAAGCTCCAGTTTCCACAGTACACTAATCGATTCACTCAAAAACAACAAAACCCAAACCAAAACATTTAAATCAACAAAATGAAAAAACATTAAATCAATTAAATCAAGCAATGATGTCGCTTGATTAGTAGCTTAGTAGCTGTTGATGCACCCTAAACAACTGCAATAACAACCATCAAAAATTCAACATTAATGTTTGAGTTATTACATTTTTTTGTGTTTTTGAAGTTTTTAAACTGCTACATGCTGCATTAAGACAAACCCCAAACACAAACAGAAGTTTCAAAGTTTGGAAACACTTCTTGTGTCATTATGCTGTTAATTTATATGTAGATCAAGACTAAGTCAGAAGGAATTTCAGTTGTTTTAGGTCAATATTTCACCTTTTCCATAATTCTAAAACACAAAATTTGCTTACTTATTCCAGTATTTAAATAAGGCATCAAGTATACAAATAGTTTTCCTACATTTTTGAAAGTGAAGGTGCATGTCATGGAAATGACCAGAGGGAAAAAGAGTGATGCTTTACATCAGTGACACTGTACGCCACTGTTTATGAAAATTGTATATTATTAAAATGAAATGAAATATACTTGAGTATACTGTAATATGTTCTTGATAAATTATCTGTGAGATTTGGTCACCACTTTTCAAACAGGAGGCATTCTGGATGTTTTACAGCTTTCGCAATCATTGTGGTTTAATCTACAGCTCTGATCTTTGCTCTGTACACATACTACATTTGGTATTTATGCTTTAATGTACATTATGCATTTTGTTTTAATAATTAGTTGAAATTTGCAAAATTGTAGAGTAGTTGCAATATATAATCATTACATACATTTATTTAGATATTTCACTGAAAACTTAAAATGACTGAACTCTGATCTCAAACCTTCGAACACTAAAGTACACATCAATGCATGCTTTAAAAATTAAGAAATTGGGACTACATTGGACTGGAATATGATTACAGAGAAAAATAACATTTGTTTCTGTAAGGTTACAAATGGAGCCAGATGAATAAAAAAAATGATATTTTTGTGCAGTAAATCAGCATCACCTAAACTTTCATTTTTAAGCAGTGATCTGCAGATACCAAAAGAGAAGACAGAGCAAAAGACAGCTCGTTATGTGAGGCTTTCATGACGGAAGTTCAGCCCATGCCAGGAAAACAACCTACAAGCCTAAAGCTTCCAGCTGGAAAGTAAAAGGGAAACACAAACAAGACGACACATCACAAGGTCAAAATATCTTTTGTGCTGCAAGCCAGTTGGTGGGTGAGGTCACTGCGGAAAAAAAGGAAACACACACTCATACCCCCCCCAGACGGTGTTGCACTCCAACGAGAGTTTCATCACACTGCTGTTTATTTACATCAGCACAACACTACCGGGAACTGCAGCAGTGGAGAAAACATCTAAAACCTTCTCAGAGCACAGCAAATTCAGCACAGTATTTTCAACATTTTACTTCTGCCACAGACGCACACAGACACACACAGACGCACACAGACGCACCTACGGATCATGTATCATTCTGTAGTCAGCATCATAACCATATTATGAATTTTAGGTGTGATTTCTCCATTAACGACATTCTCAAAGATCACTGCCAGCACATCCTGTGGTAAACAAAAATGTTCCAAACTTGACACATTTTGTCCTGTGTACGTTTCCTCCAAATGATTTGGTGGCTAAATGATAGAATATGAATAATGCCACATGTTAGCTAACACTACTGAGCTGACAACACTGAACTGGCATCATTACACTAGAGTGGCAAACAAAGCGATTTAAGCATGTTCAAGGCAGCAAACCACCCCTCAGAGGAACTCAACCATTTCAAATGCATATTGGTAACTGTATTGTATTATTCAAGAAAATACACCATTTTTGATATCCGACAGCTTTAGAAAAACTAGCTTTCAGTCACTGTTTTCAGTCAGTGGAGAGCAGACTGAAGTTCAGCACACTGTAACTTCGCAGCGATGTGCCACAGCATTACACTGCACAGGTCCCCAAAAACAGCTTCACTAAAAGGCACGTGCGAAAACTTTTTGATGTGATAATGTGGACAGACAACCTTATCAAAATACATTTACATTCACGGCATTTGGCTGACGCTCTTACCCAGAGCGACTTACAATTTGATCATTTTTGCACAAGTAGGCCAAGGTGGTGTTAGGAGTCTTGCCCAAGGACTCTTATTGGTATAGTGCCGGGTGTTTGCCCAGGTGGGGATTGAACCCCAGTCTACAGCATAGAAGGCAGAGGTGTTAACCACTACACTATCCCAACCTCACACAAACCAGCAAGCTTTGTCCAGATAAGTTAATTTGGAAGTAGTCGCCTGCTGTGTGAGTAGCTGGTATTGTTACATAAACAACGCTGAAGTTTAATATCAGTATTACATTCCTGTGATGTTATTTTAAATGTGCATTTAGTAATAGCTTCCTTAAAGAATTCAAAGAGCGAGTGATATTTGGAAGAAGAAAGTACACAGGACAAAATGTATTTCATGTGGAACTAGGGATGTATCGATACCGATCCTCATATCGGACCGATACATCGCTCATTTACTCACCCACGTACTCACAAAATTCAGATACCAACAAACGACTCTGTGGAGATCAGACACAAATTCAATGGTCATTTTCCACCTTAGCACAATCCCGAGAGAGCGTCGTGATTTTAAGACTGTTTTTAATAGCAATTCACAACCAATACAGGTGGAGACACGGAGGCAGAAGAGTTGACATTTTTCCTTTCCTCTGATTGACTGATGCTGTTATCATATTGTTATCGTATCATATTGTTTTCTTTTTTGTAAAACAGAATGCAGAGCGATCATGTCTTACCGTGTAGATCTTTGATGCACAGTGTTAGCAGTGAACAGCTTTATTTGAACTTGCTCACATTCAGAGAGTTTCTTCACTCAGCAAGGTTGGAGCATTTTAACACAGTGCAAGTATATAAATTGTCTGCTTTCTCCGTACATGACAGCCTTCAAACGTACAGCATAAGTCAATAAAGAGCAAGATTTCTAAAATTGCACAGTGTGTGTCTGGATTTACTGGACATTCAGCTACAGCTCAACCAGCCAAACAAATACTTACAGGTGTAAAACCCCAAAAGTGAGCTTCTCGAATACACTAGCTGTGTATTCACTAGATGTGATTCCTGCCGTCACTGTGCTGCAGACGCTGCTGCTGAAAGCGGCGATCAGGGCTCAAACCTATGAAACACTACTTACACCTACACAGAAGCGCTTTTCTGACAAATAACAAAACCTGCTCATCTCCAATGCAGCGCTACTCAATCAACGGTAACTAAATAAGCAATAAAACACGAGAGGGAGTGCGTTATCACGAAATAACATGACAGCGGTGATTTGGTAGCAGATCACCACAGCCGTGATTTATTTGCGATAACACACGGCCTTGTTAATTCTACTGCTTTTATATAATAGATCAATACATAAAGCAAGAAATAAGTAAATGAATTGAGTCATGAATGTGGCATTTAATGTTTTAATGTTAGTAATTCCTTCCGCCAAATTATAGTTCCTTAATAAGCAGCTTGTTGCTACACCAGAGTAATGAGCGCCACCCACTCGCTGCACAGCCGCACTTCGTTCTCCAGCTCCTTATACTAAATTCCCAAACTGTCATTACCACTAAGCAAACTTTTCAGTCAACGGCTGTGACACAAGAACACCTAAACAACCTGGAATTAGCCAGAAATGAACAAGATACCATTCACCAAATGTGTAGTCTAATCTTCAGAGTCTGACCAAATGGGACTGAGCCATAAAACTGTTGCAATATCAAGTTTAGCTCAGTTTTGTCAATTTTTGCTAGATCAATACCGTTACTGTTTTGTTCATTTTACAGCCCACTTTGATTGGTAAATTATTTAATTCATTTCTGGCTAATCCGGGTTGTTTAGGTGTTCTTCTATCACAGCTGCCGATTAAAAGGCTTGCTCAGTGGTGATGTCAGGTGATGTTCAGAATTCAGTGTAGTCTCATTTTCAGAATTTGACCAAATCGGCTGTCGGTCAAATGCCATCTTAAAGGTATCCATTTTCTGTTTGTGCGCAAAATAAGTAAAAATGTTCAAATTCATAACACTGGTGGCAACCAAAAGTACATGGATAAATACCCAGTGTCACGACTCCCTTTGGCTCTCCCAGAATCCCCTGGGAGATCACATGACACCACCTTCACTCTCGCGCTCCAGTTCTCTGTTCTTCTCTGATTAGTTAAGCTTAAAGCTCAGGCTTGTAGACAGATTCATTGCAAGTTATTGCTTCTTTCGACAGAGCGTTATTTCTGACTGTTAATTCCTGTTCTGATCTGTTTTGCCTTGTTTGCAGACCTGCCTTTTGCCTGATCCCTTTTGGACTTCTGGCCTGGTTATGTTTGTGTTGCTGTGTATATTGTCTTTTCTGGACTTGACCATTGCCTGCGACCTGACTACGATTGTGGATTCTGTTTGCACTAGTAAAGCCTCTCATTCACCTTTTATCTGCGAGAATCTGCGTCATTCTGTCGTGTTACACCCAGACAAATACAGCCTCATCATCCTTCTCCTTCTCAACAAGCTAACTTCACTAATTACACACAACGCTATGTGGAATCACCTTGTGATTTAATTTTAATATTCAATATAAGGGGAAAAATCAGAATGAAAAGAAGCTGCCATTTACTACAGACAGGAGACAGACACAGCAAGGCAACATTCACCTTCGATTATACCAGTTTTAGACAAACAGGTTGCAAAAAGTCTGCAAGATGGGACCTAGTGCTCCAGATGAACTACAAGACCCGAGCAAGAATTAGCCTTGAACTCATGGTTTCAACCTTGTACAGACGTACTTCCTCCCTCACGCACAGGCCTCCTGCCACTACTACTAATGCTACACTAGCAATCTGCAACTATCTGACCAAACGACAGGATTTTATCACACACTAGGGGAAGATAAAGCATTTCCCTCAGGTAAATGATAAAATACGATAAGGCAATATTTTATTGTTACATCTCATGATCTTCACATATCAAATGTGCCATCAAAATACAAACAGACTTACTATAGAAATTGTGATAAAATGTGATAAAGTAATGTTTAGTGTTGCGACCTTATCTTCTCCTGATAACAAAGGTGACATCTAAACACCTGCTCTGCAGAAATGAGGGGGAAAAATAAACTACATTCCTGAAGCATTCAATGACATGCTGAATAGTCCAAGGTCATTTCTGACATCAGTAATTAAGTCAATAGAAACAATGATGGAGTGATAATAGTCCAGTCTGGTTGATGTTTTACAGCACCCAACATTAACTCCACCACATGTACCAAACTGAGCAAATCAAAAATAATACAACCAACAGGAACATATGAAGCAAGAGGAGAGCACACTGCATGACATTTTCAAAGTGCTACACATTTTCTTCTGAAGAAAGCATTAAACTGTAACTGCTTCGATATCCTGCACTTCCTAATACATACACACTCACCCATACACAGCATGACCCAGACTGTGTGCTGCAAAAGTATAACAAAAATTTCCAGTTCAGCAATGAACTCAATGTGATTGATGTGGATTTATGTAGTTTGATTAGAATCGCATACAGTACTACGCAAAAGTCTTAGGCACGTAGGTTCATTATTTAAAGCTATTTAGCTTGGCAGGACATGTTTTCCTTACAGAATCACCATATTTCATTAGAAAAAGATCAAGTAAATTATTTTTAACTTTTTATCAAACATTTACTGGCAAGACAAACAGTCTTTTTAGCCCAATTCTCTCAGATGCCTAAAATCTTTGTACAGTACTGCAGGTTCTTTTATTCACAAAAGCATCATTCTTCATCCAAATTCCACCAGCACAACCTCTGGACTACTTCATTTTCTCCACATGTGCACAAACGCACTGCAGCCCCTCAGAGGCGTCTTCTAAAGGTTATTTGAGCGCTGCACATGTGTTATATAACACAACAGACAGTAGTTAGGGAGGAGTACTCTAGAAATGTGCTATGATGAAGGAGGACAACTATATGACAACAAAAGAACTATATGACAGCTAAAGAACTCCTTCTTCCCCACCGCAATCAGAGTTCTGAACCAGAAATAACTATTCACACTTCGGTCTGCCAGACTTAGGTACAGACGTGTGATGTGTACCCCACTGGTAAAGAACTCTTTCCTCAGGAATAACCTGCAACTACTGTCACTTTAACTGTAGCACATGTTTACAATTGCACTATCGCACTTTACTACTCATTTCTGCTGCAGATAATCATGTTCCCGGCAAGGCACAGCACTATTTGCACTATTTACCCATACCACTGTAATTTATACATTGCACTATTTCTTGATTAATATATATGGTTGTATATATACTCTTTATATTCTTAATGTTATATCTGGCATTCTTAGCGAGGAGCAAAGTAAGCTTTTCATTGTATATAAGGAAACCTGTTTCCTCTGTACATATGACAATAAACACTTTGTAGTTGGTTGGCCAAAACATTCCTGTTGACTGAGGTTTCCTCTTTAGTTCTGCACTAGAACTACGAAGCTAATGTAGCTAACAAGTAATAGAAGTTTATACCCCAAAAATTAGCATGGTGCAAAATGCATGCCTAAATCAGCACACACTCGCCTGAAACTGTGTCAAGACAATTAAGTTAAGTAATATCTAATAGAGCATCTTATGCTGTTTCTGACACTGTATGACTCACTTCTCTCTAAAAACAGACATAAGTACAAATGTGCACAGTTCTGGCCCTATGCCTTCCAGCTGCACTTAGAAATCGGGAAGCATCAACAGCACTGTCGGAATTTCCAAAGCCAGCCTGTGTGTCACACTGAGTCAAAGTTCCCTCCGTCATTTTCTTTCAAGACTTTTTCCACTGTGGCATCCTGGAGTTGCACACATGCACATGAATTAGCAACAGTGGGGTTTAAAAGCAGTTAGTTATTAAATCATTTATTTACTGAATGATTTGGTTCCTTTTCTGTACAAACGAGACCACAGCCGACTGATTCGTCAGAGTTAAACAAGGCTTTTGGGGATTAAAGCAGACACAACAGACAATAAATGGTGAACAAACAATTACTAGTAGTTGAGAACAAACAGCACCAAAATAATAAGAAAAGAGTCAAAATCAGGGGTTTGGGCAAATAAAAAGTACTGCTACACACCTGAGAGGAGAGGCAAAGGCAGGAACAGAAGCCAAATTTGGATTCACCTCATTCAAAACTACTGATTTCCCACTTCAAAGATGCTAATTAGCACTTTCAGAAAACTTCATCTAACAGTCCCATAACCTACCCAAATGGTTTCCCATAATGCATTACTATGTAAGCGGTTATGTGCTCTACGCAATGCATTATATAATGTTAAAGCATCATATGCACCATGTAGCGCACGATGCAGAGCCGTTATGTGCCCCATGTAGCGCGCTACATAACTAGCTAACCTGGGTGTTCAAGACACCGGACGCCGTATGTAGCGCACTACATGCACAGTGATTATATGAGCTATGGAGTGTGTCATTTAAGTGTTTAAACCATCATATGCGCTACGCTGTGCGCTATTTAGACGCAAGCAATCACAGGGCCCATGTAGTGTAGCAGTATAGAACCACCAGCACCACCGCAAGTCTGACAGCCAGACATACCGTCACTGTGGCTCAGGTGGGCGGCGGTAGTGATGAACAGCTACACGAGTCACTACATGACACCACAACTTCAACTTCCACACTCTACACTATTTAGAGAAAACAGCCACTGGAAACTCGTACAAACTAAAATAAGCCATGTACATATGTTGATTACCATCGATGTCCCCCAGGGTGAACTCGTCCCCCAGCTCGGACAGAGTAGGGTCCATATTATCCATCAGGAACTCCCCGGCGTCCATACTCGGACTCTGCCCGCTTCCGACGTCTACCCGGGGGAAATTTGGCAGTAACAATGGTTTGTATGTGCGTGTGAGTTGTGTTTTAATATCAGAAAAGGCTTTGAAAACACAACAAAACACGCAAAACCGTATGTGACCGCATCGCTTTAGCGAACAGACAGAAGCCTCCTTCACAAAACAAACGCAGCCATCTTGTTCCCGGACAGTGACGTCACATGCCACCACACGCCTGATTGGCGGGGTCGCGCCCGCCGCTGCAGTGAGACCAGGAGGCTCCGGCCAATCACATCACCCGCCGCGCCGTGGTCTGATAGCGCGTCGATGGGCAGAGGCGCTGGGCGTATTTGAATACACCCCGCCCCTAACTGCCGTCTCCTCTTGTATAACCGTTTGTGAACGGCGTTGCTAATAAATATGCAAAGTAGGTAGGCAAGGTATATGAATATGTATACATTGTGGCGGCGACTCCAACTTGTTTCACTGGTGTTGCATCACCGTCGCTTACCACTCTGCTCCAAAGCAAACTTTACTTTAAATCGGCCCGAAATATTCCATGGCCGCTTACTCAGAATTATAACGTTCATAAGGTATAATGGTTCACAGTTATACTAGCTTTTCAGTATTGTTATTATAAACAGTTTATATAATTTGAATCATAATAGAGTCATAGTATTAGTATTTTATTAAACAGCAGTTCAAAGGGTTATTATAGTGTTATATGCTCTTATGAATTGCCAGTAAACACAAAAGACACTTTCAGGAATACTTCATATAGCAAACATTTGAGATTTCCACCTGTGATTGACAAAATATTATTGCAGGCGTTTAAGCTCTTCAGGGCATCAGGGTCAAAGCAATGCTCAAACACGAGGGTTCACTTTGATCTTCTGCTGATGACTATTTAACCTGGCAATGTTGCATGTTACTCACATATAAACTTCATTACAAGTCTAAGGAAACTGATAGCTGAACACACGTTGAACCATTTGGTGCTTTCCAGTGGGTGCTCACAAGCATATAGGAATGTGGTTTATTATACTGTAGTAGTGGACAAAGGTGGCTTGGTGAGTATGCAGAGAAAGTAGTTATTCATCAAAATACATTTCCATTACACCAACATTTCCAAATAAAGCAGCTTTATTGATCTCAGCAGGCTCCTCCTTCAGAAACAAATACAAACACCCCCATCAGAAGGCACATCACCGTCCGTGCTATAAGGACATATTTCACCAATGCAATTTTTAAACACTAGCAGTTCGGTCACTTGGAAAACTATCAAAGTCTTCTGGAAATTCTGTGCTCTACAGAAATAATAAAATATCTGAATATCTGATGCTGGAAAAAAAATGCTGTTTTGAGCTTAAGTTGAACACTGTCAAAAAAGAAATGACATACAGGACTACTTGAAGCATGGTGTGTTCAGAGATGAACCCAGACACCCCTGTGTTCACGTGCTAAAGAAGTGAAGAAAACTACACAGAAAGAGAAAGCACCACTGCAGAAAAGTCTATGTTAGCTGTCAGTTATCAGCTTTTACAGTTTTACAGTTACACTTGGGTGACCATTTTATCAGGAATATCTGCCATACAGATGCACTTTCTTGGCCTCTGACAAGACAGTAGCTAATAAAGAGTTAATGCAGTGGATAAACGTTAAGCAAATGACTGAACCTTTGACAGCAACATAAGTGTAAATATTGGTTGCAACCCATAACTAAGTGCAAAAACCTATACTATCAAATTGCAATGCAAATATCAATCTGTTCAACTGTGCTGACGCTTCATAAGGAAAGCGACTTAAAGCATAGCGATTGAATGAAATAGCATTACATAAATCAGGGTAGTCAAACCCATTGCCATTTTTGTTCTGCTGCTCCAGCAAATCTTTAACTGAGAAATGAACCCCTTACACTTAAAACCTAAGGATTTGTTGTTGGGTCCAGATTACCAATACACATGCATGTAATTATGCAATGTACACAGCACTTTCATTATAGATAAGAAATAGTTAGTAAAAAATACTGAATAATGCTGAAGAGTAATCTGAATACTAAGACTTAAGATTAATAATGAAAAAGCAAGCCTGCACTTAAATTTTAGACTGGACCTTCAGTGATTTGAACCGCATGCATTAAATTATCAGCAAGTGCTCCAAAGCAAATTGTGCTAACACAATCCCTTATTTGTTCCAGTAGATCTCGTAAGAGTGTCTCTCCGTGTTGCCAGTTGCTGATCGAACCTTCTCCTTCACCACCTTCACCACAAGTCCTCCAGCCACTATGATTCCAGCCGCTGCCTTTCCAATCTCCGTCACTGCTGCTAAAATCCGTGCTGTAGTTCCCACTGTGTCAAGAGCGCTTGTTAGCCCAACACCAGCAGCTAAACCACTCTGACCGCTGCAGGCAGCGCCACCAGCGGCCACTGCCTGCGGTGCAGCCACAGCACCCCCTACTGCTTGCACAGCATACCCCACCTCACCCCCAGCGGCCACTGCCTGCGGTGCAGCAACAGCTGTAGCATTAGTGATGCTAACTGCTCCTCCAGCTGCGGCTTCCGCTCCAGTTAGCGCCACTCCACCTTCAAACAGTGCCCCCATTACTGTCCCTGCCCCCAAAGCCCCACCCACTCCTGCAGCCACACCCACCACTGTAGCTCCCACTGTGCCCACCTGCCCCATGGCTTCTAGTGCTGCCTCTCCAGGCCCTTCTGCTTCTGCCCCAGCTAGAGCCCCCATGGACCCCCCTAGAAGCCCTCCAGCAGCAGCGCCCACAGCTACTGCTGTTTTTCCGGTTGCTGCTGCTACAATAGCACCAAGAGCTTTACCTACACCACTTCCTGCCACAGATACCCCAACCAGCCCCACCGAATTACCTACCATGGAAGCTCCGGCTGCCATAGCTAGAGGAGCAGCAGCTCCAAAAACTGCACCCACTGCCATTCCTGTTGCCCCAGCTGCCACCAACGCTTTCACTTGGTCTAGAACCTTCTGAGACAGTGCTGCGTCCCTACGGAAGCGGCTAACTGCTAGCTGGAGCGAACGGCGCCTGCTTCCTCTTCTCTTCTCTCTCCATTTTTCTTGTCGCTCCTGCAAAAAACCCCACCCTTTACTCATACTACATCTGTCCTCTGGGTCACCCTCATCATGTCTTCCATTCACCTCCCTCCTTCTCAAGCCCTCCTCCAGATCCATCCTTCTTCTCTTAGCTAACACCAATCTTTCATCCATTCTCTCCTCTTCTCCTTCCCCTTCTCCTCTCTCTCTCATCAGCCTCTTTTCTTCTTCCTGGATGGCGAGTTCAGCCTGCTGGAACATAGCGCTGGTGTAGAACTGTCCCGCATTGTCCTCTATCATCTTCTCCACTTTTTTGAATAGCATTTTCACCTGCTGCTTGTTTCCTGGATCCTTATTGTTTAGAACATGATATCGATTTCCGCAGGTCTGGATTACAGTCTTCAGCTCCTCTGGCGTGTCATCTTGACCGAGAAATCGCTCTATTCCACCTCTGTTCTCTTCCAGCTCGTCTCCATGGGTGAAGAGCACCAGCGTGTGCTGCTGTAGAGCCATTTCACCAAACACATGGAGCATCTCTTGGACAGCTCGGTTCTCGTCCTCTGTGTAACGGCCCAGCGGGATTACCAGCAGGAAGGCATGAGGTCCCGGGGCGGTCAGTGTCACACATTTCGCGATTTCAATGTGAACGAGAGCTGCAAAAATACGTACAAACATTGATATTAAATATATGTTATTGCAAGAACGCCTCTGTCCTGAACGTAACAATATATTTTATGCCAAAAGCATCTCAAAACTATTGCGGCGTAATAATGTCTCAAGCATTAGGCAGCGCATCCATAACTATTTCATGTAATGGCTTTCTGTAAGGGAGATTTTAAAGATAACTCTTCAGACATTTAGATCCCAGCACCACCACGGTGAGCAATTTTAAACTTAAACTACTCTTGTCATTGGCCTGGATGCCCATCTCACACAGTAAAACACCACAATATCAGAACTGCAAATACAAACATCACGCTAATGATTAACATGCAATATACTGTTTAGTCCTTGTGTGAAACTGACCTGCATCCAATCGAGTGTCTCCGAATCCCGGCATGTCCACTACCACCACCCTCCTCCACCTGCTGGAGCCCTCATCACCATCTTCATCTTCGGGCAGTTCAGCACTGGCCTGCTCACACACTCGTGTCACAGAGCTTGCCCTCAGCTCAGACTGGAAGTGACGTCGTCCCAGGATGACGTTCCCTGAAGCGCTCTTTCCTGAGCCGGTCCGGCCAATCAACACAAGCCTGAGCTCCTCCTCTCTCTCGCCCTCTTCCTCTCTCTGTCTGGCTGCTTCATCCCTGCCATTTAAAGCTGTCTTGTCTGAAAAAAAGAGGAAATACAAAGCAAAATAGTCACTTTATTTTACTAATTTGTTGAGTTGATGCAATATGTGTCACATTTTTTATGTAACAATGTTTAACTGTATAACTCCCTGGCAAATAAGTAAATAAAACAGTTTTTAGCCCTGTAATCGCACGAGCTGCAATACAACATGAAATATATAATATCTGACTTAATTCTTAATTCTAAGTTAATTCTCAGAAATGACATCATCCCTGCGTTACAAAAACCATTTATCGGTTCTGTTGTTTAAAACCAACACAGCTAAGGCTAATCTTAGCCACGTCCAACCTCCAAAATGAAACTCAATGACCTATCACAAGAACATATTCACTTCATCTGCAGATTTAACAACACAGTGATGTAGTTTGGTTTGGCTTCAATGAATGGAGGTCAGGAATACTCCCTGCTTTCAAGGTTCAGTCACAGTGATTTGGGCCTTAACTTAATGGCTTGACAGCAAACAGTAGAAACTGGAAGAAGAACACTGTTAATGGTTTGTTTGGTAAATTGTTAATTAATCAATTATTTTAGTTAAAGCTGAACAAATCATGCTGAAATCTGACGTGTGTGTATGGGTCCTAATAATAACTGATGACGTGTTTAACATTATTATTTATGCATAGTACTTATACATTATACTTGCATAATACTGAACAACAACAGTAGTTACTGTTTAATAATAACTAGACACTTTTTAATTAGTTGGTTGTTTAGGTTGTTCACAAAGTAACGACATGTATTTTAGAAATGTACAGAATTAAACAGTCTGACATATCTCCTTCTTTATAGCCATAAATAACAATGTTTTATACATTTTTTATTTGTTTACCTTTACATCAACATCTAAAATATAAGTCAAGGGTGTATAAAAGTTAAGGGAACTTTAATCGTCACTATCGTAAACAAAGACAGATAGAAAAACAGAGAGAGAGGGAAAAAAACGGACAATAAATAGGCATTCTCAATTTTTATACAAACAACGTATGCAGACAGTGACTTACAGAGACTGTTAACAGTCAGATTTCCAGGAATTAGGACATATTTCTAAATAGTTTACCATTTTATTATCGTTAGACCGAAGATAGTTTTTTGTACACTGAAATAACCAAGAAAGTCACTGATGATAAAGAAGGCAAATCAGGGGCGATGATGCCCTCACATTTACAAATGTGACTATGGCATTTGCCCATAGTGATGACTAGACACAGATATTGACACAAACACTTGGCAGTAGGCTGCCCGAGTAAAAATATGTATGGGCATTTTTGAAGTTCTGTAATAATTATTAATTAATTGCTTATTTTAAGAGCTAACCGCGCATGAATATCATTCCAGGATTTATTGCTATTCTGCGTCTGCAGCACAAAAAGCACAAACATCCACACCAAAATAAAGAAGACAAAAAGGCATTCACTGCATATGAAGATGGCACTAGTTTAAAATGTGTGTCTTTAGCTTTAGGTGTTATAGGATGAGATAAATAATAAGACAAGACCTTCCTGGATAGTTTAACACTCGGCTTACAACCCTCTGCCTGGTGATTTACATTATAATCACTAAAAAACTGTGTAAGGTGATGAACGTGGTCTGAGGACTGAGCGCTGCAACAAAACAGGCACCAACATCACCACCACCTCAACACAACACGCCCACACCTGCTGGAGGCATAACGTTATATTTTAGACTTGTAACAGGCTGTGCTGTTAACCTTAATAAAGCCATAGTAAACGCCACCTTTACACAACCTGCGGTTTCTCACTTTACTAACAATTAGCGCTGCTAGCCGATAACAGGCGTCCTTTCGTTAGCTAAACAAGCTAACTTTGGCTATACTGACTTTAGCTGAACTAGCTAAGTTTAGCTTTAATCTCCCTCTGAAACGTAAGACCATAAACAAATCTCTAAACGTCCATAATGTTCTTACCCGATGTGGCCATGGTGGAGGGCTGAACTCACACCCCCGTCAGAGACTGTTCTAGGCCAGCAGCGGGACACAGTGGGCAGCGTTTCTGTTATTATGCGCGCTTTGTGAGCAGCCTGGTCAAATGTCACCAACACACAGTGTGAACTCTAACTGATGATTTGGCGCCGCCTGCTGGTTTGATATCAAGTGCTTCGGACTTTAGCTGCATCTAACACATCGCTTCACGCTAGTGATGTGTTAGGCCAGAGGGGTAAAATTCAGGTCCAGAAAGTAAAAATCCTTCCCAGGATTTTGTTCCTACAGCTTGGCTTCTCTGGTTTAGATCAAACCACCAGCGGAGCTGTCCAGGCAGTTGGAACAAAATCCTGGGAAGGACTTTTTACTTTCTGGACCTGAATTCTACACCTCTGGATGCAACTAAAGTCTGAACCACTTGACAGCTGAATCATGAGCGCAACAACCACAACGTACTTATGTACATTATGTACCATTATGTACATAATATACATAACAAACTAGAAAATTTCATCATATCAGTCCAGTGCTATCATCACTTCATTGGCTGCCTGTTAAATTCCGTATTGATTATAAAATTCTTTTATTGACATATAAAGCCCTACATGGTCTTGCTCCTGAGTACCTGCAGGACCTTATTTCCCATTACGAGCCATCATGACCACTCAGATCCCAGAGTGCTGGCTTATTAAAAGTTCCTAGAATTCCTAAGGCTGCAGCTGGGGGAAGAGCTTTTTCTTAGAAAGCCCCCAAACTCTGGAATGATCGTCCAGAAACTGTTCAGGACTCAGACACAGTCTCAATCTTTAAAACTAGGCTGAAAACTCACTTGTTCAGTTTAGCTTTTGGTAGCTAATGTTCCCCCTTAGATAAAGGCAGCAGATCCAGGGGTCCATGGACACAGGGAATTATAGTAAACTGAGACGCTGGTGCTGTCGTCCCGCTGCTCGCACGCGGTCACTCAAGTTTGTGGACGGTGGAGCGGAGGGATGCCAAACTGTTTCAGAGTGCTCTCGTGTCTGTGTGTCCTTCTGGTTCTCTCCTGTTAGTTAAGCTGTCATAGTCAGATCTGCCAGAGTCGTTAGCCACACTCTGGAAATGTCCACATTCCCTGTTTTACGTACAAACAGACAGAATAAAACTAATTCCCTCTCCCTGCCTTTTTTCCGAGTATACAACTGCCCACATGTCCAGCCGGACACTGAAGGACGACTGACTGTTGAGCCCTCCTGCTGCCCACTTCAGACCAGCTGCCCACACCCCAGCTACTGCCACCTGCCTTGGACTAACTGCAAACCCTACGCTGATGTTCTCATAGACTCCTAGCTATTCCTAATACCAATATTACTGCTATTAATATTAGTAATATAATCACTTGTAGGTAGTTTGACCAGAGGAGGACGGGTCCCCCCTGGTGAGCCTGGTTCCTCCCAAGGTGTCTTCCTCAGTTCTGAGGGAGATTTTCCTTGCCCACTGTTGCCCCTGGCTTGCCCACCGGTTGGGTTTCTGTACATTCTTACAGTCCTGTTAAAACTTTGTCTTTTGCGAAATTCTGTAAAGCTTCTTTGTGACAACATCCGTTGTAAAAAGCGCTACAAATAAATTTGATTTGATTTGATTTAGCTCCTCCAATATGTTAGCGTTTACTGCAGAGAAAAAAAAAAATCAAGGCAGGTAAAATGTTAAGACACATAATTGTTTTGAAAGACATAGAAATAAAAGGGTAATTAGCAATGAGGACACTGGACTTAAACAGCCATCAAAATGCAAACTTATACAAGTCCCAGATTGCGTAGCGTAACAGTCTGTGTAAAACAATCTGTGTTTAGTTCTCACAGAATATCGTCATTACTAAATTATTCATAATGTATCATCATACAGATGATACAGAGGTCATACAGATGCATGTGTAAAAAAAGAAAAACAAAAACAAGGCACATACAGTATTCATACAGCCCATAGAGTAATGATGTTATGTTACTAATTTGTGGTTTTAGTTTGTAGAATTCTCATTGGAAATGAGTTTCTGTACATCTGCATACTACAGAAGCGAAAGGAACTATCCATGGAGCGAGAAGATCTCTCCTCAAGAGAGTGACTGCAAACAGTCTGAGAAACAACACAAATCAACAAACGTAAAATCAGAATATGAAAGATCATATTGGAAATGAAATCAAGTGAGATGAAAGACAGGAAACTGTAATGAAATGGTTTGCATACTCCCAGGTGTCTCTGATGCTTATGCAGTTTCCCTTTGACTTTCCCAAGAAATTACACATAATCTCTTTACTCTCCAAGTTGCAATGCTAAAATAAATACAAATATACTCACACCGCTATACATTTGAATTTATATCATGTCATTTTACACTACATATGAAATAATACATATAGATCCAGGACTAAGAACTGAAATTGTCAGGTTAAATGGGGAATCTACAAACGTAAACAGAATTTTCTTCTTAAGGATATATGAATACATTTTACATTACATATCCATTGTCCATTTTATCACCTCCAGCAGTGCTGGTAGAGTGTAATGCAACAGACAATAAGTGATTTTTTTAGATGCTACACACTTTAGCACTTGGTAGCCCCTCTCTGAGTTTTGCGTGATGTACTGCTGTTGTTTCTAGATGCTTCCATTTCCCATTAATAGCACTTACTGTTGAGCAGGGCTGATCTAGCCAAGCAGCACCATGTTTACAGTCACTGAGTTCTTTAGTACTCATTGTACTGCCAGTGTTTGTCTATGAAGATTGCAGTGTTACGTGCTTACACACCTGTTAGCAATGGGAGTTGGTGCAACACCTGACCTCAATAAATAGGAGGGGTGTCCACATACCATATAGTAGCCATATAGTGTGTGATGTAAATGTGACTGAGGAAATGCACTGTAAATTAGGACACAGACACATTGTTGGTTGGTCTAAAGTTTTTAATAATTCTATAAAATAAGCTGTCTTCAAAAGCAAAGATAAAAAGGCCTTAAAATACCCCCTCCCCACAACATAGTACAAAGTCCATTTTTTTGTAAATATTTAAAAGTACAAACATTTTACTAAACAACAAATCTACGAGTTATTGCACATCTCTTGTTTTCCTCTTCCTTATCTTTAAATACAATGGAGTATTTTTATTGACTGGCTTGCCATTAAGACAAAATGCAAGTAAGACTTTATTATTTTTTTTTAGATCATTGCATTAAACAGCCTGCACCATGTAGCACACCAGCCACTTCATTTTGAACCATAAGCAAGCCACTTCTTAACATAAACTTTCATCTTACAAATATTTATCACAATTTATTGTTTTTTAAATAATAAATAAGTGCAGATTGAACATACAACACACAGTACAAGTATGTGTTTTTTTTTTTTGGAGTAAATTTGCTTGAATGAAGTATAGAGAAGGTATGTCTATGGGACTCTTTACCAGCCATAAAATATAAAAATGTACAGCTATTTTTGAAAGTTTTTGTACATACACAGATTCTCAGTTAAATCACACACGTGAAATGTTTTGGCAGGAGTAACGCTTAAACATGAGGGAGATAAAAGACTCCGTACACACTAAGATGTACATATAGCACTGACCCACACTCTTACCCCAGTTATCCCAAAAGCATTGTAGTGTTAAAAGTCATCAACACAATCAGAGAGAGCTTTCAAAGCTCTACTGACATACAATGACATTTGTGCTACAGCTCTTTGGAGGAACCAGGCTCTGAACAGTATATCCCTTCATGCTGGTCTGAGCATCGCCTGGCTCGCGCCAGCAAAGTCTGACAAGCGGCGTATGATGGGGAAGAAAGAGGGAGAAAGCTGGAGAGGACTGTGCTGATGTCTACTTGTCGATGAGACCTGCCTCTTTAATCTTAGTGTAGAAGAACTTCTCCAGCAAGTTGGCGCACTTGTAGTACTCACTCTCAGGAGGATTGTACTCCCGACAGTTAGTGAAGATCCGCTGCATGTCTGCCATGAACAGCTTCCTAGTGGTGTAGTATCGACTCTTCAGACGCTCGCTCATGGTCTTCAGGTCTACACACATGCACAAACACAAACATGTCATTCTTTGACCATTGCTTTAAAGGAATAGTTTGGCAGAAAAAAAAAAAAAAAAATCAACATTATATAATTTTTTGACTTATTCCAAATTCAGTTGATCAGCAAAGACATGCTTGGTGTCCAATGTTTGCTTCTTTAGTTTAGTACAGGAGCTGCCAGTTTTAGTCAGTTAGTGCTAACAGACATTGGGGAAAAATTCAGCAAAATCCATTTTGATAAATGCACACAATATTTGCTTCAAGTGACATCAATAAGCTATGCAAATTTAAAAAGAGCTGCATCTTAAATAAACCTACAAAAATGAGATTTTCCGTTCTATTTTGTAAAAACAGAACAACAGAATCCATCCACACTCTGGTACATAAGCAGTGCTGCCTTACAGATACACACACACACGCAACCTGTGACTTTTGGCAATGAACTACAAACTAGCAAGCGAGATGGTCAGTAAGGTTGCCATGCAAAATCTTTGTGTATGTGGTGATCATTTTTAGCGGATGATTACAAGGAAGGTGTTCAATAGGACATCCTAATATTTAAGGAGGATTGTAAAATTTTAACAAGCAGCTAATTTCAGCTTTGTGCTTACAGATGGTTCAGGAGGCCAACTGATGCTTTTTCATGTGTATATTCTGGATCAAACATGTAGCATTGAGGCTCACGTGTGCAGAAAAATGTGAAACACTACAGGTTTTTTTAAATACACTCCCTTAGCTTCTCTACCTGCATTACCCTACAGTGTGTCTATACTGTGAATTCCTTGCTCATCTTGTGTGGAATGATACCAAATTCTGCTCCGGAACGAAGTGGTTCTCTTCCTTTAGCTGCACAGATATTGCTGGGCAGGTATTTGTGGAAATGGTTTGGGTGACTCTTGACCTTATGTGTTTGTTAGCAACATTAGCTTTGCTGTTCCATTTCTAAACAAAAGAAGCAAAATCTCGACACCAAACATTTCTTGGCTGATTAATGTAAATTTAATTTGAACTACTACAGCTGAACTATTCCTTTAAGATGGTGTGGCATGGTGTGGCTGCTAATCCAAATCAAGAACTCTCACAACCCTGGTCGTGTACCTGTGTCTATTTCCCATTGCACAAAAGAACTGTGAACCTAGGCAGGGTTCTCTGGAGGCTGTGAAGTAGTCAGATAATTTCTCAAGCGACACTACTGTTAACAAGAAACAAAAGTTTTAACAATGGAGGAACTTCAAATGCTGATTTATGTTTTTAATAGCTACACACAGTGATTTTCTTACTGTTTGTACTGGATATCTGACTCGAATCAGGACGTGTGATGATTCTGTTCCGAATGCGTTTGACCAATCAATGGTCTACATTACTTCTAGCTCCACCCATAATTCTCAGTTTGGTACACCTGATATCATAGCAAGACACCAAATTTGGTACCAAAATCAGTCCAGGTACAGCTCACTTGGCAGTTGATACCAGAGTATGTGAGTGGTGCCAAGTTGAAGCAGAGTGGCGAGTAGAGCAGAGAGATTTTGAGTATTAAGCAAACGTATTACTGGAAATTCTCACCGATAGCAGTGGAGTTTTACCGATATTACACTCTCAATTAGATGTATGTCACACATTTTGCTGCACGAATGATTGTCTATTTGTTTACTCTCAGCAGTTTTCTGGCTGTTTTTTCATCAATCATCTGGAGTGGGTTTGCTCTGATATGTGACTCACTTTCCTGTTCTGTTCCTGCCCTCATCCTATCTCTGTTACTCTGGCTTTTGTTTTTTTTGGTTTCTGTCTCCTCCCTGGTTCCGCCCCCTTACCCTCTCCACCTGTATTTAGTCTGTAAACATGCCCTCGTGTCACTACTCCTAGGTGCCTCATGTTTGTTCTTAGTGTATTTATACCCCTGTGTTGCCACAGTGTCTCTGTCTTGTATTGCCTAATGTGACTGTGCTCCTCATTTGTATACTGAATAAAAATCTACATGCAGCACTTTTCATTGAATCAATTTGAATGAAATCCCACCAAAAAAGGGAGCCGTTACGACCATCATCTAATCGCCCTTTAGCTTTTTGATACATTTCTAAGAAAAACACAGCACCATGAGTGCTTTGAACATAAGTGTTATATTTTTGTTTAGTATTTCTTTTTTTTTGCAAGTTTTAGTTTCAGTTCAGTTTTGACATTGATGTTTCATTCTAGTTCTCTGGTATTCTTTGTTCAGCGGAATAACTAGGATCTCATGGGCCCCAGCACAAAAACAACGAATGTCTCCATGTCTCCTCCTCTCCACCCTACAAAAATGACTTTTGCTCAATCAAAAAATTCATTTGCTTGTGTATTTGGTGTATTTATGTCTCAAATGAGTCGATGTTCTCAAGGCATGCCAGTTCACCCTCTAGAATCTAGAATATAATATATTCAGTTTGCTATATAACTGTTTATAAATACAGATAAAGAAAAATATAATAAAAATGTGTTATTTGGCTGCAAAGTTATTATGTAGATTAGATGAATACAGAGGAACAAGGCTTTTTTCCTTCTCATGGCAACGCCAGTTTTAATTAATTTAATTTAAAAAGGATTGATTAGATAGATAGTTTGATTAAACTAGGTACTGGAAAGTGACTGTAAATACTATCCAGTACATGGTTTAATAAATGTAAATTTCATCCAGGAGAGATTTAGAAAATGGTTTAGCTGCCACACACAATCAGAATGGATTTTTTTGTTTACTTACTGCCCAGGTAACTTAACATATCATTTTCTTAATTTGCCTGTTATTGTTTACAATAAGAAGTGATTCCAGGCTTAAAATGTATGTCATGTATAAGAGTTCCATAATCAGCTCAGTCACATTACATTCCAGTGTTAATAATGCTCCATTACATGCACTGATAGTAATAAAGGTTCTGTGCATCAAGATACAAACAATGTAAATGCACCCATAAAGACACAGTGGTTTTAAGGTCCAATTGTGTACCTTGAATAAGGTTTTCTTATTGTTAAAGTGTATATATTGATCTTTTAATAATCTAATGTTTTACAGTAGAACAAAGGCTGGAGACGAGACAGGGTGTGTGGAGTCAATGAACCTTAGAAAATATTATTTCAGTGGGTTAGATACAATTGATACAATTGGGTTTCCTTGACCAAAGATTCTCAGATGTGGGCACTACATGAGACAGTAGGTGGGACAGTGTAAGACAGGATGTGGGATAGTGTGGGATGAGGTGTGACAGAATACAAATACAGGGTTGGGATGGAACAGGATTCAAGCACTGGGAATACATATTCAGAACACAGAAATTCAGGATCTGTTACATTTTATAAATGTAGTGTTCAGACGGCGTCTACTCCACTTTTAGAATACTTACCCATTAAATAAAAAGTACACCTTTTAAAGAAACACCATCTTGCATTCTTGTTTATTAAATATTTTAAAATCGGCACATGGCAGCAAACACACTCTTGTCACTGGGGTAGGACCCTCAAGGGTACATCTCAGTACCTTTAGCCAGGGAACATAATTGTATCATAATCCATTGAAATTATATTTTCTAAATAGCATTGACTCCACACACCCTGTCTCGTCTCCAGCCTTTTTATGTGACAGTTTCGTACCTATTTTTCTGAGTGATATGATACTTGAACAAATTAAGGTAAAGCTCATCATTTAAATGTATTCTGTTGTATGATGCAATGTTTGTGTTCCTATGTAGTCTGTAATCTCTATAAAAATATTCATTTAAAAACAAAAACTTGAACTGGCCTGAGCTGAAACTACAAATATCAGAAAAAGGTAGGCCTTCTACATGATTGTGATGATTTCTGTTGGGTTTTGTTTGTAATCAGATGTAAGTTGGGTATGTTAGGTAGCAAACCAGGACAATTTTTGCAAGCAGTCTGAAAATGAATAACAGAGATGATGTCAGATGGTACTGAATTACTGTGATATTTCCTGACACAGGAAAATAGTCTACAGGAGTAGCAGTGAGTTAAGACATCTGGTGAGTAGATGAGGCTGAGTGACCTGTTGCTCTCTCTTGCTGTAATAGCACACTCTCTCTTTCCCTCTCAGCTTCTCCTTTCTCTCCTCCTCTTATCCATTTGCAAAGTTGTGAGCACAAACTGTGATGCTGTGTTAACTAACCAATCTAGTTGAACTGCACATCTCTGATTTCATACTGTAGCGTCGGTGGAGATGCGTGGAGCCTGTGGTGGACGCTACAACATCCTGTAGTGTGCATAGACTGCATTGTTTAAAATGACCAGTCGCATACGAGAGTAGGGGTCCGAAAGGTGGGGGTGTTTTTTCACATATTAGTGGATGTGCTTGCGCTGTGCCCTAGTTTAGTTAATCTTTTACGCAACTGACAGGTCAGACTACTGGACTGAAAATTTCTGGGCAGTCTGAGTCAATAAGAAAAATTCCCCAACCCCCGAGTTACACCACTGCCTTTATTCAATATGAATATCTCTGCACTGCTTACTTCAATCAACTATATTAACCTTGGATGGCAATAAAACCAACTTGAAGCCGGCCGTTTTGTCTACTTTGTGACAATAACCGTACTGCACTGCCCAGTGGAAAAATTTGCATTATATCATATATTTAGACAATTTCAACACAGTTTTAAAGTTTGAAACCTAAAGTTCCTCCAGAACCAGAGAATCTTTGGACCAAAAATAAAAAAACTATTTTATACTCATGTACGTCTTGCTAGTCAGTTATTTATATTTAGGTGTGCTTACACAGAGAAGACCTTAATATAGGCAATTCCTGCATTTGTAGGCTCTATACTCAACCAGGATTACAAAACACTGGTACTGTACATAATGCATCCCATGCATGGGGATAATACTGCAAAAAAATAAAAAAATACTGAAATGAGGCATACCCATAGGAAAGCGAATGACTTGGTAATAACCAGGTGCTTCATTCTTCTTTACGGGCTCCATGAAAGGCCATGCGTTCTGGTGTGACTGGAAAGCGAAGAAGTACGCATACAAAAGCTTCACTGGAGAAATCCTCACACAACCCATTTAAAAATGGTCAAACATAGTGCAGTGCTGTACCTTCACTTGTTGCAAAATGGTCTTTAAAGTGCTATATAGCTGATCTGGATCTTTCATCTCTTTGCTGTAGCAAACAAAAACAGATGTTTCAGACATTTCTGTGCAAACACACATTGCAAATCAGAGAAATGTTCTGATACAGATTTTTACTGATATAAAATTTTTTCACCCTTTCCCCATAGGTTTCCAGCCTGTCTCACCTTAAAAAAAGAAAGACAGAAATTAATTAACAGAAAAAAGAGGACATAAAACTGCCATTACACTGTATTTATGCCAAAGTAGGAACATACGTATGCCTGGAATGCTCTCGATTGGAATCTGGCGAACACCCTCCTTAAAACAGGAGAGGCCAGGATACACCTTGCGTATCTGTGCTTGCTTCCTCTCGATCAGCTTCTTAATGATCTACGAAAGTTATACCATGAAAAAAAGTTACAATTAATTCAAACAGAAAAAGATGGCAAACTTAGCAGCTTAACTTTTTAATAGGGTCTCACCTTCTTTGTTAATTTCCTAAGAACCACAACAAGCACGTGTTCAATATAGTGAGTGAATCAAGTATTCAGACACTTGTTTTTGTTATTTAATAAACTTCTAGTGTGTACAACTACTTCAAATTTACATACATTACGCCTTTTGACTTTGTACTTGTACAAATTTAACAAAAAGTATGTACACATAAGCATAAACCAAGATGTGTTTAAATAAATCATTTAGACACCACAAATGAATAATATTAGTACTTTGCTGTAAAACCATTGTTGGCAATTACAGCTTCAAGGCAGACTTTGAGAAGTAATTAACCCATTGCAGCACTGTGGATCAATTTTGACCAGCTTCTCTGGGCAAACAGTCTTCAGTTCCCCAAGGTCATGAGGATCCCTCTAATGGAACTCAAAATTCTTCATAAATTGTCCGTTCTTGAGTTATTTTGGCGTATGTATTGAGTTGTTCTTGTCTAAATTTCCATCGTTCAGTTTCTTTGCTAACTGTTGTCTGTGTAACTGTTGTTCCTTCTGTATTAAGCTCATCCTGCACCTCTTTTTGAGTAAATACTGGTTTCACTCTTTCTGACTTTATCATTGCCCTTATTCATCAAATCTGCACACAAATCTGATTGTAAAATGTGCGCACGCAGATTTCACTGACAATTTTATTATTCACCTATTTTATTCGTGTGTGCCTATATGACCAAGCTTATGTCTTATGTTTAGTGTGTGTAAATTTGAGCGCAATAGTTTAAAACTTGAAAAAAATTGATTTAAGGCTAATTGACCCCAAATATTTTCAATATGATGTACAACAATGCCAAACAAAACAACATAAGTGTCTGAATACTTGCTTCCTGTGTATCTTCTTATGTTAATAGCTCTCACTACTGTTAAACTAAGTAAATCTCTCTAATTCCAAGTCTAAATCTAACAGCCATATGAAGTCCAAGCAAACCACAAACTAAACTAATAAAAAATTTAAATTAAACTAATGAAAGAAAAAAAAAAACAGAGAATGTTAATATCTTAGCTTTTCTAGTTTTAAAAACAAAGACACAGACCTTTTAATTTGTATTCCCCACAAGTTTAGAAACGCAAGCATGTACATGCACAGGCATGCATAGGTACACACCTCTTTCTGTTGCTTAATGATGACTGAAAACTCTGTATAGGGGATGCTGGGGTTCAGTTCACAGCCCATGAGTGTGGCTCCCTCATAGTCTTTAATGTAGCCTACATATTTGGCCTTAGGTACCTTAATGTCTTTAGAGAAACCCTACAGCAGAAAAAGGAGATATGAAGATTAGCCATCACTAGTTAACACAAACCTTATAACAATTGACATTTAACCTCGTCATATTTTGGTTTAGGTTTTACATTAGAAACAGAGAATTATGTTGGGCCTCTTGCTGAAGTATGTTAACCCCTTAAATTTGCAGACATATTACATCTTAAGGCCCACAATTCAGTAATTACTCTACTACTCTCAATTCACATTATAAAGAGACACAGACAACCTTGACAAAATACATCTGTTTTCAAGCACTACAATTAAGGCTGTAAAACTATAAAAATAATTAAACACCATTAATCACATCATGTTGCATATTTAAGTGTAATTCATTACAACTGTTTTATTCACTTAAATTTAAGCTGTTTTTCTTTCATCTAAAAAGCATTGCATTTTATTATAGCTATATGAGTGGACAAAATAAGCATCAGAATGCATTCATTACTTTCAATAATTACATTATTTCCAGCATGTGAACATGTAGTAGATACGTGCCAATATGGCTTTAAAAGCCCTTTAAAAGCTTAACTGGAATGGCAATTATGGATTCTATCCACAGCTGGGCTTCACCTTGACTAATAGTGTAAAATTTGTGATCTTATTAAGTTACTGTTAATACCTTACAATATTTTCAGAAAAACACACAGTTAACTTTAACAGTTAACAAGCCGCAGAAGCTTGGGCTGTCTGTAAACTCTTCAGCATAACAGTAGTAATAAATCAATTCTTTATTAAGCATATTTACTTACTTTTACAACAGTAGAGTTTTGGAGGGATAATCTTGCTTGTTAGGCTGGATGTTTGCATTTTACATAGAGATACTCCAATATTACATTTGTTATCAGTAATATATACCAAAGCTCAAGTGTGTGCTATTGCCAAGCACCGTAAATACCAGATGACTGAAGTCAATCAAGAGAATGTGTTGTCCTAATTATTACAGCCCATCAAAAATAACTAAGCTCAAGCTACTTAAGAAATGCCTCATTTTACAACACTGCATGAGACGAAAAGTAATATAGCATAATGGTACCAGTACTGCAAAATATGCCTGACACCACTGATGAACTTTAGTGTCAACTTTGTAGACAATAGCAGTATTGGTACTGGTATCAGTGCCACTGTAATTTATACCTATATAAAGGGTTTTTACACACTAACCTGCTTCTTGAAGTACCCAATAGCATATTCATCAGCATATGTGAGGAAGTTGAGGATCTCATGTTTGATGTGATACTCTTTTAGGTGGTTCATCAGGTGAGTTCCATAACCCTGAGAGAAACCAGAGTGGCTAGTATTAAAACAGCTCTTCATTACTTCCAAACATTTGCCATCAAGCTGTCCACTCCTGTGACAGTAGGCTGAAGTTCAGCTGTAAGATCAACCTTTTTTTAATCACTGAAATGGCAATTTGAAGGTGTGCAATTTTCAAATGGCAAGACTTGCTATTTTAATTATAATAATAATAATTAAAAGAAAATAATGTAATTATAATAATAATAATTCTGCATTATCAACAACCTTGAAAGATCATGTGACAAGGAATGTACATGTGAAAAGGAGTACATTCAGGCTAAACACCAATGACATATTACATCGCAAATTTTGCCATGGCTTTCTATGCTTTCTGTATTGATCAGATGCTAACATACATTCTTAAGAGGCAGTTTCTATCAATAAATCCACACATTGCTTCAGGTCAGGTATTTTAGAGGATTTCTGGTGCCTCAGAACTATTCTTGAAGCTAATGCTAGGTCTGTGGTCAGAATTACGTATTTGCCCTTGGTTAAATTTTTCACAGTCTCTCTATTGCCACTGCGGACAAGACACAACTGTGGGTAAACTTGCAAGACTTTCCCAATCCAACTTCCCAACATATGCAATAATCCCTCCCAGAAAGGTAGTAAAAATGCACATGAATGTAAATAAAAGGAAGCATTCACAACAAGACATGTTGTAATCTAAAACATATATGTGAGGTATACTTCAGTCCTTTTGGTATTTCCAACAGAGATCATTATCTAAGTGGTGAAATTTAACCTAATAACTCCAAGCTTGTGTACTGCCTGTAACTGAATTAGACCAGTCAGAAACAACCCAACAACCACATGTACGTGACAACACAACCACAGCTAACTGGCACTCTGCGCCTCAAGGATGAAAAAGTGGATGCACTGGTCTTGTTAGCAAAAAATAGCCCTGGACTTTAATTTACAAATTGCCATTTAAATCAGTCACTTTTGAAAAATCGCAATTACGTAATTTCCCCAAAACATTCAGACTATGAAGCTTATCAGCATGAGCTCAGGATTGAACAAATAGTTTTTTTGTGTAGTGTTTTGCCTTAGAACACCAGTCCAATAACCGCAAATATTAAAACATCTGCTTTAAATGGTGAGCACAGAGTGCGAGTATCTCAGCTGAAACGACTTCCCTATCAAGGACAGTAATGATGGACAAAGCGTGGTAGATCCAGCAGTAACAGTGTGCGGATATTGTTCAACGACTGAGCCCTGTAAGAAAATCCCCTCTCTCACTCTCTCACAGAGTCACACTTTACATATAAACACAGAATTGTGTTGTAAATGAATGTGTGATCATTTTCTTTCATTTTATTAAGTAGCTTTACACTCGACAGATTTGTTTGTTTATTGTTGTGAGCCTTAATAACACACGTTGGCCAAAAACACGTGCAACATAAAAAATATTGATCTTGCACTTTCTTCACATTATTTTCTTTATTTTATTTCTTAAACAATAAATACCTTGTCATAGTTAAACAATCACTGTTGTCTTTTCAGGTAATCTTGACTTTGTTTACATCATGTTCTCAACATATCTATGAAATTCCTCTATAACAGATTAGACCAAAGTGTGAGGTGACTATATCTTACCTTCACCTGTTCGTTGGAGGTTACAGCACAAAAAACGATCTCAGTGAAGCCCTGAGACGGAAACATCCGGAAGCAGATACCTCCAATCACACGGCCATCTTTGATTAGAGACAGCGTTTTGTGCTTCCTGTGTGAAAAGGAAGTGGACCATTACTAACCAACTTGAGAAGCCTTACAATCCAGCCCTTCTTATAAATAACTAGTTACTGGACCACTTACAGAAGGTTCCTGTGGTTTATTAGGTTTAATATTCAGGTGGTGTTTGTAATACATTAGTAATAATACTCAAACAATTAAAATGATTTGAATGATGAAGACAAAAAAAAAAAAAAAAAAAAACAACAATCTGCCACAGCAATCAGTGCAAATACCTTCAAACAGTTAAAGCTGCTAAAGTTTCTGAAGTGAGTTCTGTTCTGACACATTCACGTGTTACGGTTTCTTTAGCTCTGAATCTGTAGTTATAGAACGGATTGTTTCAGTTTGGAAATAAGACTGAGGCGAATTTAAAGTTATTATAAAATACTCTACATACAAATTTGACTGCCCACATAAATTATGTTTCTAATTTTGCCAGTTTTTGTTTAATTTTTTTCTAATTGCTACACTGATACATCTGAAATTGTCCGTCTGCTTCTGACTTTTGGCACTTTTTAACAGGGGTTGGGTCATAGAAAGGGGCATTCACCTGCACTTTCTGTTGGTCATCTGATTTGGAGTGACCTCTGAACACGTAGCCACAACCACTCTGAGAGCTGTGACCTGCCTCGAACATGGCAGAGTACTTCGTACTCAGCGTAGTATTGCCAGAGAGGATTGCACAGATATGTCCAACCTTATGAGCAGTGTTTAACATATTTGTTAATGTAATACACATTCAGGGTCCTGTGTTAAGCTGTGTGAAATTGGAAACTGAAGTATACTAGGTAAACTTAGCTGATCGCAGCTGCTAGCACTAGTCTAGTGTAGCACTGCCTGCTAAATGCTAACTAGATGAGCTTTGCAGCTGTTTACATCGGGGTTTATTAGCCCTGCTTCTAAGATCTACAGCTCAGAATGGATTCAAAAATTCCTTACCTTAAAACATCTGATCTAGCTCATCAGCTGATTGTCAAGCCATTCATGAGCTGGATCAGATGTACTGGGTCAGGAAATCAATGAATCTGCAGTGCTGTGGGATCGAGAGAAATAATGCAACACTAACCTAAACATAGTGAAGAGTGGAAAATACCACTGATTACTGCTAGCTATGAGTTACTACTGCCATGAAATGGTTGATAGACAGTAATGTTTAATCACTACAAAAGGAATCAAGTCAACTTGTCACTGAAACTAGGCTCTTATCTCAGCACACCAGTTTACAGAATGTTGCTGCTCCAAATCACCATCTTTGCATTAATACAGTGAAATAACAGCAATTTAGCTATATCAAGTTATATTGTTTTACGCAGGTTGACACAGGACCCATAAACGTGTGTAACATATGATAAACATCTTTCATAATGTCAGACATCCTAAGTAAAACACTGCACAGTGTGTTCTGCCACGCTGAGCACATATGTATTCAGAAGGCTTATAACTCCAAATCAATTGACCAAAAGCATGTGCAGGTGAATGCCCTCTTCTAAAATCAATCCGTGGTTAAAAAGTGCCAAAAGTCAGAAGCAAAGCAGAGATTTCAGAAGCAAAAGAACAATTCCAGAACCAAAAATATATCAGCAAAAAGAAAAAAATTAAAGCAAGAAGTGACAAAATGAATAATATATTTATATCAGAATTAGTGAAAATGAGTACTGTTTTGAAAAGTTTGATTTAACTTTCCTTATTTGTACAGATACCTACAGATCAAACAAACAATGCAATACAGCACAATCACAATAAATAAAATCAACTGTTATATGCATTACAATGGAATACAGGTCTGGTACACTGCAATGCTGAACACTACCACTGACCCACATGTGCTGTGCTGTACAAACCAGCATGTGTGAAACCCCTTACATGCAGTGCAAAAATGTACCAACATATCCAGACTAAAACAAGGATAACACTAAAAATTCTCACCTACCTACTGTAACGATTGCCTACATGTATTGTACTACTGCGCATGCGTGGGGGAGTTGTAGCCCCTCCGTGCAAGATGGTGAGCTGCTGTAGCACAGCCTCCGGTCTGCTGTCTCTATCCTCTAAGTTATCTGGACGGTGATGGTGAGACCTATCATTAAATGCGTCTTTTGCCTCGCATGGAGTGTATTCCTGTCTGTGTGCCTCCAAGGAAGCCGGGAATCCTTGCTGGCTCTTCTACCACACGCTCCCCCCTTTTTTTCACGATTACACTATGCACAAATTTAAAAAGCCCACAGAACAGAAGCATATCTAAAATGGTGCATGCCTTTATTTTATGTCCAGCAGGCTATATTCCCAGGGCCCTATGCTTACTCATTTTCTAGGAAACAACTATGTTCCCATAGCTTCAGTTTCAGCCGCATGTTGCCTCAATGTTTCGTTAACATGATAATAAGGTCAATATCCATATTTCTGACATATCTGCAAAAGCACATATTCCAGCAGTTTGATAAATTAACTAACCATCTCACTGAGGCTAATCTAGGTAAAGGCAAGCGTGTTCCTCCTTAAGACTCCATTCCTTGTTGTCCTCTGTATGATCAAAGTAAATGTTTCCACATGAAATACTGCCATGTAAAGAAGCAGAAATGTTTGAGTATGTGAGAAAACAGAGTAAAGCTTATTAACTTATCAGAGTATGTTATGCTTTATGTTAGCACCAGTAGTGGTAGCAGAACATGGAAATGACTAAACAGAACAAAAACCCCAGCGCTGCTATGGAAGAGTGGTGCTTTGCGTTAGGACGATTCCAATCGTGCACCTCTAGTCAGCACATATGATCTAAAAACAAAAAGGGAAGCAAAAAAGAGGATGGTAGAGTTCAAAGATCTTCAGTGGCAAAAGGTAAGAGACATACGGGTCAAAGACGAGGCGTGTGATGTATTCTTTGGGCATGCGGGGCAGCTGATGGGAGAAGACATTCTGAAGGCCCACCAGCCACATCAGGATCTTCTTGTTGGGCTTCTGGTTGAGGGAGTTGCCGATGACGTGGAATTCAATCACACCTCGTCTCTCTTCTAACCGTGCAGCTTCGTCTCGTGCTGAGTGGGCTGAGAGGAGACTGGTCTGAGAGACGCAAAGAAAGAGAAACAATAATATGGTCAGTTGAAACTATTTTTGTGCCTTCTACACAACTAAAGCATTGGGTACACTACATGACAAAGTCTTAACAGATTATAAAAAGACTTGTGTGAACTCTGGCTAACTCTCTGCATTCCTCTCATTATTTAGGAGACCCAAATAAACCAATGTGGAGCTGCTCACTGCTGTGGTTTTCTCGGCACTGATGCAGCACAGTATAAAAGCAGCAGGTTGAACGTTTAATTGAGGCTCATGGATTTGAAAATGTGATTAATGTGGTATTTTTTAGAGTTTTACAAGGTACATAAACTCTTAAACTCAGCTCAGCACATTTTGTTGTTGTTTACTTGCTATATTTTCTTCTTTCACACTCTCAGTTTTCATTGGCTGTCGCAGGAGTCTGTTCAGACTGAACTGTTGACCAGTTTACACTACTAGATTACGCCCATAGCTGGGTCAAAAAAATGTCTGATATACTCCGACAAGTCTGAAACGCAATCAGAGGGCCAAAAGTCTGCACCCCTCACACACTACTTGATTCTCTCTCCAACAGTCAAATCCGACTGACCCAAAAATCTGCAGACTAGAGCCAACTAGCTCAGACTCGGCCAGGCTGTGAATCAGGGCTAAAATTGGGGTAAAAGTCATGTAGTGTAGCCCGGCTTAACATGTAAAAGGCACAGCTGTGTTTGGATTCATGTTCTTGACAGGGATTATTGCGATTTTCAAACATCTCTTATTAGTTTTGTTATAAGTGTCTTATCTTCTTCTAAAAAAAATGTACATACATTACATATTTCATCTATGAATTCTTTTTCATTGCTTGTCCAATATAAAGAATATACGTTGTCCTCATGTTCAGACTAGAGCTATTAAATGATTATAATAATTTATTATATTATTTGTGTACAATTTAGTACAATTTATGCTTAGATTTAACTGTCAAGAGAGTTGTTTCTCTTTAAACAGCAGAGCATTTTGTCATATCTGTATAACTGTCCAGGACAGTCTTCTTTGATGCTACAACGGCAGGCTACAATCGCAGATCCTATCATAGCTATACAGAACACACCAGCAGCTAGGCTTCAGCCTGCAGTACTACAGATGATTCCAAGGGTCAATTTAGAAAAATTTTAATAATAATTTAGCATGTCACACATTATGTATCAACACTGACATGTCAAGTTCAAACTAAATTTTCAATATCATGAAATCCTTAATAAAAGCTGTTACTGTTTTTATTGGATGAACAAAGGGTAGTTCAAATAGGTGTTTAAGCTCATTTAACAAGGACATTCATTTTACTTTTATCTGGAAAAAGATGTCAGTTAGCCTAAAAATGTATACAAGCTATAACTGTATGATCCCACTATCCTTCTAACCCTTCTGTCCATTTTGGTATGTGGGATATCTGGTCTTCTACTAAACTCCCACTGTTCTTTGTCAACACAGTGAAGACTCTTGACCATGGATCATCATATTTAGGTCATATTTAGGAAGTGTACTTCAGGCTTTTCTAGAATCTTACAGAACCACACAGACTCTTACCTCTGGTCCCAGCATGGCAGTAGGGTCTGTAATTGTGGACATGACTTCATTTATCAGCTCCATTGGAATGTCACCAATGACCCGTGCTTTCTTAGTGTCTTCATGAGACAAAGGCTCAGAGGACTTTCGCTTCTCTCCACCTTCAAATGCACACAAGAAACATGTAGCTTGCAATGTGCTAACGTGCATTTGAATACAGCACAGTCACTGTAGGGTCACATTTGCTCTGACTGCAACATGATATTAGAACATGCCTAAAACCTACCTAAGCCACAGCTGACAATATCACTTGGCACTATCACAACATTGTCAAAGTCTTCTTATGTTAGCTAACTCATGTTCTGAGTGGTGGTTTGATTTTACTTACTTAGGCTGGGTTCCAGAGCAGATGCTGTTTTGCGTGCTGGGCTCACACTGCCTCCCCCTGACAACTCCACAGGAGAGGAACTGTTGGTGTAATACAGTGGCCTAGCCACTTGAGGTGCACTGATAACTACACCAGTCAAACAGAGATAGAAAGAACACCGCCAGTCAGAAGACTCTATTCAGTCCTTCTAGGACTTTGCAATCACACATTCACACAAATTCAAGTCCTGCCACTTTTGCAAGGACTTGTGTCCAGGTATGTTGTCCAATCACCACATTCTTGCTATACCTTATCAGTAAAAAAGTATTCAGACAGCTCTTGTAATGTGTGAATTGAGCCACTTTAAGGTGCACCCACTGCTGATACAGGCGTTCAAGTTGCACAAAAACAACTTGTATTAATGTCAATGGAAAAGCACTGTCAACAGAACAGCATGCATGGAAGCAGCCACACATCAGATTGAGTGGCGATTGTGATCCAGAATTAATCAGCTAACATCAACACCTGTCCTCACTAACGCTCTTTTGGCTGAATGCAATCTAATCTTCACAGCAATGTTCAAATATTTAAAGTCTTCCCCAAAGACTAGTGGCTTCTACTACAGCAAACGAGGACAAACTCCCTTTTAACATTTACGAGTCTACTGATACCTAGTTAATACCTGTTCAGTGTTTTGTCTGATTCTCTGTGCTGTGATTCCCATTTTTGTAAAGCTGCTTTGTGACAACATCAGTTGTAAAAAGCGCTATATAAATAAATTTGATTTGATTTGATTTGATTTAATACCCAGGTGTCTACAAACTTATGCACATATAGCATATAAGTGCTTTCACAGTTAATGTAGCATGCATCTTTTGTGTCCCATGCCTTGTGCCATTTAGACTGAGCTGGGAGGGGAGGGGGCATATAATCGATAATCTCACTTTATAATCACAAGAAAATACTGTTCTGATTATTTTTAGATACTGCACAGGCCTAGTTCAGCACCACAAAGTGCTACTGGACGTTGTACCAAAATAAGTTTGAGAGCGCTTTGTTTTACTTCTTGTCCTCATCTTTCCAGTATATTTCTCTGTTGAAATGTGCGTATCTTGTATAGACACTGTTTTGTTACACCATTTCAGTATGACATATTGAACTCTGAATACTGAAAACAAACTTGAGAGTTTACAGTATTAAACAATATTAAAATATTTTTAAATCAAATTTGTATGCACTCATTCCTCAGACGTACGCTTAATTAATGATTTGTTTCTCCCTTGTTTTAGGAGCTAATTAGGCTACATTCAAACCAAGAAGAAGAAATACATCAGACTCACAATTATGGCAAGCCACGCAGCCCACCCCACAAAAAAAAAAGAAAAAGCAGATGGTACGTTTTATGGAATGCTCTTTTCCTTTTTTGCCAATGGGAGCTTAAACCAGAAAACTTTGAAGATTCACAAGCATTTTGAAAAAAGTTATTATAAGTGCTCCATCTAAATATAAGAGTTTGACCAAAGCATGGCTATTGTTAAGGATTCATTGTGCAGGAAAACATACCAACATTTTAAATCAAAACTACCTCGAGGGATCTGTCCACCTGACGAGCCAACCATGAAGTCTTCGCTCCAGATAGGAGAATTGGGACTGTACACCTCCTCCTCCAGCATGGATAAGAACCTAAAAACACACAGACAACAAAAAACAGACACATCACACATTCACAGCAGTGTGTATGCTTACATGTTGTATAATGTGAGTGTGTTTTCTCACTTAGGGAAATGAGTGAGGATGAGTGTTCGCTTCTCAGGAGGCAGTTTGTCTTTCTCCTGTCTGGCCTGCTCCAGCAGCTGTTTCCTCATGACGGTGAAGACAGAGCGCAGGAGAGTGCGGCCAAATATCTGCGTGGCCTCGTACCGTGGGAGACTGTCGCAGAACTGTGGGACATTACAGTAGCACAGCCACCTATAACACACACACACACACAGACACACACACAGACAGACACACACACACACCTCATATGGCTAAGAGTAAGATATAAAACTTTTCATACAGGGATGCACAGATATGGGAATTGTGGGCTAATGACAAAAACTTTTTTTGTTGTTTTATTTTTACACAGTTTTCCCTCCTAGTTTAAAATTGTTCATTTTCACTCTTAATCAGGAGCTCCCTATTGTGCAATGCTGCCAAGCTAGGAGAGTGAAGGCCAACACACGTTTCCTCCAAGTCTGATCTTTTTCACAAACATATTTGCCAGTGCTGATGTACACTCACCAGCCACTTTATTAGGTACTTTATTGCTTGTTAACACAAACAGCTAATAAACCAATCACACGGCCGCAACTCAATGCATTTAGGCATGTAGAGGTGGTCAAGACGACTTGCTGAAGTGCAGACCGAGCATCAGAACGGAAGAAAGTGGATTTAAGGGGCTTTGAACGTGCCGTGGTTGTTGGTGCCAGACGGGCTGGTCTGAGTATTTCAGAAACTGCTGATCTGCTGGGATTTTCACACACAACCATCTCTAGGGTTTACAGAGAACGGTCCGAAAAGAGGAAATATCCAGTGAGCGGTCAGTTGTGTGGATGAAAATGCCTTGTTGATGTGAGAGGTCAGAAGAGAATGGGCAGACTGGTTCCAGATGATAGAAAGGCAACAATAACTCAAATAACCACTTGTTACAACCAAGGAATGCAGAACACCACCTCTGAATGGAAAAATGTTGCCTGGTCTGACGAGTCTCGATTTCAGCTGCGACATTCAGACGGTCGGGTCAGAATTTGGCATAAACATGAAAGCATGGATCCATCCTGCGTTGTATCAATGGTTCAGGCTGGTGGTGGTGGTGTGATGGTGTGGGGGATATTTTCTTAGTACCAATTGAGCATCATTTAAATGCCGCAGCCTACCTGAGTATTGTTGCTGACCATGTCCATCCCTTCATGACCACAGTGTACCCATCTTCTGATGGTTACTTCCAGCAGGATAATGCACCATGTCACAAAACTCATATCATCTCAAACTGGTTTCTTGAACATGACAGTGAGTTCAAATGTACTCCAATGGCCACCACATTCAGCAGATCTCAATCCAATAGAGCATCTTTGGGATGTGGTGAAATGGGAGATTCGCATCATAGATGTGCAGCTGACAAATCTGCAGCAACTGCGTGATGCTATCATGTCAATATGGACCAAAATCTCTGCGGAATGTTTCCAACACCTTGTTGAAAGTGTGCCATGAAGAATTAAAGCAGTTCTGAAGGCAAAAGGAGGTCCAACCTTTTACTAGTGTACCTAATAAAGTGGCCGGGGAGTATGTATACACTATATGTCCACAAGTTTGTTCTTCTGAAATCAAGAGAATTCCTTTAACACTTAAGTTTGAGGCTGTTGCACTAACAGCCTCTACTCTCATTAGAAGACTTTAAGTGAATGTTTGAAAAGCAATTTTGGAGCATTTCTGTTGGTGCAGTCATAATGAATTTTTATATAATGAAAAAAGACAGCTGCTGAGCTATGCACAAAACTAATGGAGATACTAATCAAGTAAAATGCAGACATTTCACAGTTAACCCAGCTTTTATTTCAGTCTGTCCGTTGCTGATATTTTTTTTTAAACGATTCTGATCATTAATCCCTATTTCAGCCATACGACAAAGTGGTAAAAAGTGAACAGTGTTGTTGAAATTATTGACATTGACATTTTCTTTTCAGTATTAAAGTGTTACAACACTTACAATGAGCATAAAGATTTAAATAAATGCTTTTACTACAACTTTAAATCCATAGTCTGAACAAAACCTTTTTAAGTACTAAAAAAAGCTAATGTCCTCCCTGCAGCATCATGCTAACTGGTGGTTTTCATCTCCACTGTGTGCCAAGTTTTTTTCAAGCATTTTTGATTGGTTTGTTTGTCTACCTGGTGTAGTTGATTTTGTACCCAGCCACATCATCAGTAGGCACTCGCTGCCTTCTCTGTGATGGTGTTTCCAGTTGCCAATAGTTGATCTGGTTGAGGAACATCTTGGCCAGCTCAACGATGGTCTGCCGCTCTTTAGAAGGGAGATGACTGAACTTGTACTGTACAAAGTTATTCACTCCCTGGAACACACAAACAGCCAGTGAGCAAATTTACTTTCAAGTGACTCAAAGACTGAATTCAGACCGTCAGTGAATCCTCTAGATATGTAATACATATCACAGCAGTGTCAGTGGCAAAAATGCCAAACTTTTTCAATTCCATTTCCAATTAAATTGTATTTTAAAAGACAGAGCAGTTTCAGTAAATGAAACACTCAGTCAAATGCTGAATGCTCAGAAAAACAAATCAAACTTTAACCATCAAAATCTGTTGTTTAAACAGGGCAACGAGAAGAAGTTACTTATATAAAATTTCTCAGCTAAAATCCCAGAACATCATTAGAGATGCTCTCAAGGACACTCGGTGTTGTACAGCATTTGATCTAGTGGAAGGCAACTTTAACCAGTTCCTCTTTGCTGCTTAGTTACAGTTTACCTGCTCAATGCTGGGTTTCTCAAATGGTGGGCTCTCCAAAGCCTCCACCACAGGCCTCCCCATTTGCAGGATGCACTTCCTCAGCAACTAAGATTAAAAACGCATGTCACATGAAAATATTTCTAATTCTAATCAGAAAGCAACAAGCAAATTCTTTCAAATAATTCTGCATAATTCAGACTTGAGATGGAAAGAGTCATTCAGAGGGGTTTAGTATGAAATGAGGCATTGCATGGCTCAGATTTTTTTTTTTCTAGTGGTGGTGATAGGAACCAGGAGGCGCGCTTCTACAACGCAAATACAGACAGTTTATTTACCATCTAAAATGACCAGCGAATATAGTTTTTTTCTCCAAGCCCCCTATACAGACCCTTTTTCTCCCTTACAATGCCATTTAACACTTTGGACATCTGGTTCCTATTACCACCACTGTGAATTCTGACTTGGTAAGTTTCAGCATAAGTATTTCATATTAACTCTGAATAGTTTATGTCTTTATGATAGCATTATGCAAAATAAAATAAAATAAAAATGGGAGAAATTCCCCTTTAACTATCAAAAAGACTGGACATACCTAGCCTTTCAAAATGTGTGTGGTATATAAGTATGTTTACTTTGTCAATTTGCAATAACTTAAGAAATGTATATTACAGTTCATAATATATTTCAATTTGTTCTTTTGTTTTGATGTCAGCAGTCATTAGCATTCAAACCTATGGGTTTTTAACAATAGTATGGAAAATGGATCATTTAATCATTGTTTAAACTACAGGAATTTTTTCTTTGTTATTCTGCTAAAACTAAGGAAGATGAACATGAAGCTGAGTGCTGTATATAGTGTCAGCAAACTGTTGTTTTATATTAACAAAATCTTTGCAGCTACATTATATGTCCAGATGTTTGTAGACACGTGCTTGTCAAACATTTCTCTGAAAGCAAGGGTATTAACACAGAGTCTAATGCTCCTTTGCTGCAGTAACTCTACTGTTCTAGAAAGGCTTTATACTAGATGCTGAAACATTGCTATGAAGATTTGATTGCAGTTGGCCACAGGAGCATTAGTAAGCTTCGGTACTGATCTTGATCTGAATCTGAAATATAAATGTCCTCCAAATCTTATCAAAGGTCTTGAATAGTGCTCCATCACAGACATCAGAGCGTCACTGCTCCACAGCCCAATTCTGAGCAGATTCAGCTGATGCTTGGCATTGCAAATGACGACCTTAGGCTCATTTGTATGTTGTATCATTTTTCATACATGTATGAAATTCTGTTTCTCAGAACATACTCAGAACTTTTTTAAATGGTAGGGGGGAGGGGGACTTCTAACTGGCAATGTACCTTACTGCTTGGTAGGGCATCTATTGGTTATGTATGGAATGAAAGAGGTGAAGGAGATGCCAATGCAAATGTAGTCACCTTAAATAGGGAGAAGTAGACTTGCTTAGTGTCTGCATCCTCTTCTTTGTGGACACAGGTGTAGAGGTATTCCACATCCAGTGCAATACCCAGTAACCTGTTCATCACCTCTTCTGATACGTTCTCCAAGTGAGTTACATGATCTCCTGGGCAACAAAATTGATGAGCTTCAGAAAGGCATCCACTTCAACAACACTCACTGTGGTCTGTCTCATCCAACCATGTGCTAACAAAGCATTCACTACTACAGCATTATTTACAGTCTCAAAGACATGTCCATCATACCTAACGGGTGACTGCAACTCCTACAAGGCTCAAGCAGATTAACAGCGATTGGCTGCTCTGCCCTGGGAGGGGTTGGAGGAGGTGGAGTTGGAGGAGGATTTTGGCTCTTCCAGCCATTACACTTGCATGCTCCCTCTGCCTATGGGGAGAGAGGGAGAGAGAAAGAGAGAGAAAGAGAGAGAGAGGGAGAGAGAAAGAGAGAAAGAGAGAGAAAGAGAAAGAGAGAGAGAGAGGGAGAGAGAAAGAGAGAGAGAGAGGGAGAGAGAAAGAGAGAGAGAGAGAAAGAGAGAGATCCAAGTATTATATGACATGCCATATACTCTTCTGTTTATTTTTCTTGAAGTCTACCCATGTATTAAAAACTCCAACACTATCGGTTTCATCAATTACTGCAAGAAGACAGCCTGTCTAAATTCAATCAGATGAAGAAATAAATCAATAAAAAGTTTAAAAAGTCAAAAATAGGCTCTGCTCTAATCACAGTACACTCATTTAATTCCAAAGAAAGGGGAATTCCACCAATGTTCCTAAATTCCTGCTTATTTAAATAATTTACATGTAAACAAAGTCTTTAAGAACAGTTTCATTGGCAATGTGCTATTCTAGAGAAAAAATCTGAATTGCTCACAGTGGTGATATGAACCAGATGTCGGAAGCAGTTAACACCTCTAAATGCTTCTTTATAGAAAGTTATAAATAATTATGAATATGTTGCTCAATTTGAGATATTGTTTTATAACAGTTTTGAGATAAGATTTTGCCCTAAAGCACAGTTTTTAAACCCATTAATGGCAGAGAGATAGATGTGGGGTACTGTAAGGCAAATCAGTTCCCAAAACAATTTACCGCTATTTTACCATCATCAACAATACAAACAAACCTCTCTCTTTTTTTAAACTGTTGTTTTAGACAGTACATAAAATGTATATATTTTGTAGACACTGTGACCCCTGGTTCCTTTCAACACCACTGTAAAGACATATAAGTTGGTACGATTCTCTACAATGAACAATTTCACATCAAACCAGTCTGAACTACTCTGTTTACATCTTGTAGAATACAGGTGTTTTCAGCCACAAGCAATGCTAACAGGTGGATAAAATCAAGCACATAAGTCATGCAATGTCCACACACAAACATTGGCAATAGAATGGATAATACTAAAGAGCTCAGTGCCTTTAAAGATGATAATATTAGAGGAATTTCTGTCCTGCTAGATCTGTGACTGCCACCAGACTCTGGAGCAGTGCAAATGTATTCATTAGAGTGATGAATATCTGGCAGTCTGATGGAAAAATATGGGTTTGTCACATACCAGGTGAACACTTAACAGAATGCACAACAGTAAAGTTTGTCGGAGGATGAATAATGGTCTGAGTCTGTTTTCCAGGTTTTTAGCTTGGCCCCTTAGTTCCAGTGAAGCGTAATGTTAATGATACAACATACAAATACATTTTCAACAATTATACACTTCCACCGTCGTGGCAGCAGTTTGGGGAAGCCGCTTTTCTGTACCAGCATGAGCGTGACTGTGGCCCTATGCACAAAACGAGGTTCATAAAGACACGGTTTGACAAGTTTGGTATGGAGGAGCTCCTGTGACCTGAACAGAGCCTTGACCTCAACCCCATTGAACAAATTTGGGATAAACTGGAACATTCGTTGTGAGCCACAAACGTAGAAAGCCTTCCCAGAAGAGAGGAAGCTGTTATTGCCACAAAGGGAAGGGGGCAATGTAAGATGTCCAAGATGTAGACATGTCCACATACTCCTGCTTAAAATGTTTCTTAAAATCACAGAAACCATGTAAGATTCTGGCAGTTCCTAGTGGTGTCCAATAGTCACTAATGGTATTTTATGTTTTCCTGATGGGTTGGTATCACAGTGTAAAGGACCATGTAGTGCTTTAACAGGTGTTTTGGAATGGATTCCAGATGTATATGATGGTTTTCTCATTCCCAATGTATCCCATAGAAAAGTAGAGGTAATGTTAGCCATTAAGCCAGTTCTCATTAGAAAGCAAAACCATCAGATATCAATCCTAATGGTTGTCTTTTTCCTTGTGTCACCCACTTTTTGCTTCTTGTTCATAATCTACTCTTATTATATCAATAGCCTTATCTTAAGTTCTCTATGTAAAAACTTCAGTATATATGGGATGTGACGTGGTCTGACGTGAAATGCTCTGTCCTTTTGCCAAGTCAGTGTTGTTCACAGTGGTATAAACTGCCTGATGGCTTTGATTTACAGCGGTCTTGAGACGTGCTTGAGCCCTAAAACTACAATTTTGAATTAAGCGCATGTGCGGAGGTGCATGCACGACGTTGTACGGAGAAATGGTCCCAAAAGAAAACTTCTTTAAATCTATTACTCTTATAATGTTGAGAACAGTAAAGGGACAGTTGAGAAGACGTGTGTGGTCATTTTTAGTAGTAGCATGTCCAAGTTTGCACTGTAGACACTGGGACCCCTGGTTCCCATCACCAGCACTGTAAAGATAACCCGAGCTGGCAAGAGTCTCTACAGAGAACTACTTACATTTACAGCGTTTAGCAGACGCTCTTATCCAGAGCGACCTACAAGAAGTGCTTTGTCTATCTAGAGAAAGTATCTTTGCTAGTTACTTCACATAGAACCGCGTCGTTTACATCACCTGTGGCCCAGAATGAAGAACTAAAGCAGTGAATGTGAACTTCTCCAGTCCTGAACTCGAATTTCGTTCATCTCAGCGTTTTTAACCGTTAATAAAAGCGAACTCAGCTGCGAAAATACACGAAGCAGCGCGTGCAGGCGAGCTCGAGCTGCGCGCTGAGAGGCCCCGCCCCCGGCAGCTGTCATCCTGTCAAAACAAAGACGGCGCTCGAGCCTCCCGACGAAGCAGATTCACTCGGCATCGCGTTTCATAACAAACTTCACTGCGAGGCTCGCAGCTCTGTGAGCACAAACACATGTAAAAATGAAGTCACTAAGTTCAAAAAACACGCATGCCCGGTTCAAAACACGGCAAAATAACCCCAAAACATTACAACACTGAAATTGTCAGCCGGCCAACTCCAGCCCAATGTTTACGTCCTCTTGGCCGCTTTGGCCAAACGGCGGTTTATCGGTTGTGCTCGCGGAAATGCTGGTGTACAACGCCGTGTTTTAGCTCCTAAGTGAGCACACGTCGCACAAAAACGGTGCTTCTGAGGAAAACTAGCTCGAGCAGACTGCGAAAGAATGACGGGTTGATCCGACGGCTTTTGTGCTGCGCTTGCAAATCGAAGAGTGAGTTCAGCGAACAGGAGCTGAACACATCAGCTTTAATGTGCAACAGCAGCCAAAAAAAGCCACACACGCACACAAACGACACTCAGTTCACTCCGCGCTTCGGCAGGTCGACGTGCGTTCGCGGCTTTACCTTGCACGACGAGTACAATCCGAGTTTCTCCAGTTTCTTCAGGCGCGGAGAGGAGCGGAGCTGCGCCTTCTTCACCGCGATCCGCGCGGAACCGACCGCCGCTCCGGAACCCTCGGCTCCCGCGACCCCTGGAGCCGCCGGAGCCGAGCCAGCAGCGCCCACGGCCGGGGAGCCCTGGGCGATGGCCGCGCTCTCCGCCATCTCGCACTCCAGGCCCCACGGTGGGGAGGGAGGGAGAAGGGGAGGGGGCGACGGGCTTCTCTGCGCTCCGAAATCCTCGACGACGCCGCGCTTTCTTTACTCCTCCGCGGCAGGATCAGACATGGCGTTCATCCCTGTTTTTCATTTGACATTGTAAGTGCGCCGCGCGTCCGCTAGGGGAAACAAAAAGAACACGATTCCACAGCGACTTGAGAAGAAAAAACCGCACTCGCCCCGTGGCTGGAATGTCAAGGTCAAACTGACTCGATCGACAAGTCAGAAATGATTTGAATGAAAAGCGGCTGAAGTGTTAATCTGTGACGAAGCGTTTAAATTAGCCGCTGGAACTAACAGTCCACGCCCAGTCTGCCCCATCAGACACACGATCCATCACCTTCATCTATCAAAGCCAGGACAAATGGCAGCGGACCAGCTAGCGATGTGCCATTCTCGACCCTGCTTAAACAGACGTCCATCATTTGTGGCTCAGGGTACCAGTTCAAAGTTTTCGAGTATTGCCCATCTCTGTGTATAGAACCAATAACCTGATGGGACACGTACCCCTTCTAACCCCCGGGCGTTGTGTAGTACACAATTACAGACTCATTTCGAACCGACTGACCCCGAGGGCCACATAATTAGAATAAGCACTTGGTGTATAAGCTATCGTGTTGCTCCAACAAAGTCAGTTACCCCCATCATAAACTGGTGGTCAGATGATCGATGTGCTGGCCTCTCGATGCACACAGCTGTTAGTCAAATAGCTCAGTGCTAGACATGTGCCGATATACACCGCGATATTCAAACTCCTGTGAGCGCGGACGTTTTAAAATAAGGTGTATTCCTGCATTTGTAGCTCTGGTTATACAAGATCCCACTATACTGTCACATTGTGATTTCGTGCTTTGAAAATATACAAAACATACAAAAAAAAAGAAGAAAGAAAACACCACAAAAGAACTGGATGTTTGTTTCTTATTTTCTTTTTGTTAATAACACTACATACATTTATAAGACCACCATTGATTATAATTTAACCATTTTGTGAAAAAAGAAACATAAGTCCAAACCCCTATCAAAGCAGTTTCTGGTTACTGTACAGTTTTTTTTAATGATTATCTAGACAACTCCCTATCAAGCATTAGTTCTGCAACGGTAAATGGAAAAGTAGACTACATTGCAACACCCTATTTACAGTAAATTATTTATATATATATTTATATCACTCTGGCTGTATTTAGAGCAGATAAATTCATGAACAAAATTAGTGCAAGGCATGGAGTAAGAAACACCTGGGTGTGTTAAAACCAGAGAGAGAGAGAGCGAGAGAGAGAGCGAGAGAGCGTGAGAGAGAGAGAGCAAGAGAGAGAGAGAGCGCGAGAGAGAGAGAGCGCGAGCCTCAGGCTCATATTTGTGAAAGGGATGGGGCAAATAAACAACTACTCATCTTATTAAGTGGAAGTGTGCACTAAAATGAAGGGGTGCAATTAATTTCTCACTACATGAATGCAGTGTCACGGCATAGGTTCCTTTGCATTCTCAAACATGCATGCTGACTGACAGACACTCAGGCACGCACACTCACACTGTGCCAAAAGAACTGTGCCAACAAAGTAGTAAAGGCTCACCGTGACTGGCCAGATAGCATTGTGGGAATCATCGATATATGTAGGTGCGTGTGTGCATAAGTATGTGAATAACAGCGTGATTAGATTGTAAGAGAATTTTTACAGGCAGTACGGTCAAAAGAAGTGGCTGGTCAGCTATTGCACGGTGTCAATGGGGCATCTAGAAGCAGAGCAGAATGTGCTGGGGGGGAGGTGTGGAAACAAAAGAAGGGAAACGGGTCATCTGTCTCATCCTCTCTCATCGCTTGTGCCATCGGATAAGGTTAAAACTCTGATTTATGTTTAGGCCTTGTAGTGAAACATGCAACCATTATTCTGCAAAGTACATTTCTATAAAACAAAATAATAAAAAAGGTGAAAAGAAAAAAGAAAAAAAAACAAAGAGGAAAAAAAGATTTTGTCTGAGAAATCAAGGCTATAGAGTCTTTAGCTATTGACAGGATGGGTGGATTCTTGCAGAAGCCCCGCCCCTGTGCCTAGGGCTAGCAAATGGCATAAGGAAGAATTATCTGATGAGCATTTGTGAAAGCAGAGTAATGTTTGGACACAAGCCATAACCTTCAGGAAACAGAATGAAGGGCCTTGTACATGAAAAAAAGGTCAGGGCATAGCTTTTGTTACTGCTGGCCACCAAGTTATGGAAAGGAAGAGAGCAGGGCATATCATTAGTTACAGTCATAACCAAGTCAGGGGAGGGGCAGGGCCTTGCGTTAGTTGTTGTGGTAACAGAGTTTGGTGTGTGGGATGTTTGCATTAGTTGCTGCAGCAGGGGGCCTTGGCGGGTGGGGCTGTCTCAGTTAGGTCCACGCCCCTACTCCGCCCACTGTTGGTTCCAGCAGCCTGGGGCTCACTCTTGGGCAACCTTTTAGCTAGAATACAAAAGGGGGAAGAAATGTAAAATTTAGTAAAACGAACTGGCTGTGGAAGACCACATACCTGAGACATCTATCACTATCGGAATCAATTGCAAATAGGATTTAACACAATACTATGTTATATGACAAATGCAATCACACAAAACATTGTCCTAGTGGATTGTTTACAAACTGTAATAACAGCTGTGACATTGTAGTACAAATAAAGACTTACCAATGGCCATGAAAATCTCATTCACATTCATGGAGGTCTTAGCTGACGTCTCCATGAATAGCAAACTGTTGTCATCCGCATAAGACTGGGCATCCTGAAAAACAGCATCCCAGACAAATGAGTCAACAAACTGGCCACACTGAGTGCATAGCACTCTGCAGTTATTTTCAGTGGAAGTCTATCTTAATGTATTGAGAGTTGTGTTGCACTGGGATTAGAGTTCCAAATGCATTTGAATGTCATGTTCCATCTATTGGTGTTCAAGTTAAATGATTCATTTGCATTAATGCAAAAAAAGAGCATTAACACACTTCCATAGTTTGATCTTTCAAACAATCTGTAGTAATACAGGCTGAAACAGAGCTGCTCATGCACTCTACATTGCTCTGATAGAATCAGCAATTGTAGACTTCTCATTTAAATCCAGCTTTAAAGTAGCTTTAAAAGCAACACCTTCTAGCAGCGCTCACGGGAGACCTAGCGCTAAATCAACAAGCAGAAACCTAACACATCAAAAACAACTCGACAGTCCTTTAAGCAGCAATAAAATAATTTGTTCATAGATTAAAAAAAAAAAAAAGTCTGCAACTACAAACAAAAGCTGTTACAAATGCTTATTTGGGGTGGGATGCTATTCGGCTGCAAAGTATGTTCGTTAACACATTAAGAGAGAAAAAAGTTCAAATTCTGCCATACAGTCAATTTAAGAAACAAGTAAACTCCTAATTATCAGCAATGTAAATCTTCCTGAACTTAGAAGCAGTTATTGTACATGTTATTGTACACATTTCCATAACAATTGTAGTGAACACACTGAAAGTAAATGACACAGAAAAAACATCCGTCTGGTAACAACTTCCCAAGAACATTGTCAGCCACTGGAAATCTCTCTCAAGAATGCAGTAATGTAACTTCTGTCACAAAAACAGACTAAATGAAATTACACATGTTCACACAAACCGCAATTCTAAAAGATTTGGTAAAGTACATAACGAGCGAAAACACTGATCCTGTTAAAACAGTACAAGACAAGACATATAATAATTTTTCAATTTCATTATTGTTTATAAATATATGCCCACTTTGAAATTGATGCCTGCAACACATTTAAAAAATCTGTGACAATGACATTTATTTAACTATGTTGTAAAATGTTCAAATAACATTTTAAACATCTGATACAATCATGCTTAGGAGCATAACATGAGCATCCAGGAAAGACCTAGTTCTTTTGGTTAAGAATGGTTTAAGACCGATTAAGCTAACAGACAGTTTACATAAATAATAGATGTTGTGATCTCTAGCCCAAAAAAGGAAAAGGACCATCAATACTGTTCATAAAGTTCAAAAGCCAGGGTCTGTCATTGTATGAGGTAGTATTACAGCCCATGGCATGGGAAACTTGGCCACTGTGATGGCACCATTATGGCATACACAGATTTCCTTCTAGATGAGACTGCTTTCAATGACTTCCATGCATTTTTTTTTTTTAACATGACAAGGAAAGCCACACTCTGTATGTGTTACAACATCAATGCTGTGTAATCAAAGAGCGCAGCTACTAAAACGGTCAGCTGAAGACTTGTATAACAGGGAAAAAATTAAATTCAAATGATGTCTTCAGTTTCCAAATGATTAAGTATTGTTAAAAGGAAAGGTGATAACACGATAAACAAACTTCTGTCACAACTTTCAGGCATCAAATTGGGAAGGAGCATATTTTACAAAACAAACATAATGAACGTTTTAAAGTTAACAAAAACATCAGCTATTGTGTTTTAGTACTGACTTCAATTTAATATACGTCAAACAAAACCAAATCACTGTTTTTTTGTAATTAGCATGGCAAACAATGTTTTTTTTTGGTACTGTTTTGAAACCCACCTGGAAGTCAACAGCTCTTTTGTTAGCAAGGTCAGCTTTGTTTCCAGAAAGAGCAATGACAATGTTTGGGCTGGCCTGCCTCTGGAGCTCCTTCACCCAATTCTTTGCTCTTGCAAATGACTCCTAAATAGCATAAAAAGTATGAAATTGGTTAGCAGTAAATTACACAAAGCAGCTAGTGGTATAACATTAGTTATTTAATACTATAGGCATAACCTTAATCTTAGTATTATATATATAAACCAAATTTTTTTGGTTTATATATATTTTTTTGCACCTTTACCTGCGTAGTGCTTGTGTAATATCATTCATATTAACTTCGGTTTTATGTAAACTGAACATACACCGACATGCCAAAAGTCACGGGACAGGAACTGAAGCGTAGTCCTTTCAAAGTACAGTGACTCCATGAGGAATCGACTCCACAAGCTGACAAAAGACGCCTGGAGGGATACTGAGCCATAACATCTGGATAGCCACCCACAGCACCATGGTATTTGTAAGTGCAGGATCTCTGATGCGAATGGATCTCTCAACCTCATCCCCTAAACGCTTGGCTGGGGTGAACGTGCAGGCCACATCACTCGTCAGAACTCTCTAGAATGGTCCTTGCATGGTGCAATATACGGCTGGAATATCCCATTATTGTGCAGGTACATGCAGATAAGGAGGGGCTGCAAATGATCACTGGTGCAATGAAAACATGACCTGCACCAGTATGGAACCACTGCGCTGTTCACTGTGGGTGCTAATGCTACAAACCCAATTCCAATGAAGTTGAGACATTGTGTAAAACATAAATAAAAACAGAATACAATGATTTGCAAATCCTTTTCAACTTATATTCAATTGAACACACTACAAATACAAGAAATTTAATGTTCAAGTGGATAAACTTTGTTTTTTGCAAATATTCACTCATTTTGAATTTGATGCCTGCGACATGTTGCAAAGAAGTTGGGACAGGGGCGTGTTTCCCACTGTGTTACATCACCTTTCCTTTTAACAACACTCAATAAGCGTTTGGGAACTGAAGACACTAATTGTTGAAGCTTTGTAGGTGGAATTCTTTCCCATTCTTGCTTGATGTACAACTTCAGTTGATCAGCAGTCCGGGGTCTCCGTCGTCGTATTTTGCGCTTCATAATGTGCCACACATTTTCAATGGGTGACAGGTCTGGACTGCAGGCAGGCCAGTCTAGTACCCGCACTCTTTTACTACGAAGCCACGCTGTTGTAACACGTGCAGAATGTGGTTTGGCATTGTCTTGCTGAAATAAGCAGGGACGTCCCTGAAAAAGACGCTGCTTGGATGGCAGCAGATGTTGCTCCAAAACCTGCATGTACCTTTCAGCATTAATGGGGCCTTCACAGATGTGCGAGTTACCCATGCCATGGGCACTAACACACCCCCATACCATCAGAGATGCTGGCTTTTGAACTTTGTGCTGAAAACAATCCAGACAGTCCTTTTCCTCTTTGGCCCGGAGGACACGATGTCCATGATTTCCAAAAACAATTTGAAATGTGGACTCGTCAGACCACAGGACACTTTTCCACTCTGCGTCAGTCCATCTCAGATGAGCTCAGGCCCAGAGAAGCCGGCGGCGTTTCTGGGTGTTGTTGATATGTGGCTTCGCTTTGCATGGCAGAGTTTTAACTTGCACTTGTAGATGGAGCGGCGAACTGAGTTCACTGACAGTGGTTTTCTGAAGTGTTCCTGAGCCCATGTGGGAATATCCGTTACAGAATGATGTCTGTTTTTAACGCAGTGCCGCCTGAGGGGTCGAAGGTCACGGGCATTCAGTGTTGGTTTTCTGCCTTGCCGCTTACTTGCAGAGATTTCTCCAGATTCTCTGAATCTTTTGATGATATTATGGACTGTAGATGATGAAATCCCTAAATTCCTTGTAATTGCACGTTGAGAAACGTTGTTCTTAAACTGTTGGACTATTTGCTCACGCAGTTGTTCACAAAGTGGTGAACCTCGCCCGTCCTTGCTTGTGAAGGACTGAGTCTTTCAGGGATGCTCTCTTTATACCCAATCATGACACTCACCTGTATCCAATTAACCTGTTCACCTGTGGAATGTTCCAAACAGGTGTTTTTTGAGCATTCCTCAACTTTCCCAGTCTTTTGTTGCCCCTGTCCCAACTTCTTTGGAACGTGTTGTATTTACAAAAAACAATAAAGTTTATCCGTTTGAACATTAAATATCTCGTCTTTGTAGTGTGTTCAATTGAATATAGGTTGAATAGGATTTGCAAATCATCGTAATTCTGTTTTTATTCATGTTTTACACAACGTCCCAACTTCATTGGAATTGGGGTTGTATGTTGCATTCCCAGTACACACACTACCGTGTCTATGTTTACATGCAAAGATTTTTTTTTCAATCTGATTGAATACATTCCGATTACAGATTAAGACTGAGGTGTTTATATGCTCATGTTATTCAACAATCTGATGGAAAATCTTCATTTACATGAACACTACAAGTAAATGACACGTGTGGAGTACCACTTAAGAGTAAACGCTACATCAAACATCGTACATCATGTGAGGTCCAGTCAGTGAGAGGAGTTCAGTTAGCTTGCTTGTGTTTCTAATTGCTTGTCAGTACCTCACATGTACTTATTAAGGAAGCGGTAAGAGGAAGACGTTGTGCTCACATAAGCTGGACGCCTGTCCCACAGCAGTCTTTTAAAGTTCAAAGAATAAACTTCATCTCCTCTGCAGACCAGTTTACAGAATTCCCCATCTCATTCAATCAGATAGACATTGTATTTGGAATGGCCTCAATCAGATTACTCTATTCCAACTTAAGTGTTTACATATTCTGATTGCATATTAGTTATTGCTATCAGTTGGATTATTGATGGATTATTAAGATGCAAGTAAACGTGGCTACTGTGGATCAAGAAATTTTGAACGCCCACACAACATTGGAAATGGAATGTCCCATCCATCTGGCACCCACTGTCATGCCTTGTTTGAACTCTGATAATTCATGTCGCTTTGCCATGAGCACAATAGCCAGTATTCAACCTCACAACTTTACAGGTGTGGCTGGTCCCAAGCGGTTCCCTGAAGTAACACCACTTCATCATCAATTTACATCCCTCTCTCCAGTGTCTTTCGGCATGTCAGTGTACAGTAAGAGCTTACTGTCAGTCTAGTAATGCCTGTATTCCACAGAGATTCATAGTAAGTTTGAGGGATGTGCCAGGAAGAAAGCAACTTCACAATTATTAAAAAAAAACTGGTGTTATAGAGAAAAGGACAGGGTGTTAAAGACATTTGATGTCCCCAAAAGCCTGCCACTTAAGTTAGCTTTTTTATTGCTGGTAATGTTTTCACCTAGGGAAATAAAACAACTTTAATTTTGTTTAATTTGTTTAAGAGTTAAAAGCATTTGCAAATTTTGTTTTTCAGTATTTACACTGGGGTCTTCTTTTTCAAGATGAGCTGTCTAAGACTTTTGCAACAATGTTGGCTTACTGGCTGGTGGTCATTATTAAAAAACAAGAAAACCTTAGTTAATTAGAACAACTAAAAGTAAATGTGCAGATTCGAAGCTTTCTGCAGTACGATCACATTTTACATACAGCAGACCATATTCAAAATTCAAAAAACTTTTTTTCATGGAATTCACATTTAAACAAGAAGTAAACATGAGAACTACTGTGTGATAATATGGTTCTACTTAAAATCCAGTGATCAGTGTTGATAGCACACATATTATAAAGCATTGATTAACATACACTACAGCACCTATAATACGTTCACTGTCAGGTGAAGTGGGAGTTTATTTTCCCATCTAATTCATTAATTAGCTTTGTCAATGGCCAAAAACTTCAAATGAATATTTTCTGAAAAGAAGCATACAGACTAACTAGATATTACTATGATTAAATTAGACTGGGACAGGTTGAAAATGGAAAAAAAAAAATAATAAAAGATACTTGCTCTACTAAATAAGATTTAGAGCAGCAAAATTAAAAGGAGGAAGATCTATGCTAAGCTATGCTGGGCTGATAATTTACCAAAAATATCATGTGTATGTATTTAGCACTGAAACACAAGTATTTGGTCAACATGCAAAAAACCCATGTTAAATCTCTGCGGTGAATCAACACACCAGCGACTCACTTCATTGGTGATGTCATAGACCACAATGGCAGCTTGGGCACCTCTGTAATACATGGGAGCCAGGCTGTGGTAGCGCTCCTGTCCAGCAGTGTCCCAAATCTCAAACTTCACCGTTGTGTCATCCAAGCACACTGTTTGTGTCAGAAAGGCCGCTGGAACAAGTTTAAAAAAGTTAGGTCACTCAACAGTCTGGTAAATCAAGCCAAAATCAAGTCTCAAGTAAGGATTTCTTTTTCTGTTTTCATTTCTACTTCCAATCCATTAAATGTATAACAACAAAATACACACATACAACACATCTGTAACACCCACAAATGGTAGTGTGTCCTACAGATGTGAACACGACCTGCAGTCACTTTCTAACAAATTACACAGTTCAACAAAGGTTTGACTCAGATAAACATCTGTCTTCAAAGTATTTATTAATTTTTTGTATTTTAATGAAACAAATTTATAACTTAATACCATCAAACTAACATAACATGTTACGGCACACTGAATACAGAACAAAATGGGATAGAAACAATTTTAAAAAATGCATTGCCAGGTTAGGAAAGCATACACAGTTGTCAGAAAAAGTATAGGAACCTTTTCTGAGCTTATCTGAGCATCATAAATGTCATATTGCATAAAGTTTATTTAACACACAGATCACATGACTCAACAATTAAGACAATTAATGAAAGAAGCTGTAAACTTTTACAGTCAACAAAATGCTTTCTGTACCCGCTGATCAGTTCTGTGCACGGTACTCTATACCAGGGGTCAACTGATTAGGGGCCTGGCTGATTACCCATTACAATATTTAGCGTTCTCCTTTTATTGGAAATGGGCTTGTATCCCTGTTAACAATAGCCTTATGTGAGTTCTTATGTCTTTGTGTAGCACAACCACAGCTGATAGAAATGCTTCTGGTTCAGTGCTCCACCTGCAGCCTTTACGGATCGGTTAATATAAATGTGATGAGTACAACCAATACAAACCAAATTTCACTAGCCTGTCTTAATGTCTTACCCCAAGTGATATGAAATGGTTGAATCCCTGATCATGTGTCAAGTGAAAAAAGGGCTGTTCAATTTGAGAAATTTTGGATTCCAATTGACAAGAATTGATGGAGTTGATTATACAAAACAGCCTCAATTCCAAAAGTGAACAAATATAGAAAGACATCTGAAAATATTAGAGCACACTATAAAGTACAATATTTGACCTTCACAAGGAACTTTGAGAGCGAACACTAAAAGAATTTACTGCATGTCTTCAGACCATCCTGTGTGCTGGCATTTTACAGCCAATACAATTAAAAGATACAGAGAAACAGATTGAAGACTTAAACCAATTTTACTAGCAACTGACAAAAATCTGCAATGATGATAATAATAATAATAATAATAATAACAACAATAATTATTATTATAATAACGATAATAATAAGAGAAATATTATAACACTTCATGGCTTGATTAAAACCTGTTCCATATGATCTTAAATTTTTTGTAGCTGATTTTGGGTAGCTATTTACTTGATCACATATTTTACTTTTATTATCTTAAACACCCATTTATAACAAATAACTGAAAATACTTTGTGACATTTTCTTATTATTTCTTTATGTTTATACTGTGTGGAAGCTCCATGAATGTGGAAGTTCACGTGTTTACTTTTAGTATTTCATTAAGCAATATGTTCTTCAAATTTCTGGCAAATTGACATCAGCTCCATATACCGGTTACTGGCTTCTTCGTTTACCAATAATTGGTATTGGCCCAGAGAAACAAACATTGGTTGAACTCTCTATATTCAGGTATTTCTCATTTGTTTTACTTCTACAGATCGTATCACAGCATTTCAATAAGACTGAGATTAAGACTCTGAACTAAAATATAAATTTAGTTTACTAGTTTCTGTATAAACAACAGGACACTAACTCCTGTGTTTCAAATCAGTGTCATAGTCTGTTAGCCTAAGTGTTGAGTTTAGCATCACTAATAGCCTGAAATCATGCTACAGAATGAAACTTGACATACAGGTGTTTTCATTTACAAAAAGCTGAGAGCAGCGAAAATGATTTGCATCGATTCGGGAGGTCATTCTCCAAGAATCACCCATAATTTCTCCAAGTCTTTGACTATTCAAACAAATTATTATTTATTAACTTACATTGCCATTGATAATTAACACAATGTATAGGAAGATCATATCATATTAAATGACTCACTTGTACAAAACTCAGATAACAGTAAAGGGTTAAAAACATCTTCTCTCATGACTGTTTAGGCTTTGTATAGCTGCCCACAAACCGCTGCAAATATTACCACAGCTGATTAAAATGACAGGTACTGATGAGCTAGCTTGTTTTTCTGGACCACATTCAGTTTCATGTTTAGAATGGTTCAAATGAATTATAATACAAAGTACAGGCTTCTAATGGGATCAGTTCAAATAAATAAGCAGACATGATGTTAAGGAAACCAATGTACCCTTTTACATATAACGTAGTTAAATTAAAACAGACAGAGGTAAAAAATTTAGCGTAAGACCAGACATTACATACAAAGACATAAAGAAATATCATGCATAAACATCTGTGCAGATGTGTCCCCTACCTCCTATTGTGCTCTCTTGAAACTCATGGAATTGGCCTTTGACGAAACGAAGCACAAGACTGGACTTGCCCACAGCTGACTCTCCCAGCAAGACCAGTTTGAACTGGCAGATCTTATTGCCCGCATTGGGCCCATTGGGCCGGGTCGCTCCTCCCCGATTGGCCATGACAGTTGTCAATGTCCCCTTCTCCGTCTGGCACGCTCACACTGCACTGTTCCAGAAAGAGCTACAAAGTTTTCAAAAAATGAAGAAATGAGCACTTTCACATTGACCACTGACCTACTGTTTTCTCTCACTCCTTGTCTTGTTGCCGGAATAGCGCTAAATGGCCAGTTCTGATGTCATCTTGACTTTTAAAAAGGTTTTGCTTCTTTAGCCTTTGTTCAAACACGGTTCTCATGGATTTCGTTTCTAAAGCTTTACATGTGAACAAAGTTTATGGCACTTCCACTGCAAATCACATCAAAGTAACCGACAACTGCTTTCACTTCATCAAGGAAGAATGAAGTACTACTGCTATGGAAATGAGTTCATCATTTCTGTGACAATCTGTCATAACAGAGCGCAGGACACACCAACAGTCCATCATTGCATACAGTATAATTACACAGCAAGCCAGTCCTTGTCACCGTTCAGTCACTGATTGCTGGTCATGATGAAATTCTGGCATAGGCTATGTACTCCCAAACCAGGCAAGGTCTATTCAGACTATAGTGCTCTTCTTGAATGTCTGAATCTGCCATAGGATGTCAAGCCTTCCCAAATGTGAATATGCATTACATACCACAAAAACAACAGGCCTAATCTATTTGGCATTCAGCGCCAAATTAATGTTCAATAGGTGGCTGTTTTTTTATTTAGCTTAGATATCAGTGATCATGCTGAGCAAGGAGCTCCATCAAATAATCTAAAATAAATTGTCACAATAAACACTAATAAATTTGATATGATATTTAGCTTTTAAGGCTTTGGTGTAATTTTGCATAATGTTCTCTGTATCTTTTCTTGAAAAAGACATCTGAACAACCATTTTGACTGCAAATTAAAGAAAAGAAGGGATGTATCTGACCTTGGCATGGCACCGATTATACTACAGGTGGCACAATACCGCTGTTTCTTTTCCACTACAGATATTGAGACCTTGAATATGAAGTGATAAAAATGTTGACAGTTTTCTTCCAAAACTACTTAGCATTAAAATCATATATTGTAATAATAGTACTTCAGATACGTTGAGCATCTAAAGGTAGACCACTGTGCTCAGACTAATCAAACACTACTACCCCACAAGAAACAAACAGCTAACACAGCATTACAAAATATACGTGTGATATATACACATGTATTAATGCAGATTTGCTACAGGACTGAATCAGATTTGTTCTTTCTTCCCTCCAATATTTGATCCAACATCTGCTGATATCAGTTTGATGTTGATATGACATCTCTATTGCACACATACTTGTACATATAGCACCAAGTTAAAGTGCAACAGGTGATTAAGATCAGCCTAGACATCAGTGTCCACACGCTGAGCAAAGAGCAAATAATCTAATAGACACTGCATGTAAGACACAAGCAAAAATATGTATACACAAAATGTATACACATGTATGTGAAGGACCAGCATGTTAGTTCTGTGATGGGAGAGCGCAATAATGAAATCAACACTGCACTGATCACTACTGTGATGTCGCAACAGCACTTTCTGACATGTTTACCCAGCAGTCGAGCACTACTCGGACTTTACAGAAGACAGACACTCTCACTTCTCACATGCAACCGCACTACTTTGTTTAACGTAGCCTAAATCTTTAAAGACAAGCGTAACACGTCACCGTCATGCCACAGTCATAGCCTAACCTCTGAGAAAATGATTAAGTTTAACGCACACGACGTGTGTGGTGCCAAGTAACGATTACATGCATCTGTCGCGTCTGTGGGCAACTGCGTTTGTCTTGTAATTAAATATCTCTGGCTGAGAGCAGCACGTCTGCCATCACGGCATTAACACCGCGGGTGCCTCTGAAACATCAGTCCAGAGAAATATCAGCGGGCACTGTCCGCAGAGCGTAATGATGACAAACCAAACAAACGCTGCGTCGGTCGAGGGCGAATCAAGGAAGTTGACGTACTGAGCCGGATTATTCCTCTCTGTTGACACCGGCAACATTTAGAGGGGGAAAAAATTTTACGTGGCTGACAGAGACCCGAACCACATCACTGTCTAAACCTAGCACGCCGGCTTCACACCATCTTCCCATTATTTCCCCCCACTTTCTCGGTTCCTCCGTTTTCCAAAAACGCTACGTTTGGAGGCCGCCATTTTTAAAGAAAACACCCTAATGACTTGTTTCCTCGATGCGTAAATCGGCAGAGACACGCTGACGACACGAGTCGCTTCGCCTTGTCCCAGAACAGCGTTTCTGTCCTGAGCAGCACGCTGTGGCGATTTGTTCGTGACAGAAACGCTGGTAAAAGACGCAGCAGCTCTAATGCTCGTCTTAGCTCGCACAAGTCAGTTTAGCTGCATTTTGACACAGTTCCGAGTCGCCACAAAGGCAGCATTATAACCACATCACATTTGGGCTGATTTGGACTGCGGGCGGACAGAGACAGCAGCTCTTTGTGAGCAGAATTAGGGCAGCGGGCCTCTTATTTACTGTTGGCTTGGCTAACAGGCTAACAGGCTAACAGAGCTGCTGATCGGCAACCAGGCGAAACGCTCGGCGCCGCGAAACGGGCCGACTCATTTTACCTGGACGTGTAAAGTGATTTCGGGCGATGGGGATGAACGAGCGTTTCTCCTGGGTTTTGGGGGTGAGCTGATGTTGAACTCCGCCGAACCCCGACCGTCCCCTCCTTTTCTTTTCTCTCGCAACTTCCCTTTAGAATCAAAACACAAACAAGCACTTCCGCCCTTCGCGCCACGTCAGTTCTGGCCCGCGGTAACGCACTTCCTGTAGCACAGGAACAGGCACGGTGCCTGTTTATTATATTTTATTTAATTTTATTTTATTTTATTGTGTAGTAGCCACATTAATACAGGTAAGCACAAGGATATAATGACAAAGAAATAAAAAGAAAACTGTTAGGGGTGGAAAAACGAAGTCACATAAATGCATTAAATAGAAATAGTTTTTATTGCCTTTTTGTTTTCGAATTCATAAAGTAGTGTTTGGATTTTAGGATTAAGAAAAAAGGCCTCTTGTTACTGAATTTGCATTTGTGAATATAAAAGCAACAGCAATAAAAATGAATAAATGAATAACTATTCTTGTTTTGATTGCAAATATTGTGGAATCCAAACAATAATTTTTTAAAAAGTAAAGAGAAATCAACTAAAATGTTGCCAATTACATCTCATGAGAAATCTTGTCAGATTTGCATCGTATATATGAACAGTACCAAAATAAATGGAACAGGGTCTCAGGATGCTCATTACAGAAACTGCAGCCGAGGCTGATATCATTTTTAAGCATTTGTAAGAATGCAATCTGTAGATCGTTTTAAAGGACACTTCTTTAATTTTATTTGTAAAATAAAGTCCAGGATGTATGTGTCTGTCTGTCTGTCTGTCTGTCTGCCCTGCGATGGACTGGCGACCTGCCCAGGGTGTACCTTTCCTACCTTTCGCCCAGTGACAGCTGGTATAGACTCCAGCACTCCTCACGAACCAGAAAGAGAAGAGGCTTATAAGATGTGTGTGTGTGGGTTAAAGTCCAAACCCCTTTCCATCTTATTCATTAAGCTTTTAACAAACAGAAGGAGAAGAGACAATGCCTCATATTTCTCTGTTGTTATTTTGACAGTTCAGTAAAACAAATTTTTGTAAGGCCCCTGGAAATATTCACTATAGCTAATATTTATAACAAATATATTCACTGTCAGACACATATAAGGTATTACAGTACCACAACCGCCAACTCTCCTGCCCCCCCAACACCTCCCCTTCCACCAATCCCACCACAACAAGTGAAAGGAAAAAGAGAGATAGAGGTAGGCAAAGCAGAAGAAAAAGAAGTAAAGACAGGACAGACAAACAAAAACTTTTGACAAAATAATAAACAGGGTGATAGTGCCCCTTTCACCCTTTTTGCACGCTATAGCTATGATTTGAGTAATTGTCAGACTGTGTCTGCGTTTTAAGCTTTTCTTAAGGATTTGTATTATTTTTACGATTTGCTGTAAGTGCAAATTGCAGTGATCCATAAGGAGGTTAAGTCAGTGCTTTGTTGGGTTTGTTTGGGTTGTACCTTTCCAGTTCAGCAGTATAACTTTGGCTATGGTAAGTGATATGAATATAAAGATATGACGTGATTGGGGGCTGAAAATGAGGTAAGCTAATTAAGTAGTGTTATACTGCTACACACAGGAATGACAATCTCCCAAATCCCTAACAGCCTGTCCAGGACCTCCAGCTGCTGGCTCAGGGCTGTCCCGTGTATGGGTGATTGCCTGTTTAAATCGAAAGTGCAGAAATGTTTTCAGGTAGAAGAGGCACTGCGATTTTCTCCCCAAATGTATATATCATTTTATACTAATTAATTTAGAATGAATAAGCAGTCTGATATAATTAATTACGTCACAGTGAGACACATATTCCCAGCACTGTTCTGTCGTTAGCATGGTTTTGTTGCGGTTTCCTGAAAGCTTAGACAGGCCAACAGAACAAACAAACACGCAAGTAACACCAAAACGGTGTAAATCACAGAATTATTTTAAACAGGTAAACACCGCTTCATTATACCTGTACACACAAAGGCTGAACTCTGGTTCTTGTTGCTTCTACTCACCGGCAGGGGGCGACAAAATATTGCGATTGTATTTGAAGACGACAGCAATCAGCTCTTTGTAAACGACAGTTTAGGAATCACGCAAAGTGCCTTTAAATATATGTGGTTACTGCGTCTGATTAAAAATATTTTAATAAAATATTGTAAATTTTCTCATATTTCCAGATTCCTACACATCACGGAAGGTCTTTAAATGGAGATATTTGTTGAATAGCAAGGTATATTAACAACCAGTAAGAGAAATGCTTGGACATACTAGGGCTCGGCAACTCGCGAGTCTCTTACTGCGCTGTTAGCCTAGCACAATTAGATTTCTAGGTCAAAACAAAATAAACCTAATTTGCAGTGAAACACAAGTCTGCTGAGCGGTCTAACAGAGCTTTAACAATAAACTGGCATAAACGCTGGAGTTGCACAACTGTTTAACCTTTAACTTGAAGGTTTGCGGACCGACTGCTGGTCACACAGCGACACAGAAAACAAGCTCGCCTAGCCCGTTAGCTAACGAAATGACAGAAATGGATTTAAGACGGACATCGATCATTTGGATACGAATTGACGTATTTGGATGAATAAGCACTCCAGTTGGTTCCCCAATACGATTAATCTGCAACGGGAATCTGTCAAACACTGCAAAGTCTTCTCTCGAATTTTCACATTCCACCTTAAATGCTTCAACCGTTCCAAGTTACCTAGGTTACATGGCCTCTTTCTGGCGCCCCAGTCAACATTTAAGGTGGAACGGGAAAATGCGAACAACAAGCTGACTTCAGACGAACATCAGGAGACATTTCACAAGAAACTGTTATACTATGGCGGGAACTTTGTTTTGGTTTATTTATTTTTTGTAGCCTATGCTAGCGACAGCACATACGGAGACATATTTACAGATGGCGAAACGTTGCTCCAATAAAATGGACGTGAAATGTTGTGGCTCACAAGGTGGTTTGCTTTTGTTGAAACTTGACAAAATGGCTCTTCCTAACATTTGGGTTGCCGACCCCTGGGATGTACAGTAACGTTACACGAAACAGTGCTTGCACAAACATAATCTGCTTTTTTATGAGCTAGAAGGGTTTTCCCTGCTGAAAAGCCGTAACCCATAGAAACCATTAAGCATTTCTGTTGATTCCTTATGCTTTTGTAATGTGTTTTGTCTTTTTGTAATGGGTTGCTATCACAATGTAAAGGATCATAATGGTTTAACAGGTGACCACCGGCTGATTCTAAAAGCTTTTACTGGTTTCTTATTGGGATCTAATTGTTTGCTACAGGAATCTAGTGGTATATGTCAGAAACCATGAAGCCAAAACCCATTAGAGGGCAAAGCCAGGTCTTAATCTTAACGGTTTCTTGTGGTCCTTTTTCAGCAGAGTTAAGACGCTGTCATCACTTTTTTCTCTACACGTTTTATTTGTGAGTCATTTTGAGTCAGATAGATGTCTAAAACCTGTTCTTGCATTTTTTTTTACGTCATGAGTTGGACAAGTTGTTTTCGAGCTGGAAAAACATTAAACTGTGCAGTACTTTGGCTCCCCAGGCCTGGAGTTGTGCCACACTGCTTTTAGTCCCCTCTGAATGGGAAAACCACCCAAGCATGAGCATGACTTACCTTAGTTGTCTTATCCCATGTCCTTGGACAGTGCCAGATAATCTCACTGGAAAAGAACAGGAGTGCAATAACATGTAACTTGTTTTTTGAATTTAAAAGCTGGAGAGAATGTTTGATTATAGATTGTTTGTAGATTGTGAGCATCTATCCAAATGTCTTGCATGCAAACGTAAATAGTGCTTTAAAGATAAAATGACAGAAACCATGCAAAGACAATGCCACAGAGAAGGTCAGTGCTATGAATAATAGAAAAGACACTGTTTGGCAGGGGAGCAAGATGGATCAAATGAAAGTAAAATTTGTGTCTAAGAAGGGACAGTTCTCAGCCTTACTGCCCCAGAGTCATTTGAAACGGATGAAATGTCTGATAGATTTATTAATCAACTGTTTAACTAATCAGTTAAACAAATATTCAGCATAAGTTATATAATTGTACGACTGGATACTAACCACTAATCCCACATGGCAATCCTAGCAGTTTATTTTGGCTAATTTAAATAAACAAAAACCCAAACAAACCTACTTGCATTTATAGTTGAAGGATTGATTCGCAAAAAAGATCACTTCCCCTTTACCTCAAATGTAGATGTGTCTTTGAATTTACACTAGAGCTATAATGTAGCTAAAAAGTCATCAAAGTATGCAAAAGTAGCAAATGAGTAATGGAAGTCTGCCCCCACTATCATTTTTTCATGTATTATATTAGCCTCATACAGTCCATAAATATTTAGATGCCAACAAAGTTATTATTATTTTACCTGTCTACCACAGCATCCATCCATTTTTTCTCCATCCATTTTCTAAGCCACTTCTCCGTCAGGGTCGCGGGGGGGTGCTGGAGCCTATCCCAGCAGTCTTCGGGCGGAAGGCAGGATACACCCTGGACAGGTCGCCAGTCCATCGCGGGGTAGACAGACAGTCACTCACACCCAGGGGTAATTTAGCATGTCCAATTGGGCTGACTGCATGTCTTTGGACTGTGGGAGGAAACCGGAGAACCCGGAGGAAACCCACGCAGACACGGGGAGAACATGCAGACTCCACACAGAGAGGACCCTGATCACCCGGCCGGGGAATCGAACCCAGGCCCTCCTCGCTGTGAGGCGACAGCGCTACCCACTACACCACCGTGGTGAATTATATCAAATATAATCTCAAAGAGCAGACTTTCACCTTTAATTTGAGGGTATTTAACTCCAACTTGGCTGAACAGTGTAGAAATTACAACCATTTTTACACATAGAACACCCTCCCCACCGTTTTAGGGGCTCAAATGTAATAGGAGAGTTGACTGCTCAGCTGTGTTATGTTGTGTGTTATTCCGTTATTGTTTCACCTACAAGTAAGCAGATAAAAGGTCTATAAGACAAATTTCAGTGTGCCATTTGCATTTGTAATCTGTTGCTGTAAACTCTCAATATATAATATCAGTTTTCACTACCAAGTGAAGCAAGTTGTTAATAGTCTCACAACTCAAAACAAACCCATCAAAGAGATGGCGAAAACATTAGATGTGGTCAAATCAACTATTTGGTACATTCTTTAAAAAATGAGACTGTACTAAATGTTCTTTCCCTGGTGAAGAAAAGCCCTTACAACAGTTGACGAGATCAGGAGGTAGGCATATCTGTGTCAGAATCAACAATTAAGAGACGACTTCATCAGAGTGAAAACAGAAGGTATACCACTGATGTAAGACACTGGAAAAACAGGAAGACAAGATAAGAGTTTTCCAAAAAAACATCTAAAATAACATCTCATAAACAGATATGAGAAAGACCTACTTGTGCTCAACTGTCACAACTATTCTCAACTATTCCACCTTAACTGTCAAGCATGGTGGAGGTAGTGTTATGACATTGGCATGTATAGCTGCCAAGGGATCTCGTTCCCTTGTTCTTATTGATGATGTCACTGGTGACAAAATCAGCAAGATGAAATCAGATGTGTATAAGTCAATATTATCTGTTCTAGCCACAAGCTTCACACTTATTGGATGGTATTTCACAGTGCAGATGGACAGTGATCTGAAGAATTCTGTTAATGTAACACAACACTGTTTCAGGAAATGGAATATTCTCCAGCTGAGCATGACTAAACGTAAACACCTGAAGAACAAGCAGGAACAGAAGACATCTGTAGTAAAGGTCTTGCAGAGTATCACCAGAGAAGTAACCCAGTGTCTGATGATGTCTGTGGATTCCAAACTTCATGTAGACATTGACAGCAGAGGATTTAATTTAATTAGTAGTATTTAATTTCAGCTTCAATATGCTGTGGTAGCAGCTAAAATAACAATAATTATAGACCTGACTGTAGCTCTAAAGAAAAACTAAAGAAACAAACATGACGCTGATCATTCAGTGAACCATTCTTTTAATGCTCTTACTCAGTGCTGTTCATCTAGTCTAACCCCTTCCATGGCCAAGGCCTGCCCACGTGCCATGAGGTTTATTATACACTTCTGTAACCCAAGAATAGCTCAATAAGTTTGCATTGAAGTCCTTGTAGTTACTGAATAATAAGCCTTAGTATGTAATTAGCCTGGGATTTTAACGGGTAAAGCCATCCTTGCACTTCGTTAAGCTTGGTAAAAGCACCTCTGGTTTTAATATGTGTCCTTATTGTACCTGTATGTACTTGTATAATTATGGTACCTGTATCTACTTATATAATTGTGTACTCTCTGCTCATTTGAAAGCTGTTTTAGAAGCTGCTATTGAATTATAGAGAGTGTCAGTACCTCCCATTCCATGTGTGGCCACAAATCAAATAAATGCATTTTCCGTGTGAATTTGATTTAAAATAGACAAAGTACTATTCTCTTCATAACCTAATCTGATGTTATCTAGGTAGAATGACACTGTTACAAGTAATTTGTTATGTCACACCTCCTAATCAAGGTAGATTGTGTTCCCAGTGGGGACTGAAGCTGCTGATTATAACTGAGGATTTCTTATGAGGATCACAGTGGAGGTCTTCATGTTACTGTAGCCCAATCAGATTACACTCACATGGAACAAAGTAAATAAACACTGTGTGCTTCTCAACGCATCATAGTCTGTTTCCGTTATGTTTTCTTTCCCAAAAGTAAGATAATCATTATTCACATCTTACTACCAGAACACCTACGTGTGTGTTAGTGTTACAAATGGCTGCCTCTGCCATTGAGGTCCACATATGGTAGAATGGCCAGAGACACATTAGTGTCCGCATGTAAGGTAATTGAGATAATGAGAAAATTACATTTGAATGCAGATTCATGATAAGGGCCAGAAGCATTTTTAAAATAATAATCATCTACCATCTGCAGGTTTTACCTTTCTACCTGTCTGGATAAGATAATATGGTAATTGAATTAATGCAGATGTAATTATTGGACTATGTCAAAGGTATTCAACCATAAAGCAATGTTTTCAGTGTCTTCTAATAACACATATAGATTACAGTTATTAGCTATAATGTAATACGGGAGTACTTACAATGTGTAATTTTGTTGTTGCCAGTCTTGCCTAAGATTGCCACACAAACATAATCATAAATGGCAAAAGCAAAGTATATATCTGAATGCTAACAGTTGCAATGTTCTTAACAAAATTATTAATGATTTCTGAGAATTAAACTAACTCTATAATTAGTTAAAAACTCTGTACTTCTTATTTCATTTTGATTTAGTGGAATCATCATGCTTGTTGCACTTAACCCCTTAAAATACCAAACTTATTACATACTAAGGCTTATTATTAATACTAATTAAGGCTTATTAATATTAACAATAATTAAATATTAATTGTGTAATAAAACTTTGGGCCTGCTAGTGGGCTCTGGTCATTAAAAGTTTTAAATGCTGTACATATTGTAGTAGCACTCTTATTTCATCAGTGAGTTTTGGTTGTAAACAAAATGGTTACATTTTTAAAACACCCAACAGAAAATTATGCAATCAAAACGTTTTCCCTGTAGTGTCAGGTAGATGCAGGCAAGCGAGGTCTCTATTTTTTTTAGGACTTTAGGGGCTAAACTGAAATAAAGGGCCTACATGTTAGGTTAGCACCTAATATAATTAGGAAGTGACAGAAAAATCATCCATCAATCAATAACTTAATCATATTTTGATTAACAGAAGAACAGGTTTGTGAGAATATCGCTATAGGCCTTCTGGAAATCCAAGACACAAACCCAGTTTTGAGACAGCATGTGCTAATAAAATAAGAAAGCAAGTGATCAGTATATTTTGTTTGACCTGGATTAAATTGAAAATTATATAAAAGTGCAATCTTTTATTTTAAAATTTTATTTACTATATTAAATGTATTTTTTGTAAATATATGCTCATTCCAAATCTGATGCCTTCAACATGTTCCAAATAAGTTGGGATGAAAACATGTTTACCACGTTTATCACATTTCCTTTTACCAGCACTTAATAATTGGATTAAGACTGAAGACACAAACTGATCTAATTTTCAAAGCAGATTTTTTTGTTGTTCTTCAGTTATACAAAGTTTCAGCAGTGCAATTGTATGGGGCCTTTGTCATATTTTGAGCTTAATAACACACAGTATGGCCAGACTGATAATGCAGCCATGCTGTTCTAACACTTGCAGACTATGGTCTGAGTATTATGCTGAAATAAGCATGGGTTTCCCTGAAAAAGATATGTCTAGAAGGCAGCATATGTTGGTCCAAAATGTGTTAATGGTCTCTTCACAGATGTCATCATTTGCCGGTCAGTGTCCGGAGAGAAACAATGCCTGATTAACTGCCCAAATGAGCTCCAAATGAGCAGTGGATTCCTGACATGAGAAATTTTCTCAAAATTGCACACAGAACCACACACAGTCATATATATACACATAGTCATAGACTTTGCTCCATTTGACTTGAGTAGAACTGCGAGGTATAAATAAATACCACGTTTTTTGTCTTTGTAGTGCCTGTTCTTCAGCTTCAATGCACAGTGTGGCACAAGTTAGCAAAGCTGTTGTAGTGGTTTTTCAGTTGCTGAATCTGGCTTCTACCCCAAAGTAGTGCACTATTTGTCCAATATGGAATTGCACATATGGCTAAATCTCAGAAGGCAATTTATTAGACATATGATGCACTTTATGGGTGCAGGAGCACTATGTAGGGAGCAGGGAGCCATTTGAAATACAGCCAGTGTTTTGATTAGGACATCATGGGGCGCTGTGTGTTGTTTTGAATTAAACAGGTTTATTGTAGACAGAGCTTCTGTAGAGGCTGCATTTCACATGCAATGTGAGCGCCCATGTCACATCATGTCAGTCGGGCCAAATGTTTTCATACAGCTTGAGCATATAAATTGCAGGCTTTGGCTGCACATGATGAGTGATTCACAAAAGTACAGTGTGAGCTGTCACCAAAGAGCAAGATTTCTATGTATGCCTGGCTTAACAGACACTGGCTTTTTAACTTTACACTGGTAACAGTCTAGATGGTCCTTTTCTTCTTTGGCCCAGAAAACACAATGTCCATTATTTCCATAAATAATCTATAAAGTTGACCACAACACACATTGCTACTAAGCATCAGTCCATTTTAGATGGCCTTGTGCCCAGACATCATTTATTGACAATTGTTTTTTGCTGCAGTGCCGTCTAAGGATTGAAAAGCATTCATTTGTGGTTTCTGGCCTTATTGTTTACGCACCGAGATTTCTTTGGATTCTTTAAACCTTTGATGATATTGCATTTGCATTTACAATTACAGCATTTAGCAGATGCTCTTATCCAGAGTGAATTGCAAATAGTGCTTTGTCTACCTACAGAAAGTATCTTTGCTATTTATAAATAGGTTAGAGAGAAAGACAGTCCTGAGCTCAGAGACTGCTAGAAACAAAAGCCCATGTTGATACCCATAGAAATAGAAACAGTTAAACATAGCACAGTGCAATACATTTCAAAAAGTGAAGTACAATACATTACAATAAATATTTAACTCATTGCTCAGTTAAGTGCCGTAAAAAGAGATGTGTCTTCAGTCTGCGTTTGACAAACAGTGGGAGTTCATCCCACCACCTGGATGCCAGGACAGAAAAAAGTCTTGCCTTCCATGCGTCTTGAGGGATGGTGGGTCAAGCCAAGCTGTACTTGAAGGTCAATGGACTTGAGGTACTGGTCCATTTTTGGCTTTGTAGGCAAGCATCAGGGTTTTAAATCTGATGTGTGCAGCTACAGGAAGCCAGTGCAGCTTCAGGGAGCGCATCAGTGCAGTGACGTAACTGAACTTAGGAAGACCGAAGACAAGCCGTGTTATTGCATTCCAGATGAGTTGCGGAGGCATGATATTATGTGTTATTTTTGAACTGTTGCATTTTTTGCTGATGTGTTTTTGGTAAAGTGGTGAGCCTTGACCTATCCTTGCTCATAAAGCACTAGGCCTTTCCTGGATGCCCCTTTTATACCCAAGCATGAAAGCATCATTTTGCAGGACAGTCACTGACCCATATCATTGGTACATGCTAAAGTCAGATCCAATATGAAGTTTCAAGATTCCAGCACACATCAAAGGTTTGCTCTGTTTTATCAGGACTTAAACTAGCCTTCAGCTCTGCATGTACTTTCACTCCTTTCAGGATGTGCTGCATCTTAGTGACATATAAGTTGCCCACTTTTTATGAGGGAAGTGATTTCTTTCGTAGTAAAGAAAATTAAGAGTTAATCCACTCTTTACACAGCTGTGCTCTCAGGCACTAGAGCTAGTTTTGTATATAAGGTTAGGCAGCTTTTGAGTTTGTATAATACAACAGCAGAAGCTCAAATAGTTCCATATTCTCTATACAGTGCACTGGATATGCCACAAAACTGTGGCTTTTACAGACAAAGAAGGCTCTAAATGTTATGTAGGGGGTCTGCATCTAATGATTAAATATGAATGGCCTTCTATTCAAGATATAATTATAAATTAATTAATTAAATTAAAAATAAATAAATTATTTGGGTGTAGAAGTTGTTGTTTAATGACCTACGCAGTGCACTACATGGTATTTGAATTTTGATATCTGAACTGGAACAGGCCTATTTATGGCCAAGCTCTAATAGTAACAGTATGCCACTGTAACATGATGATTCCTTTTGGAAACTGGGCCAACAGCTGTACAAGAGTAGCTTCTAGAAACCACCTCTTTTTTAATGGTGTTTATCCTTTCATCAAGAGACCTGTGCAGCAAGAACCAGCCGCATAGCACAGAGGACTGTGATGGGCTCAGTGTTCAGAGACAGAGGAAGCACACTCTTGAGAGAGTGCAGGACATGACATATATGATACTGCAAGATTCTCTAGAGGATTCACAATGACTCAAACCATCTTGTCAGTTTCTCTCTCATTTTCTTCTTCATTTTAAGAGATACACACAATCACACACAAAAGTAAATTCATAGGTATGCAAAAGAGCAGTTAATTGATCCTTTTACATCCTGCTGTGAGATAGCTGTGTATTAGCTTTACGGCCCGCTTCTGATCCTCCATTACAAACCAAACCAATGATCAACAATCCAGTTCTGCCAATTGTTTTTTTCTGAAAGTGCATTGGTGACTACACACAGTTTTGTTGGATCATTTTCTCTGCACTCTCCTCACAGCCTCACTTCTCTCCATGAGGCACCACCTAACTATAATACACTTTTATCAGCCATGAAATCTGTGACAAGGAGCTCTTTACACACTTTTCCTCAGCTTCATACGGCCACAAAAGATTTGTCTAACTCACAATAGAAATGATAAAATAATGATGAAATATACGCTGTCAGTCTTTGTGTTTTGAGTTTATTCCATTGGTATATTTAGTGTGATTGCTTGGCTTGACTCATTTGGTTACCATTTTTTAGTTTAGGGAAAGCAAATAATTATGTGTGTATCAATGAATTAGGTTACAGGGCATACACATGGAAGGCGACATTTAATTTAAAAAAAAAGCTCAACAGATTACTAGTTCAAAACTCAAGAGAGAATAGTTGCCCCTGCAAATAAGGATTGTTATTTCCCTCTATAGTTCAGTAAGATGCTAGCCAGACATGGAAGCCCTTTAGCTCAAATATACTGAATTGCACAGTGATGGTGTATTCGGATGGTTCTCATCAAGTATGAACATTGTCATACCACCAGATCATAATTACCAGTTGTTTGCATTTGGCTGGTCATTGGCATCTGGTAAAATCGATCATTAAACAATGCAAATATAGTATTACAATGGAAGGTTAAGTGTGGAAACAGCTGGATATTACATCTCGAAAATTCCTACATTGAGGACCCAACATTGTTGCATTTCAGTGCCACATTTGTGCAAACTCAACACACCGAATTTCATTCTGCAGATACTGCAGGGAATATTTTTGTCCACTTCTTCTGCCACTATTGCAAAAGATATTCTCTGTCTCTTGCTATGAAAGTAGGTCACAGACATTTTAGTTGTACTGTTAGAGTTCATTAAGTGTATTTCAGAGTCCTCATTCCAGGGAACTTTATTGCCATGTAGTATTCCTATGACCCCCTCAGGCAATGCTGCACCAATCCCGTTATTTCTCATATTGGCATTTAGAGTGGGTCAAGTTCACCTGCAGAAAGGCTAACTGCAGCAAGTCACTTTAATAATTTGATATGCATGATAGGTTTAAGACTGATTACAGAGATCCTCCATCATCATGCAGATTCTAGAAAAAAAACATGAAACCATTACATGAGACCTTCATCCATCAGTTCTTAAATGCAAATAGTTCCAGATTAATTACACCTCTGCAGCCTTTTGTTGATGGGTCTGTTATGCAATATGACCTTTTCTTTTTGCCCAGCTCGTTTTTATTCATTTTTTATTTTATTAGCTTTCCCACCATTTCATAGACACATTATGTATTTCCGTTATCTCCTTCAACCAGGAGAGAACTTCTTTTTATACATCTTCCACATTGTGAAGTGCCTTTTGTCACTCCTACAGCAAGTAGCTGCCTTAGCCCACTCTTAACTTAAAGAATTGAAGTATGACAGGAGGAGACCTTCCACTCTGCTTGGCATACTTTAATATAGCACTCCAGAATAGTGTTCCAGAAAGGTTAATGTGAATGCAAACAAAATATTCTCCAAATATTAGAAAAATTCCCTAGATGACATACTACCTCCCACCACCATATTGTTTTTCAATCCCATTTTTTCCAGCAATACAGAGGGATATGACCTGTGAGGTAGTCAATATTTAGAAGTATATGACCAAAAGTAAGTGGACACCCAAAACAGAGAGCTCATTGTCTTAATATGTGGCACTGCCACATGATACCGTCTTTTCTAGTTCATAAAATCTGTGCCCTGCTAGATTTGGCCCATTCAACCTTAAGTGTTATTATTATGACATGGAAGCATTTAGAGCAACAACAGGTTGGCGACAAAGTGGTCAATCCTATAAACTCACAGAGTGGAGCCACCAAATGCTGAACGTGTAAAAAATGACTATCCTCTGTTGCATCTCTTACTACAGAGTTCCACACTACCTCTTTCAACAATATCAGCACAATACATGTGCATTAGAAGCTTCATGAGATGGGTCTACATGGCTAAACAGCTGCACACAAGCCTAAGATCTCTAAGCGCAATGGCAAGTTTTAAATCAAGTCATGTAAAACACTGACTCTAAACTCTGGAGCAGTAGAAATGTGCTCTGTGGGGGGATGAATCATGCTTCACCTGGCAGTCTGATGGACGAATCTGGGTATGTTAGGGAAGTTTGGGGAAGGCTCTTTCCTGTTCCAGCATGAATGTGCACAAAGCGAGGTGTGGAGGAGCTCCAGTGGCCTGCACGGAGCCCTGACCTCAACTCCAAGAGTATTCCAATATGTTCAGTGTTGGAATGTTAATTGCAATCCAGCCCTTCTCATTCAACATCAGTGTCTGACATTTCTAATGCTGTTTTGACTGAATGGGAACAAATTCCCACAGTGACATTCCAAAATCTTGTGGAAAGACTTCACTACAAACTCATATAGGTGTGATGGTCAAGTATTCACATTCTTTTGGTAATGTACTGTATGTTGTAATTACACTCTGTTTATATCATAAATTTACCAAAACACACAAAAAACATGTTTTCACATGGTGTAAAATACAAGATGCTCACTGATTACTTCAGATGTTGTTATCTAAATGTCAGTGTAGAGATAGGAGTGACTAGCTGTGATGTAGACTGCCCAAAAAGTTCCACACTTACACATAGTCTAAGCAGCTAGGCATGCAGACTGCATCTTCAAACATTAGAGAAAAAATGCTCTCAGGAACTCAGTGAATTCCAGTGTGGTACCGTGATGGGATGCCATGTGTGCGATAAGTCCATTTGTAAAATTTCCTCGCTACTAAATATTCCAGTCAACTGTCAGTGGAAGCGATTGGGAATGACAGCAATGACAGTGGGGTCAGCAGATGGTGAGGTGCATAGCATGCAGAGGTCACCAACTTTCTGCACAGTCAATCACTACAGACCTCCAAACTTCATTTGACCTTCAGATTAGCTCAAGAACAGCATAGAGAGCTTCATGGCTGAGCAGATGCATCCAAGTCTTACAACACCATGCACAATTCAAAGCCTCAAATGCAGTGGTGTAAAGCACCGCCACTGGACTCTAGAGCAGTGGAGACGTGTTCTCCAGAGTGACTAATCATGCTTCTCCGTCTGGCAAGCCGATGGATGAGTCTGGGTTTGGTGGTTACCAGGAGAACGGTATTTGTCTGACAGCATTGTGCTAAGTGTAAAGTTTGGTGGAGGGGGGATTATGGTTTGAGTCGTTTTTCAGGAGTTGGGCTCGGCCCCTTAGTTCCAGTGAAAAGAACTCTTAATGCTTCAGCAGAAAAGAGATTTTGGACAATTTCATGCTCCCAGCTTTGTGGGAGCAGTTTGGGGACGGCCCCTTCCTGTTCCAACATGACTGAACACCAGTGCACAAAGCAAGGTCCATAAAGACATGGATGAGCGAGTTTGGTGTGGAAGAACTTGACTGGCCTGCACAGAGTCCTGACCTCAACCCGATAGAACACCTTTGGGATGAATTAGAGCGGAGAATACGGGCCAGGCCTTCTCGTCCAACATCAGTGTCTGACCTCACAAATGCACTTCTGGAAGAATGGCCAGAAATTCCCATATACACACTCCTAAACCTTGTGGAAGGCTACAAATACCACCCTCTTGTTGTCCACATAACTAGGTAGTGAAGTCAAGTTTACTTATGTAGCACTTACAAAGTAGCTTTACAGAAAGATCTGTGTCCAAGTCCCCATGAGCAAGCCAGTGTGGTGACAGTGGCAAGGAAAAACTCCCTAAGAGCAAGAGGAAGAATGCTTAAGAGGAACCAGGACTCAAAAGGGGAACCCATCCTCCTCTGGTTGACACTGAATAGCAAAACAATAATACAAGAGCAATATAAACAGAGAACAAGGCTTTAAAGCCATGTAAAATATTTAAAATACAGAAAAGGGGAAAAGCAAGTGAAGCAATGGCTATGATTACATAGTTTGAATCTGTGCAGCAGCAGCATCATCACGGGGATTAGTGGTGTGCAGGTGAGGTTTGTACAGCGTTGTACAGCATGAAGCTTCATGGTGGTCAAACTGGTCCAGAAGGTGGGCACTGGGCACCTAATCAGGGCAGGTGAAACATCAGCAACAGACCACACAGGATGGTCAGTTGTCCAGCTCAGAAAATAAATACATAGTTCTGTTACAGCATACAGTGTTGTGTCCATGAACCCCCAGATCTGCACCCTGTATCTAATGGGAAAAACGATTTACCAAATGCTTGACTAAACAAGTAGGTTATGCTGTGTCTGGGTTCTGAACACTGACTGGAAGATTATTCCAAAGTTGGGGAAAAGGCTGTACTCCCTGATGTAAATGTATTTATTATAGGTACTAATAGTAAGTCAGCACCTTGTGATCTATGTAGGCGTGATTGTTCACTCTGAGTGTTGAGACCACTTAGAGCTTTAAGTGTCAGTAACAGAATTTTGTACTCAATGCAGAATTTAACTGGCAACCAGTGTAGGTTTGAGAAAGGTTGGACTGATATGGTCAAACTTTTTAGCTCTTGTAGATGGTAGATGGTTTGATGGTGGTACTTGATTTCAGTCTACATGGACATTACTGGGGCGTTAACGCAAGCAGGCAAGAAATAAGGAACGGCAAAGAAAGCTCAAGTGTATTGGAGAAACCATTTATTTGTTCATAGTAAGCCCCCAGCTTTAAATTACCACCTATAATGTTTATTCAGTTCCAGCGGGATACAAATGAACACTATAAGAATTCATTCAACGGCAGGGATTTTGCTGGGTTGTGCAAATTAGGTTGATGCATCAATGAATAAAGGCAGCTCTGATGACTCATGAGGCCTTCATGATAAAGGTGATGCATTTTCTCAAACTACTTGAGTAAGCTCAACAAGAGAATTTATGTTTTACAATTAGCAGGCCTAATAAATCTGATCCTCACAGGATTGGCCTATTCTGTCAGAAAAATCAGTTGGTAAACATGCAAGTCTGCAACCTCAGGCTGATCAGTCGAGAAAAACTGAGGTCAGTCTACAACCTGACACACACACACACACACACATACATTTTCTAAGCTGCTTCTCCCTCAGGGTCACGAGGGAGGTGCTGGAGCCTATCCCAGCGGTCACTGGGCGGAAGGCAGGATACACCCTGGACAGGTCACAGACTGTGAACACTGTTACTGAAAATCAATTATCAGTTTCACCTTTTGCGTTAAGGTTGATTTATGTGTCTATTATTTGCATATTTGCTAATCTGTAGCACTGTCCACTGGGCAAATGCTGATAGATTGAGCAAGGAAATACACTTTTTGTCCAAAAATATCCAGACACCTATTCTAATTAGTTAATTAAACTACTTTAAGGAGAACTCATAGCTGAGATCACTTGCTAAGAAAAAAAAAACATCTGGTGTAATCTAAATATAAAAGGTAAAAGAATGGGATGCTCTGGGAGCAGGTCACCGTGCCCAATGCTAAGCATTGGCTACAGGGGTTTGAAGCCCCCCATCATTAGGCTGTAGGGAAGTGGATGTAATGGGATGAGTTAGAATGGCATTTGTAATCCAGAAACAATCAACCAAATCTGACTCACTAATGCTGTTGTCGCTGAATGCAATGTTAGAGGCTGTTACTGCAGCATAGAAGAGACAAATGCCTTATGAACTCCTTAAAATCCAAGGCTTATTACATGCTAAGACTTATTGGTTATTATCCAGTAGCTACAGAGACTTCAATACGGGCACATATTAATGGTACATGCAGGTATATTGGTTGGCAAATATGCAAAAATCTGCGAATGATCTCCACTCAGTCCTTATATGATATCAAGGAAGAATAATTTGGTTTAAAGTGAACATAACTGGTCTCTTCAGTTGGTTCACAGGAACAACATCTTAGTGGTATTTTGACAAAAGGAGGCTGTAATGCCCATTGAAATCTTGTTCCTAATCGATCAAGCACCACATTAGATGGGCTGCCGTATTAAACATCAACCCCACCTCAGCTCTGAACAATGAGAACACTCTTGAATTCTGACAACTCAGAGAAAGCAGCTATTGAACTAGAGAATCAGCTTTGCTGCTGAAGGCCATAGATCCTATCGTGTGAAACAGACTCACGCTCCTTTCCAGAGCTTGCTAGGAGCATCCCTAGAGAAGCACACTTTACAAGCCATTCATCACCACTGGTGTGATTAACACAGACATGCCACAGTCTCTCTCACACACATACACATATCTGGAGGATGGGAACAGTTTGAGCTCTCACACTTGCCAACAACTAAATACCTCTTTAACTAAAGCCTGAGAGCTTTAGTTAAAGTCGACAGACGTTACATTAGAAGGAGTATGTTCATGGTTTTGTTACCTAATAATGTACTTGTTTCTTATGAAGAACCGAGTTTGGACCTTGTTTTAGTATAATCCTGTTAGTGAACCCAAGACAATGCTTTCTCTACTTTTACTCACTCAGCTGTGCCACTTCTGCGTGTATGTGTTCATTTAAATGGAAGAGCTGCATTATTCTCAGCAATGGAAGGGTGAAGTGATGAATAGCTACTGTATTTGGGTCAGGGCCATCACACAGTGAATAGTGCTATTGTATGCAATGCATGGACATGCACATGCAATTCCATTCCGTATTTTTTTTCCTCAGTCCTTCTACATACAATATACCCCCCCCCCCCCTTTCAGATATTCTGTGGCGGCTGTATGAAGTGACACCCTGTCAGAGGAAAGCGCAGTGTGCGCAGATTGAGCCATGTGTTAAGTTGTTCACAGTACCAATAAATATGGAATTGCTATTGGACTCTCTGGTTTGTCTGTGTCATTGAAGAAACATGCTGGGCAAAATAATTATTTTATCTGTTGTAGACATGCCTATCCACATCCTACTGCTGCAATAGTCTCTAGAGTGTGATTTCCCAGCTTAAAGACTAGCAAACCCCCTTTTTCATAATGTATCTTGAAGGCGTCCTGTTCAGTGTCCTTGCTAGTGAAATTACACCACTTTATAATTTGTCTCAGTTAGTCTTCTTTATGATGTTTCTGTCCACCAGAGCTCCTACTAGTAGTCAATACCATTAGCCATATATAACTTGTTATATATTATATGTTATATATTGTTCTTCTGGCCATCTGAAATCACACCAAGTGACATTTAATTTAGCAACTAATGCACACATTTTTAAAAGAACATTTATAAAGATTTTTCTTCCCAAATACTTACGCCTTTATTAAATTTTTTTTTATGTACATACGTAGGCACCATGCATAAAAGGTTTAAAAAGACCGTTCCAAGACATTTCAAAAAAGGTGTGGTGTGTTTAAGATCGTTGTATTGCTGATCCACATCCACCACTGTTGTTTGAGCAGTTTCTTCATAGACTTCAGCAGTCCCATCAATCATCACAAGCTCACCGATATCATTGTCAGAAAATTTCCACCCCAGATTTCCACCTCTGTGCTTTAAAGTACTTTTAGTGCAGCCTGGCTGGATTTGTTCTCCAGGCTTTGTTGAACATTTTGAGTCAGTTTCCTGGACACAGTTTGAGCCAGTCTAGGAATAAATTTTAATGTCAATGTTGATTTATCACTGTAAAGCCTTGTAATTCTAGGATTACGCTTAACCTGGGAAGCCAGTCCGAGATGTATTGAATGAAGTAAGCTAAAGAATTTTATTAAAGTTTTAATGTTCACCAATAGCTAAAATGTCCAAATCTCTTTGCAGCCACTGTATATTGCATACACTTGTATGGCCGAGAGGCTTCAGCCAAGTAAGACAGTCTACGCATGAGAAGCTGCATTTAGTAAGAATTTAGTGCAGAATGAAATTAAGCAGGGTGCCATGATGGCGGAATTTTAATTGGATGCCATATTTAAGAGAGAGGGATTTATAGGGGCAGTTCATACAGATCATATCAGACGTGCTTCTGACCTTTTCAAACACACACTGGGACCTGTCACAGAAAAAAGAGTGATGCTGTTGGTGGTATCACACATCATTTTATCATGTTCCTTTTTGTGTATAATTTCAATATTGCCATCCTCCCATTTTTGCCACACTATCAAAATTCAGTGATGAAGGCTTTTGCTAAGAGCAGAACCATCAATCCATACTAGTGCAGCAAAAATTCTGTCAGAGCCAAAGCTGTAAAGTATTTGGGAAGCCCTTGTTGAAAGTGAGCCCTGGGGGACTTTTGTTTGGTCGTAAGCTAAGTTGGTTGTAACTTTCTGGGCACGACTTCTATGAAATAATAGAAGATGTTTGTCTTAGTTTGTCTGTGATTCCCATGAGCTTTCCTTTCCACTAATTTAATATGTATGCAAACATGGATAACATTCCAAAAGCAGCTCTTTTTTCAGACCACTCCAGCCTTTACTGTAACTAACACTGTAAAACTATTTTAAAATGTAGAGTTAACTTTGCTGCTATTAAATTGAGATTTTATCCAACTTCAAATAATACGTTAACAAAATTCTTTTCACTTACCGTTTACTTTTTAGGTTAAAGGCTTACTAGGTTAAATACTTTTGAAAAATATTTTAAATCCTATATATTTTATCATTTTACTTTTTTGCCTGTATTTCTTACAGATTTTCGAAACTCATTTTCACATGATGCCCTGCGATGGACTGGCGACCTGTCCAGGGTGTATCCTGCCTTCTGCCCGAAGACTGCTGGGATAGGCTCCAGCACCCCCCACGACCCTGACGGAGAAGCGGCTTAGAAAATGGATGGCTGGATGGATTTTCACATGACCATCTTCCAACCTCTCTTTGTCCTATAGAATTAAACAGGCTGTTTTTGTTACTGTGCCTTTAAGACAGATAAATATAAATGAGCTATTTTGACTGACTCATTTAAAAAGCAGTACAAACTGAAACACCCCTTATAACTTCAGCGTAAACAGCTGTCGGCAGCACAGGCAGGAAAACATAAATGCATTAGATTTCGTTACATCGCAAAACAATGAATTGTTTCCCTAGTGCACCGCTAAAAAAGAGAATCGTCATTGACGAAGTCAATTGCTTTTGTAAGTGAGAATGGGAAACAGATGACCATAGCTTGGCTTCTACTCTCCGAACGTTTTCACTCTTTTCACCTTCACACCACCTTATCCCTTTATTACTTTCTTTCTTTCTTTCTTTCTTTCTTTCTTTCTTTCTCTCTCTCTCTCTCTCTCTCTCTCTCCTTTGTTCATCTCGACTCTATTCTTTTTGGTTGTAACCATGGAGACTTGTCAACACATGTTATTCTCTTCAGATGGACTGTGGCAGTGGCAACAGAGAGACACACCTTCGACGTCTGGCATGCGTCTGAGCAGTCATGCTCTGTCAAGACCATTCAACACATCTGTCTCACGCACAGCAATGAAAGCCGGATAACACGCCAAGGACATGCATGACAGTAAAAACACACACAAACATAGCACATGTGAGAATGAGAAACAGTGCATCAGTGGATCAGTGCTTATAACCAGGGGTGGATTTAGTGTTTGTGGGGTTCAAGGGAAAAAGACAGGAATGGGGAAGTTGAGAATCTGGGCTCCTGAGTGGCGCAACCATCTACAGTGCAGACAATGACATCCTCTAGTTGATGTATCTAATATTTCCCATTCTGATATTGTTGTAAGACTATAACACGATTATTTAACTTACTGCACCATATTTGTTAGTTTACAGTAATTTTATTACATGGAATAATCTCACTAAATAGGCAGATAGTTTGCTTGTTTTAAGAAATAAGCTTGAAACCAATAAAAGTATCTGTCAAACTAGTGATAAATTGGTACAGAGTAATACAAAAGTAAAGTAATAAGCAACATAATCCCATTAACTTGTAATGGATTACTTTTTTGAGTAAAAACACTGGAAATCTATACTAACATTAATGTTTTGTACTGCTGAGTCTGGATAGTGCTTTGTTATGCCTGATAACAAAGTTTTTGGCATGTAAATTAGCAACAACTTGTTTTGTGTTCCCTATTTTTGTGTTTCTCTGCTGCGCTTAGATGACTCTAGATGACATTTTTCCTCTCTTCATCCAGAAAATCAGACCAAAAACCTCTTCTCCAAAAAGTAGATCGTATGTTTTTTTCAGAATAGGTCATTTAACGCCACCACATATTGTATGTATGTGGCTTATGGCGGCTCTAGGCAGCTGCCTATGTTTGCCTCGTGCAAACACCAACTCTGCCTATAACAAAGGGATACAGCAAAATAAAAGGCTTGTCGGTTGTTCCTAAAGTCTACTGGAAATCAAAACTGAGCTCTTTTTCCTGTCAGTTCATGTTCCTGGTCATATTTAATGAACTTTCCAGACAAAATAAAAAATGTAGCCATCACTACTTCTGTTGTAAGCATGCTTACCTACACCCAGCATTGCCACAGTTAACTATGAGGTGCAATTTTCCAGTTTAAAGACATCACTTCATAATGATTGGACAAACAGAAATGCTGCAAAATTGCCCAGAATAAATACTCTTTATATTAAAGCTGCACTTTGTACGTTTTGGGAATTTGGAAACCTCTTTGGTAGAAATGTGTAATTGCATGCAATGCATGGAAGAACATTTTGTAGAAGCTAGAAGATAAATTAAGGTAGCTCCTGGCTTTCTGTATATCTTACCTCAACTTTCCTCTAGATGTTCTAAATAAAGACAAAATAGTTGTTTCCTTTATTATTTTGACTGAAAACCAAGGTTAGAGTTACAATAATGCTAGCATGGTTGTATTTATTAGCCTGAAGTCAGTGGCTAGGCTAGCAGTCAGGATTGGTTGACTCCACAGGGATTCCCAGTGGTTATATAATGTATTTGCAAAAAGCATGCTGCATATTGTAGTGGGAAAACACTGTTGAAGGAAAAGATTGTGAATTCTGTCAAACCAATGAGGCTGAGGGATTTAATATGTCACCTCCCCCCTTCCACCACCCGAGAAAACATCCAACTAGCTCTGAGATTTGCCCCTGGTCCTGCCCCATTGTTTCTAGTCCCTACCCCTGATTGTAACCACCTGTTTTCCACCTGTGTCTTGTTCACCATTGTTATCCCTCTTATATTTAAGCCCCGTGTTTTCCCCTGTGTGCTTGCTGGTCTTTGTATTGTTTGATGTATTCTCGTGAAGTGTATATTCTTGTGGTCTTTGGTCTTTCCTGTGATGTTTTGTTTGTTCCGGCCTCCGTGGTGTTTCCATTCTGTGTTAAGTCATGTCTGTACCTCCATCTCTCCATGTTGGCTCGTTGACCCTGGACTGTTTTGACCCTGATAATGGATTTGCCCTTAATAAATCTTGCTTCTCTACACATATGCGTCCGTCTCCTCATCGCTCCTTCACATTACACTGGGGAATTCTCCAAGTCAGGCTAGGTCAAGATTCATACTTCTCTGCTGTGGACTTTTACTGTGTTATCCTTGGTCTAATCATAAAAATAGATCAGGACAATAGACAAACTAGTACTTTGCATATAAAACACAGATAAGTCTGACTCGTGAAGTGACCTGAAATAACAATACATATGTATTGCTTGCTTGTGTGCTAGTTTTATTGAGAGGACAAAAAAGAAACAATACGTACTTTGAAAAAGGCAGTTAGTATTTTGCATATCACACATGTTTTTGTAGAATGCAACAGTGTTATCATCAATATTATCCTAGAAAGGTAACTGAGGGGTTTCCTTGACACAAAACAGCCATGAGAGGAAATAAAAAAGGACAATCCATAACATCAACTAAACAGTAGTAGTCATTTATTAGCATAACAGGCTCTTGCTCTAATACTATCATATCAAAGAAGATTAAAGTCATTCAGTTACATTCCCAGCAGGACAGAGAGTCTCACTTAGCCAAAGAGACAGTGAGAGTGTTGCACTGAGATTCTGGATGGCACTGCATTGCCCCTCTAACCAGACACTACATATTTCATCCAGCATTCCCTCAAGCCCCCTCCCAAAAAAAAAAAAAAAACTGCACAAACTGAATTTGTCATGGATTTCTAGACTGTCCCTGGGTCTCGGAGGTACAAAAATACATCTTTAGCTGTGATACATTCATATAAATATAAAAACACCCTATACTCGGGCAACAGAACAGCATATCTCTCTATTACCAGCCAAGCCATGGAGAAGAGGATGTCTGCAAATGAAAGGAACAGTTTGACCAAAAATTCTACTGTTACTGTTAATGAATCAATCCTAGTAACCTTAAATTAGAATTATACCTTTAATGGCATTATGTTAATCAGCAGCTACTAGCTTCAATTAATTAACCCCTTTTTTGCAGGCCCCCTAGAGTTGTAGATGCCGGCATCTACACTTTACATCTCTCTTGCTAAAATTATTGAACCAGATACTCAGTTGTGAGGCAATGGGCTTTGCCTTGGTTAAAGTAACACATGAATGGCCATATTTACAAAAGACTTCACTAAACTGTTTGCGCATGCGAAAATTTAACCACTGCAGGTAGCCCTAGTTTTACAACTTATTAAGTGTGACCTGACATTTATATGGTATCCACCACCTGCTATCTAATTAGAACTGGGGTGGTGCCAGTACAAAGTATTGTGAAAAAATTCCAAGACCACCCATTTGATTTCCAGTCAAAACAGTCATTAAAGTCAAAGTTATTCCTTTTTTCAGGAGACAGTTCTGAGATCAGCTGTAAGATAATGTGCTTGCATAAGGAGAAAGTCAAAAGAAAATAAAGAAAAACAGAAATTTCCAAAACAGTTCAAAAAATGACCCCTAACAACTGTACAAGACCTGGCAGAAAACAATCATCATCATGAGATAATTAAATAATACTTAAGGATACTTTAAGATACTTAAAGCCTTCATGTTTGTGTTTGGGATTACTTGGACTGTGAGAAGCAGAAAATGCAACAAACCTCTAAGACTGAACTTTGAAGCTGTGGAAAAGTAACCCTGCAGATTTTTCTTAAAAACTGAAAGCAAGCCTGCTGAAAAGAATGGAATCCTTAAGTGATGCAAAAGGTGGACAGACTAAATACTGAAACATTGTATGTTAAACTTAGTTGTTACAGCTTTTGCGCAGACTTCTGTTATATTTGTTTTCTGCTTTTTTTCCTGATGCTGAAAAATTAATAACTTGTCCCTAATGGTCATATTAAACAAGTTAAGGGCACTTTCTGACTTTTGCATTGTACTCCACCGACCTGCATAGAGCACATTTCAGCCAGCTGTAGACAGAAGAAATTCTCACAAGAAAAGCTCGAAATTCTGATGGAAGAGGTGAGTCCCACTTTGGGAAATCGTGCAGTTTGGGAAATTACCCTGAACAAAAATAAATACAACAACAAAAAAGATATTAAGATCCCTGTTTAGAGTGAAAAGTAAGCAAAAATAAAATGGAAACATCACATGTATTGATAAGATTTTTATGCTTTAAAGTAAAATCTGATCTCATCTGCTTCATTTTTGCCAATTTACATCGTCATTGCCTTGACAATGCCACTCCTTAAAATACATATTCATGAAGACATGAGCTAGAAGCTGGTGATCTCGTTTTTGTGCACAAAAAGAACATCTTTGAACAGATTGTAACATCATTTAATATGGTTGCTTTTGTGTATGCTCACTGAGTTAGTGACAACACCAATTTTTGGCCACAAATGTATCAAAAGGAAACAGTCAGAGTTGAAAATCTATAATGCTGCTTAGCCTCTTCCATTGTTCGATGCCTTGTGGCTGCTTCTGGACAGGAATAGGAAAACATTCAGACCAAAACTGAACAGCTTGTTTTAGATGTTGGAAACATCTGTTCAATCAGAGTTAACATTTGGAGGTGACTGAAGTATGGAATGTTTTCCTGTTCATTCATGTGCTGGAGGTTTTAGCAAATGTTTGGTTTTGTTGGATGATTTCTCATATAAAAATGACAGTACGGAGAGATTGCACTACTTACTGAAAAGAACTATTTTTCTTCACCCTGCATAAAGGGGTTAATTAATTTTTTAGCTATGTTAAGAGTTTATTTTGCCAAAAGAGGGACAGAGCTAGAAACAAAAGAACTGGAACCTGTGTGATTGCACCATTGTTGCAGCAAGCACTTGGGTTTAAATGCAAGACGCTGTCATAGTATTGCATTATCTGGACTTTTCAACAATTCTAGAGATAGAATGTTGGTTAATATTATTAAGACAGTGCAGTAACAAGTAAATCATAACTTTTGATGCTAACAAGGTAACATGCACACAATATTAGAGAGGGAATGGTAGAGAGTGATAGACATAGACACAGGGAGAGAATATGAGAGGCAGAGAGAGAGAGAAAGACAGAAGCAGGCAGAGTGGTTGGTCCATGTCTGTGCCAGAAAGAAACAAGTGACAGCAGGGGTTGCATTGCCACCGGCAACCAACCCCCTAGGACCAGAGCTAAAGAGCAAGTCCCCATCACCCCCACCTCACCGAACTTGCAATTCGCCAAGCTACCAATAAGCTTCTCCATCTTCAACTCCTTCCTCTCAACTTAACATGTAACATCCATGCATCAGCATTGCTGCAGAGTCTGTTCCTTAAATACCCGTCCCCCAACACACATGCACACATGCACACACACATTGTGTAAGACTTGTCCCTGCTGTTCCTCTCTCCTGCCCTGAGGGGCATCTAGAAAAAATGCACAGATAGACAGACAGAGAGAAACACAATGCCAAGGTGACCTTCATGCTTTTCTATCGTGCCTAATAGCTCTACATAGTGTCTCAATGACCTACTGCTACACTATGCCGACCCCTTTTACACATGCTTTAAAAAATAAACAGGCAGAAACTAAAGGGACTTTTCTGACCTCAATCCTCAACAGATCTGACAATGCACAGGCTCATAAATAAGCATATAGTGCATTACAGCTTGCTGTGTGACATGACTGAGTTCTCGTCGTAAGAGTCAAGTTTGAGACTCGTGAATAATTTAAATGAACACTTAAGTGTGTGGGCCCACACTTAAACTGCTCCACCTCACAACTACATAAATTACATTAACTATATTTATGAAAGAATGTATAGTTGTATAATAGTCTTATGTTAAATAACTGAATAATAAATTGTCAGTTTAAAGTGGCTAAAGTCTCAAGGGCTTAAACGGTCACTCCAGCCAAACTGAAAAATGTAATTATTATTACCACTCCTACAGCTTTGAAGCAGTCATCTCTAGAGTGACATTTTCTGGTTTAGAGAGTAGGAGAGCCCCCTTCCGATGGCATATGTTGAAGGTGGGAGGAACTTTATGTGAAAGTTTTTGGGAGTGAGCCATTTAAAATTATTTTTAATTTTCATTTCATTTTTTTTTCTCTTTTACCACTTGAAGCTGAATATCTTACTGCAGCCATGTAACTGTAACAACTGTTTTCAAATCATCATAACAATGAAGAGAATGGATTACTTGAAAGACAGAAATGACTCACCAAATGAGCTAAAACAACACACTAAAAGCAAAAGTTAGCAAGGTATTTTCCTGGCTATCAGTGTTGGAGGAAACGCAGTGCAGAATAGCGCATCATGCTACTTTGTTACTCATGTTTCTCATATGTGTTATAGAGTAACATAAAGGAAAAAAGTGAAGGAGTAGTGAGTAGCGAGATTACTTTTTTTCAGGAAGTAATCAGTAAACTAATCCTATTAAGGCTTGAAAGACTAATATGTAATGGATTATATTTTTGAACAAATACCCCAACACTGCTGCCATTCTTTACACATCTCATCTCAGTTGGTCTTCTTATCTCTGGCTGAAAAAGTAAAAATATGTTCATTTTCTGCTGAATGAAGATGGAATAGCTCATTTTATTTGACGACCAAGGTAAGAGGTGCACTAAGGCTAGTTTAACTGTATTTTATAGCCTATAGATCAGTGGCTAGCCTAGAAGTCAGGATTGGTTGACACCACAGAATTTCCATTGGTTGTATTATATATTTAGATAATACCTACTGGGCACTGTAGTAAGAAAACATTGATGAATTACAACATGAAAATGTTATGCAAACATAATTCTGTCAGGCTAATGAGGCTGAGGTATGCAATGCTGCACTACAAAATATTGCATAACATGACAAATAACGTATTACCCTCTGTTTTAGGCTGGAATCCCCCTTTGAACTGGTTCTAAAGCAAAGCTATGCTGGTCTTAGTAAGTGTAAATATGAAGCTCTTGGATGCCACTTAATTACAGCACAAGAGTCAATAAATTTGTGCGTTGGGATAAGGTGCATGTAAGAGGTTCTTTGAAGAAAGCATCCCTAAAGGCATTTTTCAGACAGCTTATTCCACATGGTCAATAAATTTCTTCCAAAACTGTTTTTGTGCATAGGGTTTATGTTTTAAAGGGTTAGAGCAATGGCCACCAATCTTCCCACTGAAGATAATCTCCCTCTAGGTTTCACCTCCTCCATCTAACACACCTTGCTCAGCTAATCAAGGCCATAATTAGATAGATCAAGTAGGATCAATTAGGACTGGGCTTAAAGTTTGCAGAAATCTTCAGGAGGATGGTTGATGACCACTGACTTAGAGGTTCAGGGATGAAGTGGGTGACTCTCTGATGAATGGATTTACATTGGGAAGACCTATGCCTTGCCTCAAATCAGACTGAATTTGTTTAGACCTGGAATTAAAAATGGTCTGGTCACTGATGGAATATGGTCATGGTTATTTAATATACTTGACAGAGCAAGGATAAACTGGTAATGTAAGTCCCTTTAGTGTCTTCCATTCCATGGTGCATTTAAATAAGTTAAAAAAACTTTCCCCATGGCTTTTATTGTGTGCCTTCATCTACATAGCTCAGTCTAACTCTGAGTTCATATGCTCCATGGCCTCTCCACTGAGGATTTCTTGTTCCAAGTTTTGTTGCTACAAACTCAGGGGCCTGTGACCTGTCCCCTGTCCCAGTGATGTTTGGCCAGCTCGGGGTAGAGTTCCAGGGGTATGTGGTGGTGGGTGGAGGTGAACGGTTGGGGTTTCTAGACTTTGTGAACGGCTTCTTAGGGTACCTGGTCCGCTAAGGGGTGATCTGAGCAACAGAGCCCCATCAGAGAGGTCCGTAAGCGGTGAAGTGGAGAGGGCAACAGGGCTTGAAATATCTGAGGTGCAGGCTGGAGAGTGGCAAACTATTTCTGGTTCCTGTACCCTGATGGGTGCATGTCCTCCAGGATGCATCGCAGTTTGCATCTGTGAGGAATGGGGACGAACGATCCAAGGTGTGACCGGGCCTTCAGTGGGGTTTGAGGAGGATAATGGGTGCCCCGGAGCACAGAGAGGGCTGCAGATCTTTTGTGTTTGCGAAGAGGTCATCATGGATTCCATGAGGAAGGCAAGACTCCGCATTACCCGGCCCAGCTCTGCTATCTCCTGGCCAAGGGAGCTCACCTACAACACAAACAACCATCACTCACAGACAACAGCCTTTTACAAACCTACCTACAATATTAACCCTTGTGTGGTGTTCATGTTTTTGTTACTCAGTGGTCTGGTGGACTCTTCATATTATTATTATTATTATTATTATTATTATTATTATTATTATTATTATTTTAACAATACAGCCATAATAATTTATGTAACAATACCAGATGTTTAAAATATCACAAGTGTCCAGTGGGTTCTACTTTAGCAGCTGTAGCCAGTCAGCAGCCTAGCCATGTTGTCTACCGTCACATACACACACACCTCCATCCATCCATCCATCCATCATCTTCCGCTTCTCCGGGGTTCGGGTCGCGGGGGCAGCATCCTGAGCAATGAAGCCCAGACTTCCCTTTCCCCAGCCACTTCCACTAGCTCCCTGGGAGGGATTCCGAGGCGCTCCCAGGCCAGCTGGGCGATATAGTCACGCCAGCGTGTCCTGGGTCTTCCCCGGGGTCTCCTCCCCGGTGGACTTGCCTGTGACACCTCCCAAGGGAGGCGTCCAGGAGGCATCCTAACAAGATGCCCGAACCACCTCAACTGGCTCCTCTCGACGTGAAGAAGCAGCGGCTCTACTCCGAGTCCCTCCCGGATGACCGAACTTCTCACCCTATCTCTAAGGGAGAGTCCAGCCACCCTGCGGAGGAAACTCATTTCAGCCGCTTGTATTCGCGATCTCGTTCTTTCGGTCATTACCCAAAGCTCATGACCATAGGTGAGGGTGGGAACATAGATCGACCAGTAAATCGAGAGCCTTGCCTTATGGCTCAGCTCTTTCTTTACCACAACAGACCGGTAAAGAGCCCGCATCACTGCTGACCCAGCACCAATCCGCCTGTCAATCTCCCGCTCCCTTGTACCATCACTCGTGAACAAGACCCCAAGATACTTAAACTCCTCCACTTGAGGCAAGAGCTCATCCCCGACCCAGAGAGGGCTCTCCACCCTTTCCCGCGTGAGAACCATGGCCTCGGATTTGGAGGTACTGATCCTCATCCCGGCCACTTCACACTCGGCTGTAAACCGATCCAGTGAAAGCTGAAGTTCACGGCCTGATGTCCCCAATAGGACCACATCATCTGCAAACAGCAGCGATGTGACCCTGAGGTCACCAAACCGGACACCCTCCATCCCCTGACTGCGCCTAGAAATTCTATCCATAAAAATTATGAATAGAATCGGTGACAAAGGGCAGCCCTGACGGAGTCCAACTCTCACTGGGAAAAAGTCTGACTTACTGCCGGCCATGCGAACCAAGCTCCTGCTTTGTTTGTACAGGGCCTGAATGGCTCGTAGCAAAGAGCCATGTACCCCGTACTCCCGAAGCACCTCCCACAGAATACCCCGGGGAACACAGTCGAATGCCTTCTCCAAATCCACAAAGCACATGTGGACTGGTTGGGCAAACTCCCATGAACCCTCGAGAATCCTGGAGAGGGTAAAGAGTTGGTCCAGTGTTCCACGACCAGGGCGGAACCCGCACTGCTCCTCCTGAATCCGAGGTTCGACTATAAGCCGGACTCTCTTCTCCAGTACCCTTGCATAGACCTTACCAGGGAGGCTGAGGAGTGTGATTCCCCTGTAGTTGGAACACACCCTCCGGTCCCCCTTTTTAAAAAGAGGCACCACCACCCCAGTCTGCCAATCAAGTGGCACCACCCCCGATGTCCATGCAATGTTGAAAAGGCGTGTCAGCCAAGACAGCCCCACAACATCCAGAGCCTTGAGGAACTCGGGACGGATCTCATCCACCCCTGCAGCCCTGCCGCCAAGGAGCTTTTTAACTACCTTAGCGACTTCGGCCTCAGTAATGGACAAGCCTATTCCCGTGTCCCCAGACTCTGCCTCCTCACTGGAGAACATGTTGGTGGGATTGAGAAGGTCCTCAAAGTATTCCTTCCACCGCCCAATGACGTCTTCAGTCGAAGTCAGCAGCACACCATCTCCACTATATACAGTGCTAGTGGCACACTGCTTTCCCCTTCTGAGTCGCCTGACGGTTTGCCAGAATCTTTTCGGAGCCGACTTAAAGTCACTTTCCAAGGCCTCACCGAACTCTTCCCACACCCGGGTTTTTGCCTTGGCAACGACTGAAGCCGCAGATCGCTTGGCCTGTCGATACCTGCCAGCTGCCTCTGGTGTCCTACAGGCCAACCATGTCTGGTAGGACTCCTTCTTCAGCTTGACGGCATCTCTCACCTGGGGTGTCCACCACCGGGTTCGAGGATTACCGCCCCGACAGGCACCAACTACCTTGCGACCACAGCTACAGTCAGCCGCTTCAACAATGGAGGAGCAGAACATGGCCCATTCTGAGTCAATGTCCCCCACCTCCCCCGATATCTGGTCAAAGTTCTGACGGAGGTGTGAATTGAAGATCAATCTGACAGGTTCTTCTGCCAGACGTTCCCAGCAAACCCTCACTATACGTTTGGGTTTGCCTGGTCTGACTGGCATCTTCCCCCACCACCTGATCCAACTCACCACCAGGTGGTGATCAGTTGACAGCTCAGCTCCTCTCTTTACCCGAGTGTCCAGTACACATGGCCGCAAGTCCGCTGACACGACTACAAAGTCAATCATTGAACTGCGGCCTAGGGTGTCCTGGTGCCATGTGCACTTATGGACATCCTTGTGTTCAAACATGGTGTTCGTTATGGACAAACTGTGGTTTGCACAGAAGTCCAAAAACTGAACACCACTCGGGTTCAGATCAGAGAGGCCATTCCTCCCAATCACACCCCTCCAGGTCTTACTGTCATTGCCCACGTGAGCGTTGAAGTCCCCCAGTAGGACAATCGAGTCTCCAGGAGGAGCACTTTCAAGCACCCCTTCCAAGGACTCTATGAAGGCTGGGTATTCTGAACTGCTGTTCGGTGCATAAGCACAGACAACAGTCAGGACCCGTTCCCCAACCCGAAGGCGTAGGGAAGCTACCCTCTCGTCCACCGGGGAAAACCCCAACATACAGGCGCCGAGTCGAGGGGCTATGAGAAAGCCCACACCTGCCCGCCGCCTCTCACCATGGGCAACTCCAGAAAAGAAAAAAGTCCAGCCCCTCTCAAGGAGATTGGACCCAGAGCCCAAGCTGTGTGTTGAGGTGAGCCCGACTATATCTAGCCGGTATCTCTCGACCTCGCGCACCAACTCAGGCTCCTTCCCCGCCAGTGAGGTAACGTTCCAAGTTCCAAAAGCCAGTTTCAGCAACCGAGGATCAGAACGCCAAGGCCCACGCCTTCGGACACTGCCCGATCCACAATGCACCGCACCCCTACTACTGCCCCTCCCATCGGTGGTGGGTCGATGGGAGGGGGGACTCATGTAGCTCCTTCGGGCTGGGCCCGGCCGGGCACCATGAGTGAATGCCCGGCCACCAGACGCTCGCTGGCGAGCCCCTCCCCCAGGCCTGGCTCCAGGGTGGGGCCCCGGTAACCCTGATCTGGGCAGGGTACACGAGTCCTGCTTTGTTGTCCTCATAGGGGTGGTTATGGATCACACTTTGTCTGGCCTGTCACCTAGGACCAGTTTGCCATGGGAGACCCTACCAGGAGCTTTTGCTCCAGACAACATAGCTCCTAGGGTCCTTCAAGCACACAAACCTCTCCACCACGATAAGGTGGTGATCCATGGAGAGGACACACACACCTATACAAACATATACACAGACACACACACTGACAGCAGGCCATGTAGGAGGAGAACACAACGCTTCCATACTTTTATTCCCTTGGGGTTCACCCTAACACCACGTGTTTTATAAATGTGTAGGGAGGTGCACAGTGTGAAGTAAATGAAAATGTGTTTTTTTATATGTTCTTTACAGAGAATGAGCAAGGAAACCGAGGTTGCAAAAATGATAACACATTATTTTTTCTTTTTGTAAACATGTGAAAAATGGGTCCCACAGATCCGAACACCACACAAGGGTTAAAAATAAACATGCCAAAACAAATAGCTACTTTTAGCTCTATCAAGAACCCTTCAGTGGGTGGTTCTTTAAAGAAACATTTTTTTGTAAATGGGATGTGAGAGTGTATGTAACAGGGGGCTGAGGGAAAGGCAGTGGGAGCAAAGCCCTTCTACTTGGAAGCTAGGCTTTCCAGATTGTTGAGCTCTCTGATGTAAATGAAAATATTATACAATGTAAGGTCATGCAGATGGACTCTGAGTTCTTCTATCATGTTGTGTAAATGAATAAAAGAGACTGTCAGCTGTGACTGACATGTCTCTTTTCTGAATTTATACAAACCCTATTTCATTTTATAGTAAATTTGTTTTGGCTAGTTTTTGTTTATGAACAGATGCAATATAGTAAAGGAAAACTCATTTGTGAACCTTTGATTAAAGTTTTTTATTTCTTTTAAACTTGTAACTAAGTTGAAAATAAATCTTAAATTGAAACTTTGCTTGTTTGCAAAAGGTTATTTCAGAGCCACTGAAATGGATGCAAACCTAATGGCTTGCCTTCAGTGTTGTGTGCTTATGATAATTTTAATAGACCTCAGCATCAGACTGATTAATGACATTCTATTAAAAAACTTGTTTACCAAAAGTGGCACTAGAGAATTTTCACCTAAAATGAGTTGATAAAGCAAGAGTCTTATTATAAAAATGATAAGACATTAGAGTCATAATTAATCTTTTAGTACTTTTACTTTTGATACTTATGTACATTTGAAGGCAAATACTTTTGCACTTTTATTCAAGTCGAGGTCTAAAGGGAGGAGATTACTTTTACTGGAGTAACATTTTATCTGGATATCTTTAACTCAAGTACACGACTTGTGTACTTCGTCCACCACTGTTTAAAATTAAGAAAATTGTTCACCAAACATCTTAACAGGAGATGCAAGCATGCCTGGGAATAAAAGGAGCATCCAGGAAAGGCCTAGTCCTTTATGTGCAAGGATGGGTCAAGGCTCACCACTTCACCAAAATGCATCAGTAAAATATCCCATTTTTTAAAGAATAAAATAAAAGGTTGAAACCACAACTGAATGCCTGTGACTTTCAACTCCTCACTAAAAATAGACATGCTTCTGTGATGGACATCAGCATATGAGCTCAGGAGTACTCTGTCAATAAGCAATCATTAAACACTGTTCATCACTGTATTCACAAATACAAATTTAGCAGAAGTCATATGTCATCCAGAAATGCTGCTGACTTCTTTGGGCTAAAGCACATCTGAAACAGACTGATGCACAGTGGAAATGTGTATTGTGGTCAACCTTTCAGACTGTTTATGGAATAATGGATGCTGTGTTCTCTGGGCCAAAGAAGAACAGGACCATCCAAATTTTAACCATGTAAAGTTCAAAAGCCAGCATCTATCATGGCATGGGTGGGTATTAGTGAATAATTTGCTATAATTCGAAGCACATTTTGAAGCAACATATATTACTTTCTAGATGACATCTTTTTCAGGGACTTCCATGCTTATTTCAATATCACAGCACCAAGCCACACTCTGCAAGTGTTAGAACAGCATGGCTGCATGATCAGAGAGTGTGGGTACTAGACTGGCCTCTTTGCTGTCCAGACCTGTCTCCCATTGAAAATGTGTGCAAAGTACAACAATGAAGGCCCCATACAATTGCACAGCTCAAGACTTGCATAATGAAAGCATGACAAAAAATTCTGATTTCAAAACTTGGTTTTGTATTTAGTCCTCCAACACCTATTGCTGTTATCCTTTTACGATTAGCTGGCCCCCACAACGTAGCTCAAGGACCCCATAAAATGAAGTTCTGGCTATACCTCTCTTGTACAAATGAATTTGGACCAAACATATACCTCAGACTGCTATAGCTGCACACTCTCATGGGGGAATTAGCCAGTCATCTGTGCAGATAAAGTCCATTTAATGCCTTTTGCTTCTCCTGTGAAAACACTTATTTTTACCCACTACATGCCCAGGGGGTCTGTATGCCTAGTGATACTCTAAATATTTCAATATATCTGAATTCATGACTACAGTTCTTTCTTCGCAGCATTTTGCTGAAGAAAGTAGGCTAATCGAATTTCAACAGTTCTGAGAGGCTACTGTTTATGGAAAAAAACCAGACGTCAGATTGAATGGCTAAATGTATGTATAACTCATTATTTTTATATGAGTTTATACCCAGTCTTTTTCAACATTTGTTCTACTATTCAACAGCTGAGGCAACACAGGCAAATGTTTGATCATCATTTAAAAACTGATATCTTTCCCATGTGAGCAGTCATGGCTGACATGCTCTAGGGCTGATCTGACAGGGGAACAGAAAACAGACTGCTGTCAGTCACAGGCTGCCATTTTCAGTTTGGCACAAGCATGATAGACAGTTGAAATAGATGTTAGCAAAAGTTGGCTGTAAGTGTCAGGTGTTGCCAGTCAACAAAATCAAAGAAAATGATTCGACACATGACATCTTTACAAGCTTTTGCAGTAGTGACAGCATGCATGCTTTCATATGTAGAATGATTACCTACAGAACAGTGCATGTGCTTCATTTCTGTACCTTGAATCTAATGAAGTCACATCAGTGGCAGAAAGCCAGCTAAGCAGCTGGTCCTACCAATCACATGCCATGGGACAATCTCAATATGCCTACAGCAAGATCCATGGAAACTCAACAAAACGTACAAATATATCCACATATGACAATACAATGCTCAGCAGGCAAGTCTAGTTTCATGTTTCACCATACATACATACATGTATGTGGTATATTTGGGTGATATAATCTTAAAACACTCCACTGTGGAAAATTGTAAACAATAACGTGTTTCAACTAAAAAGACTGGTTTCCACTGGTTTGGTGAGACAGACAGATGGGGCAGAGAAAAGTCAGTTAACAGCTTGTGCTGTTGCCATGGGAAAAGCATGTTGTCTGAGTAACCTTATTAGCAGCAGGAAGGCAGAAACAAGCTTTAAAAACCTACAAAAAATGTACAGAAGTTAGAGTTGGAATATAGATGTTGCTTGCATCTCAGTATTACTATGTCCAAAACTTCAATAAGACACCACCTGTATTCCAACATTCCAATTTCTTTGGAAAGGTTGCCAGAAGAAAACTTCAATTCTCATCAGACACCTGGAGAGCCAGTTTATGAGGAGGGAGCAGGGGACATGTCCCCTTACCTTTTGAAATGCCTGATTTTGTCCCCAACTCTTTTTGAAAATGTAGGCTGTTTAAAATCTTCTATGTAATAGGTGCAGAAATCTGGAAAGATTTACTGTGCATTTATCATCTGACTTTTTACATTTTATTTATTTATTTTTGAGGCTAGATGAAAACACTGCACACTCAGGCTGGCCTCTCCTGGTCTGCACCTCTGTGTTTTTCATTTGCCTGTAACGTGGATCGAGGAGGCGGAAGCATGTGCTGAGTAAAGCGAGATTTATTTGGGCAAATCCAGGGTCATAGTCGTAACAGTCCAGGTTCATACAGCCAACACGGAGAGATCGCGGGACAGACATGACGAACAGAGGACAGGCTAAACACAGAGAACAAATAGCAAATGTATAACTCAAACAAGCATACAAACAGCACGCCAAAACAAATCAAAACAACTCCAAAAAACGAAGCCCAACTCCAGGGCAAACATGGGGCTTACACATCAGATGGAAGATGAGGGACAGGAGGAAAACAGGTGGAGACAATCAGAGGTGGAGTCACGAAACAAGAGGGCAGGACTGAAAACCAAAACAAAGAAGCACATGGACAGGACTGGGAAGTAAACACAACAGGAGCACATGGATAGGACTGGGAGGGGCCAATCGTGACATTGCCCAATATAATTATGTTCTGGCACCAGGCCTATTTCTGATATTGTAGAGGTATTTCATAAACAATCACTAGTAATTTAACTGGGTAAATCATGCCAGCGTAGCAGAAGTGACCACACGAATTACACATTACGCAAGTTTTTTTGTTCCTAGCACTTTTTTAAAATAAAATATATACTCATGTAAATACTACAGGCATAAAGAGAGTGAAGAGATTTTCATTTTAAACCCTTTCCACTATGACGTGGAAGAATGAAGTATATTGGTGTTAGAATTACACTTTTGCTATGATCATTTCAATCTCTCAAACTCTACACCCCTGAAAACCTACACAAGTAAATACAAAAGATCTTGAGATATTTTCCATTAAGGGTTGGTTTCAGATGCCCAATAGAGTCATATAATTTTCTCAAGATACTGAGAGTTGAAAATGTGACAAGGTACAAAAAGAATTTTATCCAGCATTTTCCTTTATATTAACTCAATGTGGCAATAATAAGTGATTTATAAATAATTAGTTTCATGGTCTGGATTACTTACTATTATGGTAACAGAAGCATTATGTATTAAGTCTCTTAATACATGGATCGGTCAAATGTGACCAGACTCCATAGTTTGGGTTTAATTCATGGTTATTATACAATTGAAACTGTTCAATTCCTAAAACTTTCTAGAACAATAAATCATTTGTATAATTCTAAGGAAATGTTGGTTTATGGGCGTTTTTTACTATGATTAGCATCTGCTATATATTTATGTCTGTCGATTTGCATAGGGAAACTGTGTCTGTTCCCCGGATAAGACAAAGAATCAAAAAGCCTCGAAAGGTTTGCTCTAGTAACTTGATTAATATCAGACCAGTTATACCAGTTTGCAGTTACCGCACCTTTGGTCTAAAACTAAAACTGCTTAAAATAAGATCCCTTACATCTAAAGCCTTCATTGTAAATGAAATTATTACCAATCACGATTTTAATGCTCTGTGCCTCACAGAAACGGTTTAGACCCTATGAATACCTTAGTGTAAATGAAGCCACCCCCAGAGGCTACAGCTATGCGCATAACCCTCATTTAAGCGGCCAGGGTGGAGGTATAGCAACCATCCATACTAAAGCTTTAGACGTTAGCCAGAAAGTAGGCTATACATTTTCTTCTTTTGGAGTTCTTTAAAATAATAATTGTCGGAGATTTTAATATCCACTTTGACAATCCTCAAGATGCACTAAGTAAGGCATTTATTTCTATCATAGACTCCATAGGCTTCACCCAAACTCTAAAAGACCCCACACACTATCATAACCACACTCTAGACTTAATACTGACCTTTGGTGTAGATATAGATAACTTAGCCATTCTCCCCCAGAGCACAGCCGTCTCAGACCATTACTTAATCTCATACGAAATTCAGTTTAGCGGTAATGTGCATTCATCACCACGTTATCATGTTGATAGGACTACAACTTCCTCCACAGCTGGTTGCTTTATCAGAAACCTTCCACAGTTATCAGCTTCTGTCAGCTGTCCATCTAATCCTACCGAGTTAGATATTATGACCAAGTTCTTAGAGGATCCTTTTCGATCTACTCTAGACAGTGTGGCTCCATTAAAAAGTAAAATAGTACGGCAGAAAAAAGTCACCCCTTGGTATAACGATCATACTCGAGCTTTAAAACAGACTGCCAGACAACTAGAGAGAAAATGGCGTCTGACTAAATTAGAAGTCTTCCAGTCTCCCTGGAAGGAGAGTCTTATAGACTATAGAGAGACTCTCTCTCCTCTCTCATAGAACACAATAAAAATAATCCTAGACTACTATTTAGCACAAGTTCTAAAATAACAGAGAACAATAAAGTCACTGAACCCCAGATGCCATTAACCTATAGCAGCAATGATTTTATGAATTTCTTTAGTGATAAAAAATATTAGGCAGAAAATTCAGAACACAGTTATACTCTACAAACCCGCTGGCTTATAATGCCAGTCTCGATCTTGAGAATATTATAATCACTGCAGATAGGCTGGAATAATTTACATTACTTCAAGATAATGAACAAGTTAAAATGGTTTCTTCTGCAAAATCATCTACTTGTATTTTAGATCCGATTCCTACAGGTTTACTCAAGGAAATTTTGCCAGAAATAACCAAGCCTATTCTGTCAATAATAAACTCCTCTCTTAGACCGCTGATTAAGAAAGCTAACCTTGATCGCTGCGAACTATCAAAGTAGATCTCGAATCTCCACTTTATATCTAAGATCTTGGAAAAAACAGTAGCAAAACAATTAAGCTCCTATTTGTATAGGAGTCATCAATATGAAAGATTTCAGTCTGGTTTTAGGTCACATCACAGCACAGTGACAGTAAAAATTGTAAATGATCTTTTATTATTCTCTGACAAAGGAAATGTGTCTTTGCTAGCTTTGACAAAATAGACCATGCTATCTTACTAGATAGGGGGTAACAGGAATAGCTCTTTCCTGGTTCAGGTCCTACCTCACTGATGGCTATCAGTTCGTTAATGTAAAGTGTGAATCATCTATCCTTGCAAAAGTAAAGTATGGTGTTCCACAAGGCTCTGTTTTAGGACCTATATTATTCACAATATATATGGTACCATTGGGCACCATTATCAGTAAACACAGCATAAATTTCCACTGCTATGCCGATGACACTCATTTATATATATCAAGCAAACAATGACAAAATAAAACTTAGCAAGATTGAGGGCTATGTAAAAGACATAAAAGATTAGATGTTGAGTAACTTTCTCTTACTTAACTCAGATAAAACAGAGGTCCTCCTTCTTGATCCAAAAGCAGCTAGAAACAAACTGTCTAACTTAACACTTAAACTTAACAATTTCTCAGTTGCATCAAGCTCATCTGTTAAAAATCTTGGTGTCATCATAGACCGTGATCTGTCCTTCGATGCACATATAACTAATATCACTAAAACAGCATCCCTGCATTTCTGCAATATTGCTAAATTAAGAAATGCATTATTTCTACAGGATGCAGAAAAGCTAGTTCAACGCTTTTATTACTTCAATGCTAGATTACTGTAATGCCCTGCTGTTTGGATGTCCAAGGCAAAAGCCTCAACAAACTATAGCTAATCCAGAATGCTGCAGCCAGAGTCCTCACAAGAACCAGAAAGTTCGACCATATCAGCCCAGTTTTATGTTTGATTATAAAATCCTATTACTGACTTATAAAGCTCTAAACAGACTTGCCCCTCAGTACCTGAGTGAACTTCTCACCTACTATGAGCAATCACATCTACTTAGATCACAAGCTGCTGGCTTACTACTGGTACCTAGAATGAATTAAGTTACATCAGGGGGGAGAGCCTTCTCATACAAAGAATCCCAGCTTTGGAATAATCTTCCTGTTAATGTTCGGGAATCAGACACAGCTTCAGTTTTTAAGTCTAGGCTAAAAACTTGCTTGTATAGTCGAGCCTTTGGTGATTAGTCTTCCCTGTCAGATCTAGACCTGCTGGAGTCTCTGCTGCTCTGTTATACTGTCATCTGTGATCAGTCACTCATTACAGAATTAACTGTGTTTTTCTTTACTTTCTCTGCTGAGTTGAATAGCTGCCCATCCTGTACGTCTGATGCTGTTGCCTATTGCCTCTTCTGCCTTGATCGAGTGCCACTGCTCACCAGCTTGACCACCACTGAGCTTCTTGCTGTACAACACTATGCAATCCTCACCCTCAGATGCTGCTGCTGCATAATCATAAACTAATCAAATTAACCACTGCCCCACCTGTTTTTAACACTCTGTACTATAAAACTTTATGCTAACAATGTATGCAAGCATAACCATTAATGCACTCTCAAAAACCTTTGGTCTCAGCAACAGTGAGACTGATGCATGAGTCATCAAAAGTGCTGAGCAGCATTTATTCATGGCCTTCCTCACTCCTTTTTTACTAGTTTTAAGTACTTTTTCACTATATTGGCAGATAATTTTGCATGTTACAAAAACATATCTGTATATATATATATATATATATATATATATATATATATAATATTGATTGACAGATTGACTGAATATATATATGACTGAAGCCTGTAGTGAATATATATAAACTTAGCACAAAAAGTAATGAACTTTGTGTTTGGTAGATTATTTCTTTGTTGTAACTATGCTTCTTGGCAATAATGGGATGGGAGTATGTGGGTTGTGCCCATGAAAAATTTGCCAAATCCTCTCTGCTAATGCCAAACAGCTTATTCTACCATTGACTTGTTTGGTGTTTGGTGGACTGGATGATTGAAGTTTGAAGAAATAAGACATTTTAACAATTTAACAATTTATTAATTTAACAAACAGGAGCCTCAGTAGCATGTGGAAGAACCATACACCTCCTCCTCATGCTAGTCACCAGCCTGGTCAGACACTGCTGTGGGATGGCATCCCATTCTTCAACCAGCATTTGTCGCAAGTCAGCCAATGTGGTTGTTTTGGTCATTCTGGCACAAACATGCCCAAGCTGATCCCACAATTGTTCAATGGTTGAGGTCCATCCTCCATCCTTGCCTCCAATGATGACAAGCCTCGTTTTTCGAGTGAGGGAGATGCTGCCCCACACCATCACACTGCCTCCAACAAAAGATGTTACTCTATTGGTGTAGCAATCAGCTTAGCATTCTCCGCGTCTTCTCCACACTGACCCTACGATCCAACTGCCGTAGGCATAATTTGGACATGTGTCGCTGACCATAACGCTCATCCACATGTTCAGGTTCCAGTGCACGTGTTTCAGTGCACACCAGTGCAAACGGGCCTGACGGGGGAAAGGCAGTCATGGCAGGCCTTCTGGCAGCCTGATGAGACTGGAGACTGGCTGTGTGCAGTCTGTTCCGGATTGTCTGGGCAGAGAGCAGTTGGCCAATTCGTCCTGCAAACCTTGACTGCAAATCTGTAGAAGCCTACGGTACCTAAGTACTGACAGGGTGAGGAAACTATCTTCTTGGGGTGTCATCTCCTTGGGATGCCCACTTTGTGGCCTGTCTCTGACATCCCCCGTTATATGGAACTTGGCCTTCAATTTGGAGATGGTACTAGCTGAAACTTGGTTTTGCAGAACACCAGCTTGAAGTTGCCCTATCGCACGGGCCCTATCCAGATAAGTAAACGTGGCATGCCGATTCTTGGGACAGACACCTACTGACCACTGTAGCAGGGCCCATGCCAATAAGGCACCTGATTGTCAGCACCTGGGGGTACCAGAAGCTCAAAACAATTGTCAATAACAACAGCAGAATAAGCTGTTTGGCAATGGCAGAGAAGATTTGGCAAATTTTTCATGGGCGCAACCCACATACTCAGCTCTACTGCTCATCCCACAAATGCATGTTCCTTACAAATGTGGCACCATTTAAAAGGGAAATTAACAGGCTTTCCAATGGTATAAGATTTTTTGCCAAGAAGCATTGTTACAACAAAGAAATAATCTACCAAACACAAATTTCCTTACTTTTTGTCCTAAGTTTATATTCGCTATAGGCTTCAGTCAATCCGTGCAAAATTTGAGCAACAGAACGCAGTCATTCACTGGTCTGGTGGCGACTGTGCAGTAATGACTGAGCCGCGGACAGCTCGAACAAACGGGCATGCCCGCGCCCCATGCCCCATGCACTGATCACCCCTTACTACTAGGCTTAACTCAGGGCTCGCAACCGAAATGTTAAGAACAGGTGTTTTGTCCTTTCAGCAAAAATCGAATCACCTTGTGAGCCACGACATTTTATGTCTGTTTTACCAACTTGGCTGTAAATCTCAGTATGTGCTCATAGTTCAGGCTAAAAATGTAATATGCTGTAATAATATAATATAATATGCTAAATGCTATAGCTGCTTTACTCGCATCTCAGAAAACTTTCCACGAGTTTCTTGTAAAATATCTCTCAATGTTCGACTTTTTACCAGTTTGCACTCGTTCAAATTGTCCTGTCCCACCTTACATGTACTGCTGGACTATTTAGGTAGGATGGGAAAATTAAAACGAAGCAGGAGGAAATGGGGCATCTCCAAATGATCGATGTCCATCTCAAAATCTCTGGCTTTGCCGTTTCGTGATCTGCTGTACTGTCTGTCCAGCAGTCTGCGTGTCAGTCTTCAGCGTTAAAGGTTATTAAATTAACAGTTACTTCAATTAACTCCAGCGTTTAATACCATTTATTGTGAAAACTGTGTTAGAACTGTGTGTTATAACGATTTTACAGTAAAGGAGGGTGATGTGATTTTGCCTAAAAATCTAGTTCTTCTTTGGAGCCGCAACAGCAACAGTGGAGAGATTATTCAGGTCTGATTCTCATCCCAAACAGAGCCAGAGTCACTGATGAGAACACTAAAGTTTAAGGCTAAAGTGTTGCTAAAGTTTAATAAAGACTCTGAAAGTCATGTCAGGCATAACATTATGACTTGTTTCTAAGCTAATTGTATGTTAGTGTGTTGTGCTGGTACGGGTGGATCAGGCTCAGCAGTGCTGCTGGAGGAAACACTGTGACCACTCAGTGTCCACTCTATTAGCTGTACCTGTGTTGTTGGTTGACCCTGTGGATGTAAAGTCAGAGATGATAGCTCATCTGATGCTGCACAGTTTGTGTTGGTCATTCTCTAGTGATCACAGGACGCTGTTGGCTGGATATTTTTGGTTGGTGGACTATTCTCAGTCCCCCAGTGACACTGAGGTGTTTAAAAACTCCAGCAGCCCTGCTGTGTCTGATCCACTCAATTGGCCTGACTGCATGTCTTTGGACGGAAACCGGAGAACCCAGAGGAAACCCACACAGACACAGGGAGAACATGCAGACTCCACACAGAATGGACCCCGGTCACCCGGCAGGGGTATCGAACCCAGGCCCTCCTCGCTGTGAGGCAACAGCGCTACCCACCGCGCCACCGTGCCGCCTTACTTCTTAAATTCGTCTTACTTAATCATTAATTACTGCTTTTGTGTCCCTCCAAGTAAAGTGACAACCTTTTCCATTAATTATATTATGAACTAATATTTAAAACATGACTACTTACTGATGCATTAATGGCTCTTTACTTGTTTTGGTGTCCCCTCAAGTAAAGTGGAAAACACACATACTTTCTCAATTGATATGTTTATTCTGAATAATTTTACTAATTTCAATAAACCAAAAAATAATCAGAAACCTTTCAGCTTCTTTATTAAAAACAAAAGAAGGAAATATTTCTGTTTCTTTGATTGTCTTTCTTTGTAACTTTCCAAAATGCAAATACCAATACAAAATGCATACACATTTGCACTTTAAAGCTCTAGAGGAAAAAATATTGGAAATACCAAAAAAAAGGAAAAAATCTCAACACTTTATCTACTTTTTAAACACACATATACAACATGCAAAGTGTAAACTATAAGAAAAGAAAAGATGAAAAGTTTTGTTTTTAATAAATAAGCTGACCGGTTCCTGATTTCTGGAGAGTGCCCCACACTCTGCAGTCGAGGAATTAGCTGATCTTTTATCCAAATTTAGTGCTTCTGAATTGCTGGTCCTTGGTGATTTTAACCTCAACTGGCTTTCTAATGCATCCAATCACTTAAAGGAAATATGTGGCAATCTTAACCTAACACAGTTAATCAATGAACCGACTCGCCCAAATCTGAAAGAACCCACCAAGTCAACCCTGATAGATCTAATACTCTCCAATAAAGCTGACAAAATTACTGCCTCAGGAGTTTTTGAACTTGGCATAAGTGATCATTGTCCCATCGGATGCATTAGAAACAGTTGCACAAACAAAACAGGCTTTCGGTTGGTGGTTAGAAGAAATTTTAATCATTTTAATGAGCAAGCTTTCCTTTCTGACTTAGCAATGAGTGAAATCCACCTTACACTAGAAATCTCAGATGTTGATGGGGCACTAAACCACTTCAGTAAAACTTTTCTAACAGTGGTAAACAAACATGCCCCATTCAAAAAGTCAAGAATCAGAGACAGATCAAGTCCCTGGTTTACGGGTGAGATTTCCTCATTGTTTAAGGCCAGAAATAAAGCTTGGTCAACTGCTAGACGCTCAGGGGAGAGAGACCATTGGCTTACCTTTAGACAGCTGAGAAATAAATGTACTTCTGTTGTTAGAAAAGCTAAATCAGAATATTACTTTAGCTTAATCACCAACACTAGAAACCCTCAAAACTTCTGGAAAATAGTAAATTCTCTAAAAAAGAATTCCCCCCTTTTTCCAACAAGCGTTTCAGTTGACGGTCAGCTGATTTCTGCCCAGAAGGAAATATGTAAAGCCTTTAACTCTCATTTTGCTGCAGCCGGCCACATCTTTGATAAGAATAGCACAAACCCATTGAATAAAACTGATCTCAGCTCTACTGTTTCTAGAACGCATGGTCTTTTCTCACTCCAGCCATTTTCTCCATATTTAGTTGCTAATGCCCTGGCTAAAATTAATCCACGAAAAGCCACGGGAGAAGATGGGCTGGACCCCTTTTTATTGCGTCTCGCAGCCCCGATTATTTTAGAATACATTTTATACATTTTTAATCTTTCAGTTTTATCTTGCAGAATTCCCAGGGTCTGGAAAACAGCTCATGTAATTCCTCTGCATAAAGGTGGTGAGACAACAGATCTGAATAATTATAGGCCAATCTCAAAACTGTCGTGTTTAGCAAAAATGTTAGAATCTCTAGTGAACCAGCAATTGAAATAATTTCTTCATGAAAATTCTGTTTTATCTAAATATCAGTCTGGTTTCAGAGAAGGTCACAGCACTATCTCTGCTACGACACTGGTCTTAAACAATCTTTATTCAGACATAGACAAGAGGAAACATTGTGCAGCTATTTTTATTGACTTAACAAAAGCATTCGACACAGTTGATCACACTCTTCTTTTACGGAACTTAGAAAAGATTGGCTTTGATGCAACTGCGCTGGACTGGACCCAAAACTATCTCACTGACAGAAATCAATGTATGGCATTGAATAATTATAAATCAGAGTTGGTATCTGTATCTAAAGGTGTACCACAAGGTTCAATTTTGGGTCCAGTCTTATTTAATATCTACATAAATGATATTGCTACCTCTGCTTCAACCTCAGACTGCAAAATTCACCTTTATGCAGATGATACAATTTTATATTGCTCAGCTGATTCTATTCATGCTGCAACAAGAAAATTACAGAGCTCATTTAATGCTCTGCAGGTGGCGCTATATAAGCACAAACTAGTTTTAAATGCCACGAAAACTAAGTTCATGCTGTTTTCCAGATCTTTTAATACTGATTTTAGTGCTGTAAATATTACTAACCTGGCAGGATCCACTATTGAGAGAGTCACGGAATATAAATACCTTGGCATATGGCTGGATGATAAACTCAGTTTTAAACCACACATAAATAAACTAGTCAGTAAATGCCGACAGAAGCTGGGTTATTTTTATAGACATAAGTCCTGTTTCCCCATGCACGCCAGAAAAAGACTAGTTGAAGCAGTTTTACTATCAGTGCTGGACTATGGTGACGTTATTTATAAATATGCTCCCTCCAGCTCTCTCAAATTACTGGACCCAGTGTATCGCTCTGCCCTGAGGTTCATCACTGGAGATCCGTACAGAACTCACCACTGTGAGCTGTATGCAAAAGTTGGGTGGCCCTCTTTAACGGTACAGAGGAAAACACACTGGTTGATTTTTATTTATAAGACACTTTCCGGTCATTTGCCAGAATACATCACTTCATTGATGAATACAAATAACAGTAATTATCAGACTCGCTCTAGTGACTGGATCTGCTGCCAGGTACCAAGAGTTTTTACTGAACTGGGAAAATCTGCTTTTAGTTACAGTGCACCAGTGAGCTGGAATTCACTACAGGAAACACTAAAACTCAGGTCACTGGTGTCACTCAGTCATTTTAAACTTTTAATATCAAACCACCTACAGACAGCCTGTACCTGTTTTACTTAATTATATTTATTCATAACTTTTATTTTTGTATTAGTTCTCCTTAGTTTTTTTTTATCTCTTTTTATTTATTTATTTATTTATTTCCTCTCATTTTATTTTAAGTTTTTATGATTACTTTTTTATTTGTGATATTGTATTATTACTTTACTAATTTCTTATCTATTTTGATTTTAATTTCTTACCATTTAAAATCTCAAGTTCTATTTTTATCTACTTTTATCTTTTATTCACTGTTATTTTAAATTTTCTTTTAATTTAAAATGATTAAATGTAGTTACTATTTTCTTTGTCATGTCAATCCCTGTTTTTGTAAATGCTCGGCTACATTGAAAATGAGGGTTGCCCTCAATGTACTTCCGAGTCAAAATAAAGGTTGATTGATTGATTGATTGATTAATTAACAGATAATTATCGGGACTAACACATAAATGCTAGAAAGTTATCATGTTACTTCTTTATATGAATAAAAATACTATTAGTTCATTGACAATATAACAGTTAGTACACAGATAATGAGTAAGTAGGCCATAAACTAATGACAAACTAACTTCTCAATGTCACGATTGGCCCCTCCCAGTCTTCCGTGTGCTTTTTTTTTGTCTAGTCCATATGCTTTCTTTGTTTTGATTCGTTCCCAGGCCAGCCCCCTTGTTTTCTGATTCAGCCCCTGATTGTTACCACCTGTGTTTTTCACCTGTGTCCTGTTATTCCTTGTTAGCCCTCTTGTATTTAAGCCCTGTGTATTTTCTAGTTGTTTGTTGGTCTTTGTACTGTTTGTGCTGAATGTATTGTTTATTCTGTGTTTAGTTATGCTATGTCTACCCATCATTCTCTCTGTGTTGGCTTATTGAACTTGGAATGTCTTTACCCTGACCCTGGATTTGCCCCGAATAAATCTCACCTCGTTACACTCAACTAGCAGTGAACTCAATTACTAATTACTAACTGATAAGTGCTTAATCTTAATAAGGGTCACTTAGTTTATTAACTCAGTTAATAAGTAATAGCTTAATGAAGAGTTAACTAATAACTAAATAATGGGAAATTCATAGTTTATCCATCCATCCATCCATCATCTTCCGCTTCTCCGGGGTTCGGGTCGAGGGGGCAGCATCCTGAGCAATGAAGCCCAGACTTCCCTTTCCCCAGCCACTTCCACTAGCTCCCTGGGAGGGATTCCGAGGCGCTCCCAGGCCAGCTGGGCGATATAGTCACACCAGCGTGTCCTGGGTCTTCCCCGGGGTCTCCTCCCCGGTGGACTTGCCTGTGACACCTCCCAAGGGAGGCGTCCAGGAGGCATCCTAACAAGATGCCCGAACCACCTCAACTGGCTCCTCTCGACGTGAAGAAGCAGCGGCTCTACTCCGAGTCCCTCTCGGATGACCGAACTTCTCACCCTATCTCTAAGGGAGAGTCCAGCCACCCTGCGGAGGAAACTCATTTCAGCCGCTTGTATTCGCGATCTCGTTCTTTCGGTCATTACCCAAAGCTCATGACCATAGGTGAGGGTGGGAACATAGATCGACCAGTAAATCGAGAGCCTTGCCTTATGGCTCAGCTCTTTCTTTACCACAACAGACCGGTAAAGAGCCCGCATCACTGCTGACCCAGCACCAATCCGCCTGTCAATCTCCCGCTCCCTTGTACCATCACTCGTGAACAAGACCCCGAGATACTTAAACTCCTCCACTTGAGGCAAGAGCTCATCCCCGACCCAGAGAGGGCTCTCCACCCTTTCCCGCGTGAGAACCATGGCCTCGGATTTGGAGGTACTGATCCTCATCCCGGCCGCTTCACACTCGGCTGCAAACCGATCCAGTGAAAGCTGAAGTTCACGGCCTGATGTCCCCAATAGGACCACATCATCTGCGAACAGCAGCGATGTGACCCTGAGGTCACCAAACCGGACACCCTCCATCCCCTGACTGCGCCTAGAAATTCTATCCATAAAAATTATGAATAGAATCGGTGACAAAGGGCAGCCCTGACGGAGTCCAACTCTCACTGGGAAAAAGTCTGACTTACTGCCGGCCATGCGAACCAAGCTCCTGCTTTGTTTGTACAGGGCCTGAATGGCTCGTAGCAAAGAGCCATGTACCCCGTACTCCCGAAGCACCTCCCACAGAATACCCCGGGGAACACAGTCGAATGCCTTCTCCAAATTCACAAAGCACATGTGGACTGGTTGGGCAAACTCCCATGAACCCTCGAGAATCCTGGAGAGGGTAAAGAGTTGGTCCAGTGTTCCACGACCAGGGCGGAACCCGCACTGCTCCTCCTGGATCCGAGGTTCGACTATAAGCCGGACTCTCTTCTCCAGTACCCTTGCATAGACCTTACCAGGGAGGCTGAGGAGTGTGATTCCCCTGTAATTGGAACACACCCTCCGGTCCCCCTTTTTAAAAAGAGGCACCACCACCCCAGTCTGCCAATCAAGTGGCACCACCCCCGATGTCCATGCAATGTTGAAAAGGCGTGTCAGCCAAGACAGCCCCACAACATCCAGAGCCTTGAGGAACTCGGGACGGATCTCATTCACCCCTGCAGCCCTGCCGCCAAGGAGCTTTTTAACTACCTTAGCGACTTCGGCCTCAGTAATGGACAAGCCTATTCCCGTGTCCCCAGACTCTGCCTCCTCACTGGAGAACGTGTCGGTGGGATTGAGAAGGTCCTCAAAGTATTCCTTCCACCGCCCAATGACGTCTTCAGTCGAAGTCAGCAGCACACCATCTCCACTATATACAGTGCTAGTGGCACACTGCTTTCCCCTTCTGAGTCGCCTGACGGTTTGCCAGAATCTTTTCGGAGCCGACTTAAAGTCACTTTCCAAGGCCTCACCGAACTCTTCCCACACCCGGGTTTTTGCCTTGGCAACGACTGAAGCCGCAGATCGCTAGGGTGTCCTGGTGCCATGTGCACTTATGGACATCCTTGTGTTCAAACATGGTGTTCGTTATGGACAAACTGTGGTTTGCACAGAAGTCCAAAAACTGAACACCACTCGGGTTCAGATCAGAGAGGCCATTCCTCCCAATCACACCCCTCCAGGTCTTACTGTCATTGCCCACGTGAGCATTGAAGTCCCCCAGTAGGACAATCGAGTCTCCAGGAGGAGCACTTTCAAGCACCCCTTCCAAGGACTCTATGAAGGCTGGGTATTCTGAACTGCTGTTCGGTGCATAAGCACAGACAACAGTCAGGACCCGTTCCCCAACCCGAAGGCGTAGGGAAGCTACCCTCTCGTCCACCGGGGAAAACTCCAACATACAGGCGCCGAGTCGAGGGGCTATGAGAAAGCCCACACCTGCCCGCCGCCTCTCACCATGGGCAACTCCAGAAAAGAAAAAAGTCCAGCCCCTCTCAAGGAGATTGGACCCAGAGCCCAAGCTGTGTGTTGAGGTGAGCCCGACTATATCTAGTCGGTATCTCTCAACCTCGCGCACCAACTCAGGCTCCTTCCCCGCCAGTGAGGTAACGTTCCAAGTTCCAAAAGCCAGTTTCAGCAACCGAGGATCAGAACGCCAAGGCCCACGCCTTCGGACACTGCCCGATCCACAATGCACCGCACCCCTACTACTGCCCCTCCCATCGGTGGTGGGTCGATGGGAGGGGGGACTCATGTAGCTCCTTCGGGCTGGGCCCGGCCGGGCACCATGAGTGAATGCCCGGCCACCAGACGCTCGCTGGCGAGCCCCTCCCCCAGGCCTGGCTCCAGGGTGGGGCCCCGGTAACCCTGATCCGGGCAGGGTACACGAGTCCTGCTTTGTTGTCCTCATAGGGGTGGTTATGGATCACACTTTGTCTGGCCTGTCACCTAGGACCAGTTTGCCATGGGAGACCCTACCAGGAGCTTTTGCTCCAGACAACATAGCTCGTAGGGTCCTTCAAGCACACAAACCTCTCCACCACGATAAGATGGTGATCCATGGAGAGGTTCATAGTTTATTATTTTATAATTAATGATTAACTGGCAACCCTTAATGTAAAGTGTTACCGAGAGCACTAATGAAATTGCTTCTAATTTGCATTTCTTTCCAATGTATTTGAATGATTTTCAGTACAAATTCTGTTATCAGGATAAAACTCTGAGTGAAAAGTAGAATCTTTGAAACATACATTTCAGGAATTCTTTGTATTTTCTTCTTTTGCCTTTATGTCAGCATGCACTCAAGCTGTAAAGAATTTCATATGTTTGAGCAAAAGCCTCTGATAAGTATATCAAATCCACCTGAGAGTTGTCTGAACATGTGCTTTACTGGAAGACATGAGGTTTTAAGCACATAGACATATTAGGGCTTCATCTGTGTTTTCTGTGTTCAGCTAGGCTGCAGATGTTTGATGATGCCTAATGTGAAAGATCTGTGTTGATCACACTGTCTGGGTTTTGTGAGTGTGGAAGTTAATGTGTTAGGCTTACTAAGAACACAGAAATAAAATAAAAAAAAACCTTTTAGTGCAAAGACCTTAAGCTTTTCACTGTCAAAAATTTAAATTTGGCTAAAATTTAGAAGATCCAGAAACAAATTTTGTTTAAAAAAAAACAAATTATAAATATTTCACAAATTTTAAATGTTTTTTTATTTATTTTATGAAAAAAGTGGTCTCTTCTGGTGGTGATTTTTTAACCCCACTGTAGGAATACATGATAAAATGACCAATAATGGTAGGATCAAGGTAACAGGTAATGGTGCCTAATAAACTGACATTATATTTAAATTATATATGGAGATTATTAAAATCTTTAGTTTTCTAATGCCATATATCAGTTGGAAAGAGAGAGCTGAGCCACTCTCCCCAGGACATTAGTGAGAGAATTGGGGTCAGAGGTTACAGAATAATGTCTGAGTGCAAAGGTTACAGTATGCTCTCATGATTGCAGACTGTGGTTTGAAATAATCTGCTGAGGCTTTAACTACCAAAGCTAAGATTTCATTAAGGCAGAATAAGAACAAACTCTAAAGACATCCATATAATTGTATGCAAAAATTTGGGTATCAAAAAAGTTTTGTTAATTGTTTAAGTGAAAAAAACACACATCCTCTACACACGACACAATTCTGCACATTTTAATAAACAATTAATGTTCCTTTGTTGATCTGGATTTACTGGAAAAAATAAAACATAAATATGGCACAATAAACAGAAACTTTACTTTATTTTCTGGATGTGTTCACTTATTTACACTTAGAAAATCAACAATACATAATTTGACTAGAGGAATTCAAATTTCACATATGCACATATATCAATGTGAGGATAGAATGTGTACGCAATGCTAGGTTACTGTTTAAAACTCAAATAAATCTCAAATAAATGTTATACTGTCAAGTCACAAACAAATGTTATACAATCAAGTCCATAGATATTTAAACATTGACAAAGTTATTGTTATTGGAGCTTCCTACTAAAGCATATTGGGCATTAAACAATGAATTTGAGCTCAAACTGCTTTAAGTTGAGAGTATTTACATCAACATTTAGTCTTATATTTGCCTTAAAAAAAGTCTTGGGTTGCTTTTAAGTACACTTCAAATTATGGTCTATCTGCACTGTGAAGTGCAGTCCAATGTATTTTGAAGAATGGGTCTAAATCTGAGCAGATATTAAAGCCCTACATACTTTAGAATTCATCCTGCTGCTTTTGTCGGCACATTATCAGAAAAAAAACAAGGTAACTAGTCCCACATAACACTACCTCCACCACGCATGACAGACGAGGTGGTATGCAAGTTTGTCTTATCTGCACATAAGATGTTATTCCAGGACTGTACAGGCTTTTTTGATGTTTTTGGCCAACTCAAATCTGGTCTTTCTAATTTTCAGGCTTACCAATGATTTATATCTTGTTGTGAATGTTCTGTATTTACTCTGGTGAAATCTTCTCTAGATTATTGACTTTGACACAGATATGTCTAACATCTAGAGGATGTTCTTGATCTGGTTAACTACTGTGAAGGGGTTCTTCTTCATCAAGGAAAGAATTCTCCTGTCATCCACCACAGTTGATTTCTGTGTTTTTTCAGGTTTGTTGCTTCTGAACTCACCAGTGTGTTCTTCCTTTTAAAGAATGGACCAAATAGTTGATAATAATGTTGTTGATTTGGGCTTCATATCGAGCGTCAACAACAGCAGATTCAAAATACAAATGCCACACTTGAAATCAACTATAGACGTTTTATCTGCTTACTTCTAAATGAAATAATGAGGGAATAAACCACATCTGGTCATGGAACAGCTGCGCCAGTTCTCTTTCACTTAAATATTTTCAAAATTAAAATGGGGGGTGGGGGTGGGTGGAGATGCTATGTATGAAAATGGTTGTAATTCCTACATTGTTCACCTGATTTGGATTACAGTTGAAAGTGCACACTTTGAGAGCGTGTGCGTTATTAATTATTAAAACTAATATGCTGTTGTTTACAGACAGCTTTAATAATAACAAAAATTTGTTATATACTGTATTGTATGATGAGAAATATTATATAGTAATTATATAGAAGTATTTCAGTCTTACTAATTATGTACATGTGAGACTGCCATGCGTCATGGTTCTATCCACAGCCAGCTCACTGTGTAAAAAATACAGTATTCGTGATGGCGCAGAACATGGCACAGATGATCTCGGCGTAGATGAGCATGGACTTGGCAGAGGCACAGGGTGACATGCCAAAAAAGTGATAGTAACAAATAATGAGTCTAATTGGTTAATGATCCGTAAATGCCATCGGAGACAGGAGAAGGTATTAGAACACAGCATCAGACAGGAAGGGGCACCAGGAAAGGTCCCCCCACACCTCTGAGTGGACCGGACCAAACATGGATTACACTAAAACCCTGCTGAGAGACAGTCTGTTAGCAAGAGAGAGAATAAGACAGAGAGAGACAGAGACATGAAGAGGGAACCGGAGAGAGAGAGCGAGAGAGAGACAGCGAGACAGCGACAGAACAGGGTAAAAGAATGACAAAAATGACACCCAAAGAGAGGAAACAAGGAGAGGCAACAGAAAAAGAGAGAGAGGTCTGTACAGGACCTCTTGCAGAGCCACCTGTGAAGAATCTAATGTCAATGCAGCCATCTGACTGTCAAACCAGTGGGTCACCCATTGTCTCAGCACATGCAATAGTTACATAACTTTCAGCATTGCTATGGCAACTTTCTGATTATTCGTCTCCACAATACTGAGCAATTGATTTTTATTCTCAGTGGGACATAATGGGTGGGAGGATGCTCTATTATCCTGAAAAAGGAACAAACAGGAAAAAACTATTTTGCATCAACTGAAGCGGTCTGAATGTTTTTATTCCATGTTATTTATAGGAATAATATTATAGTGCACAAACCGTAAAAATAAATGTTGACTGTACACTAAACATAAATAAATAAAAACATAATAAATGAGAAATACAAATGGTTTTAATCAAGTTAATCAATGAACTCTAAAAATGAGCAAAGTAGTACAAAGTACACAGTAGCTACATAAATGTGGATAAACTATAACTATTATAACGCTTTGATAATAATATTTGCTGGGGCTCCAACTGTCAATTACTTCTATAATCAGTTAATTTGTCAACACATTTTTTAGCTAATTGACTTGACCAGTACTGTACTTTACATCACTGAAATCTTCTCTTCCATGAGGCTTGCTGTTCTGCAACATGTAGTCTAACATTACATTTACTGGGCTGACTTTAGCAACTTAGGGGCATGTTTACTGATGCTTTGTGCTTTTGCAAACACCATTTTGGTATTAATTATTTAATAATTAATTAATGTATTATTATTAATTAATTAATAAGTGACTAGTGATTTATTAAATAAATGGAATGGTCCTTTAGCAGCCTTAAAATATTCAAAAGTGCAACCACTGCTCTTTTGCATTTTTGCCTCATTGCATAGGCGTTTTTAGGAGCGGTTTTATTAAAATAACATAGCTAACATTATTTGTGCTTAGAGAAGAAACTAACTAACTAACTAACTAACTAACTAACTAACTAACTAAATAAAGCAATGAACTACTTTCATTTCTTTTAGAAGAATAATGTGTTTTAAACTGCTGTTGTTTAATACTTTGGGTATATTGTACATGTTTTAAAGTTTTGCCCAAATAATGAAATGAAAGTTTTCTTTTCTCAAACAATTATTAAAAACAAATATTGAGACTTATTTGCTCTGCAGTATCTGCTTTATTAAAGCCACCACATTTATCTCTTTACCTTATGTCACGATTGGCCCCTCCCAGTCCAGTCCATGTGTTCGTGTTTTGGTTTAGCCCATGTGCGTTTTGTTTTGGTTTAGCCCCCTGGTTTCATGACTCCACCCCGATTGTCTCCACCTGTTTTCCACCTGTCCCTCGTTTTCCCTGTTCATTTAAGCCCTGTGTTTGCCCCTTGTGTTTACTGGTCTTTGTTTGAATCTTTGTCTGTGTTGTTGGTGTTATCTGCTGTGGTGCTTGTTTTGTTGAATTCTGGTGTCTGTCATGTCCGTTCCCCGATCTATCCGTATTGGCTCTATGAACCTGGACTGTCTCGACCCTGATTTTGGATTTGCCCTTAATAAATCTCGCTTATCTCACTCCACATTACACCTTATTATTCCTGTGTGCTCAGGCTTCTGTGGCTTATGTGGCAGAAATATCTCTGGCATTCTTTGATGTACTGCACAAAGCTAAGAGGACACATTCAAAATCATATAGTTTTCAAATGTTTTTACAATATGTTCCAAATGCACTTAGCACAGAACTCAAGTTCAAGCCCATCCCATCAGCCAAAAAATTTAAGTTTCAAAACAAAAGGTGAAAATAATTATTTTCACAAATTTCTGAAACATTTGTTTTGAAACATAATGTCTTAATTTCTCAAAATTATCATTTTTGTTGAAATAATAACATACATACTACACGGGAATTATTTATTTTGTTGACCTTGTCATTATTTTGACTAATTTATTTTGCCAAGTCAAATCTTCAGAAAATAAGTTGTTACACATTTAAACCTGAAATAGAAGGACAACAAAAAATATATTTTTTCAACAAAAGCCATGTTGCTTCTGACCATGTGTTTGGAGTTTACAGCAATCTGTTGATATTTATATTTGGAGATCTCTCATGTGGAAATATGTAATTGTACCCAGAGGAACAACATCGGTTGTGCTTCAGACACCTTCCCCATGCAGATAAATCTGATAATTGTAAGGGTGTTTAAAGAGCATCCAAAAAGAGCTCAGTCAAAACTTGATAGTTTAGTAAAGTCATCATATCTTCATCAGTATAATGCGATGACTGTCGGCTAATCACTACCATCTAACTGCACTGTAATATACAGCCATAGAACCACACACATCAAGTTAATAATTCTGTATTAATGCTCCAAGTTATTAAATATTACTGTACTGTTCGTTGTATGATATTGACCATTTCTGACCATTTTTGAATAACTGTTTATTGACATTATTAGTTGTTTTTATTATGAACACTTGTACATTTTATGTTGCATTTTCTAATAGCAATATTTATCACTTTAATGCACCACATCTTTGTATTTATTATTTCTTTACATGGAGATGCCAGATGAAAAACCTGAAGAACGTAACAGAAGGTTCAAGGGCATCACCGAACGTTCCCTGATATCAACATGGGGCCAGCCCCACTTTCCACACCTAACATGTTCCATGTCCTCTAGTGTTTGAAAAATACCCTATGCTGCCCTCTTTCACTCTCACTCTCCCTTACTGGGTCTGACCATATGGTTTGTGAGTACCAGGGCACCAGGAGCTCACCTGAACTGTGCTGATTTCAGGTTAACTCATTACTAACAGAGTGCATGGCACTCAGAGTTCACCTAGACTAAACTAAGAAAGCTTTGCATTTACTGGTACCTAAACACTAAATGAAAACAATTCTTACATGTCCACAACACCACCACACTGACACCAATACAAGAAGAAAGGAGCTGTGTTACAATACCTCTTGGTCTAGGTGGCGTAACTGTCCTCTGGTCTCTTCTGATTTAGCGGCTAGCTCTGCTGTGGTGATTTGCAGGATGTCTGGACAAGCAGGCAATTAAAGACAAATGGCAGCTATAGATGTTATATCTGCTTTATAAAGCACCTGAAGTCCATTTACTACATAATAACAGCTTAGTTTATATATTCTACGTTTGAAAGTTCAATCCACACAAAAAGAAATATGTTTTCTTTCTGCTAATCTATATTCCATCTGGTTTAAAATACTGTTTAAGGGTGAGCGATATGGCAAAAATATATATCCATATGTCGATATTAAAAGACTTGGTATGTATCATGCTATTTTGACACACAGACACGATGCATTAGTTTTGCCACCTTTAAAAACGGCCATCAAAAACTCGCTACCATGATTTTGACTCAACCTTTCACACCATATACTAAATCCAATTAAGCAGGACTAACTATGTTCTCTTAGTGCTATTCTAGAACAGCCAACATCCACAATATGCTCAGAAAAGTGTGTTCACTATAAAAAAATTTAGAACCTATCTCTACTGTGTAAAGTTCCCTTTAGTGCAATTTTAAGAACAAGAACAAACAGTCCAATCAAAAAGTCGTGTTTGTAAGAAATTCTTTCAGCTCACAGCCAGCGCCAGGAGCTCATTTACTTCATTAATGCTATCTCTCAAATGTTTGAGAAGTATTGTGATATTGTGGCATAAATTTGGCAAAACTTTGCAAAAAGTTTTGTGTTTTCCCAACATGTTACAGGATTGAGGATATGTAAACTTTTCATCACTTCATAATCAACAGAACCTGAAAATTGACTGGGGTGCCCAAATTACTGCAACAGTATATCAGTGTAACTGATTAAATAAAGCGTAAAACTTCCAAAATAGGTAGTGATTGCATGATTTTTCCATTCACGGGCACAAACACTGACCTGCTTTGCTGACATGTGTGTTGGGTGGCCCAATGCTCTGGTGACCAGGTGAGAATGTGAATGCAGGAGAGTGTTCTGGACCTTCACTAGCTTCTGTTCCATCAACAACCCTGAAAATGCATGTACACAAACAAAAGCCAAATCTCTAACACTTTATAATAACAGCCCTCATGAATAGTTACTTAATAACAATCTAAGGTGTTTGTAAATAATTGTTAACAAAGTGTATCCTTACATATTGTCACTGTTAGAACAAAACCTTGTGTCTTCAGGACATTAACTTTACAGGAGAAGTCAAAACATTTAACAAAAGCAACCAGTCAATGCAACCAGACTTCTACCAAATAATTTTGACCATTTCTATTGTTACATTAATCATGAATGATCTATCTGGTCTAAAGGGTTACTGAACCAAGACATGTCAAAAAGTAAAAATGTCAAAAGTAGATAATGTTTAGGCACAACAGCAATGATATGCATTAATACATGATATCAACTGAATTATAAACCATTCACTTAGTGACATCAAGAATTATTTTAAATTGTAGAAACTTAATTATTATTTATGGTTTATGAATAATGATCTATTTAGTTTATTTACTTATTTGCTACATACAAGTCAAAAAGGATGTAACTTGTATCTCAAGTTAATAATAATAATAATAATAACACTACTACTACTACTACTACTAATAATAATAATAATAATAATGTTAATAATTCAGCTTATTAACAGTAAACATGTATAAATATGTTCAGAAGTGTGTTCTCTTTAGAGGATGTGTTGACCTATTTTCACTTCAACAGAATATGTTATTAGACCAGAGGTTCCCAACAATTTTGTGAGCATACTTATATAAGCACTTTCTTCCATGTAACACAGCATACAAAGCATACTGTGTTACATATGAGTGCCTATGTACCTTTGACCCCTGCAAGTGTTATCAGTAAAACAAAGCAATAAATGGATAAAATGTGAGTATGCATGACAATCTTCAGTTCTGTGTGCGTGTGTGTATGTGTACCTGGGACTGAGATTAAAGGGATCAGGTTTGGTCACTGCAGGCTGCTGAATGCGAAGCTTCTTGTCAATTTGATGAGTACTGCCCTGTATGAGCGAGTGCCTCTGTACGCTTCTTTCATCCATAGATCTAAGGTAGAGGGTCTGATCCTCATCTTCCTCTTCCTGCTGCTCCGCTATTGGAGGAAAACACTGGATCACGCCTCCATTGCCTCTTCCTTCCACCTACGATGAGGCAAAACATGCTAACAATTATTCCATAGTTATAATCCCAAAATCCCATAATCTTTCTTAGATAAGATTGGGTAACACTTTCTATGAAGCCAGTATTTTTATAAGCCATTACAAGTGTGCTTTTGACTCTTTGCAACTTGGTAACGATGCTTTATAAACATACAAATAAACATTAATTGTGCTTCATAAGGCTCTATTAATGAACTATAAATGTCACAATTGGCTCCTCCCACTCCATGTGCATTTGTTTTGGTTTTGTTACTCCGCCCTTGATTGTGTTCACCTGTCCCTCATTGTCCCGTGTATTTAAGCCCTGTGTTTGCCCCTTGTGTTTGCCAGTCTTTGTATTATGGTACCGGTCTCTGTTGAATGTGTATGTCTGTGTTAACAGTTGTATTCTGCCGTCTGTCATGTCTTACCCTCGTTCTATCCGTGTTGGCTCATTGACCCTGGACTGCTTTGACCACAACCCTGGATTTGCCCCTAATAAATCTTGCTTATCTCAGCGTATGCATCCGCCTCCTCGCTCCCCCTTACAGTAAAGAATTCTTTGCTAACATTTCAATGTATAAGTCAAACTAAATCGGAAAAAGCATTATTAACTATTTTCCACATTAACGATTGTAAAAACATCATGTACATATAAATGCCAGGGTGCTTCAGGTAAAGCGACTGATAGTATAGGTTATTTTACACTGTAAATACATTAAGTAGCACTACAAACTTCATGCAATATGAAGTGGAAACATTGAATTCCATACTAATTGCAAAATCACACTGTTGACAAATTACTGCAGTCTAAAACTTTCTTAATTTCTTAAAGTTCTAAAAAAGATTACAGTAAACACAGTTGTTTTGTACGGTAGTGAGAGTATTTTTTTTAAACATTTTGTTGCTGTCTGAAGAAAATCAACCCAGTTTCTATTTTTCTACATAATTTGAACATGACAGCTGTCTTTTGTACTTAGTAAAGACTTCAGGAAGAATAGACCAATAGAAATACTCAAAAATCAGTTGGAATAAAACTCTTTTTACATTAACTTAATAACTTGTTTGTCCCACACTGTCCAAATCTGCCCAGAATATATAAGTGGCACCCAATTAGCCTTGGAAGCAGGAAGCTTTTGCAGCTTATCCTGCAATTATAAAAGATATACAGTATATTGTAGTGCACATGTACTACACACAAACAGACATATAAACAGCAAATTTAGTATTTAAATGTGAGTAACCTACCGGTGAACATAGCAGTCACTTTAATGGAAGCACATTACATTAGCGATTCTTTGAAAGGGAGCATTAATTCTGATAATATCATCAAAATATCTCAACAAAGGTTGTACTTTTGGTAGAAGGGATCCACTCATTTCATTTATCCTTTATCAAGGGTGTTCTCACATCATTAATTAAAAGTTTGATATGGAAAAAGATATACAAAAGAATAAACTTCAAGGGATTTTTCGCAAAGCCTCACGATAATTGGAATACCTCTTCCTTCAGTAGACTCTGTTTATCCTCAGAGCACACTTAAGCAAGCAGTAATTACAGATTCCTCTCATCCAGTGCACCATCTTTTCCAACCACTTCCTTCTGGGAGGTGCTATAGATCTTTAAAAACTAAAACAACGGCCTTTTACCTGTTGTGATAAGGTTACTAAATTTCTCATAGTAGTGTAAATCATTATAGTCTGTTCATAAAAAGCTATAATGTCTTTTCCAGCCTTTCTAAGAATGCACAAATAAGATTACTTTGTAATTTCCTGTGATTCTCCCATGATTAATGCTGTGTTTTACACTGTATTGTATATTGTATACTGTATATTTGTTAGACTGTATGTTTATGTGTATAGTGCAACTACACAGTTACCACCAACATATGACAATAAAAGAATCCATCAATCATTATTCAGTGATGGCATTTTTAAACGATCATTAAGGTTTATAATTATTGACCCCTAACATGCTGAGGGGGGCAAGGTTTATTACACACTTCTATAACCTACAAATAGCTCAACCAGTTTGTACTGAAGTCCCTGTAGTTACTGATTTTGAAATAAGCCTCTTATGATTTTAAGGGGTTAATAAGTGTTATAATGATAAAGAACACAGGGATATAAATAATTCAAAATTTAAAATAAAGAATTTAAAATAAAGAATTTCTGAATACAGACCTGCGACCCTGACGGAGAAGGAGCTTAGAAAATGTGTGTGTGTGTGTGAACACAGGGTTCATACAAAATGTTACTCAAGATTTCCACAACAAGCTTCTCAATTAGTTGTTAATGTCAAATTCAGCCTAAAGTGGTTTAGCCCTGTCCATTCAGCTACAGCAGTATAGTCCCACCCATTCATACTGAAGTTATAAGAAGTGTTTCAGTCCATAATGCTTTCTGAAATGAAGCATGGTACAGGACAGCCAATCAGAACAGAGCTCAATTATATATGTCAGTATGACAGGGCAACAGGTGACAATTCATTTACTGTGAGAGTACGCAATCTGTAGCTGTGATTTAGCAAAGATCAAAGTGAGATGTTCTCAACTTTATGCAAATGAACTATGACACAGTGAAGCAACATCTAAGCAATCTAAATTACTGGCTCAAACTAATTCCTCAGACCAATCGTAGGCATGTGGGTCAGCCTCTGCTCTCTGAACTTTTTGTTCCTGCTAAAATTTAGTTCATATTCCCAAAAGCATGTTTTTTACATTTTCAAGCCAGAAGCTGGACAGTGTACACATAAAATAGTGGTTATATAAACAGTGGTTGGGAATTTAATGTAAAATCAAGTTTTTGGCACATTATACACAAATGTCAAAAGTGGACATGGTCCCTGTTAATAAATACATATAGATCTAGAGACAGAGGAAAATGAATTAAATTAAGATTTATTTTTAAGTGAGTGAGCAATAAAAAAGAAGTAAATCACAGAAGACCAGAGAGAAATGAAAAGCAACACACTGATACAGGAATGAAGTGAGAATGAGTAAAGAAATGAGTAAAGTTATTCTAGGTATTGTCTGAACAGAAGAGTCTTGTGGAGGAAGAAACTGAGACTGTGGAGCACAGATTTCAGGGGGAAATTCTTTCTACCTCTGAGATGCAAGGACATTTAAAAGCATAGAAATCTAATCTTACTGGCATGTAATGTACTGTTAAAACAAGGGCGGTGCCACACCTCCAAAAGCAATGAGGTCAAACTTATTGTTTCCAAAAAAATAAATACACAATAAAATGAACAATTTGTCTCTGTTGGCTGAGAAAAGCATATCTTCGCTATTATTTTATTGCTCAGGTTTCACAGGAAAGTATATTATACTTTACTTCTATAAAACAAAAGTGCCTGAATGTAAGTTTGTTGCCAAGGAAACATTGTTAATAGTGAATTTTTAAAAAATCAGATGTAAACAGTCATTCAGAGTGGTTTGATGTGAAATGCTCCATTCTAGAGAAACTTAACAAGTCAGAATTGGGAAACATTTGAAGAGTTTAATGCCTCTAAAATAGTCTAAAATGTATTTTTTGAAACCCATTCATGGCGGGGAGTTGTGTGCAGGGTGTTATAAGGCAATATAGTTCCCAAAGAAAAATCTTTTCAGGTTTACCACTATTTTACTACATTACATATAAAGTTCAGAACATATGTGTAGGCTCACTGGCTGTTTAAGAGAAAGTTTTTGTATATTTCTCCCCTCTTGTTTACCTTCCCTTGCATTCCCTTTGTTCACGTCTCTTTCCATGTCCTGCCTCCTAGTCATCTGACTCACCTGTCTCTAGTCTGTAGCCCCACCCTCTCATTAGTCCCAGGTGTTTCTTGTTTGTTCTCTGTGTATTTATACCCACTGGTTTAAATGTCCTGTATTTGCTTGATGCTTTGGTCTCATAGGTCCTGTTTTGTGGTTTCCCTGTTGTATTTTGGTTTCCTTCATGCCACTAAGTCTTTTGGTGTCTTTCTGTTTTACTATTTTTATCTTCAGTGGGTTTTTCTTTCTTCTTTTTCGCTATGGACTTCAATAAAAAGAAAGCAATTACACTTGCATCCTGCCTTTTTATCTCCCTCTTCATTACAGGTTTTGCTGTAAACATTCCGACCCCTGGTTCCTATCAGCACCACTGTGAAGAAATTTGAGTAAGCTTTTCCACAGCGAGCCACTTCACGTGAAACCACTCTAAATTGACTTTGTTTTCATCTCAGTCACTGGATCATGCGGACATTTGGTGGAATTTCCCTTTAAACGCATAACTGAGAGGACAGAGATAGTGTGGCAGAATTTATTTTTATGGGCTCAAAAGTAATTGGACAGTACATGCTTAAAAAAGGAACTGGTAAACTCAGAAACACTAAAAGGCCTGGAGGTCCACAGAAAACAACTATGGTGGACGAAAGAATAATTCTGAAGAAAGAATTCTTCCTGCGCAGGAAGTATGCATATCTGTGTCAAAGTCAACAATCAAGAGGTGACTTCACCAGAGTAAATACAGAAGGTTGTCCACAAGATGCAAACGAAGCCACAAAAACAGAAAGAAAACAGAAAAAACAGACAAATCTTATGGACAGATGACACAAAGACCAGTTTATGCTAGAATTATGGGAGGAAAATGGTCTGTAGGGATCTGCTTATGATATAAAGCATACCACCTCATCTGACAAGCATGGTGGAGGTAGTTTAATGACAAGTATGGCTGCCAATGGAGCTGGTTCCCTTGTATTAATTGATGGTGTGACTGCTGACTAAAGCAGCAAGATGATTTCTGAAGTGTGTAAGGCTATATTTTCTGCCCAGACTCAGTCAGATACTTAAAAGCGTATTTGACTGCAAATGATTTGTAACCAAAAAGACAAGTAAATTTGAGATTGGACTCCATTAGTTAGTCCAATTACATTTGACCCCCTAAAAATGAGGGTCTATATATGAAATTGGTTGGAATTCCTACACCCAATCTGTTATTTTTTATGGAAATGCCCTCAAATTAAAGTTAAATGCTGTACTTTGATCTTATATTCATTATTTAAGTTTAACCCAAATATGTTGTAATAGTGAAAATAACGTTGTCAACATCCAAATATTCATGGATTTCCTTGTCTTTAAACTGGAAAATTTAATTCCAGAGATTACTATAGTTCCACTGCAGGAGGTTACTAGGCTTGTTTACAATGTGGTGATGGATAAATTTCTGATTTTGGTCAAAGGGCCCATTTAACTGAACCAAAACAAACCATTTATTGCCTTTTAAAGATTACAAAACTCTGCAGCATTTAGAAATGTGTGCGTCTATCTTTGTTTTTTGTTGAGAGAGTTCAGAATATAAAACATAATTAATAATCTATATTGAATGTGTGATTGTAAATGCCCTAATCTATTTACTGTGCCATTAACTCAACAAGTAAAATGTTAAGTAACATAGAGAAAATGTGAAATGCGAGAAAAGGAATGACTATATGAGTGTCCACCAGACCCTCCCCCCTTCTTTCTGTATTTATAACTGATTAATTACACTGTAAAATATTTTCATGGTCTAATTTGGTCATTTTCCCTGTTGAATAATTGAGGCTCGCTCACACTGTAATTGAAAGAGTGGCACTTTCCCAAAGCAGTCAGTCAACCACAACTTCAATTAGCTCTCTCTCCTCCTCTCCACACATCCCTCAGTCCATAACCGACTTCCTCCTCCCTCATCCCCTCCTCCTACGCTCCTCCTTCCATCATTATGACTTCAGGCATGGAGGGACAAGAGGCTAAAAAGAACGCTCATTGTCATCATCATCATCATCATCACCATCATTTCCCTCTCATTCCTTCCCTCTCTTGCTCTCTCTCTCTCTCTTTCTCACACACTTTCTCCACTGCTCTGGCACTGTAGTGCTCTTAGCCTCCCCTCATTAGGCAAATGAGGCGAGAGATGGATCATCATTAAGGAAATGAGCCCAGAGCTATTATGATCTACACACCATTGTTAGCAGGAAAGTGGAGGATGATTGACAGGAGATGTGAAGACGCACCTGTGTGTCCATGGACTTGCTGGATAACCTGGATATCACCTGAGAAGTGTAGCACACACACAGAGATGCACATAGCCACTTTAAAAGTCTTTTCTTCCACAGTTAGATTACACATAGTGTTTCCTTTTCAGATCATGTGAGTGGGCGTTTCCCTACATAGAAATGCCTCCTTCAATTGCTTTGAACTTGAATTGCTTTGCCCCTCCTTTACAACCTTATAGTAAAATGAGTGTCATTTTAAAAGGCTTCATACATTCTAGAGCTTACTGTCTCTAACCGTTGGAGGTCAAGGCGATAGTATTCTCATTCAAAGATGAGTAATAGTGGTGTCAAAGTTAACATGTAAAGAATGTGCTGAAGGGGAACTTCATAGATTCTCCAAAATGTCTGCATAAATTAAATCATGACAAAAAGGCATTTAGAGTGGTTTGATGTGAAGTACTCCAATCTAGACAAATTTACAGAGACAGAATTGTTCAGTGATAGTAACCTGATGACTAATTAATCCTAAATTTTCTTTGGGATCAATAAAGTATCTATCTATCTATCTATCTATCTATCTATCTATCTATCTATCTATCTATCTATCTATCTAATTATTTAACATTTCTAAAAGTTATCCCACAGAAAATAATGACATGAAACGGTTATTAATATACTGCCGGATGTCTGACAGCAGAGAAGTGCATGCAGGGTGTCCTAAGACCAAACAGTCCCAAATAAAACATTTCTTTTCCAGATTTACTACTATTTTACCATTATCAACATTTCATATATAAACTCAGAGGACATGTGTAGGTCAGCTGATGATTTTGATAGTAAATGAAATGTCTATAAAAAATGTCTATAATATCTTAGTTAGTGAGTTTCCCTACAATAAGCCATTTCACATCAAACCACCCAGAGTGACTTCATTTACGTCGCAACAACTGAACAAAGATGGGCAGAATTCCCCTTTAATGTGACAAATGATTAGAGCTGAGCAGCAACAATCTGTAGCCAAAAAGCAATGACCAAAACATCTCAGTGATACTAAGTATCATCATCATCATCATCGTCGTCATTGACCGCTTAATCCAGATAGGGTCGCGGGATACTAAGTATCAAAAAAAAAAAAAAAGATCTCTCCTTAGGGTCAAATTGGTTTGATTAATAGTAAAAGAATTATTTTTAAAGTATTTTATTTTTAACTGTTTAACTGTAATAAACACGTTTATTACATTCAGTCACACAATGAATTACCTTTGCATTTAACTGACATCCTGAACAGGTTTGAGTCTGCACTTCTCATTTTTCACATTTGTTGCAATGTCAAGAAATGATTAAAAACAAGCCCAAAATGTAGAGGTGAAAGGGTTTTTTCTTCCTAAAAAAAAGTTTTCATCATATTCAGATGACAACAGATCCTCTCCTCACACAAACACAAACTGAAAGTTTAGGATCTGGCCTTCTGAAAGAATTTCTTTGTTTGCTTCAATGAGCAGTGAGTGAGAAATAATTATTGTCAAATTGCATTATGATTTTGTTAGTGCTGGCAAATTCTAAGAGTTACAAAGTGCATTTGTAGCTCCAGATAATTTACCGAATTTACTTAATAAAGTAAATTATACAGTAGCAATATCTCTCAAAAGCAGTGCATAGAGAGCCTGATGGAATGGGTTTCCATGACTGAGCAGCTGCCTCCAAGACTTACATCACCAAGTGCAATGCAAAGCGTCAAATACAGTGGTATAAAGTGCTGCCACTGGACACTAGAGCAACGTAGACGTGTTCTCTTGAGCGACGAATCATGCTTCTCTGTTTGGCAATCCAATGAATTAGTCTGGGTTTGGCTGTTGCCAGGAGAACAGTACTTGTCTGACTGCATTTTACCACGTGTAAAGTTTGGTGGAGGGGGGATCATGGTATGGGGTTGTTTTTCAGGAGAGGGCTTGACCCTTTAGTTCCAGTAAAAGGAACTCTTAATGCTCCAGCAGACCAAGAGATTTTGGACAATTTCATTCTCCCAGCTTTGTGGGAACAGTTTGGGGATGGCTGCTTCCTGTTCCTGACCTCAACCCGATAGAACACCTTTGGGATGAATTAGAGCGGAGACTGTGAGCCAGGCCTTCTTGTCCAACATCAGTATCTGACCTCACAAATTACATCATATTAAACCCTATGGATTAAGAATGGGATGTCACTCAAGTTCATATGCGTGTGAAGGCAGATGAGCAAATACTTTTGGCAATATAGTATAGACAGCCAAATTACAATTCTGAGAATTAACATTTATAATTTGTCAAAACTGGTGATCCTTCAGTTATAGTACTCCTCTTCTAATCGACCTTACAGTAATTTTATTACAAATTCTTGCAACAGCCAAAGCTACTTCTATTTTTTGGTAACCAGGAGATGAGCTAAAATGGAGCTCCTGGTACAGTTTCTTTATTCTTAAATTCAAAATATGACTACTGTAATCTAAAACATGTCATAGGCTACTTAAAAGGAGAATAAAATCAAATATCTGAAGGTACCTCTGACAGGGTAGAGTGATTTCTGTTTTGTTGGGAGATATTTGTCAAGGTCAGCGAGCCCACTGTACAAGCCTTATGCTGTTCTGCCTCATATTAACTGGAAGGTTTTTTTATTATTTGGAACCATTTAATTCTAAAAATGTAATGCTAAAGTAAATGATCAGGTTATGATGTTTCAATGTGGGCTACCTGGGGTAATTTAGGGGTATGAAGGAGAAAAAAAAAAAAAAAAAAAATATATATATATATATATATATATATATAAAGAATTTGTTGACTTAAAAAAGGAAAAAATATATATATATAAATATTTTTTTTCTTTTTTTTTTCCCTTTTTTTAAGTCAACAAATTCTTTTCCACTAGCAAAAGAACATTTTGGGACTTTAGAAAAATATTTATCAGCACATGACAAAACATAAAAACAAGTTCAAGTCAACTTGAAATGTAGTGAAATTGTGTAGTGAAATTATATTTCCTAGCTAAAAGAAAAGTAATTAAAAGTGCATTGTTCACATTTCACCTCAATACATTACAGAGTGTACTGATGTGAAATGTAAAAAAGCTTCACCACGCAAGCACCTACATCAGACCACTTTTAGGGATTCATTAGCTGGACGTTTTTGCTTCCTTTACCAAAGTGCTAGCCTCAGCAGTCGTCTCTTATTGTTGCAGAACTGTTATTGTAAGTAACACCATTAAACCAAGAAATATCACAGGTCGTTTCACTGAGCAGAAAAAACCTTCAACAATAGCAAACCTTTGCGCTGACCGACAGCATCCCTCACCCTGCTGAGGGGAGACTGCAACATCTAGGACGAGACAAAGGATTCGCCAGCGTCTGTAACTTTCTTTGTTTCTGTGTTAGGCAGTGAACTCCCTGTACCATTCTTCACTCAGAGCCTTAAGTAGGTCTGCGCTGTGGTGTCGATGCTTGCAGTAATTATTATCCTCTGTTCCTCAGAGAGGGCAGGAGCATTCCATCATAGTGTAAATCTCCCAGCGTGCCTCTCAGCTTGCAGCCTCTCGCTGATGAAAAAGCTTTTCAAGGAGAGCCCGACAGCCCAGAGTGCAAGCATTAAATACAGTAAATGGAGTACAAGCTCAGATTGTGCTGAACACTTTGCTTTGGACTTTTATTGGCTTAAAGCAACCATGAACAGAAGAATAACGATAAGCCAGGTGAATTAGATTTTTTTGAGGAGGGGGGTTATGGGAAATTACATCATTTACAATAATATTGTTCTTTCCCTGATGTAGATCTCCTGCTGCAAGATAGTTACCAACCTGGGAAAGTGAAGACCAACATGTGCTTCCTCCATAGCACATGAAGCTACTGTTTCAATGTGAATACAACACTAATGCAACATTATAGCTCAGCTTAACTCTTCAATGAAGAGCCAAAAAGTGTCTTTTTCTGTCATTTACTTTTCTCTTGTAGAAATGTGATTTCTCAATGCTGTCACATTTATTTTGAAATGCAAAGAACCTGATCTAACAATGCTGACAATTTGTAGATGTGTATTGAGCAAATATAGGAATATACTTCACACTTTAATTGTATTTTAAAGTTTCATTCTTTTCTAAACGTATGGCTATAATCAGAAAACACTGCAGTGTTTCTATAAACTATAAAGGCAGCATCATGCTTCTTTTATACAGTGATTGGAAACATGGTCAAAGCTCCAATTCCTAATGCTGATACATTTTACTATCCTGAACCCCAAAAAAATTATTTAGCAGACAACAGCTTCATTAAATATGAATGGACTGGATACGCTTGTAAAATGTTTGCCATGATAGTCCACAGTGAGTAAACAGGAGACTTGGGAGAATTTCCAGCATGCCACTAGCATTTTGTGCCAGCTATTGTGCTTATGTATAGACATATATACTATACTATATACTATAGTATAGCTGTAGTAATGTAGGGGTTAAACCAGCAACCCCCAACTCAAGTGCTATAGCCCTGGTTTGCTATCTAAGCCTCGCACAGGGGGTAGAGATTAGATGAAGGTGAATGTAGCTTTTCATTCTCATCTGTACCTTAAATAATCAGTTACATTCAGACACTTGTACAGGCACTAGAGTATAAGTGCTGCACTATTTAAGGTGGAACAGAAATTCAAATACGAAGCATCAGTCTTGAGTGACAACTATCAAATTCAGTGCAACAGTGTGAATCTGGTACTGGCTGACAAACTCAACAAGCTGTGGTCCACAGAGTTCATTACTTTTTTCCATTACTAATGTAGCACTTTTCTTGTATGAATTATAAAAGGGAAGAGAGAAATGCTGACATTAACTTTGTGGCATATTGACTGCTATGATTATGTCAAATTTAAGACCAGTTTTTATTTTATCACTTGCTAACCATCTTGGCTATCTCAGTGTAGCATAATGACTTGACAGCACTTAATATTAACAACAATCAAATGAAGAAGATGAAAATGTGGTGATTTTAGAAAAGGTTAATTTGCTCTGTATGTGTGTGTGTGTGTGTGTGTGCCTGTGTAGCAGGAGAAATGCAGTTCAGGATAAGCTGGCCTGCATCATGTACTCTTAGTCTGGAAACACTCCAGCCCTGGTGTGAAAGCTGTTTTAAAGCAATGCTTCTTCTCTGAATCAAGCACGGTTTCCCGAGACATGAAGGGCTGGTTTGGGAACCATAGTGACCACAATGATGATTTGTTGAAGTTAATCTTAGAGTTCTAAGCACAGTAACAATGGATATGTTAGAAATGGGCAATATGGCAAAATGTAATATCACGATAGTTATTTCATGATACATAACGTGTCACAATATTTTGTTTGTCTGACATTTTTTGAACAGACAAAGAGGTGCTACAAAACTACGAAACCCAAATAACTGTATGCAACACACTGTGCTGCACTAAATCCAATAAACAGGAATAATTATGCTCTCTTTTTAATCTTTTTTAAGCATAGTGTGACATATTGTGATGTAGTTTATCATAATAATAAAAAAACCTACCACTTGAAACTCTCACACAAGTCACCTTGCCAAAATTGACAGTCCTGTTATGCAGTAATCATTTTTATATAGCATATTAAATGTTCATCTAAGGTCAAATTTTTTATAGCCTAGGGCCACAAAATTGCTTAATTCAGCCCTACTGGTGGTCGATTTTAATTAAAATCTGGAATTTTGCCTACAAGTCTTCAAATATAACGCTGACAAAGCTCAGCAAGACACTGTTGCTCTTGAAGGAGAGCATCAACTGCTGTGTTGTGCCAACATGACCCAACAGATGCCCTCCACTGGCTAGCATTGCCCTGTAAGGACAGCGAGAGATGATTTACACCATATTCTTATGCACACTGTGAGCATAGCCAAGTGACCTTGTGTATACTTCAGGTTCTCTCAGCAACAGAGCATGTACACAATATTTCAGGGCAAAGTACAGCAAGAATAGGAATTAAAATGAGCACAAGCTATTTTTTGTAGTTTGTGCAAATGTCCTAAGAAAATGTAAAACAAGAAGGTAATACTGTAGGGCAGTGTTCATAAGTCTACACGACCCGACATAAGCTTGTTATGACAACTCGCATAAATCTACCTTAATATTTATAAAGGCTTATTTCAATAGGCATCATCTGTCATAAAGGCTGCTTATGTCATTTCGACATTTTTCTGACATTAGTGTCATGACACTTTTTGAGAGTAATGACATAGCACATTATAACAATTGACTTTGTAGCTCAGTGTATGTCAAAAATGGTTTCCAAAGCCACATGTTGATTTAGACAGTTTGTGGAAGTCATTTTCATTTTCATTTTACAGAACATCAGTTAGCAGAGCAGGGGCTGCAAAGAAAATCTCCCAAAATGATACAGCCCTAATGAACAGCTTATGTAGGCTTCATGTAGGCTCATGAGCACTGCCCTGTGTTTATGTGTAAAGGTCTCTGTCATAGACAGCCATATCATCGCCCATTGTTGATCTTCCCTAGTGAACATTAGTTTGGTTTGTTCCTTCCTAATTTGAAGTGACCAGATCTAATAACTGTTAATAAAAGCAGATGATAATAACTGTGTTAAACAGATGCAGTCACAACACCTGAGGGAAATGTGTGGTTGGCTAGTGTAGTGGTTAACACCTTTGCCTTCTACGCTATAGACTGGGGTTCAATCCAGACCAGAGCAAGCACCCTACACTATACTAATAAGGGTCCTTGGGCAAGACTCCACCTTGGCCTACCTGTGTAAAATGATCAAATTGTAAGTTGCTCTGGATAAGAGCGTCAGCCAAATGCCGTAAATGTAAATGTAAATCTAAGCTGTGGATGTAAAAAACTAAGTAATCCTTCTGCATACTTTGTTATTCTATTCTACTGATTGATCAAAGCCTTATTAAACTTGTCAATGTCATTAGCTACTGATTCCTGGAAAACAAAGCCTGGCATTTGCCAACTTTTAAGGAAAGCCAACATAAGCAGTCAGCAAGTGAAAACAGTTATAGTATGTAGGTTATTTTTAGTTCTTACATGGCGCTCCTGTCCCTCTCTCAGGTTGTAGGTGAGGTCATGTGTGATGTCCTGGACGAAGCGGTGGGAGTACTCAGGGTACAGGTCCAGCACTTCATACAGTCCCCTCAGATTAATGCACTGCAGATCACAGTACATCAGCGCTTTCACATCTGCGTTAGTCTTTATCACCCGGTTTTCCACAGACAAGTTGGCTCCAATCAGGTCACCTTTACCTGAATACACACACACACACACACACACACACAGCAGATGAACTGTTATTGTACTATTATACTGAAATTTATTTAATTCAAATGCATAGAGAAGAGGGGAGCACAAGCTACCATAGGGTAAAATGTAACAGGAATTTTTTAAGTAGTGCTTTTAGTTATCTTATATTTCCATAGCAACACCTTCTGTGCATTTTCACAGATATTGGACACATAGACACATTTTTTTTGTAATCATAATGTTTTTCGATTATGTTTGAGTTGTGTGCATATGTCACTCTCTAAGTGGTTGTAATATTGCGCTGTTTTGAAACTCACAGTGAGAGAAAGTATAGCCTCCACATGGAGGTCTCCACTTTGAGCTCATGTTCATTATTTTATGTCAACTCCAATATGCTGCAGTAGCAAAAATAACAAAAACATTGACTTTGATGTCCTCATAGTGGCAGCACCCTGCAAAAGCCCATTTGACGTCACATAGGGCAATGGAATAAAATGTCCAGGTTAAAGCAAATCAGTCAACAACATACACAAACACAGTACAAAAAGAGAGAATGATTTACACACACACACATACACACACACACACACAGAACAAAGAAACGGTGCTGCTCTGGTTGTGAGGTGTGTGTGTGCTTTGATGGCTTTCATCTTTCTGCTGTGATCACAGGCAATGAAAAGTTTAATGCAAACTCAATGTCAGAAAGACCTTCCTCTGTCAGCAGGATGGAGAGAGAGAGAGAGAGAGAGAGAGAGAGAGAGAGAGAGAGAGAGAGAGAGAGAGAGAGAGAGAGAGAGAGAGAGAGAGAGAGAGAGAAGGGGGCAGCGAGGTGTGTTTTTTTTCTGTCAAACATCATAACACATGAAATGCACACGAAGACACACACACACACACACACACACACATGCGCGGGCTCCGACAGGATGATGGGGATTAGATTTTTCACACATCCAGAGCTCTGTCCTGTGTACCTGCAGAACGTGTGAAGTCTCATAGAGAGAGTGACCAATCAGAGCGGACAGATCAGCTGCCCATTTCTGAAAAACACTGTGTTCATTAAAACGCATTGTCTCATCCATTGTCCACAAATGACACTGGAAAAACATATAAACACCAGCATACTGTTAAATACACTGCTCAAAAAAATAAAGGGAACACTTAAACAACACAATATAACTCCAAGTAAATCAAACTTCTGTGAAATCAAACTGTCCACTTGGGAAGCAACACTGATTGACAATCAATTTCACATGCTGTTGTGCAAATGGAATAGACAACAGGTGGAAATTATTGGCAATTAGCAAGACACACTCAATAAAGGAGTGGTTCTGCAGGTGGGACCACAGACCACTTCTCAGTACCTTTCTGCTTTCTGGCTGATGTTTTGGTCACTTTTGAATGTTGGTGGTGCTTTCACACTCGTGGTAGCAGGAGACGGACTCTACAACCCACACAAGTGGCTCAGGTAGTGCAGCTCATCCAGGATGGCACATCAATGCGAGCTGTGGCAAGAAGGTTTGATGTGTCTGTCAGCGTAGTGTCCAGAGGCTGGAGGCGCTACCAGGAGACAGGCCAGTACACCAGGAGACGTGGAGGAGGCCGTAGGAGGGCAACAACCCAGCAGCAGGGCCGCTACCTCAGCCTTTGTGCAAGGAGGAACAGGAGGAGCACTGCCAGAGCCCTGCAAAATGACCTCCAGCAGGCCACAAATGTGCATGTGTCTGCACAAACGGTTAGAAACCGACTCCATGAGGATGGTATGAGGGCCCAACATCCACAGATGGGGGGTTGCCAGAGAACACCAGGATTGGCAAATTCGCCATTGGTGCCCTGTGCTCTTCATAGATGAAAGCAGGTCAGTAATGATGTGAAGTGGCATTGTAATTACTTCAACTGACCACTATTACTCTGCACATTTGTTAGCTTTCACAATCATATGTTTTATACAAGCAGAATGTGCAGGTTTGATGCAAACTCATGTAAATAAAATAAAGTAGAAAACATGTTTGCAGGAGATGTGTCACAGGTTTTGCCACAAAACAGCAACAAAAGTTCTGACTGCTGTTACAGGACAATTAGAATTAAGTGGTGAGTAATGTTTGTGCATTTGCAATTGAGCTGTTTCCGTTGTCAGTTGAGAGCTACTAAGGCCAGTTCACACTTATAATTAGCATAATTAGTCTACTTGTGATCCAATCACAAGTAGACAGCACTAAGTACAGGTGTAAAGGGGTACAGAGATTCTTGGAGACACACCTTAATCAATCAAACACCTTAATTAAGCAGAGACAAAAGCAGCTGTGTCGCTTAATTTTTAATCTCCTCTACTGTTTGTTTATACGTCGCATCAGCAGTTCATGTGGTCTAAACGTTTGTATCAGCCCCTCATTTACATGACAGCTAAGAAGCAAGATAGCCAACAGGCCAATTTAAGCCTGTACTGTATTAACTGCAAAAAATGAAGGAGACCAAAGTAGACCATTAAATTGTTGATTGCAATTATTTACACTGCAATTAATTGTACATTTAACATTTTATGAATGTGACACACTGACAAACATCGATAATTGTTTAGCAAACATAAACTAGAATGTGAGGAGACACAGTAAAATTTAAAAAATCCAATTGCCAACAGTCAAATTTCTCTGTGCTCTATTTTAACAATTCTATTTTAACTCAATAAGGGGCTACTGAAGATTTATGAAGTTTTTTCCAAGAATGCCATCTAACATTGTTCATAAAAAAGAAATGAGTTTCTCACTAATAACATGTATGAAGTTAAAAAAAAATAAAACACTAAGAATATTTTCCTTCTAAAGACATTTCTGTGAATCTGCCCCCTAGTTCCCTACAGAACCTTACAATGGATGGACCCATTTTCATTAAATGAGATGTGAGAGTATGAAGAGCCATTTTAAGTTTAAGGCACCTGCTGATGGTGTAAAGGTTCTCTTATAGAATTATGTTCTTCGAAAAAAAACAAAACAAAGTTAAATAATGAATTAATATATTCATTAGAGGACTCTTTAAAGTCAAGATGTATAGATGGCACAAAAGCTGATTGGGGGACGCCAGCTGGCCACATAGACCTTTGATTATGTTTGACAAAAATGTTTGGCAACACTTGTGCCAACATGCCTGTAAATGGTTGAATGACGTCAGTCAATGCGACTCATCAGCCACTGCATTCAAAATAACCACGTGCCCTGGAACATCAAAACAGCGCCTATTGAAGCCGTGAGTAAACAACTGCATTAAACATGACTGTTTAAGTTTGTGTGTTCAGTCTATATGTACATTCATGACTAAAAGAGGGTTGCTGCTCTTCACCTGAAAGTTTTAGTTTTGAGAAAATTACCACAAGCAGTCTCTCAAAAGGCTTTTTGTCCAATGAGGCAATCACTGAAACCTTCAGAAACCCAAATCCCTTTAAATGTAATACAAATTTAATTTTAAAAATGAAGCTGTGCAAGGGCAGATAGAGCTTCAAGTTGAGTCCCTGACAATATGAATTCCACATCAGTTATCATTCGTTTCTCTCAAAGCCTGAAAACATTTAAACTTTTATGGGAAGTATTTCTCAAGCATATGAGATTTACTGGGCAAAAGTTATCCTTCAATTATTTAATATCAAGTCAAAACCAGGCATTTAGTACAAGTTGTTCATTTTTCAGGAAATATTTCTGAGAATATAAGATGTGGAAGGACAGAAAGTGAAAAAACAGGTTCCAAAACTGCCGTGAAAAATGAGATATGGAGAAAATGTTTTCTAACAACCATACAAGACCTGGTAGACCATCAAAATAATCTCCATCAGATAAACAGAAGATAAAGCTTTCATCTTTAAAAGCTCAAGCTCTGAGCTTTCATCTTTAAAAGCTCAGATCTAAAAAAATCCACATGTCCATCTTTTCAACAGTATGAATCTGAAAGTCATTACTGGAAAAAGAAAACAGACAAAAAAGAAAAATAGCAAATGAGACAAAGAAGTTGCTGGCGTTCTCAAAGCAATGGCCTGATGACCCCAGAATTCAGACCTCAACATCAATATATGTGTTAGGGATTATTAGGACAGAGATTAGAAGACAACAATACCAACTTCTAAGACTGAACTTTGGAAGATTGGAGAAACATCCCTGCAGATTTCTTTGAAAAACTGAAAAAGGTGATATTGCACTTAGTTGCTGAGGCTTCTATGTAACTTTCTCTTGAACATGTTTTCTTCTTATTTTCCTGAAACTGAAAAATGAGTAAGTTGTACATAATGGCTGTTTTGACTTTTGCACAGTGTTCTACATTTTCACAATTACATTTAGGAGTGTGTTTCACTGGCTGAATACCAGGGCTTTTGTAGGGTGCTGCCACCATGAGGACATCAAAGACCTCATAATAGTGTCCTTTCGTTATTTTTTAACAAAAAGCAGTGCTCAGAAGAGGAACGGATGCTGTACTTTGGAAAATTGGGCTCTATTTTTTGCTCCTCCTGCTGCAATAAGAGAGTGAGCTGGAGCAGTAGGGGGAAAATGAGCTATGTAGACAGTGCATCATCACTGTGATAGAAGTTATGTTGACTTTAAATGAAAACCAGAGAAAAACAGGACCTACAACAAACCTACAATTTCAGGACCAACATGGTCAAAACAAGAAAAAACTTCTATGACAAGGCTAATTTTTGCTAGCTTCCCTATGGAATTCTAGTAGTATGTTAGCACTAAGCTAAAGAAGATTTGCAGGAACATTTTTATGGCTATTCTAGATTAAGCCTGGACAGTTGAAGCTTCTAAAATATGTTTTATTTGAAGATTGTGGCAGTTTCACAGTGACTCTTTCAGTATAGAGTTCTGGTATAGAGCTGCTGCTGCTATTTTCCATTTCATACGGATTAGGCTGCTGCTCATATTCACAATCACTGACATATCTGGAACTAGAAGGCAAAAAGTGACTTTTTTCCTCGTGAAATTGTAAATCAAAACATCACTGGTTAATTATTTTGCAATTATTACTAATTATTATCACAGTTAATCTAAAGTGTCAGTCCTAAGTCTTAAGTCCTAACCATTAGGAGCGCCCACTTTGCTATTTTAAAGTCCTTTGTAATGCCACTAGGCAGTTATTTTCCAGATTAAATGGGGAGAGACCAAAATACTTGAAAATGAAGACCAAATTGCAATTCAATCACCAGTAAAATCTGACAAAAATGTCATAAATAGGTTGAAGTGTTTGGCCCAAAAATTTTTTGGGCTGTTCTGGCTACTGCACTTCTCCACAATGAGGGGCTCTTTAACTGTAAACACCTTTATCTACTCGTGGTGCATCCAACTCTTCTTTTATAACTTTTCTGGCTATATCTACCTAAATACCACAGAAAAAAACAATTCTGGATTGGTCAAGAATTTCAACCATTTACTGTAGTCATACATAATATTTGCAGCGTCTAAATATAAACATGGATTTCCTGAATAAAAATGATCTGAAAGTTATAGACATGTACCTTTTAGTCCCAAGAAACCATTAGAACTTCTCTGAAGGCCTAGACAACCCTGGAGGTTCACCACTGGTCTAAGCTCACAACTTGACAAGGAAAAAAACAATATTTATGTGTGTGCACTTTCATGCAAATCCAAAATGACTAACTAACCAAGAATAGCAAGCACCATGCCATCTTTGAGCACCTCCATGGAGCCGGAGCAGACAAAGAAGAGTGCCTGTAGTGCATCTCCCTGCCGCAGGAGGTACTCTCCCGGAGCGCAGAACGACATCTTTATGTGCAGAGAGAGAGAGCGCAGACAGCCGCGACTCAGAGACGAAAACACAGCCAGCTCCAGAATCTCCTTATTCAGGTACATGGCGATGTCTGAGCGCAACTCATCTGGGAAGTCCTTCAAGAGCTGAGGCAAGAGAAAAGATGCAGAGATTAAAGATAACAGTACATTATTTGATAACTATTACAGAACTACTATCAAAGCTTTGTAGCTATATAAGTGAGGAATTGAGGTGTAGGCCGACACACAGGACATTTCAGGGGTTAATTCTAAAGATTACTTGAGTTTGGTCTTGGTCTCAAGACTGCAAGTCAATGGCCTCTGTCTCATCCCGGTCTCGATGTTATTTGAACTCGGACTCACCTCGGTCTCAGGGTAAGGTGGAAATTGTTAATTATTGTTCGAGACCAGTCAAGTGCTGTAAAATCAGTGTTAAATACCAACACAACCTTCAAAGGGAATTAAGCAGTCGTCTGGCTCTTTCTCCAACTGATTTTTGTTTTATTTGGTTTTATTTGTTCGCAGTTTAGTTAGGTTTAAAAATTGAAACATCCGCAGATCAGAATGTTATTATCACTGTATTTTCATTTAATAACAGAAATGAATGTAGTTTGGTTTATATTCAGTAGACTTAAGATGATGATATTGAATTAGTTTTAGAAGAGAAGGGACAGAGAATAATCTCACCATCATTTACAACCCCAATTCCAGTGAAGTTGGGACATTGTGTAAAATAAATAAAAACAGAATACGATGATTTGCAAATCCTTTTCAAACTATATTCAATTGAATACACTAAAAAGACGAGATATTTAATGTTCAAACGAATAAACTTTATTGTTTTTTGCAAATATTCACTCATTTTGAATTTGATGCCTGCAACACGTTCCAAAGAAGTTGGGACAGGGGCGTGTTTACCACTGTGTTACATCACCTTTCCTTTAACACTCAACAAGCGTTTGGGAACTGAGGACACTGATTGTTGAAGCTTTGTAGGTGGAATTCTTTCCCATTCTTGCTTGATGTACAGCTTCAGCTGCTCAGCAGTCCGGGGTCTCCGTTGTCGTATTTTGCGCTTCATGCGCTACATTTTCAATGGGAGACAGGTCTGGACTGCAGGCAGGCCAGTCTAGTACCCGCACTCTTTTACTACGAAGCCACGCTGTTGTAACACGTGCAGAATGTGACTTGTCGTTGTCTTGCAAGCAGGACGTCCCTGAAAAAGACGCTGCTTGGATGACAGCAGATGTTGCTCCAAAACCTGTATGTACCTTTCAGCATTAATGGTGCCTTCACAGATGTGCGAGTTACCCATGCCATGGGCACTAACACCCCCCCACACCATCAGAGATGCTGGCTTTTGAACTTTGCACTGATAACAATCTGGACAGTCCTTTTCCTCTTTGGCCCGGAGGACACGATGTCCATGATTTCCAAAAACAGTGTGAACTGTGGACGCGTCAGACCACAGGACACTTTTCCACTCTGCGTCAGTCCATCTCAGATGAGCTCGGCCCAGAGAAGCCGGCGGCGTTTCTGGGTGGTGTTGATATGTGGCTTCGCTTTGCATGGCAGAGTTTTAACTTGCACTTGTAGACGGAGCGACGAGCTGCGTTCACTGACAGTGGTTTTCCGAAGTGTTCCTGAGCCCATGTGGGAATATCCGTTACAGAATGATATGGGTTTTTAATGCAGTGCCGCCTGAGGGGTCGAAGGTCACGGGCATTCAATGCTGGTTTTCTGCCTTGCTGCTTACTTGCAGAGATTTCTCCAGATTCTCTGAATCTTTTGATGATATTATGGACTGTAGATGATGAAGTCCCTAAATTCCTTGCAGTTGCACGTTGAGAAACATTGTACTCAACAATGTTGTTCACTAAATGGTGAACCTCGCCCCATCCTTGTTTGTGAACGACTGAGCCTTTCAGGGATGCTCCCTTCATACCCAGTCATGACACTCACCTGTTTCCAATTAACCTGCTCACCTGTGAAATGTTCCAAACAGGCGTTTTTTTGAGCATTCCTCAACTTTCCCAGTCTTTTGTTGCCCCTGTCCCAACTTCTTTGGAGCATGTTGCAGGCATCAAATTCAAAATGAGTGAATATTTGCAAAAAACAACAAAGTTTATCAGTTTTTAACATTAAATATCTTGTCTCTGTAGTGTATTCAATTGAATATAGGTTGAAAAGGATTTGCAAATCATCATATTCTGTTTTTATTTATTTATAACGTCCCAACTTCTTTGGCATTGGGGTTGTACTTCCAAACAATACAATGCAAAGTTGGACTAAGACAGACAGATAATAACAATGAATAACAAACAAAATGTTTTCAGGCTATGTATCATTTAATGTTATATTTTACAGAATATATTATAAAATATAATATTTATTGATGTATATTATTTATAATGAATGATAATGAACAATGTACAATGAACAACAAGCAAATTTCTTCTTTGTTCTTTTCATATTCTGAAAAAAATCTTAATCTTGTCTTGGTCTTGTCTTGGTCTCGAACTAGACTAAGACTTGAATCAATGTATCCTTGTCTCAGTCTTACAAAGGTATTGGTTATATTGAGCCCAAACCACCTCTAATCTGTCCATTTTGGCCAGTAGCATAGAGGCACCATAAACAGACCATAGCCTGCAGAAGTGAGGCACATCATTTTAAATGTCTGCAGTGGGGAGCTACTTTACTGTAGAAAATGGAACTTGTAGTATCTGCAGTGTCAGTTTTTCTGCTGTGTTTGAGTTAATCACCTTTCCTCAAAACATGGGCATATAAAACATGAATGTGAGGCTATTACACTTGAACGTATTTCCTTTATGCAACCATGTAGAAAACACACTCCTAAAAATGAAACGGAGTCACTGTCCTCGAGGTCTAGTGGAATGAATTTTACACATACAAAAATGAAATGATTTTGCTGCAGCATTTTAAACTAACTGGTAAGCAAGTCATGAGGGAGGTCAATCATGCTGAGTCACACTAAGCAGTCATTTTCAAAGACCTAAAACAAATTATAAAATGGATAGTTCTCATAACCTCACAACAACTGAAGTGTATATTACTATGCCACAACAAGAACAAAAAACGCATCATTTGTCGAGTATAGATGTAGCCAAAAGACTATTTCTTAGGTATAATATGTGCCTCTGGGGTGCAGGATCCAATATTTAAATACCAACATAGTCTACTACTAAAGTCTACTGGGCTGGTGCTAAATAAGACTTAAGGTAGTAATTTGGCAGCAAAATTGTACTCATAAAGGGAATGGTTTGCATTAAACAGAGCTATGTTATCATATGCTCAATGCGTATACAACAAAAAGTTTAAAAATTCATGAAATAGCCACAATATACAGCAATGGGTACCAATCCTTATTCAGCGGTCCAGGGATGCTTGTACAATATTTATGTTGATTATGAATAAAAATAACTTGTACCTATATTAAAATAGTTATACATTTTCAATTGAATTAAATATTAATATGAAATTGCAGCATAAGATGCAACATATTACAGCGGCCCAGCATCGCTTGTAATAAATCTGTAGTCTCCCCATCATATATTGAGAGGCCATGCAAATATTTTTCACCTCTCACTAGCAGCAGGTGCTTTGACCATTTCCTACAGAGTTATTTCACTTTTACAGCAAGTTACATAAGAGCAGAAAGTCCAGTTGCTTTTCTTTCCTGAGATGGAGCCAAAGAGCACACTGCCGCTGCTTCACTGTTCACTCCTGCTGCCCTTCATCCGCTCCCTCCATCCTTTCACTCAAGACTCGATCCTTCATTCAGCCTGAGTGAGTGGCATCTGTCACTGCCTTGTCCGCTTGCAGCACACTCATCCCTCTCTCTCTTTCTCTCTTGCTCCCTCTCACTTCCCTCCCATCAGCCACACCATCTATTATTCATAACTCTGTGATTTAGCCAGGTGTTTATATTCCATCTCATTTTTTCTCCCCTTTTCCCCACCATTCCCGCTCCTGGAATAGACTGTCTAAGCTCAAGGACAGGCTGTAGAAAGTCTCTCTCTCTCTCTTTCTCCCCCCCCCATGTCCTGAACACATTTTCAACTCTTATTCCAGTGTCTATAATAATCTTTGTAACCAGCTGTTACTGGTCATTAATGGTGGTCCTAAAATATTCCTGACATAAATTTTAAAGTTAACTGTAAGTGCTATTGGGTCATTTCTTGGAGCAGAATGATTAATATGCAGTCAAATATGCAGTGAGGATTTGATTTTCTAAGTTAAAATAAGGCTGTTTTCATGCCTAGTTTGTTTACTGAAGTCCGAATTAGAGTTTTTGTGACATTGGATCTTTTTACAGGGTTCGGTTGGTTTCACACTGCAACAGCTAGAGTGCATCAAATCATAAACATTAATGCATGTTTACTAGTTAAATGCAAGTACTCTGTTACTCTAACATTAGTCATTATTTATTTATTGTTATTATAACCATCTGAGCCAAAAACTACATTAAAAATAAATAAATAAAACATACTCTTAACATCTCTATGTATCACAGTCAAAGCAATAACAATCAATCAAACATCATACCTGCTTCCTTATGGTTTGTCAGTTGTATTAAATTGTAATTTAATTTATTCTGGTGCCATTCTTTCTGTAATCCATGTGCCAAAATCAAAAGTGTTGCTTCACTTTTATTTTGTTGCTCAATTGCCATTATTAGAAGCAGCTCAGTGCTGAAAGAACGATGAGAGTTTAGACTCAGACGTTGAGACCAGTAGACTGTGTCAACAGTACAGAGCTAATACACAGAAAAACATGCTCTGATACTGATTTCCCTCATTTGGTGCAGCACCATCACAAAAATGTGTTCCACAAAAATGTGGGCTAGTACAGTTTGCAGAAAAACAGATGGACTACAGTCAGTAATTGTGGAACTACAAAGTGCACCTATACAGTAAGTGGAGCTGATCAAATGAACAATGAAGGTAGAAACAAGGAGGTGGTCACAACATTATGCCTGACTGGTGTATATTGATCCACCTGGATTTGGCCATTATGCTAAATGTGGGATAAGTGACCACTTGTTTTCGAAACAATGTTAGCTGCTTATGTCCTTAAGTTGCTGTAGTTCTACATCACACCTTATTTAAATACCCAATTTTCAAATGTATGTATAAACACAAACAGCATTTACAAAGCACAGACAATTAAGACCCCAATCAGTTTTATAACAGTGCAGCTGGTGAAATTGTTTTACTCTTGGTTTCATTTAATTATATGACTTTAAAAAAGACAAGTAATCCAAAAGTAACAATCAGATTATATTACCTTGATATAGTAATCTTTTTAGTTACAAATTACATTATTAACTTAGAATTAAGTGCACAAATGCACTATTGCTACTTTGTATTATACTGTTACAGCATGAATGTGTAATCTGCATGTCGCTGTTATCGGAACAAAACCTTCTATCTCCAAAACTTCATGGCAACTTTATAGGAGAAGGAAAAAACATACTTTACTATTAATGTAAGTCAATGAAACCAGTTTTTCCCAGTAATTCTGGGCCATTTCATTAGGTCCATTTATCATTAAATTTACACGCAGTGTAAAGAACAACAGGTAACAGCTTTCAAATTATAAAAAAACCTGAAAAACGACAAAAATGGAGATACAAAGTTTTGTTCTGACAGCAGCGATATGTGAAAATTTAATGTCACAGTGCTCCCCACAAGTATAGCTGTAGGTCATCTTTAAGGATTACATTGCAGTCAGTCACACACACTGAGTTTGCAGGATTACCTCGTTGGAGTCGATGCCGTTATTGACGGACCAGGTGGTCTGGAAGTACTCCAGCATGCGCTGCTTAAGGCTCTGGGGCAGGTGGTGCACTCGTATAAAGTCCTTCAAGTCTTTAGTGCGCGTGTGGTATGACGACCAGCGTGAGTACATGCGCTGGATAATGGCCGTCACATTACCAAACACCAGGGCGTGCATGAGTGCTGATACACAACAACAAAACAAAAACATAGAAAAATGACATTCCACATTTGCATTTGCTTAAAACACTGCAACATTCAACTGTTCCATCTGATGTTTCATATATTACTAGCAATATATCTGAATAAGTCTGTTATATTTACTGTATCTCAAAAGCTCCAGTGCTGGTACAGTGCTTTTCGACACCTTATATGTTTACCTCATATTCTCACAGTAACTCGATCAACTCCCATTTTGTCCATTTTGACTGACTGATATTTGCATCATTGTACTGAATTGGTGACTTTAGACAAAATCATTTTGCTTTAAATGATCCTATACTTTAATTATGTTCATTTTATTAAAGTAAAAGATTGAACATTCCATTTTGTCACTACCAAAACAATCATAAAATGAAACTTTGCCAAATGTTTCAGTAAAAATATTAAAAATAAATTTTTAAGATTTAAGATTTCTGAGATTTTTATATCAAACAGTCTGCAGAGTTTACTCTTAGAAAGTTGGAATGAAGAACACACAGTTCTGTTGATATAACTGTTGGCCTGTTAGTAAGAGAGGTTAACGCAGAATGGCCAGACTGGTTTGATCTGACAGAAAGGCAGAAAAGTACCTCAGAATACACATCACGTCACCTTGAGGCAGACGAGCTACAACTGCAAAAGACTACGTTGGGTTCTACTTCTGTCAGTCAAGAACAGAAAGCTGAGGCTGCAGCAGGCACAGGCTCACCAAAAATAGTCTGTTGAAGACTGGAAAAACATAGCTTGGTTTGATGAATCCTGATTTCCATCTAGGCACACTGATGGTAGGGTCAGAATTTGGCACCAACAGCATAAATGCATGGACTCAACCTACCAACAGTTCAGGCTGGTGAAGGTGGTGTAATGGTGTGGGAAATGTTTTCTTATCACAGTTTTGGCCTGTTAATACCCATCAATCAACGCTTGAATACCACAGTCTGAGTATTGCTGATCATGGCCACAATTTACCTAGTTTCGAATGCCTAATTCCAGCATAGTGTCACAATGCAAACATTAACTCAAACTGGTTTCATGAACATGAACAAGATTTTAGTGTTATTCAGTGGACTTCCCCATCACTGCATCTGAATCGAATAGAATACCTTTGGGATGTGGCAGAATGGGAGATTCAAAGTATGAAAAGCAGTACTTGCATCAGTGGGTTAAACATGAAGAACTGAGGCTGTTTTGAGAGCAAAGGGAGGTCCTATCCAGTCATAGGCTGGAGGTTAGGGAACCAGCCTTGTGACCGAAGGTCGCTGGTTTGATCCCCAGAGCTGGGTGTTTTTGTGTATATTTGCAAACTGTTCATATATCTGCAAAACAAACACCAGTTCAGCCATTTTCTTTGTTCATACATCATCTTTTTGTGCTCCAGACTCTGGAATGATTTGGGGTCAGAAATGTCAAGTAGGAACATCCCACATACATATTCTCCAGAATGGTACATCACCAGGAGCTACGAGTTAGAAATTCAACCTGCCCTACTGTAAATACTGCGAGAGATACAGGTGGTGTTTGATTATGTGTACATGCTGTTGTCAGAGAGAGATGTGGGACTTGATTGTGTCTATGTATGTATTGTTGTTGGACAGGGAGAAGGACGTGATTGCCTTCAGGCTTGGGATGACATTTCACAAAATAAAGGCCATGAATTATTAATGTGAACCAACATCTGGTGGGACCTCGGTTCAACCCATTTACCACTATAAAAACAAACACTCGTGCACCCATACAGTCTGCACAAACAGCAGAGCTTTATTGAGTGAACAGTCCCTGCTCCAAACCTCAACCTATTTTCCTACCTTTAACCCAAATCTGGAGTCACATTCCAACAGCTACTGTACTTATCATTCAGAGAGCATGGTAAACCACAACACATCCCAACAAACCAGAGATGTAATTTAATCGAACACATATAGGTCATATGTCACAATGTTGCATGAACTGGTTTACTAAAGTTTGAGTAACTGGTGGCGTCTTTTTCTCCTCTTTTTCAAATCGGTAAAATTGCAGTAGTGTTATTCAAGGACTTTCTTTAACCCTAAGGAACACAGAATGATACATTCTGAGCGATGACACCTTAAACTCGTGTTTCTATCACAATATAAAAATGCCCCCACAGAGTGAGTGAGCTCATTCAGGGCACATTTGGAATCAGTAAGCAGGTATTACTGACTGGGTGGATCGGAGTGACAATAGAACTTGAGTGATATGTGACTTATGGCATTTTTTCACCAATACTGTGGAGTCTAGTACTATGCGTTCGCTTTGCATAACAGGACAGTAACAGTATTTTCATTGTTTTTGTGCTGTTTCTCCCCTTGTTATTCAAAACGTGAACTTTTCAGCGTGAAAGTCAAAATCGAAACTGTTCTGTTGTGCATGTAGGTCATCGTCCTTAGCTTTTCTCAGGTTTTTCCTGGTTCTGATTTTGACCCTCTTTCTATCAGCACCACCTATCGGTGAGCTTCTACACCACAAATCAGTGATCTGTTCTGAAATATACATGGGTGGAAAGTGTTTATAACACCTGTGAAATAGAAATTTGATATTTTTAAATTCCAGATTATACGTTTTTACTGTTATTGCTTGACTATAATGCTCAGTATAACTTATAGGTCTACTTTCTCTACATGTATCACATTCAATGTAATACAGATACATTTTATTTGATCTCAGCTCTGTTATGATTGGCAGGTTTAATTCTGACCAATCTCTCTGCAAGCAGTGAAGACCATCATAGACCAACAATTCTAGGAGCAGATTAAAAGCACTGTCATCTCGACAGCAACATAGAAGGTGCCAAGAAACTCTGTGTGAAAAGAAGCCAAATAAACAGATCAAAAAGTTAAAATTTATTTTGAACAGTCCAACCAAAATCATATTGGACCACATGTTTTAATCACACTTAAACATAGTCCTTAGTCCCTACTGAATCTGAGGAGCCTGCATCCTGGATGCTGTTTGCTAGCATTACCATCTTCCCATTGATACCTATGCTGCATATACCCACAGTCACATCAACACCTACCTCCAATGAGCATGGTGCAGATGGAGAAGATCTTCTCGGCATCTGTATTGGCTGAGACATTGCCAAAGCCCACGCTGGTCAGGCTGCTGAGGGTGAAGTATAGTGAGGCAATATAGACGCTACGCAATGATGGGCCACTACCGGATGAGCCATTGGCCATGCTGTATGGAGACTCCAGCCGCTTGCCCAGCTCATGTAGCCAGCCTGAAAGAGGCAGCAAAGGGACAGAGAACAAATACAGTGCATTCATTACAATACAAAATGGGAAAAGCAGTGTCTATGCTGCTCAGTGATGACTGACTGGTGTTGATGCAGTGTTAGCTGGCACTAACAGTTTCCTGATCAGCTCATCTATTGTATTTAAAGCTTATATAAAGCATGTAAAGTCCAATGTTAGCCTGCACAGACATATTGGGTACATTTACTATCAATTAAATCAAGTACTGCATTTTATTTTAATTACAGTAACTGTCAGTCAGTTTTCTTGACCTTGACAAATACATGCTATGCTAGCTTTACAAACTCTTCAGAGTAGAGGGAAAGAACAAATATTTAGGCTGAAGTTGCTTCTTCTTTAATATTTTAGCTGATCCCATATCTCACACCAGAATTACAGCATAAAGCAAGGTACTGACCCTGTGCTTTGTTATGTGGTACTTAGTGATCTCTTTTATCTCCACTAGCACTTATTACAGTACCTTTCCCTTCACTTTAAACATGTGTATAGCATCACATAAGGCCTTGTTTTCCAATGTTGATTACAGAATATCCCTGTCCTGGAGTACCTCTGTACCTCTGCTCAAACAAAGAGAAGTGATCTGAAATTCTGGTCTGATCTCAAGTACAGTTCCAGAAATTTCTGTCCCAGCCTGACCTGACCCAAAACACAGCATCATATTTTGAGCCTGAACTCAAGCCTGAGCCTGAGCTTAATGTATTTCTTCCTAAGCCTGCCCTGAACCACATAATCAGGTTCTGAGTCAAAAACCGACCCGAGTACAACAAAATTCTCCCCCAAAACTGACCTGAACCAGCCCATCACTACCCTAAGTACAATAAAATAATAAAATAATTGAATCCCGCTTCAATTATCTTTTTTCATCAAATAATGCTGTGGAATAACTTCTTAAATGTTTTAGTCTGGAAAAACATTCCATACTGTGTTGTTTCCACACCGTGCACTACTGACAAAGCAAGATTTCAGCCTCACTTCACATGTTACATATTGAACATATATTTTACAAATAAATTCAGATAATCTGTACTTTCCTGTAATTTACTGTACGTTCCACAAGTGAGTGATTAAAAACTGTTTTACATAACTGAAATTAAGGAGTGAGAATAGCATAAAGAAAAAACTTAAACCGGGGGGGGATTCGTTGTAAAATTTTGGAAATTTGGAACTGACCATAACCCATATATTTGGAAAATTATGCCTGAACCTGACAGGACTTGACTGCTCAAGTTAGTGGCAATTTGTTTTTTGTCGTATAAAAGAGTTGACATAAAATTGGATAACATTAAAAAAGATCTGTTGTCCCATTTCCCCAATTACTCAATTCTTCCAGCTCCTCTCCTCCCTTTGACTTGTCCACATTCTTCTGCCATAGGAGAGGAGCAGTAGCAGTGCGAAGCATGGATGGATAGAAGCAGTAGCAAAAGTTTCCTGAAGCAGCCAGGGCCATATTAGTCCATTTCCTATTCAGCATTAAATAAAAGATATATACTGATCCCAGATCAGCATTTTCTTGAAGTTTGTTAAATGTGCACCCAGGTTTGAGAACCACTGACATAGGTCAGTGTCAATGCCAAATCAGAACAAAACAGAGCAAGATAAAATGAGTAATATTTCTGTGAATTAGGCAGTTTCAAAATAGCTAGCTGCTTTTAGCTGGTGCATTTAGCAGTTGCTCATTTCTTCACTTCACTGCAGTTACATTTCAACACAGCTTCTACTTAATTGTCAGCTCAGCCACCAAGCAGCCACTTGTGTTTTTACCTAGTCTTATATTCATTCGACTGCACATAAAATTTCCAGGCTGTTGTTGCTATAGTAACTGCCTTCCGGAGCAGGCCTGGGGGTCAGTTGCGTCACTGCAAGGGGATGGAAGGAGTTCTCCATCAGTTCTGATCAGAGAGCGCAGAGGCCCTCTCCCAGCAGTGGCCCGTCAATGCTGACCACAGCATTGCGCTCTGGGCCTAATTACAGCTAGTGCAGGAGGGTGGGGGTGAAGCAGTATCCACTGTAGGGCTATTATTCTCATTGGCTCCTCAGTCTGTCCTCTCTTGCATGAATGCACTCTCTCCGTTTCCCTTTTGTCATTTTCCTGCCTTTTTTCCATTCCTCGTCTCCGCATCATCGTGCCATTCTTCACAACATGGCTGCGCACCTGCGCTGTCATTTATCATCCTGTAAGCTCTTCATCACTCTCTCTGTGTCTCGCTCTTTCTTTATTTCTTTCTCTATCCTTCGCTTTCGCAATAAAGCATTGAACAAACGCCATGGGTGGTCCTGTTAAGCATGCCTGATGAACCTTTATAGTGTGCATTTTTACCGAGAGAAGCTGTTCTGAATTGATTAGGTCGATTAGAGTGGTATAATTCCGGCAGGGGAGTCCAAACTCACATTTCCCAACTGAGGTTTCCACACCACTGTGTCTTGTCGTATAGTGTAGTAACAGACTACACATATTTTATTATGCAAACTCACAGGAATCAAACAACTCAATTAATGTACCCTTGAAAATAAGTATAATTGAATGTGAGGTTTTTATGGACTGCTATCTTTAAGGTTACATTACATTAAGATTACATTTTTAATTACATAACCTCAACATTGTTGTCTACAATTTAAGTTAATGTGTGGCTGTAAACCATACGATAGCTGCCACGCTATGTCTACTGCAACTATACTTATGCAGAGCTCTGGGAAAACAATGATCTAAACTTGATGAAATCCATTTAAAAGTGAAACCACATAAAGCAGTATTCAGATTAGGTTACACATTTGAAATAATCTAAAAGATTATGTAATTGATCAGATCTTCATTCAAATAATTTGTAATCAGTAACAACATACATTTCTTAAGTACTGGCTGTACCTCTCCACCAAATTGACAATAACCAGAATTCTTTACGAATTTAACGAAAGGGGAAGTCATTTTTAAGACTGATTGAGTGTCCTTAATACTCTCTACAAATCAGAAGCTGTGTATTAAGTCCAAAGTAAAACGTCCTGTATATAAAGCATTGTTTGAGCTGGATTAGTTTAATGTGGGAAGGTGCCGTAATCTAAACAGGCTTATTTTGTTAATGCTTGTTTATGTTTTTAGCTATAAGGTACCATTGGTTGGCAAATAAAGAATTGGTCATTTCAAGTAAGAGGTTATTGTTTGGTTGGATTTCAGTTAGTCAGGAGAAGTCTGTGATTGTGTGCATGAAGATGTTTGAGTAAAGTAATCTCACCTATATCCCAGGTGTGCGTGTGTGCATTGCTTTCCATCTCCTTCTTGCCGATAATGTACCAGATGCAAGCCATCCAGTGGGCCAGCAGGGCAAACATGGACATCAGCAGGGTCAACACCACTGTGCTGTGTTGCGAGAAGCGGTCCATCTTCTGCAGCAGACGCAGTAGCCGCAACAAACGTATTGTCTTCAGCAGGTGCACCACAGACACCTGACGATGGGAGACCTGATAGAAACCAATAACTTTTCAGAAACTGACTACTATACACAAAATTAGTGAGATATAGGTGGGTTAAACATTGTGGTCAATATAGAGAAAGTCCAACAATTTTCAACTGAATTCAGTAAATAAACAATAATTATGCATTAAAAGTGTGGTATCTGTTCTTTTTCACTTAAAAATTCAGCAGAACGTTATTTGACCAGATGTCTTCTTCTTCTTTCGGCTGCTCCCTTTAGGGGTCGCCACAGCAGATCATCTGCCTCCATCTTGCCCTATCCACTGCCTCCTCTACTTTTACACCAACCATTTCCATGTCCACCTTCACTACATCCATAAACCTTCTCTGAGGTCTACCTCTTCTCCTTCTACCCAGCAGCTCCATCTCCAACATTCTTTGACCAATATATCCACTATTCCTCCTCAACACATGTCCAAACCATCTCAACCTGGCCTCTCTGGCTTTATCTCCAAACTGCTCCACCTTCACTGTCCCTCTGATCTGCTCATTTCTAATTTTGTCCATCCTTGTCACTCCCAACGAAAATCTCAGCATCTTTATCTCTGCCACCTCCAGCTCAGCCTCCTGTCTTTTAGACAGAGCCACAGTCTCCAAACCGTACATCACAGCAGGACGCACTGCTGTCTTATAAACCTTCCCTTTCACTCTTGCTGCTATCCTTCTGTCACACATCAGCCCTGACACCCGTCTCCACCCGCTCCATCCTGCCTGCACCCTCTTCTTCATCTCTTTTCTACACTGTCCATTGCTCTGGATGGTTGACCCAAGATATTTGAAGTCATCCACCTTTACGACCTCTACACCTTGCATCTTCACCTTTCCACCTGCCTCCCTCTCATTCACACACATGTATTCCGTCTTGTCTCTACTGACCTTCATTCCTTTCCTCTCCAGTGCAAACCTCCACCTCTCCAGATTCTCTTCCACCTGCTCTCTACTCTCACCACAGAGTACAATGTCATCTGCAAACATCATGGTCCATGGAGCCTCCTGCCTGACCTCATCTGTCAACCTGTCCATCACCATTGCAAACAAGAAGGGGCTCAAAGCTGATCCCTGATGTAGCCCCACCTTCACCTTGAAACCATTTGTCACTCCAACTGCACACCTCACCACTGTCTCACTATCCTCATACATGTCCTGCACCACCCTAACATACTTTTCAGCTACACCTGACTTCCTCATACACTACCACAGTTCCTCTCTTGGCACCCTATCATATGCCTTCTCTAGATCCACAAAGACACAACGTAGCTCCTTCTGACCTTCTCTGTACTTCTCTACCAACACTCTCAACGCAATGCAATTTGACCAGATGTGCCCAAACATAATTACCTACCTTAATGGTAGACTTCTAAAAAGAGGAACACTAAAGTGGCTGAGGGAGACACGTTACTAAAGCCATCTTAGCTTAAACATGCTAAAGTCTGAGCTTATAGTCTTAAGCTAGAACCACAATTTTTAGGTCAAGGTTTTAATTACACTTTTGAAAAACTGCTCTTCAGCAGGAGAGCCCCCTAGAGCTACATGAGAACTGTAGCATTTTGAGATTTAGGAGTTTGAAATGGGAAAAGCTCTAAAGCAATGGTCTCCAATCCTGGTCCTGGAGAACTACCTTCCTGCAGAGCCTAGTTCCAACCACAGTTTGCCGCACCTGCTTCAGCTAATCAACCTCTTCCATGGTCCCTGATTGGACTGGCTGAATCAGAAGTACTAGAGTTAAGTAAGGAGTGGGGCTGCTAATTGAATAAAAGTTGGAACTAAACTCTGCAGGAAGGCAGCTTTCCAGAATAAGGGTTGGAGTCCACTGCTTTAAGGTCACTACAAGGATGTGTCTATAGAAATCACTGTCAAAGCTGCTACAGGTAATTCTATTTATTCTGTATATGAGCAGTGAATGAATGAGATTAAAATGCTGAAGACTTTACTGGGAGGTGTTAGAAAGACGGGGGAAAAGTATGCGGTAACATGCGCACACATGATTGTTAAAGTGGGGCAACATTTCTTTTAGAAATGAACTGGAGTGGAGGAAAATGGTGCATGCACGTTTACACACCCACACACCCAGAGGCCTGACCTTGAAGAGATTATATTTTGATTTATTAGTTTCTTACAGTTAATATAAACAGCCTTCTGAACAGTAAAGCTTGTGTATGTGTCTGCAAAAGTTCTCAAAAACAGCTGTTAAAAACCTTTTCAGCCTTGTGTTTTATGTCTATGACAGTGACAGCAAATAAATCACATTTTCATTCCTTTTCTGTTATTATGTATTGACAGTCAGCAAGACAGTAACAGTCATTTTCATGTATTAAGTCCCAGCAGGGACATATATATATATATATATATATATATATATATATATATATATATATATATGTATGTATGTATGTATGTATGTATGTATGTATATATATATATATATATATGCTGACTGGCCTCTTCATTAAGACGTCCTAAAGATCTCCTTGTTTCTTCACTCACTGTCCACTTTATCACTACAGAGCAGGTACAGAGCATTTGGGTGGTGGATCATTCTCAGCACTGCATTCACACTGACATGGTGGTGGTGTGTTTGTGTTTGTTGTGACACAGCAGTGCTGCCAGAGTAACAGCTGACCTATATTTCTCTAATAAATGTGATATTTAACATACTGTAAAACAATGTTTATTGCATGTGCCCACTCCTAACATCATATTTCATGAAAATAATGGTTGTCTATAATGAACTAGAGCAATAAAATCATTTAATTTTTAATGCTTATTTTACAGATGCCATAGTTACAGAAGATTTCACTACATCTGCTGAGTCTATGCCAGCAATGAGACTGACTGATGGTAAAGCTCTTTTGTGATTTTGTGTTAGCTTTGGGCTGCAAATGGTAGAGTTGTTAAACATACTGACTGGCTGCAACTGTAAGCCTACACTCTCAAAAATAAATGTATGAAACTGTCACTGGGGCAGTACCCCTCTTGTCACTGTGGTGGTACCCTTGAGAGTACATCTCGCTACCTCAGTCAGGTACACTCACCGGCCACTTTATTAGGTACACCTTGCTAGTAAAAGGTTGGACCCCCTTCTGCCTTCAGAACTGCCTTAATTCTTAATGGCATACTTTCAACAAGGTGTTGTAAATATAACACTACAAATAAAAATCTGTAAAAAAATGCAAATGTTTTCTCAATGATGGTCAAAATGTATAAAATTACAGTTATTTAATTTCTTAGAAATACTGCTCTTTACTGTAATGTAATAGCTTCACTAGTTTGACTAGTTATATTGAGATACAGTATTTTACCACAATAAAAACAACATTTTTTAAATAAATGTAAATGTCTGTGAAATAAAGATGACCATTGGGTTTTGTGAATTTGGCCCATGTGCTTTTGTTTTGTTTTTGTCTTGTCCATGTGCTTCCTTGTTTGTTTCTTCCTGGTTCTGCCCCCTTGTTTCCAGACCCTGCCTCTGATTGTAACCACCTGTGTCTTGTCAACCCTGTTGTATTTAAGCCCTGAGTTTTTCCCTGTTTGGCTGCTGGTCTTTGTTTAGTCTTTTTATTGTATTGTTTAGCATCATTCTACCAGCCTCCTTTGTGTGTTTTTCCTGTGTTCATTGTCATCATGTCTGTCCCTCATTCGCTCCGTGTTTGCTCGTTGACCCTGGACTGCCTAGACCCTGATGTTGGATTTGCCCTTAACAAATCTTGCTTCTCTCAGTGTATGTGTCCGCCTCATCATTGCTCCCACACGTTACAATATTTCTGCAAATTAACAAAAAGCAACACAAGCATGGTTTATTCCATGCATTTAGTCATTTATTTAAATGGATATTGATCATTAATAGTTTTATAGCATTCAGTAATCTTATAGCTCTTTAAATCTTTTTATTGTGTATATGTAGATGATAAAAATGGTCAAACAGGTAGATGGTCCAGATAAGCTGATAACTTAGTGTATGTCTCAAGTCAGTCATTGGTGCTAAAGTCAAAGACAAATTGAGATTTTGTTTTGTGACTTGAGTTCATGTTATAGAACTCATATCTTCATTCTTGTTTTTGTGATTTGTGATTTTGTATTAGATTAGATCAAAAAGTACCAGAACTATTGATTATCTAGAGCTGTTCACTAGAAATAAGCTGTTCATGACAACTGTAAACACACACACACACACACACACACACACACAGACACACACACATATATAGATTATATTATATGTAGATATATAGATATATAGACACACAAGACTAACTTTCTGATCACAAGTGTGGCTAAAATCTGGAGCACAGTTCTGTCAGTCAAACTCTTTGCAACAGACAACAGTATCACAAACAGCAACCAGCGAGTTTCCACCCCAATGCACTGTAAAAGTGAGGCGGAATGTGGTGTATCGCTGCTGAACCGATGATTTGAATCAAGACACCCGCACTATATCAAACTGTCACAAGTCGCCTACACCACATTACCGAAGTCAACACTAAACACGTGGAAACACACTGTCCATCAGCTTGTTACCATTTTGCCTTGGGCAGAGTCTGTAAATAATACCCATTATATTGTCTATTATTATAATCACCAGTCTACTTCCACAGAGAGCTGGCATTCCCCTAACCCTCCAGCATTAAATAATAATCCACAGCATAACAGGCGTCATCCTTCAACTAATAATAAAATATTAATATGAAAGACAGAGGAGGATATGGGTCTCAGGGGTTTCTGCTTTGAGAACATTATTGTTATTAAGAGAGCAATAAGGTTGGACATGGTCTTTAGTTCCGTAATAAGCAAAGAGAGTGTTCTTATTGTATTAGCGAGAGCGGCACAGTAGAGTTTCTGCATTTAGTTCTACTTTATTCAGCCTGTAATATGTGGAATATTTGCATCATTCTACTGAATTAGTACTGAATTGAAATATTTTTTTAAATCACCATAGAAATAAAAAAAAAAAAAGGTAAGTATTATTTTTACAAGTTGAAATTTAGGGATTAGAATTTGGGACAGACATATGCCAACAGAAAGTACCTTATAAATGATGATTTTGTGTACATTTTGCTCAGCACTGTCACAATTAATGCCTTGTATCTGTCACGGTTGGCCCCTCCCAGTACTGTCCATGTGCTTGTGTTTTGGTTGTGTAACTCCGCCCCTGATTGTTTTCACCTGTCCCTCGTTGTTCCATGTATTTAAGCCCTGTGTTTGCCCCTTGCGTTTGCCAGTCTTTGTATTATTGTACCTGGTCTTTGTTTGTGTTGGTTCTGGTCGTCGTCGTCATGTCTTACCCTCGATCTGTCCGTGTCGGCTCATTGACCCTGGATTTGCCCCTAATAAATCTCGCTTATCTCAGCGTGTGCGTCCGCCTCCTCGCTCCCCCTTACAGTATCTGAATAGATCATAAGACCTGAGTGCTTATTTGTTTTTAAATAATGTTTTTTGTGATTTTTCTTTCTGTGGACCACAGTGTAAACCAATGCAGGAGAATGGTCCATGTAGAGAGAGGTGACAAATTATAGGAAAAAAGACAACATACAGTTGGTTTCAGGCCACCATGAGTCACCGTAACAATCTCTGGTCTCTGGCACTCTAATGGAGGAATGGAACACTATTGTCCCAAAATACACGGTGAGTCAAAAGTCACAGGACACGTTTTATTTTATTTTTTATTTTATCATCGACTTTCATCTCTGAGATCATCTCAAACAAATTGTGTATGTTAAGAAGATCTGCAACAAATACCACCTTCAGCACCATATCGTGGAGGCATAAAACATAAAATAAAATAAAACGGTGTCCTGTTACTTTTGACTCACCCTGTATATTGCTTCAACTGATCACTTTATAACCCTGCATTCACACTAGCAGTGATGCAACCTATATTGAAGGCAGAGATCATTCATTTTCAATGAGAGCAGGCAATTTCTGGTAACAAGAAGCCGAATAAACATTGGCATAGTGAAGTGGGCAGAGGTTTAGTGTAACTTTGCAAAGGAATGTGGCAATCACCAGTGAGAACTGAGCATGATAGAACACGCTTTATCTCCACCCCGTGAAATGGTATATTCCTTTTTAGATCCATAGATATTGTACTCGAGCCCTTCGAGCTTCGAATACAGCTCGGCTTGACCTGCCATCCTTCAAGGCACGTGGAAATCAAGCGTCGAAAATGTTCTCCGTACTGGCATCCTAGTGGCGGAACGATCTCCCTCTGGCTGTCCGTACAGCAGACTCTCTCGCTGTCTTCAAACGCAGACTGAAGACACATCTCTTTACACAGCACTTAAATGAGCACTGAATATAGTATTGATTGTAATGTATTGTACTGTACTTATGTATTGTATTTTATTGTATTGCACTGTTCTGTGTTCAACTCTGTTCCTTTTTTCTGGGTATCTACAGTGACTTTTTGTTTCTAGCAGTATCTGAGCTCAGGACTGGCTTTCTCTCTAACCTACGGGTAAATAGCAAAGATACTTTCCCTAGATACTTTCTGCAAGTCGCTCTGGATAACAGCATCTACTAAATGCTGCAAATATAAATGTAAATGTAGATATTTGTTACTACTAGAGATGGAGGAATGGTGCTGGTGCTTTCATCTCTAATAGACAGCAGCCATTACAAAGATGAAATACTGTTTTCCACCCATACTGACTGAATAGACAGTAATGCACTACGCAGAGTTTTTTCATTTTTAGTGCACTGACAAAAGTAAAACTACAAGTTTTTTTTTCTCAGTAATTCTATTCGTTTTAGTTATTTTTTCCTTCAACATTATACTTTCTATGTAGTTTTTGCATTTCCAATGTTATTTTTTTGTTACTACAGTTAATAAGCACATTTTTTCACTGCTAATTTTCATTTTAGTAATAGTTTTAATTTATTATAATAATACTGATAAGAACCGGATGAGAAGGTATCTGATTTATAATTCTACTAGCCAATAAAGTGTGCCGTACTGTCATAGCATTTGCTTGGTGTCCATGAAATTATGGCGACCAAAGGTCAGCTTGAGTTCAGAAATGCCCACAGGCAATGAGCAACCAGTAATTTGTACGAGAAGAGGCAAAAAGTTACTGCAGGTGTGACTGCAGGTAAACATACAATCCAAAATCTCCCACAGGTGTTCAGTTAGGTTAAGGTCGCTTAGTTTGGTAACTGCAAATTCAGTTAGGTTGAGATCAGTTAGCTTGGTAATTGCAAAGGCCATAGAATGCGATTTACATCATATTCTTACTCATCAGAACATTTAGTCACTCCTTGTGCCCTGTGGGAATAGTGCCAGATACAGACTCTCCAGGACCAGAGTTGTGCACCCCTGGGATTAAGGATCTGTCAGATTACTTTTGGGTAATGCACAATGGGTAATCACAATTCCATAACTTCTAGGTAACAACCAATGAAGTGTGAGGTACGAACTTCTAAGTACTACATTTTTATTTTGGGTAAAATTATGGTTGGAATTATAAGTTCCAAAACAGTCTAACTAAATCACACACATACCCAAATTTTGGGAAAAAGGACAAGATAGATATAACCTAAAAAGACTATACACAAATAGTGTGTGTCTGTCATGATTTTACTGGGTTCCTATCGTTTTCCTCTGACACTGTCTTGGTATATTGTGACATCATTTATAATTTCCCCAGTACTCAGAAGGTAAAGAGTCACGGTGAAACTGCTACAATTTAAAATATATGCTAATATGTTTGTCACAAGCTTCAAGAAAAACACAGAATGTCTATTAGAACCTTTCAGTATCTGTGATTAATCAAGAGCAGCCAAAAATCGTTCTTGCAAAATGTTGGCTTAGCACTACCAACCAACTAAAATCCCATAAGTACACTAAAAGAAATTAGCACTACAGCAGAGGTAGCTTTTTCCTTGTGTTTTGGCAGAGTGTTGACATTTATGTCTCGAACAGAAGGCCTATCTCCAACAGCAATGGTTCGCCACTGAATCACTGTTCCTATTGAAACACAAATCCAGCTGAGCAGTCTTTATGACTGAAGCTCCTTCCGTTCATGTCCCTGTAATGAATCTTCCTTCAAAGTCACTTAGATCTTCTCCACTTGCCATCTTGGGCTTGTTTACGACCTGCATTTTGTTTCTGTATTACTTTCCTGCTTACATGGGTGATACTGCAATTAAATGTAGTGTATGTTTATACTACCTTGTTTCTCCAAATATTTATATTTTATAATGTCCTTTGTTTGCTTAATAGCTACAAGCTGTTAGTAATTTCAGTGTCTGACCATACCACATCTCTGTAGGCCAGTGGCTTTTGTTTTTGCACCACAGCACTCTCAAATTTACATTTGTCTTTATAACAAGGGGTTTATGCACTGCTAATGCACTGTAATATCACCTGAGGAACAATTGCTCTTCAGTGTTTCCTTACACTTCACACTACTGTATAAGCACTACTGTCACTGAATATACACTTTCGACTGCATTTCCAATCGTATTTCAATTTCAATCCAATTTTAAATCTTCAATTTTTTTTTCCAATTTTTAATCTCATAGATATAAATCTAAACATAGTTCAGCTGTCTTTATGACTGAAGTGCTTGCCATCTATCCGATTATGTTTGGATCACTCCATGCACATTTATAGGTGATCAGACATGGATCTAGGCCACATTCAACACATGTAAATGGAATACGTTTTCAACAATCATCTACAATTATGTGAGCATGTGTTGATGTGCGTTTTATGCAGAAAAAGTGAAATCAGACCTCATTCAGCCAAACTCGGCTACATGGAATCCAGTCACAAAGCACATGTTATTGCAAGATGTAAACAGGTTCTTAGATCCAAAATCCAGGTCACCTGGGCTTGCTCAGCATTTTCATACATGCCACAGTGCAAAATAGGATGTTAACTGCTTGATTGCATTATTCATTACACCTGTCTGGAAGTGTCTGCACTCATTACATTGCTCATTTATTTAGGTTTTTTCTTTCATTTATCACCAGTGTATGTACATACAGTGTACGCCACCATGCAGCATGTGTAAAAACGTCACAATACGATATGTACAGTCTTTATTGCATCACAAGATGAAGAAAAAAAAGAAATGCTGACTTCAACAAGTGTTATGTAAGTACAAAAAAGTAAACTATATGGCTACATCTCAAAATAAAACTGAGCATTACAAATTCAATAGACTTGGAATCTACAACCATGGTGTGTCGTATTCTACAACCAAATAGAGGTGCAAACTGGTATCCCTAAGGAGCGAGTTCAGATACAAAGTCAGCACTTAACAGCTGCTTGAATACTGTGAATCTGGCACAGCAGCAAGATGGAACAAAAAATCTGAGTGAAAAGCTGGCTAACCATATCCCTTCACTCAGTAACGGACACATTTGGGCAATGTCTTCACAAATGAGTTAGCATATTTGGGGTATTAGCATGGGTATTTGGTTCTGACATTAAGCAATGTCAGCACTCACTGTTCAATCTACCACTCTTTGCCCGTTAGTGAACCGTGCCATTTCAAACAGCTTAGATATACATGTATGTATGTATGTACACACACGTATATACCTTCACTAAGGGGAATAAGGGGAATTAAGGATGAGATAGAGAGGACTTAAGCGTAGACGTTTAGATACAGTGTGTTCGAGTGTGCCTGTGTGTGCGGTGCAGATGAAGAGCAGACGCTGAGGGTTATCAGGGGAGCAGGGTGAAATCTGTAATTGGTACAGATTTGAAGCAACAGCCCAGAGATCGCCAAGGTTCATATTACAAGCACCAGGATCACGAGGCTTTTTCATTTCTCTCTCTCTCTGTCCTGCTCGCTCTCCCTCTCCAGTTCGCTCTTAATAAGCCACAGTGGAACTGAAGTCCTGTTTGATTTCCTTTCACCTCATAGAGGGTTCATTACTCTGCGTGTGTGTGTGTGTGTGTGTGTGTGTGTGTGTGTGTGTGTGTGTGTGTGTGTGTGTGTGTGTGTGTGTGTGTGTGTGTGCGCACGCAAGCAGCGCTGATCGATCGCTCCAGCTTCATCCGAACAGAAATCCTGTCTGGCTTTCCTCTCAATTAGAAACAAAAGCTCTATGATCTTGACAACCATCCATGTCAGTCAGTCTCTTCACCTGGTACAAACTCCATCTTTGTGTGATCCACAGAAAACACATATTAAACGTTCTACAGACATGCTGTGAGGAATAGGACTTAGCAGTCAGCTGAGGTGCACTGACCGGTAAGCTCAGGTGCACTGACCCTTCCTTAAATAGGGCATATCTAGAGGATTCTGGGAGATTTAACCTCTAGAAGTAGCAGTTATTGCTAGCGATAACAAAAGCATAGTCTAATTTAATTTACAAGTATTATGTCTGATTGTTTCCCAGCAAACACATAATGGTTTCATGACATGAGAATATGGTTCTCTTTTGGTTATTTTTTTGGGAACCATCCCATAATGTTCAGACAACGTTCTATTTTAGTTCACAAAATTAGTTGAATTTTAGTTCACTGTAAAAATGAGAAGTTTGCTCAACTTCAAATTATAAGCTAATGGCATACACAGCTTTTTTCAGTCAGCTCAACATAAAACCCCTAGATTTCATCCTACTCAAATTTCCTTGTAAAGGTTTATCTTACTTTTTCAGTTCTGCATCTCAGTTTGGTAAACAATATATAATTTGCATTTTCACATCAGCTGTGACTATTACCATCACACCTTGTGGGCTTCCAGATGTGGACAGCTGTAGCTTTGCTGTGCTTCAAACCCACAAACTCTTGATGTTGGAATAAATGATTAGACAGTTGCATCACATGTGACCATGCCACTTTTCAAAGCTAAACAAATATTTTCCTCAGTGCTTCTAAGCATTTACAGACACAAAATCTGGCTGGCATTAGGTGCTCCTGAGCACCTAAGACATCACCCCAACAGGAGACTGAGTTTCAACCTCAGCAATGCTGTAGCAGCTACAATGCTGTAGCTGTGAGTACCCAAGAGGACAAATTGCTTGATGGGACTGTCTGATGGAAAGAGTCCCAGCTAGCGGGGAAATTACGTAAAAAAACAAGTGCTATATTATTTATCTAACTGAGTGTCACGATTGGCCCCTCCCAGTCCTGTCCATGTGTGTTTTGGTTTTGTAACTCCGCCCCTGATTGTTTGCACCTGTCCCTCATTTTCCCTGTGTACTTAAGCCCTGTGTTTGCCACTTGTGTTTGCCCGACTATGTTTGTTGTATTGGTCGTTGTTGGGTGTATTGGTCTGTGTTTGCTGTTTGAATCTGTTATTTGTCATGTCTGCCCCCCAATCTATCCGTGTTGGTGCTATGACCTTGGACTGTTTCGAATATGACCCTGGATTTGCCCTCAATAAAAGTCGCTTACCTCCGCACATGCGTCCGCTACCTCGCTCCACGTTACACTGAGTAGCAGAGCTATAACAATTAACTCCTTAAATTGTCTAAGCTTATTACATAAATGAAGAAGTCACATTACATAAAATGAGAAGTCTACTCAACTTAAAATGTTATAGTAACTGATTAAAATGGTTTTCTTGAGTTGACTCAACCTGAGGATACCAGAGTTCAACCAACTCAAACTTCTTAGTTGAGTCAAAAATTCTCCCAGCTACTGTGTCTAAAAACAGTACAAAAACAGAATTGGTATTTTTTTATCCAGTCTCTCCACTAGCTGACACTCTTTCCATCACACACACCCAACTGGCATATTTTCCTTCTGGATATGGATAGGTATGGTATTGCTGGGATTCAAACTCACAGTTGCCTAATGTTGGGATGAATTATTAGACAGACACATGAGACTACACCATACATTAAAGCTAAAGCAACAAATATTGTCTCCAGGGTATCAAACATTTTTAGACACAAGTTCAGCAGTGGTGCAGTGGCCTAAGCCATCACCGCATAAGGAGGTTGTGAGTTTGGGCACCAGCGATGCTATAGCCACCCGTAAGTGTGTACCCAGAAGGTAAAATGTCTATCAGGGTTGTGTGATGGAGTCCTGGCTAGTGGGGAAGTTGAGGATAGTTGGATAGTGTAGTGGTTAACACCTCTGCCTTCTATGCTGTAGACTGGGGTTCAATCGCCCACCAGGGCAGCTCCCTACACTATACCAATAAGAGTCCTTGGGCAAGACTCCTAACACTACCTTGGCCTACCTGTGTAAAAAACTGATGTTTTTACAGCCAAATGCTTAAAAAGTTAAAAAAAAAAGAGTATAACAAACAAGTTATTACCAGAAATGCAGAAGTTAAACATTAAGAGAATTTTTGAATCAACTAAGAAGTTTGAGTTGTCTGAACTCTTGTGTCCTCAAGTTGATTCAATTCAAGAAAAGCCATGTAATCATTATATAATTTTGAGTTGAGCTGACCTCTCATTTTAATAGTGTATAGGGACTTCACTGCAACCTGTTTGAGCCATTCTTAGGTTCTAAAAGTGTGTAATGAATCTTTGGGTCTGCTGATGGGCCCTGGCCAATTAAAGGGTTGAGACTTTTTGACTAAACTAAGAAGTTTGAGTTGGGTGTCCTCAAGTGAACTAAAAAAAAAAAGCTGTGTCCAAATTTTGAGTTGGGTGAACTTTAGTGTCCTCAAGTTAAGTTAACTCAAGGAAAGCAATGTAATCATGGGCTGGAGGTTAGGGATCTGGCCCTGTGATCGGAAGGTTGCTGGTTCGATCCCCCGGGCTGACAGTCCATGACTGAGGTGTCTTTGAGCAAGACACCTAACCCCCAACTGCTCCCCGGGCGCTGTGGCTGCTCACTGCCCCCTAGTGTGTGTGTTCACTAGTGTGTATGTGGTGTTTCACTTCATGGATGGGTTAGATGCGGAGGTGGAATTTCCCCGTTTGTGGGATCAAAAAAAAGTATCAGTTCCTTGAAACATTTTGCAAAGTTTAAAACACAACATTCTCCTGTAGTTTTATCAGGGTTAACAAGAAATATCATAAAAAAGTTGTTTTTAGTTTTTTCTTTTCTTTTTTTTCTTTAGTTCTTTTAGTGTTATTTCAGTAACGTTTGTGTAACATTTTCTTATGATCCCATGTAAAGGAAGTTTGCCAAAAGCTACATAATTTATTATAATAACACTGAAATAGTACCACAAAAAGCAATAACTGAATTATTAGGAATTATTACTATTCACACTGGTTGGTGTGAATAAATCAACTGTGGGAGCAATTGTAAGAAAATGGAAGACATACAAGACCACTCATAATCTCCCTCGATCCGGGGCCCCCACGCAAGAGCTCATCCCGTGGGGTCAAAATGATCATGAGAACGGTGGGCAAAAATCCCAGAACTACACGGAGGGACCTGATGAATGACCTGCAGAAAGCTGGGACCAAAGTAACAAAGGCTACCCTCAGGAACACACGACGCCGAGAGGGACTCAAATCCTGCAGAGCCAGGCGTGCCCCCTGCTTAAGCCAGTACACGTCCAGGCCGGTCTGAAGTTTGCCAGAGAGCATATGGACGATCCAGAAGAGGACTGGGAGAATATCATGTGGTCAGATGAAACCAAAATAAAACTTTTTGGTAAAAACTCAACTCGTCGTGTTTGGAAGAAGAAGAATGCTGAGTTGCATCCCAAGAACACCAAACCTACTGTGAAGCATGAGGGTGGCAACATCATGCTTTGGGGCTGTTTTTCTGCAAAGGGGACAGGACGACTGATCCGTGTTAAGTGAAGAATGAACGGGGCCATGTATTGTGAGATTTTAAGCCAAAACCTCCTTCCATCCGTGAGAGCATTGAAGATGGAGCGTGGCTGGGTCTTCCAGCATGACAATGATCCCAAACACATCCCTCGGGCAATACGTTTTTGCCCCACTGTATGTAATATTGGATCATTTTCTTCAATAAATAAATGTATCAACTCTAATATTTTTGTCTTATTTGTTTAATCTGGTTCTCTTTATCTCCTATTAGGACTGAGGTCAATTTTTTGCAGAAATCTAGAAAAATTCTAAAGGGTTCACAAACTTTTAAGCAGAACTATACTAGAGATGAAAGAAAGTGAATATTCTAGCAACTGCAGTTGTCCAGTGGAGATGATGTCATGGACCTTTATCAACAAAACATGCAGATGTTTTGCAGAAGTTTTTTCCTCATAAACCAGTTGTGTAACATACCCATGTTCTTTCAGGCAGTGAAATGTAAACGTTAAGGTGAAGTAGAAAGTGGCCCAGTGTCCTCATCTTCTGTCTTTCAGCCTGGGCAAAGTGTGAATTAAACCTAGGGTATCTCCATTATTCCTAAATTTAAGGTGGATAAAGTGGTATGCTTGTGGATACTTTGGTGGGCTGTTAATAAAACATCTGTCCTTTACTAGTCAAACAGATTTCACTATAGAGTTTTACTTAGACAATGCAGATTTAAAGCTTTTGAGAAGCATTTCAAAATTTCAGGTCTCTTGAATATAACATCCTGATATACAGTCATGTTGCTTATATTCATATGTGGAGCATGCTTCAAAGTAACAGTTGTAATTATGAAGCCATTACAAATAAAGAGTAGGGTTGTGAATAGTTCAGCATTTTTTCATGCCATAACAGGTTCTGCTTGGGGAAAATAGGGCAAGGGGCCCACACATGTAGTTTTCAGGGGACCCAAAATTCTAAACAGTGCCCCTGCTATTAGTATGAATATGTAGTAAAATGCTACTAGTAAAAACTAACAATTTAGAAAAATCCCATCAACTATCATACAGAAAATATGCAACCACAGGTACACAACAGCCCTGTAACACTTTCCAAAAGGCATCTAACCATCCATCCATCCATCCATCCATCATCTTCCGCTTCTCCGGGGTTCGGGTCGCGGGGGCAGCATCCTGAGCAATGAAGCCCAGACCTCCCTATCCCCAGCCACTTCCACTAGCTCCCTGGGAGGGATTCCGAGGCGCTCCCAGGCCAGCTGGGCGATATAGTCACGCCAGCGTGTCCTGGGTCTTCCCCGGGGTCTCCTCCCCGGTGGACTTGCCTGTGACACCTCCCAAGGGAGGCGTCCAGGAGGCATCCTAACAAGATGCCCGAACCACCTCAACTGGCTCCTCTCGACGTGAAGAAGCAGCGGCTCTACTCCGAGTCCCTCTCGGATGACCGAACTTCTCACCCTATCTCTAAGGGAGAGTCCAGCCACCCTGCGGAGGAAACTCATTTCAGCCGCTTGTATTCGCGATCTCGTTCTTTCGGTCATTACCCAAAGCTCATGACCATAGGTGAGGGTGGGAACATAGATCGACCAGTAAATCGAGAGCCTTGCCTTATGGCTCAGCTCTTTCTTTACCACAACAGACCGGTAAAGAGCCCGCATCACTGCTGACCCAGCACCAATCCGCCTGTCAATCTCCCGCTCCCTTGTACCATCACTCGTGAACAAGACCCCGAGATACTTAAACTCCTCCACTTGAGGCAAGAGCTCATCCCCGACCCAGAGAGGGCTCTCCACCCTTTCCCGCGTGAGAACCATGGCCTCGGATTTGGAGGTACTGATCCTCATCCCGGCCGCTTCACACTCAGCTGCAAACCGATCCAGTGAAAGCTGAAGTTCACGGCCTGATGTCCCCAATAGGACCACATCATCTGCGAACAGCAGCGATGTGACCCTGAGGTCACCAAACCGGACACCCTCCATCCCCTGACTGCGCCTAGAAATTCTATCCATAAAAATTATGAATAGAATCGGTGACAAAGGGCAGCCCTGACGGAGTCCAACTCTCACTGGGAAAAAGTCTGACTTACTGCCGGCCATGCGAACCAAGCTCCTGCTTTGTTTGTACAGGGCCTGAATGGCTCGTAGCAAAGAGCCATGTACCCCGTACTCCCGAAGCACCTCCCACAGAATACCCCGGGGAACACAGTCGAATGCCTTCTCCAAATCCACAAAGCACATGTGGACTGGTTGGGCAAACTCCCATGAACCCTCGAGAATCCTGGAGAGGGTAAAGAGTTGGTCCAGTGTTCCACGACCAGGGCGGAACCCGCACTGCTCCTCCTGGATCCGAGGTTCGACTATAAGCCGGACTCTCTTCTCCAGTACCCTTGCATAGACCTTACCAGGGAGGCTGAGGAGTGTGATTCCCCTGTAGTTGGAACACACCCTCCGGTCCCCCTTTTTAAAAAGAGGCACCACCACCCCAGTCTGCCAATCAAGTGGCACCACCCCCGATGTCCACGCAATGTTGAAAAGGCGTGTCAGCCAAGACAGCCCCACAACATCCAGAGCCTTGAGGAACTCGGGACGGATCTCATCCACCCCTGCAGCCCTGCCGCCAAGGAGCTTTTTAACTACCTTAGCGACTTCGGCCTCAGTAATGGACAAGCCTATTCCTGTGTCCCCAGACTCTGCCTCCTCACTGGAGAACGTGTCGGTGGGATTGAGAAGGTCCTCAAAGTATTCCTTCCACCGCCCAATGACGTCTTCAGTCGAAGTCAGCAGCACACCATCTCCACTATATACAGTGCTAGTGGCACACTGCTTTCCCCTTCTGAGTCGCCTGACGGTTTGCCAGAATCTTTTCGGAGCCGACTTAAAGTCACTTTCCAAGGCCTCACCGAACTCTTCCCACACCCGGGTTTTTGCCTTGGCAACGACTGAAGCCGCAGATCGCTTGGCCTGTCGATACCTGTCAGCTGCCTCTGGTGTCCTACAGGCCAACCATGTCCGGTAGGACTCCTTCTTCAGCTTGACGGCATCTCTCACCTGGGGTGTCCACCACCGGGTTCGAGGATTACCGCCCCGACAGGCACCAACTACCTTGCGACCACAGCTACAGTCAGCCGCTTCAACAATGGAGGAGCAGAACATGGCCCATTCTGAGTCAATGTCCCCCACCTCCCCCGATATCTGGTCAAAGTTCTGACGGAGGTGTGAATTGAAGATCAATCTGACAGGTTCTTCTGCCAGACGTTCCCAGCAAACCCTCACTATACGTTTGGGTTTGCCTGGTCTGACTGGCATCTTCCCCCACCACCTGATCCAACTCACCACCAGGTGGTGATCAGTTGACAGCTCAGCTCCTCTCTTTACCCGAGTGTCCAGTACACATGGCCGCAAGTCCGCTGACACGACTACAAAGTCAATCATTGAACTGCGGCCTAGGGTGTCCTGGTGCCATGTGCACTTATGGACATCCTTGTGTTCAAACATGGTGTTCGTTATGGACAAACTGTGGTTTGCACAGAAGTCCAAAAACTGAACACCACTCGGGTTCAGATCAGAGAGGCCATTCCTCCCAATCACACCCCTCCAGGTCTTACTGTCATTGCCCACGTGAGCGTTGAAGTCCCCCAGTAGGACAATCGAGTCTCCAGGAGGAGCACTTTCAAGCACCCCTTCCAAGGACTCTATGAAGGCTGGGTATTCTGAACTGCTGTTCGGTGCATAAGCGCAGACAACAGTCAGGACCCGTTCCCCAACCCGAAGGCGTAGGGAAGCTACCCTCTCGTCCACCGGGGAAAACCCCAACATACAGGCGCCGAGTCGAGGGGCTATGAGAAAGCCCACACCTGCCCGCCGCCTCTCACCATGGGCAACTCCAGAAAAGAAAAAAGTCCAGCCCCTCTCTAGGAGATTGGACCCAGAGCCCAAGCTGTGTGTTGAGGTGAGCCCGACTATATCTAGCCGGTATCTCTCGACCTCGCGCACCAACTCAGGCTCCTTCCCCGCCAGTGAGGTAACGTTCCAAGTTCCAAAAGCCAGTTTCAGCAACCGAGGATCAGAACGCCAAGGCCCACGCCTTCGGACACTGCCCGATCCACAATGCACCGCACCCCTACTACTGCCCCTCCCATCGGTGGTGGGTCGATGGGAGGGGGGACTCATGTAGCTCCTTCGGGCTGGGCCCGGCCGGGCACCATGAGTGAATGCCCGGCCACCAGACGCTCGCTGGCGAGCCCCTCCCCCAGGCCTGGCTCCAGGGTGGGGCCCCGGTAACCCTGATCCGGGCAGGGTACACGAGTCCTGCTTTGTTGTCCTCATAGGGGTGGTTATGGATCACACTTTGTCTGGCCTGTCACCTAGGACCAGTTTGCCATGGGAGACCCTACCAGGAGCTTTTGCTCCAGACAACATAGCTCCTAGGGTCCTTCAAGCACACAAACCTCTCCACCACGATAAGGTGGTGATCCATGGAGAGGGGCATCTAACCAGTAGTTCATAAATACATTTTCCCTTGGCTTTAGACACACATATTGCATTAATAATTTCTTCGGCCATTAATGTTTAAATGCAGAACAATGTGAGTGGTGAGGAGGAGTATTGTGTTTCTCGGCCAATATTCACACTACCGCAACTACAGAAAATGTAGACTATGCCACCCAGTACATGTAAACAACAGTACTTTCACACTTTGTAAAGACTTGTGCTATTAAACTTTCTCAAGGCAATTAAGTAACATCATGATTGAGGAAAGCTAGTATTAGTTTTTGGTTTGTGATGATAAATATATTACTACATCAGCAGACAATGTATGTTATTTTTTACATTTTTGACCAAAAAAATGTAAACTGCAAGTGTCTATACATGAGAAACAACAATTTAAACTCTTAAAAGGCCAGAACCTGTCCACTGTTCCACACTTATATTAGGTACTTCTTTAATTTCAGAATTAATTACACCAACCAGTTTGCATTATAGTTCATATAACTACTGAATAATAAGCCTTAGTATGTAATAAGCCTGGGATTTTAAGGGGGTTGAATCCTCAATTCCTAGTAATTATTGAACATTAAAACTAAAAAGAGAGACCTATTAGAGGTTAAGAGTTATTCTGTGAGGCATTGGAATTACATTCTGTATTAAAAGGTTTAAATCTTCACTTCCAACTATTTGACATATGCGTGTCATGTCAAACAAGGACAAAATCATGACAAAAAGAGTGTTTTTTCCTTTAGTAAAACAACCCTAACTTTTTGTCCAATTCAGATAACAAAATATAATAAAATATCTTCCAAACACAAATGTGGCATCAAAAGTGTTCAGTAAACATGAACCACTGTTGTCATAAATTGCTTAACTTACCACGCTGACTTTGAAGGTGTAGAGGAGGTCGAAGGGCAGCGCAGCCACCAGGTCTATGATGAACCAGGTGGTCAGGTAGTGGATGCAGATTTGCCGCGCATTGAAGATCACCTGGCCCGACTTGCTCACGTATGTGGTGCGGAAGCTGAGCACGATGTCTGCCATGATTCAGAAATAGCACAGAGTCAGCAGGTTCAGCCCCAGCACTCTCTTCCTGGCACAATCTGGATGATCTACAGTCTGTCATGCAGAGCCAGAGCCCTCTGAGAGGAGCTCAAATCAGCAACTGTGTAGTAATTATGTGAAAAGGATTAATGAGATGAAAAGTAATGTGCTTTTAACTACAGCCCGAGGGTCATAGAGCTTTAAAAATGGACAAAATTCTGACTTCAAAATGACAGCTACTAATGTTATAGCTATGCAGTGTAGTTAACCCTGTGGAACTGAGCACCTTGCCAGTAATCCATTCTGAGAATTTAGAGATGGTCCCTCAGCCTTTAAAGTAGCATCCGGAGGAGTTACAGAACATGCATGTCCATCCTGAACCAGGCGCATAATAGTTAACTAACACTATTACTAAAACAAAAACTAGCAGTGAAAAAAAAATGTTAACTGTAATAAAAGTAAACAGTTTGTTTGACAGTTTTTAAAAACACAGCAGCTGAATCAAAACTACAATCTACACTGCAAAACATGGAATTGCTGAGAAAAAATCTTTTTGTGTGTGAATGAGAGTTTTTGGTTTCGTTCTGTGTTTGACTGTCTTTAATAAAAGGTTGAAAAGTGGACAGATTCTCTGTCCAGAATCTAGTTCAAAATTTAGTGCTTTAGAGTCACATCCATGCAAACAGTATACAATAAGATTGTACGTTGTGCAGTCATATGCAAAAGTTTGAATATTCTCGTTTAAATTACATTTGGTTGATTTTCTGAGTAAAACACCCACTACAATAAACAACCTTAAATGTGCTGTAATACTGCAGATTTTAGTGCACAATAAAAATTTTTAATTGAGTTATTATATAACCAAAATATAAATAACCACATTTTGTGTTTTATGTTTTAATTGTTTTATTTGTTAAATTCCCCAGTGTGTTAAATAAAAAAAAAAAAAAAAAGTAATTGTACATTAAAATGTGCAGAAGTGTGTTCTCTGTGGAACGTGTTAACTTTTTTTTACTTAATAAAATAAATAAATAAAACACACTGTTTGACAGAGTGCACAAACCTTTGCATACGGATATACTAATAAGGATCTGGTGAAAATTGACAATCCAAAAAATTAAGAGAACGTCAAAAGATGGATCTCAAATCTGACGTGCTGGACTGTAATGCAGCTTTTGCTATTTCATTGTCAGACTGTAATTAACATTATAGACTATGTTAGCATTATTACTGGGTTTCATCCGTGACTATAGAGCATCACAACAGGAAAACAAATGACAGCACACAGAGGAGCCTGCATGTTATAGGCCTATAAGCTGTAGTTGGATGAACAGTTGGCTTATCCCAGTCATCCTCAGTTAAAAATCTAGCACAAAAATACAGAAAAACAGTTCTCTGGCTAATTGAGGTGCTCACATGGTAAATCAGTTTTATCAGAGTAGTGTTGTAGTACTCAAGTCTAAATTAAACTAAATTAAATCATCTGGATTTTGACTTCTTGACATTTGAACTCGGTCCAACTGAACCAGCCAAGTCCAATGCTTCGGTCTGAGGTAAATAGGAGTCGAATTAGTATTGAATATAAACAAAACCAGATAAACAGCACTTTCTCTGTGTACTAAACTTTTTGTTTTGCGCTGCTCTTGAGCTGAGACACATTGCTAGGATACAGAAAGAAGCAGTCAGAGCTGGAAAATGAAACTGAAAGCTTCAACTGCTGCTTAAAAGGTGTAATAAAAAAGACAATTTTATTTATTACCTGCTGTGCTCATGTGACATGATAAGTAATCGTATGTTTCAGTTTTTCAATTTATAACTATTAGTAATGAAGGTTATTTATACAGTTTAGCACATCACTTGGCTGTATACCTGTCAGCTCTAATCGGTGTTCTGATGAATTGTTTGCTTTGTCTGAATGTCCTACCATTTGTATATGCTGTGTTATTATTGATAATGAATGTAAAATTAATTACAAATTAATTTGATTTTATATTTTTTGTTCTGAAAAATCTCAATCTTGTCTCGGTCTTGACTCGAGATTCTCGATTCTCGTCCATTTCTGATCTTGGTCTTGACTCGGCCTAAACTACTAAAAGCCTTGGTCTTGACTTGGGCTTGAGCTTGAACTTGACTACAACAGTACCGCTGAGGTGTTGAATAAAAATCGTAGCAGTGTGAGATCAATAAAAGAAGCATAGATGAGGCCACGTTTTTAGACTGAACTCATTACCAATGATGAAGAGGATCTCCACAGCAATGTCGCTGACCGTGGTGCTGCGCGTCAGGTCATCATCTCCAATAAAACACACATTGTACGGCACAGTCACAGCTACGTAGAAGGTAGCAAGTAGAATTAGCCAATCCCAGCCGGCCTTGAACGTACTGAAGTGAAGGAGGATGAACTTTGACTTCTTGGCATCTGCAACTTTATATTCAGGCAAGGCCGGCGTGTCTCCAAACACATTCTTTTACCATGACAAGGAAACAAGGGAGAAAATAAAGATGGAGAAGCTGTGGGATCATATGTTTGCAGGCACATTATCATTTTATGGTCCCCTGAATTATACTACTGTTCAAAATACTGGAATCACTTGATACATTCAAGCTAGACGAAACCTGAAATCTGAGGATATTTTGATGTTTATTCAATACAAACACATCTAGATAATTGTAAACTTATTTTGTGTGAAAAGTGAAAATAAGTTAACAAGCTTACTGAATATGGGATGTTCAGTAAATTTTAGTGCACAGTTACAATTTAGTTGCTATGTTTAACATACTGGAAAAAATAAATGTGCAGACACATTGTCTCTGTAGAGGATGTGGTATTTTATTTTCACTTAGAAAATCAACAAAACATATCATTTGACCAGGGGTACCCATTTAACAATTTTCAAATAAGAAGCTTCAAAGCATCATAGATGTTCATTTTCTGACAAATTCATTCTTGATATCTAGCTCTGTTAATTCTGGACACATTTAAAATATCAGCATCCTATGGATTATTTGAAATCTAAGTTGTATGAAGATTTCTACTGCATGAAGAAACCTATGGAAGTTCTATTAGGATGAGCATTGCTTTAGAGTAATGTTATACATGCATGTGCAACGAAATTGATGTTACATCCTTGAAAACATTGATTCCAAACTTTTGAACAGTGTTATAGTTTCCTACCTCATCGCACTTAGTTTTTCACTCATTTACTCACTGATTCTATAATGCATTCTCTCTTTCCCTCACTCCCTTACACATTCTCACCTTGTTAAGTTTGATTTTGCTCTGTTTCTGCCGGTTGTGTAGGTGTCCTGAGATGTGGTAGAGGACGGTGCTGGAGCGCAGCCGAGCTGAGCCAAATGGGGACCCACCCTTAACCTGTCCACGACGACGCTCTGGGAAAGGGGCATAGAAAGTCACCTTGAAAACCAGCACAATCTACGATAATCACAGCACTGAAAATGCAATATGCTGTGGTTGTATAGCATAGAGGATAACATCATTGCCCCTTACACAGATGTGTGATTCCCCATTCAGGCAAGAATTCCACCAACACAGCAAGACTTCCAATGCTATATTGTACTACTCATGCATGGGTGTAAAGATGATGCCACCCCAAAATTTCTGCCACGTCATTCTGCCATCTTGCTGTGGGGTGGGTGCTTATGTCTTTCAGATCAGAGCTTCACTATCAGTGATCAGCAGAACAACAGTCCAACCACTTTGGACAATCTTAGACAAAATTTGACAATACAGCCACTCTACCACCCCCTGCCCCCGCCCCCCACCTTACACATTTACACTGGCACCCTGCTGAAACTGCCTGTCACCCCTTTGCTAGCTTGGAAACATTTTCTAGATGTGCCACTGCTCTTATTAAAAACCGCTCTTAATAAAAAAGTGCCCACAAATCATACATATCAAAATATAGGTGTCAAAAGGGTTCTTTGGATCAACGCCATAGAAGAACCACTTTTGGTTCCTTGAAAAGCACCTGGTTCCTTTAGTGGCTGGTTGACTCAACTGAAACGACTCAATAGAAAATGCCATCAAAGTCAGTTTGGCCCCTTTTTATTTGTGTAGAGTGTAGATACATGTCAACAAAACCATAGACAATCACAGACAAGACACAGACAATACACTGTTACACGTTTAAGCACAGACACAACAAATGTCACCTTAAATCTCATAATTTTTCCAAATAAGAAGCTCTTTCTGAAAGAAGGTTTACATAAATATGAACACTCAGGCGTCTCTCGGCAGCAGACTCGACATTTCCATTGAAAAAGGAACTTTACATAAGCTGCTGTGAATAATATTTGACATCCCCCGCCATTCTTCTTTTCTATGCTAGCATCAATGCTTTACACGTTGAATAAAAAGGGAGGTAATATTTTGCAGTTTTCTGATGCAAAAGGAAATATATGCTTGCTGTTATTTTCATACAAAAAGCAAATACGAGTTAGGGAGTAGTTGTTTGTCGTGGTTTTATTCACAATGTCCTGTTTTTCACTTGTGCTGACCCCTATATTGAACCTCCAAATTGTTGTTACACAAAAGCAGGTGCAACATTGTGGAAAAAGTCTTTCTACACCTGACCTGCTTAAATCTAAATGATATTAAAGCTTACTCTGAGGCAGGTAAAGCCAGGTGCTGAAGGTTTTAAAGGAAAAGTTTGTCAAAAAGTTTGTTTCTTTGCAAAATATTTAGCCAATTAAGTCACATTGACAACTTTACCCCAAGCCAAGACATGCTTGCTGTCCAGACTTTGCTTCTAGTCATTTTATCATGGGACCTATGAGGCTAATGCGGCTTACAAGTAATTAACATCAGGTAACCTGGATGAATCATCACACATTTGCCTCAAACCATGTTGAAGTTGTTAAGTAATCACAAATAAGCTGGCTTATGTGTATTTTGAGACTTTACGAGAGGCCGCTGTCAATTACAATGGCCAAGGTAGTATGTCACATGGCTAAAACAGCAATAGCAGTTATAACAGTCGCCAAGCATGTCTTGGCTGGTCAGCTACATCTGGGGTAGAGGTTAAAATTACCATGAAAAAGGGTTAATGCAGAAAACATCTGAGTAGCTGCCAACTTTTCTAGCCAGAGGCCCTGGCACACAATATACCAAAAGAGAGAAGAGAATGGATGGATGGGGAGATAGATGGTGAGACAACTTAAAAGGGGGTGGGGGCTGGGGCTGACAGCTATTACCAAGAGGAAGAGATCATATCAAGCTGTGGGACCCAGCAGAGGAGAGCAGAGACAGAAAGTCATCCATAAAAGAGTGCAGTCAGCAGGGAGTCCAGCAGCACTATGCTTATAATAGACCCTAATGAATCCAACCCCAATTTACTATCACACAGCAGGCCAGAGAGAAAGAGAGAGAGAGAGAGAGAGAGAGAGAGAGAGAGAGAGAGAGAGAGAGAGAGAAAATAACAACAGAAAGACAAAATGGGGGGTGAAGGTGAAAAGGGAATAACAAGAGAGATAAATGACCAAAGCAGGTGAGAGAAAGGCTGTGAAAGAGAATGAGGGTGATTTGGGGATTCCCTGTGCTGCGTCCTCTACAACAGAGCTTCAGGCCAACAGCAATCTAGGTTACTAGCCAAATGGGAAAAAGGTGTTTTCTAACAGCCCCTGAAATCATTCACCATCTCTCACCTACAAATGACTTAACACTGACATTTCTACAGCATATTACAGAAATGAGTTATACTGCAAATCTCTGTATGCCTATATGAATAATAAGAATACAGTAGTGAGTAGTATGTATGTCATGATACTTTTAAAGGCCCATATCCTACATTTTTTGCACATTTAACACTTTGTGTCAAAAATGATCATACAAAATTTTACATAATCATTTTCTGACCTTTTTATCCTTTAGAATTAAACAGGCCATTTTTGTTAGAATTAAACAGGCCATTTTAAGACTCTTTGAGTCTTAAAATATTTAAAAATATTTTATTTTATTTTATTATTATCCTTATTTTGTTGTAAATAGTCTAGAGATTTAGCTTTAATTTTTATTATTTATAATGTTGATAAGGTTTATACTGTTTCCCGTTTCTACTACTGAGTGCCTTACTCCTGTTACTCTGCTGCTGCTGTAATAATGTGAATTTCCCCGCTGTGGGACTAATAAAGGATTATCTTATCTTATCTTATATATTTAAATGAGTTCTGTTCTGATTGGCTGTCTTGCATTGTGCTTCATTCAAAAAGCACTCAGTGCTTATAAGTTCAGTGTTAACAGACAAGGCTAAACTAATATAGGCTGAACAGGTGTATTTTTTATATATGTACCACATGGAGAGGGTAGTGAATGATAAGTTTATAAACAATGTTATGTATTACTTTTAACTCCTTTATTTAAAAGAGGCAAGGGAATTTCAGCCCTAAGACATGTTCATGAACTTCCACCCAAAACCTAAACCAGATCCTAAACTTAATTTCCACACAAACCTAAACATAACCCTAATATTGTGAAAATCAAACACAAGCAAGACTTTCCCCCAATGTCATCTGGATGGCAGCATATGTTGCTCCAAAATCTGTATATATCATTCAGCATTAATGATGTCTTCATAGATGTGCATGTTATCCATGCCATGTGCACTAATGCTCCCCTATACCATCACAGATGCTGGCTTTTAACCTGTGCACTAACAAGCCAGATGGTACGTCATCTCTTTAGCCTGGAGGATGGGATGTCCATGATTTCCAAGAAGAATTTCAAATTTGGATTCTTTGAACCACAGAACATTTTTCCACTTTGCCTCAGTCTATCTTAAATGAGCTTGGGCCCAGAGAAGGCAGCAGCATTTCTGGATCCTGTTTATATTTGCTTCATTCTCTGCATGATAGAATTTTAATTTGTATTTGTGGATGCAGAAACAAACTGTGTTCACAGTGTTTTTCAGAAGTGTTTCTGAGCCCATGCAGTGATTTCCACTACAGAATGGTGTCTGTTATAATGCAGTGCTGACTGAGGGCCCAAAGATCACCTTGTTCCTTGCATACAGAGATTTCTCCATATTCTCTGAATCTTTTAGTGATATTGTGTACTATAAATCACAAAATCCCAAAGTGCTTTGCTATTTTCTGTTGAAAAATGTTATTGTTGAATTGTTGTATAAATAAATCTTCACCTCTCCATGGATCACCACCTTATCGTGGTGGAGCGGTTTGCGTGCTTGAATGATCCTAGGAGCTATGTTGTCTGGAGTAAAAGCTCCTGGTAGGGTCTCCCATGGCAAACTGGTCCTAGGTGACAGGTCACACAAAGTGTGATCCAAAATTCCCCCTATGAAAATAATTAAAAAACAGGACTTGAGTACCCTGCCCGGAACAGGGTTACTGAGGCCCCACCCTAGAGCCAGGCCTGGGGGAGGGGCTCGCCAGTGAGCGTCTGGTGGCCGGGCATTTACTCATGGTCCCCGGCTGGGCCCAGCCCGAAGGGGTTACATGAGTCCCCCCTCCCATCGACCCACCACCAATGGGAAGGGCAGTAGTAGGGGTTCGGTGCTTTGTGGATCGGGCAGTGTCCGAAGGCGTGGGCCTTGGTGTTCTGATCCTCGGTTGCTGAAACTGGCTTTTGGAACTTGGAACGTTACCTCACTGGCGGGGAAGGAGCTTGAGTTGGTGCGCGAGGTTGAGAGATACCGGCTAGATATAGTCAGGCTCACCTCAACACACAGCTTGGGCTCTGAGTCCAATCTCCTTGAGAGGGGCTGGACTTTATTCTTTTCTGGGGTTGCCCATGGTGAGAGGCAGAGGACAGGTGTGGGCTTTCTCATAGCCCCTCGACTCAGCGCCTGTATGTTGGGGTTTTCTCTGGTGGACAAGAGGGTAGCTTCCCTACGCCTTCGGGTTGGGGAACAGGTCCTGACTGCTGTCTGTGCTTATGCACCAAACAGCAGTTCAGAGTACCCAGCCTTCTTAGAGTCCTTGGGAAGGTCGCTTGAAAGTGCTCCTCCTGGAGACTACTGTCCTACTGGGGGACTTCAACGCTCACGTGGGCAATGACAGTGTGACCTGGAGGGGTGTGATTGGGAGGAATGGCCTCTCTGATCTGAACCCGAGTGGTGTTCAGTTTTTGGACTTCTGTGCAAACCACAGGTTGTCCATCATGAACACCATGTTTGAACACAAGGATGTCCATAAGTGCACATGGCACCAGGACACCCTAGGCCACAGTTTAATGATTGACTTTGTAGTCATGTCATCGGACTTGTGGCCATGTGTTTTGGACACTCAGGTAAAGAGAGGAGCTGAGCTGTCAACTGATCACCACCTGGTGGTGAGTTGGATCAGGTGGTGGGGGAAGATGCCAGTCATACTGGGCAAAGCCAAACGTATAGTGAGGATTTGCTGGGAAAATTCTGGCAGAAGAACCTGTCAGATTGATCTTCAACTCACACCTCCGTCAGAACGTTCTGCTCCTACATTGTTGAAGCGGCTGACTGTGGCCACTGTAGCTGTGGCCACAAGGTAGTTGGGGTGGTAATCCTCGACCCCGGTGGTAGACACCCCAGGTGAGAGACGCCGTCAAGCTGAAGAAGGAGTCCTATTGGGCATGATTGGCCTTTGGGACACCAGAGGCAGCTGACAGGTATCGACAGGCCAAGCGTCCTGCGGCTTCAGTCGTCGCCAAGGCAAAAACCCGGGTGTGGGAGGAGTTTGGTGAGGACTTCGAAAGTGACTAAGTTGGCTCCAAAAAGATTCTGGCAAACCATCAGGTGACTCAGAAGGGGAAAGCAGTGTGCCACTAGCACTGTATATAGTGGAGATGGTGTGCTGCTGACTTCGACTGAACAAGTCATTGGGCTTGTTGGGAAGGAATACTTTGAGGACCTTCTCAATCCCACCGACACATTCTCCAGTGAAGAGGCATAGTCTGGAGACACGGGAATAGGCTCGTCCATTACTGAGGCCAAAGTCATTAAGGTAGTTAAAAAGCTCCTTGGTAGCAAGGCTCCAGGGGTGGATGAGATCCGTCACGAGTTCTTCAAGGCTCTGGATGTTATGGGGCTGTCTTGGCTGACAAACCTTTTCAACATTGCGTGGACATCGGGGGCGGTGCCACTGGATTGGCAGACTGGGGTGGTGGTGCCTCTTTTTAAAAAAGGGGACCAGAGGGTGTGTTCCAACTACAGGGGAATCACACTTCTCAGCCTCCCTGGTAAGGGCTATGCAGGGGTACTGAAGAAGAGAGCCTGGCTTATAGTCGAACCTCGGATTCAGGAGGAGCAGAGCGGGTTCCGCCCTGGTCGTGGAACACTGGACCAACTCTTCACCTTCTCCAGGATCCTAGAGGGCTAATGGGAGTTTGCCCAACCAGTCCACATGTGCTTTGTGGATTTGGAGAAGGCATTCAACTGTTTTTCCCGGGGTATTCTGTGGGAGGTGCTTCGGGAGTACGGGGTACATGGCTCTTTGCTACGAGCCATTCTGGCCCTGTACAAACAAAACAGGAGCTTGGTTCGCATGGCCGAAAGTAAGTCAGACTCGTTCCCAGTGAGAGTTGGACTCCATCAGGGCTGCCCTTTGTCACCAATTCTATTCATAATTTTTATGGATAGAATTTCTAGGCGCAGTCAGGGGATGGAGGGTGTCCGGTTTGGTGACCTCAAGGTCACATCACTGCTGTTTGCAGATGATGTGGTCCTATTGGGGACATCAGGCCATGAACTTCGGTTTGCAGCCAAGTGTGAAGCGGCCGGGATGAGAATCAGTACCTCTAAATCCATGGTTCTCAGGCAAAAAAGGGTGGAGAGCCCTCTCTGGGTCGGGGATAAGCTCTTGCCTCAAGTGGAGGAGTTCAAGTATCTCGGGGTCTTGTTCACGAGTGATGGTACAAGGGAGCAGGAGATTGACAGGCGGATTGGTGCTGGGTCAGCAGTGATGTGGGCTCTTTACCGGTCTGTTGCGGTAAAGAAAGAGCTGAGTCACAAGGCAAAGCTCTCGATTTACTGGTCGAGCTACGTTCCCACCCTCACCTATGGTCATGAGCTTTGGGTAATGACCGAAAGAATAAGATCGCGAATACAAGTGGCCGAAATGAGTTTCCTCCGCAGGGTGTATGGACTCTCCCTTAGAGATAGGATGAGAGGTTCAGAGTAGAGCCGCTGCTTCTTTACGTTGAGAGGAGCCAGTTGAGGTGGTTTGGGACCTCCTGGACGTCAGGCAAGTCCACCAGGGAGGAGCCCCCGGGGAAGACCCAGGACACGCTGGCTATATCGCCCAGCTGGCCTGGGTGCGCCTTGGAATCTCCCCCGGAGAGCTAATGGAAGTCGCTGGGGAAAGGGAGGTCTGGGCCTCATTGCTTAGGATGCTGCCCCCGCGACCCGAACCCCGGAGAAGTGGAAGATGATGGATGGATGGATGGATGGATGGATTATATCTTCATCATTCTTTTCAAGATTCAAAACCAATTATTTGTTTATTTCCAGGTTGAAAAGAGAACAATGCCAAATTTTCAATGTGGCCTCAGACTTTTGGATTCCACATACATACAAAAACACACATACACTAACCTTCCTTCTTTTCCTCAAGGAATGCTTTAGCCTTGGTGTCCGTGATGTCTTTAAATGAAGCAAGAAAGAGCACAACATCTCCTTTCTCATTCTTAATCGGCACAACGTCCAGTAGACACCAGAACACAGAACCTGTATTACAGAAGAGAGAGAAAAAAGGAGGATAGCATAACACACACTCCAACAGACACAACTCACACACATACAGACACACAAACACAGCATGACGATGATTTGAGAGTAAATCAGTGGGCAGGATATCCTAAGAGCCTGCATGCACATAAAAAAAAGCATGAAAGATCCATCACTTTAGAACTTCTGTGAACAACAAGACCATTACACTATCCAACCATATGTGTGTGTGTGTGTGTGTGTGTGTGTGTGTGTATACGCACACATGCTCTCACCAGCAACCATAGCCTGTTACTGGGAACCTCAAGGGGATTTCCATCTGATTGCTTGCAGCTGGTGAGATCTTTGTCAATTCTCTTGTTTCCAGGTGAAAAAATAGTCTCACCATTACCAGCAACAGAAATGAGTGAAGAAAAACAGCCCTCTGTTAAACAGGTGAGGAAAGGATGTAAGATGCAAAAGCTGGAATATTTCTATTGGAGTGCCACTGGGGGTCCTTGTTTTATATGCAGCTAAATAACCCGAGAACCAGCCATTCTAAGGGGTTCCCAGTGTTCACATGATCCAACTGCACTGCAACATTCAGCCTCTAATGGAATCCTTTTATTGGCCTAAATCAGATTAGTCTATTCAGATTGAGGTGTTTACATGGATGTATTCTATTCCGATTGAGCTATTAGTTGGATTATTAACGGATTATGAGGCTGCATGTAAACGTGGCTACTGTGGGGGACAACCGTGTGCCCTAACTGATCTCATGTAATCATAGGAAGTGGGGATGCTGAAAGAGCAGAAACACCTTCAGTTTTTAGGATCGCTTAACTGCAACTGCTAAAATATTTTTTTAGAAACTCAGATCTTATATGCACTTGTTTAAAAGTTTGTATTTTTATGTTTTATTCAGATATTTTTAATAACTGCAATAGTCACACACAGTTTAAGTTAATGCTTCATCAAAGCAAGTCAAAATGCTTTCCTTGACAACTGCTGGCTGTTCGGGAATGGGTTGTTAAAATGCAAGCAAGTTGAGGTGTAATTTTTGACTAACTTCATCTCCCACTGGATGTTCAGGCATTGGATCTCAGTGTGAGGCATAAGCCACATTTACATGCAGCCTGATGATCTGTTAATAATCTGACTAATAGCTCAGTCAGAATAGAATACGTCCATGTATAAACTTCAGTCGGATGAGACTAGTCCAATTGAGGCCATTTGCATTACAATTTCTATCTGAATGAACGAGGTGGGTAATCCTGCAAATAATCTTTTAAATAGAAGAACAATATCCGTGTAAACGCCTGTATCCGATTACATTTCCAACGGAACATATAACTACGTACTGCGCATGTGCGTTCGTGTCATAGCAAAAATTTATAACGTTCAACATGGAGGGAGCAGGACCTGGTCTGCTGAGGAGACAGAGTTTATTTTTTGAGCTTTAAAAGACGGCAGTGGCGGGCGTCCACCTTACGTGAAGTAAACGTGAAGTATGTTTCCTCAGTCTGCCACAATTTTAAAGTAATTAAAAACATGTCTCAGTCTGGCTCAACTCATGTAATGCTCATTGTCATGGTGACGTCTACACTAAGTGGTACTGTACGTATGCGCATCATTTTGGATCTGATTTCTTGTAGTGCGCACGTAAACTTTTCTGAGATTTTCATCAGATTAATGAGTAAAGGGCATATAAACACCTCAATCTGTAATGGGAATGTAGTCAATCGGATTGGCAAAAATCTCTGTATATAAACATAGCCAATGAACACAATCGGCTTCTGCATATTAAAAATCTGATTGGTTTCTGCTCAGCTTATTTGCATAAAGTTTGTCCAGAAGAGAGCAGAGAGCAGTGTATGCATCAGCTGTTTGTGTCAATTGTTTGTGTATATTTTGTCTCTTGCCACATCATAGAATATTATGATATGTTCTATTGATGTAAGTTAGTAAAAAAAAAGAAAGACAAATCACTTTGCACAACGTCACCGTTCACATCATGTAAAGTTTCAGGCACTGCCAACTAACAACTAACAACACCTACCTGCGTCCCTGAATGTAACTGAAAACATCAACATCCAAACAGACTACCAACATCAAAAACTGAATAAAAGTTGAGAGCGGATTCAACAACCACTACAACATTTTGCTACATATTTAACACTAATTAACCATTTAGCAGTTACCACTGTGCTATTATCAGTTCAGTCACTTCTTGAACAGTGCAGTAGGAGCAGGGGAAGTGCTGTAAACACAGAGCAAACTGTGGAAGCATCTAATCACGCTAATATGAAAATGATGGATAAAGATCCATGTGTGGAGGAAGTGAGAGATAGTTATTTTAAGGTAGTTGTTTTTTAAATATTTCTCCTAGTGATTTTATAGGTTTTCAAATAGAATCTGCCATTCATAATTGTAGTCAGGCATAACTGGCTGTTTAAATAAATATTGAAATTAATTTTGAGCATAATGCTCCATAGAGTGAAGCTGATTAACACCAACTAGTCTACTTCATTGCAGTTACTGTAACCAGAGACACTGTAGTTACCATAAGCAGAGGCACAATGATGTTCAAATATAACACAGGACTGCTGACCTCACAATTAAATGTTACTACACTGTTAGAAATAAAGTTTCTGTGTAGGTACATTTTTTATTTATCAAGGTGCAAACAAAGTAAATGTACCCTTGAAGGTACAACAGTGGTTTTAAAGTCCAATTTGTGCACCTTAAAAAAAAAGTCTTTACCAGGTGAAAAGTACGCATTTGTACCTTTTCATGGCCTTAAACTGTTTTTCTTTTCTTTCCACAGATTATGTGCTTCAACTGATCAAATCCAGTAACCCAACCACCTGCCCGCTGGATGCCATCCCATCCGCATCATTCCAGTCAATCTCCAAGGATCTACTGCCTTTTTCTCATTAACAAGTCCTTGCCATCAGGTGAAGTTCCATCAATTTTCAAGACTGCAAGAGTACTTCCCATCCTGAAGAAGCCCATGCTTGACAGCTCTGATGTCAACAACTACAGACCGGTATCACTCCTTTCTTTCCCTTCAAGAATTCTTGAACGTGTAGTCTTTAATCAACTGTCTCTCTTTGTCACACAGAACCAGTTTGGCTTCAAACCAGCACACTCAACAGAAACTGTTCTTATAGCAGTAACCAAGAAGCTCCAGTCAGCAAGATCAGCCAAACTGTTATCTGTCCTTCAGTCTCCCCAAGTTCAACCACGTCACCCCACTGCTCACTTCACTGGCCTCCTGCAGCTGCACGCATCAGATTTAAAACCCCAATTCTGGCCTACAAAGCCAAAAATGGACCAGCCCCTCCCTACTTGATGGCAATGGTGAAATCTCGAATTGAACCATGAACCCTTTGAGCTTTGAGTACAGCTTGGCTTGACATGCCAACCTTCATGGAGCGTGGAAGACAAGCATCAAGACTGTTCTCTGTACTGGCACCAGGTGGTGGAATGAGCTCCCACTGGCTGTCCGTACAGCAGAGTCTCTCAAACGCAGACTGAAGACACATCTCTTCATACAGCACTTAAATGAGCACTGATTTAATTCAGTGTATTCATTGTAATGTATTGTACTGCATTTATGTATTGTATTGTATTGTATTGTATTGTCCAACTCCATTATCTCTGGGTATCAACAGTGACTTTTTCTTTCTAGCACTATCTGAACTCAGGACTGGTTTTCTCTCTAGCCTATTGGTAACTAGCACAGATGCTTTCTCTAGACAGACAAAGCACTTTTGTAAGTCCCCCTGGATAAGAGCATCTGCTAAATGCTGTACATGTAAATGTTTTAAAACAGAAATAGAAAACAGAATAAAATATAAAGTCTGGAGATGAGATGGGGTGTGTGGAGAAATTTCAATGGATTATGGTACAATTATGTTCCTTGACTAAACATACTGAGCTGTACCAGGGTTGAGGGTTTTAAACATTTTAAACATTTATTTCTGAGATGTATAACAGCTGAGGAGCACTATGAATAGATGTCTGGGAGGATGGTGGAAGACTGTTATTTTTTGTTTTTATTTCCACAATATTCAACCCTTAGCCAGTTTATTACTTAGCTTTATTATTTTCTAACTGTCTAATTGCTTAGCTAGTGAGTAAGTTGCCTACACTAGAAACAAGTACAACTCAATTCTCATAATCTGCAGTTGCACAGGGAAACGCTGTCACCTCATCAAAGTTGGTAACTGACTTCGGAACATGAGTGCATTAGATCAACTCAGCAACTCAGTGAGAGGGATTAAAGTAGCTTGCTGTACTTTAGCTTGTTGGTAAAGAACAGTGTGTTTTTGCCTCACCATTCTTTTTGTAGAACATGATCTCCTCTTTGAGTTCACTGCGTTCCTCAAGTGCAGCGTCCACGTGCAGGATGACGTGTTCACTGGTCTCAGGCCCATACAAGAACTTGCAGGCACAGCTCTGCTGCATAACCTCAGTGCGCGCGAAGCCTGTGAGCTCACAGAAGCCATCGGAGCAGTACACGATAGGAAACCCCTTCGATACCTGCGCATTGGCCAGGATGAAATTGCTATCTGTGGCGAGAGAGAGAATATAAGACAAACTAGTAAGAATAAGACAGACCCCACCAGCGCAACACACATGCACATACATACACACACAAGATCTAACTACTAGCCTAATCTATAAATAACAAAAGAAAGCATTACCACTATTTTACTATTTTACTGATAAGCTACCAATGTTATTACTTATTGGCACTGAGAAGTGACAGTCCACTGGCATCTCTATCATTTACCATATTATTAAGTCTATCATCCTGCTGCCTCTCATTTTGTCTGAGTGTCTGTTTCCTCATCTGAGCTGTCCTCATTCACCTTCTCTTATTTTTACACTTTATTTGCTGTCATTTTTTCCTCTTTCAAACTGTCTGGCTCTTGTTTTTGATATTAACTTTCCTTTTGGACATTTGGACATTTGAAGCTGATGTATTTTGTTGCTTTAAAAGAAAGTGAGAGAAACCAAGGTTGATTTGAAGTGAGCTTTTTCTTGTTTTTTCTCTGTCATTTACTTGGTGTGGGTGGTAGAACTTCATTTTTGTCCTCTCTGCACTGGGAGAGCATTAACCGGAGGATAAAAAAAATAAAACAAGATCTCACAGGCTGTTTAAAGCGGTGATAATAATGGGAGCTGCAGCACTTAATGTTCACATTTAGATACACAACATTGTAGCATCCCGTTACTTGCTGCACTGCCTCTGAGAAACTCAGGAGGTGTGGCCATGCAAAGGATCATATGAGGAGGCTCATGGAAGGCGAGCACTCTCTAGAAAGAGGACAAATTGTTGTTGTCAGTTAAAAGATGTCTTGTGTGTTGTCACGTTATTTTGTGTCTGGGCTGCGGGTTGTTGTGTGTAGTGAGGTCGAAGCCTTTGACTACTGATGACCTCACCCCCTGCTTTAGCTGTATGTTATGTGCCTTTGTGCCTGGTGTTTAATAGAAGAACACATTTCGCAGCAGAATCATGGCTGTGTCTTTCTCTCCACCAACAATACTATATCATCAAAGCACTAGTTTTAGTGCACAATAATACAATGTTCCAAGCAAATGGATTGTACAACCCCAATTCCAATGAAGTTGGGACGTTGTGTAAAACATAAATCAAAACAGAATGTAAATTTTCAACTTATATTCAATTGAATACACTACAAAGACAAGATATTTAATGTTTAAACTGATAAACTTTGTTGTTTTTTGCAAATATTCACTCATTTTGAATTTGATGCCTGTAGCACGTTCCAAAGAAGTTGGGACAGGGGCGTGTTTACCACTGTGTTACATCACCTTTCCTTTTAACACTCAATAAGCGTTTGGGAACTGAGGACACTAATTGTTGAAGCTTTGAAGGTGGAATTCTTTCCCATTCTTGCTTGATGTACAGCTTCAGTTGCTCAGCAGTCCGGGGTGTCCGTTGTCGTATTTTGAGCTTCATAATGTGCCACACATTTTCAATGGGAGACGGTCTGGACTGCAGGCAGGCCAGTCTAGTACCCGCACTCTTTTACTACGAAGCCACGCTGTTGTAACACGTGCAGAATGTGGCTTGGCATCGTCTCGCTGAAATAAGCAGGACGTCCCTGAAAAAGACGCTGCTTGGATGGCAGCAGATGTTGCTCCAAAACCTGTATGTACCTTTCAGCATTAATGGTGCCTTCACAGATGTGCAAGTTACCCCTGCCATGGGCACTAACAGCCCCCCCCACCATCAGAGATGCTGGCTTTTGAACTTTGCGCTGAAAACAATCCAGACAGTCCTTTTCCTCTTTGGCCCGGAGGACACGACGTCCATGATTTCCTAAAACAATTTAAAATGTGGACTCATCAGACCACAGGACACTTGTTGTTGATATGTGGCTTCACTTTGCTTGGCAGAGGTTTAACTTGCACTTGTAGACGGAGCGACGAACTGAGTTCACTGACAGTGGTTTTCTGAAGTGTTCCTGAGCCCATGTGGGAATATCCGTTACAGAATGATGTCTGTTTTTAATGCAGTGCCGCCTGAGGGGTCGAAGGTCACGGGCATTCAATGTTGGTTTACTTGCAGAGATTTCTCCAGATTCTCTGAATCTTTTGATGATATTATGGATTGTAGATGATGAAATCCCTAAATTCCTTGCAATTGCACGTTGAGAAACGTTGTTCTTAAACTGTTGAACTATTTGCTCACGCAGTTGTTCACAAAGTGGTGAACCTCGCCCGTCCTTGCTTGTGAACGACTGAGCCTTTCAGGGATGCTCCCTTTATACCCAATCATGACACTCACTTGTTTCCAATTAACCTGTTCACCTGTGGAATGTTCCAAACAGGTGTTTTTTTAGCATTCCTCAACTTTCCCAGTCTTTTTTTGTTGCCCCTGTCAGAACTTCTTTGGATTGTGTTGCAGGCATCAAATTCAAAATGAGTGAACATTTGCAAAAAACAATAAAGTTTATCCGTTTGAACATTAAATATCTTGTCTTTTTAGTGTGTTCAATTGAATAGAGATTGAAAAGGATTTGCAAATCATCGTATTCTGTTTTTATTTATGTTTTACACAACATCCCAACTTCATTGGAATTGGGGTTGTATGTATATCTGTGATGCAACCAGCTAGCATACATATACTACTTTTTCCCTTTCTCACTTGCAAAAAAAGTGGAAGGGTGCAAATGAGGAGCAAGGCTTCAGAATGGTCAAAAGTAACTCACATATTGGCCAGTAAATTTGCAATCAGTGTAAACAGATATACTCCCCCTTGTCAGACTGAAAAAACAATATTAAAAATGTGTTAAATATTAAATATTGCCCAGTATCTTAATGATACTAAAGATATATGACTTGATGATTATTTACCAAAAGTTGAACATAGTTCCAATAAAGTTAAAAGCTAGAAACACTCAACTGCTCGACCTGATCTGGACTGTGTGGGTGATTTAGACTGCACAGTGAATGCCCCTGGCATGAAGACAGCAAAGTAAACAAGCCAATGACAGAATCTTTTTTTCTGGCAAAAGTCAGACTTTGAATCATGCTTTATGCATTGGATTAAGTTCACACTGAACTGGTCCTAGCACCTAATGCAAGTAGGAATTTGTCCAAAACATTATATTTACAAAACTATAATGCTGTGGCTAGGTGGCTGTCATACACAACAAATTATTCAAGCTATGTCCGACAGCAGGCATGACAAAAGAAAGGCAAAAATCTGAAATGAAGAATAAAAGGAAGAGGAAATTAAATAAAAAAAAAAAAAATAGTAAATTATGAATGCTCTAAATCTAAATTGAAATACCCATTGCTGTTCCTTTGTTAGTCAATAGTAATGCTGGACTCTATAGATTATAGCAAAAAGAGATAATAAATGGCAACCTCTTTCACACACAGTGTAAGGTCCTCTCAGGGGGTATCTGGCCTGGGTGCCCAGGGTCTGAGTTAAAAGTCTCTGCCTGAATTACTTTCCTGATTCATCTATGCTATGGAGAATATGGAGAAAACTCCAAAGACGCCTAGGTTGCATAATCAATTTTCTGTCTGACATTTGGAAGTTTTTTGCTGTTTTGTTCTATGAATGTGTCAGAAAGTAAATTAATAACCAAAGCATTGTAATTGAATACAGTAGCACGACCGTGTCGTACGTCATGCATGTCTCTCTGAGGGCGGCACTCAGCAAGCTTCAGCTCTGAATCCCCTCACAGATGGGAGAAAACACGTTGTTAATCGCAGTAGCCTCATTTACAAAAGCCTTTCGGACTGAGAAGAGAAAAGAGTTCACAGCTGAACTACTTTCCTCAGCCCTGTTCTGCCCACATCAGCAGAAGCTGAAGTTTAGACTTTTTTAATGTGAGAGAAAAGTGGCAGAGAATTGCAATAGAGGAGGAAGGGAAATGCGAGTGAAAAGAGCAGAATACTGAAAGAGCGAGTGGGGGGGAGAGAGAGAGAGAGAGAGAGAGAGAGAGAGAGAGAGAGAGAGAGAGAGAGAGAGAGAGAGAGAGAGAGAGAGAGAGAGAGAGAGAGAGAGAGAGAGAGAGGCGAAGGAGGCCATGAATGAGAAGGTGTGTGTGTGTGTGTGTGTTCATTTTTAGACATTTTCAGGACAAAATGTAGATAAACCAGGCCTATAAATGCCACCTCCAAGATCCTTGTAAAATGCTTTTAATCAAAGCTACGTTTAATTTTTTAAACTGAAAAAGCAAAACTTGTTTTTTGTTACTGAACTGGCTGTTCCTTTGATATAGAGGTTGAGATTAGGGTCAGGCTTAGAAAAGCACAGTATTTACATGTACAGAACTGTTCAAATGTATATTACTGTTAAATTCATTTTGTATACACTGTGTGCACAATTATTAGGCAAGTCTTATTTTTGAGGATTATTTTTATTAATCACCAACTACAGCGCTCTCGGTTAATCCAAAATGTTAATAAACTTCAAACATGAATGTTTAAGAAAAATAAAGTGAAGTTTTGGCTTTCTTAGGAGAATCTATATGTGCACATTTATTGAGCAAATATAATGGTGCAGAATTATTACCCAGCTAAATGAAAAACACACATTTTCCCATCTCACTTTATTTTCATCTGTTCAAGTGAGAATTATAAACAAATGACTCAAAGCTTTCCAATGAACATTTCTGAATAAAAAAAAAAAATTAGTGACCAGTACAGCCGCCCTTCTCTTCACTAACAGTGATAAGCCTTCCATTGTCAGTTTCTTGATCTGTTGATGATCAACTTTTTGCGCAGCAGCAGCCGCAGCCTCCCAGACCCTGTTCAGAGAGGTGTCCTGTTTTCCTTCACTGTAAATCTCCCATTTAAGAACTGCCCACAGGTTCTCAATTGGGTTCAGGTCAGGTGAGGAAGGGGGCCATAGGTTTTTCATCTTTAACGTCTTTACTGGCGAGCCATGCAGAGGAGTCCTTGGATGCATGTGATGGAGCATCGTCCTGCATAAAAATCATCGTCTTGGTCATCGTGAAAGATGCAGATTCTTCCTGGACCACTGCTTAAAGAAAGTGTCTTCTAAAAACTGGCAGTAGGCTTGGGAGTTGATTTTGAGCCCATCTTCAACCCAAAAAGGTCCAACCAGCTCATCTTTGATAATACCAGCCCATACCAGTACCCCACCTCCACCTTGCTGGCGTCTGACTCGAAGTGGAGCTCTGTTACTGATCCAGCCACGGGCCCATCCATCTGGTCCGTCAAGAGTCACTCTCATTTCATCAGTCAATAAAACCTTTGAAAAAATCTGTCTTCAGATTCTTCTTGGACCAGTCTAGACACTTCAGCTTGTGTCTTGTTCAGTGGTAGTCGGGTTTCAGCCTTCCTTACCTGAGGAGTACCTGAGTGCTGAACATCTTGTACTTCTTGATACTCCAGCTAGGTTGCAGTTCTGGAATATGACAGCTGATATGATATGATAGCTTCACGCTTGATTCTTCTCAAATCCTTGGCAGTTAATTTGCGTCTTTTTTCTCAGCACGTTTCTTGCGACCCTGTTGACTATTTGCAACAAAACATTTGATGGTTCTGTGATCACGCCCCAAAATCTTAGCAATTTCAAGAGTTCTGCATCCCTCTGAGAGACTTTTGGTAATTTTTAACTCATTACACAGATACACATCACCATTATCCATTAAGCATTCAAGTTTATCCAGCTTGGAGTTAGAAAATATGCCTAAAAATGATAATATGGTGAAAATACTCACTTGCCTAATAATTGTGCACACAGTGTATAATAACAACTTATTGTACACTATATTGCCAAAAGTATTTGCTCTTCTGCCTTCACATGCATATGAACTTGAGTGACATCCCATTCTTAATCCATAGGGTTTAATATGATGTTGACCCATCCTTTGCAGCTATAACAGCTTTAACTCTTCTGAGAAGGCTTTCCGCAAGGTTCAGCGGTGTGTTCATGGGAAGCGCATTTGTGAGCTCAGACATTGATGTTGGACAAGAAGGCCTGGCTCCACTCGAATTCATCCCAAAGGTGTTCTATCAGGTTGAGGTCAGGACTCTGTGCAGGCCAGTCAAGCTCTTCCACACCAAACTCGCTCATCCATTTCTTTATGGGCCTTGCTTTGTGCACTGGTACGCACTCATGCTGAAACAGGAAGGGACCGTCCCCAAACTCTTCCCACAAAGTTGGGAGCAAGAAATTGTCCAAAATCACTTGGTCTGCTGAAGCATTAAGAGTTCCTTTCATTGGAAAACAACTCCTGAAAAACAACCCCACACCATAATCCCCCCTCCACCAAACTTTACACTCAGCACAATGCAGTTAGACAAGTACCGTTCTCCTGGCAACCGCAAAACCCAGACTCGTCCATCAGAATGCCAGATGGAGAAGCGTGATTGGTCACTCCAGAGAACACGTCTCCACTGCTCTAGAGTCTAGTGGCTGCGCTTTACACCACTACATTCAATACTTTGCATTGCACTTGCTGATGTAAGGCTTGGATGCAGCTGCTTGGCCATGGAAACCCATTCCATGAAGCTCTCTGCTGTTCTTGAGCTGATCTAAAGGCAAGATGAAGTTTGGAGGTCTGTAGCGATTGACTCTGCAGAAAGTTGGTGACCTCTGTGCATTATACGCTTTAGCATCCGCTGACCCCACTGACCTACACTGTTAGAAATAAAGGTAGTAGTGGTTTTAAGGTCCAATTGCGTGCCTTAAATAAGTATTTTCCAGTGGAACAGTAGATATTTGTATCTTTTTATGAACTAATTTTTAAAAACAGAACCATTTAATAAAAAGCCTGGAGATGAGTCAGGGTGTGTGGAGTCTGTACAACTTAGAAAATATCATTTCAGTGAATTATGGTACAATTATGTTCCATGACTAAAGGTACAGAGATGTACTCCTGAGGGTACCACCACAGTGACAAGAAGGGTACTGCCCCAATGACAGTGTCGTACTGAGAGAGTTATTCTGAGATTGTATCACTTCGTGGCTGAGTTGCTGTCATTCCCAATCGCTTCCACTTTGTACCACTGACAGTTGACTGTGGAATATTTAGTAGCGAGGAAATTTCACGACTAGACTTGTTGCAGAGGTGGCGTCCGATCATGGTACCACGCTGGAATTCACTGAGCTCCTGAGAGCAACTCATTCTTTCACTAATGTTTGTAGAAGCAGTCTGCAGGCCTAGGAGCTTGGTTTTATACACCTGTGGCCAGGGAAGTGATTGGAACACAATGATTCAATGATTTGGATGGGTGAGTGAATACGTATTGGAATATAGTGTATTTTAATATTACAAAATCCTCATCAAATGCATTTTAGGTGTTTTATTTCATATTTCAAGAATTTTGTGAAGAAGAAAATAAAATGATAAATAATATACTTTAATGATCATTGTGCATAAACTTTGATTTCTATTTACATTTAAGTATCTGCCTGAAGTATGATGGTCTCTGAATATTAATTTTATTATAAATTCCTTCTCAATGCTATATAGCTTTTTCAGAATATTCAAGAGCTTTGTTTATCATTTTGGACACATTAACATTTCTTCATTTTTATTTACAGCTCCCTAACTTTCCACTAAATATGTAACAGCTGTGAAATTGCACAGGACTAATACATTACTATAATTTTATTAATTTATCTGCAACCAAGTTGGTTTAATATTGTTGTGACTGTGATTCCAATCTAGTATAGATTGTCTTGATGGAAAAAGAAAAAAAACAAAGCAGGGAGTGTATTTGGCTTTTTGTGAGCTCTAGATGTCTCCAGGATGAAGAATATTTTGACATGAATACATTTGGCTAGTGCCCATATAAATAACAATAAATTTTATTGTTATTTATTTATATATTTTGTCTATGATTCTGCTTTTATTTGGAACAGTAAAAAAATTTTGTTTGCATACTGAGGTGAGACATTATAGAGGTCAGAGGAAACACCTCATGAAGATAGGAATACATATTTGCATATATGTTTGTGAGTGTGTGTGTATGGGATAGGTGTGGTATATTGGGTAAAGTATTCCCTGAACGCTGGCCTGCTGTCTGGCGATGAATGTTAAAGGCAGCAGCTCGACAGCCCATCCCAGAGGAGAACTCCATCTCTCTCTTTTTATCCCTCCATCCATCCATCCATTCAGCCTGGGTCATAACCTCCTGTCCCACAGTCCTACAATGTCCCACAACCAGCCTGATGCAGCTGAGAGTGCCAGTTTTGTTTGATCGTGTGAGTGTGCGTCTTTGAGAGGATTTTTTAATATCATTTTGAAATTCTGACAGTTCAACTAAAGTTAACACTGCAACATGAAATTAAAACACTCTTACATCATCCCAGAATCAAGAAGGTGAACTGACCTATTCATGCTGTACTCACTAATGCGTTCTTTTATAGCTACTCCTGCTGGGTTGGACAAGCTTCACAGAATGCTGGCCAAATTTGCACTTTTTAACTTAATATATTAACCAGTTTTATAAAAATACTTCTACAATGTGTTCTATAAAGCGTTTCCAACCTACCAACAATTGCTACAAAAATGCATTTGTGGGCTGACCTGGAGTCCTTTTCTGGAAATCATCAGAACCCCATTATGGCAGTAAAAGTTGAGACAGAACAGTGTTGGCTGGTGTACAGTCTAACAGTGCTGCAGCAGGATCTGCACCAGGTGAGTCTTTATAACTGCTAATAAGTCCATTTGTCTCCAAATGATTAATGTCTGTCTTCTTTCCCTTTGACTTTTTGTTAAATAACTAAGTGAGATTGTTTTCTGTGTTTCAGGGTTGGTGAATTAGCAATTACACTCTGCAGTATCTCTAGTATTTATGACCATTTATTGTTAAAACTGTGTTAGAACAATCAGCAGAGCCTAATTTTACTGCAAAGGAGGATTATTTTATTTTTACCTAAAAATCTAATTCCCCTGTGGAGCCACAACAGAACAGCTGAAGAGCTTTGTGTTGCGAACCCCTGGTCTAGATCATCTGCCTTGTTGAAGAGCTTATTTGGATTCCAGCATCTCATGTCCTGAAACAAAAGGTCTATGCAGTGTTTTTCTATGGTGCTGCTAAATAAGTAGATAATGTCAGTACTTCTCAGCTTATGAACAAAATGCTGTAAAGTTTTTAAACATCTGAAGAACCATATAATTTTAATACATTTTCTTGTTCTCCATATAAATGATATCATCTGTATTGGAGATAAATAATGTTAAATAGGTTTAAGGACCTTCAGGTTTCAAATAAATTGTTCTTGTATGGGGTTTAATCTTAATGATTATAAGACCAGTAATAAAGATACCTAGGCTGCATAGAGACCAAGATGCATTTTGAATCTGTCAAATGTACTGGCTGTTATTTTATTTAAGGCCAGTACCCCTGATAACCAAGGTAAAGTTTTTAGGGAAAAACACTCCATCTTTCAGCTCTTGAAATGTCCCTATTTATTTCTTATGTAGAAAATACACTAGATTGAAGCATTTGTTGATTGATTATAAAAGCCCATAATGGAAATCCAAAAAACACTGGGGTTCTCTCACTAAAACCTGGCCATTTCCACCTCTAGATACCACATATCCTCTAGCTGCACCTTTGCTTACTGCTTGAAAACACACAAAGCCCAACTATGCAAGCACAAAACAACATGCATCCAATATATTGATCTATGCACACAAGCATATCAGTTTGGTCAGTTTTTGCATTTGAAATCAGGTTTGAAGTGGCTGTTCAAGACATTTGATAAATCAGACAATGATGAAACAAATAATTTGTTGCCCTACTCAGTACATTTTGCCTTCTAGCCCTGCTGTTTTGTATGGGGCAGGGGGTCTTTGACTTAGCAAAGCAAGCTAGCAAGAAAGTACTTGACACACCGTCCTACATTCACTACACATGCTTACACACATCCACAAATCAAACATATAGGACACACAAATATACCTACCGTTCCCGTCCAGATAGAGACCCCATCTGGCTTCCTGTCAGTTTATGCATAATTGGATAGATTGAATACCTCACCAGAGAAATAAATGTATTGCTCAAGGGTGCGCTTGTGTGAATGTGTGTTAGCATGCGCATGTAATCTTGTGTAAGTTTTGGACACAGAGGGTCCTTGATCAATCACATTCATGAATCAGAACACTGCTTGTTCATTTTGCCTTAAAAAGTGGAGGCTTGCTTGCAGAATCAGAATCAAATGTGGCCAAGTAAGATGTTGCTTGCAAGTAATTTGTCTTGGCACTGACTCACATTAAGAGAAAAAAAGTCATTAAAAATAATATAGAGGTGTGTATAATTTTGGTGTTTGGGAGTTTAGTGTGCTGGGCAAATGGGTACAATTACAGCTATATGCCCAAAATGTTCAAATTATGTTGACATGACAAAACAGACAACCATTGCCATGACATATTTTCAGACTATATACAATAAAAATGCTTTGATAATGAAAACACTAGTCGGCTTAACCAACTGAACTTTAGGTGATCCTAGCACCAAAGTGATATGCACAGGCTACAGTGTTTCTTCAGATGTTTGTTGAGATAAGCTAGGAAATGAGGGGCGTTAAAATATGCGGACAAACTAACCCGCCCCGGCCGCCTCTACAGACTAACCTAGTTAGATTTATTTTAACAAGAACATTTTTTTTCAGAATACTCCTGTATTTCCTTCAAAAGCATGAATTTTTGAGAAAGTTTGGCAATAAATGACAACTATGAAAAGAAAAGACACAAACGTGAACTACACAGCTAGGGCGCAGTAGGGTACTGAAACAAGATCATATTTACTCTTTTTTATTTGCACTTTGGATTAATGTTTTTTATCCGCCATTGTGTCTAGTAGGATTTTAACTGGAGTAACCACTGCAGTAGTATGCAAAGGTTTGGGCACTCTTGAACAAATGACATGTTTTGTTGATTTAATAAGTGAAAAGGAGTTAAAACATCATCTACAGAGAACACACTTCTGCTCATTTTAATGCATAATTACTGTTTATTTGCTGACTTTGACATTTGGTCACTGTCCAAAGAAAACCATATACCTCCAAAATGGTAACTCTACAAGAGAAGTCAAAAACCTTCTTAACTGTTCATGCAAGTTAATGCGAAAATGACTTATTCCAGACTAATTCCATAACAACAAATCATGTTATTTGGGTCGTATGACTGTACACGCAGACTGAGTGGTACGAACATTATGGAACATGTGGAACAATATTAAGAGTGTGGAAAGAATAGGCAGTTGGGGAGTAGAAAATGGAGAGAAGTGGGCATATTTCTCTGCTGTCCCAGATTGTTTTCATGTCCCTACACACACACACGCATACATACACACATACACCCACACACCCCCCAGCTCATGTCCCAAACTGTAACACCTGAGAGCTATTTAAAGAGCTGGTATGATTAGTGAGGGGAGCAGGAGCACAAGGAGAGGGAGACGGAATGGCTGATGGGAGGTGGAAAGAAGAGGGAGGGAACAACTGGCCAGGAAAAAAAAAAAAAGTGTCAGAAGGAAGGGGGGGGGGTGGGTCAGGAAAGATTCTGGAGCTTTCTATTCTAAAGGGATCGCCTTTATTTGAGGCGTTTCCTCGTACAATCCATCGTGTGTGGATGCATGTGGAAAGCTTCACGGGTATCACCTTACGAGGTGATCATACAGCACCAAGGTTATCCTTGTCTCCATGGTAAATTTGCTATGTAGGTTACGAGATACTGTACACTTAGGAATGTCCCATTTACAGTTTCTGCTTTAACTGTTCTCTAGTTCTGCATTCTGTTTGGCTGAATTATTGAAATGGTCGTGCTGCTGCATAATGGCCGTCAACGCCGTTTACCTCGCCAAGCTGAAAGTGTTTGGTTGAGACAGCCTGTTGACCTCTAGAACACAGGTGCCATCAATCACCAGCCAGTTTAGAATTCAGCTATTACTACCGCAGTGTGAAAAGGGCCATTAGGACTGTCCTCATTCAGTACACACAGCCTGGCTGTAGCACAATGGAGCGGATGTTGTCCACCGCAAACAAGCTAATTTATTTCACTACTTAACAGCTTACGCTGGCATTAATTAAAGGATCATTTCTCTGATTTTTTCAACAATTTTATATGATTCACTCATTAAGAGGTTAACAAAATCATTGGTCTGTTGTGAAATTGTAGAGAAACTTCCTGACTCTGATTTCTTTACAGTGGTGATGATAGGAACCAGGGGTTGTAGCAAAAATACCCATTTTATTTACAATCCAGAACAATCTACTTTTTAAAATACCTCTAAAGTATTCTAAAACAATGTCTCAGACCAGGCAAAGTATTCTTAACTTCTTCATATAATAGCTTCCTGTGATGGAGTTATTAGAGGCATTAAACTCCTCAGACACCTGGTTCCCTTACATGACCCTTCGACGTCTAGGGGAACAGTGGCCTACATGTTGCTGTGCAGTTAAAATGTAACTACACAACTGCATGATTTATTGCATTGCATTGCATTGTTACTTCATAAATTATATTTACATTCAATTATCAACAGATGAAAAAAAATTAAAAATGAAAGGCCAAGACTTTCTTGCAAAAAAAGATTGCTTGCTCAACACTAACTTTTCATCAAAATGACAAAATTAACTAAAAGTGGTATTGATTAGAAGTTTCAATAGAATTTCTCCAGTTTTCATTGAGTTATGAATGAGAAACAATCAATATCAAATTGCATCATTCAATAGTAGTAACTTACAAAAGTGGAATATTGAAGGGACAAAATGAGAAATGTAACCCTGCCTCCATTGTAGACACACACATCCTACACCAGTGCTTGACACTTTCTAGAGTGAGTTTTTCTGGTTTAAAGACTGGTTTAAGGGGGTAGGGGGTGCATCTGGAAGGTGGAAATAAACAGTGGAGAGAATGGATTACCTAAATGGCAGAAATGACTAAGATCAACAAGGTAAAAACTACATTTAGTAGCTACCTGGCTATCAGAAAACCTAATTTTTTAATGTAGGGCATCCTACACGTGCTGAATAAAGATAGAACCACTGTTTTCTTTATGATCTTGTTTGACAACTGAGGGAAGGCTTGCATGAATGCTAGTTTGGTTGTATTTAATAGCCTGTAGCAGAGTGGCAAGGCCGGCAGTCAGGATTGGTTGACAACACAGGCTGTACATTTTTGCATAATGCATGCTGGGTTTTGTAGTCAGAAAACATTGTTGAAGGAAAACAGAAAAACAATATAAAATCCTTAATCCTGTCAAACTAATGAGGCTAAAAAATATAATGCGACACTACAGAATATTAATTAACATGATAACTAACATATCAAATTCTTACCTTTCCACATAATCTGGCAACTGAATTCACCCCAGTGTTAATCCTTCTTTTCTCCTTCATTAAATTCTTGTAAAGTCGTATTCAAGATGAACACATGAATGAATACAAACGTACAAAGAACCGTTAGGGGAAATAAATGGTTGAAGTTGTTTAAATGGATCACAGGTGGTACATCAATACGCATGAAATTGCTGGGAAAATCTGAGCACACATTGGTTAATAAGCATATTCACATGACTTCATAATGGGTTGGATAACAAATAGCATGATGCTTAGATTGACAATGCAATGGACTCTAGAATGCCTTTCATTTTCTGGATCTCTGTCAGTGAGACAGAGAGAAAGAAAGAGAGAGGGAGAATGAGTAAGATCCATCTGTATTCTGCTCTGTCTCATGGGGAAACAAGAAGCCCTTGTGGGACTAGCAAAAAATACAGTGGCCTTTGGAAGCCAGCCCACGGTTTCACTTCCATTGCAATCCTATGATTACATTTTCACTGAGAGAAGAATATAGAATAGAAGAGGAGCATGCCCTGTACTAGCCAGTGAGCATTTTCATCAATGCTTTCACATAAGTGAGCGTGTTTGCACATAAACAAGCAATACAATCATTATCTGATTGCAGCAGTGGCCTATGACAAGTGGAATTTTAAAAAATTAATGATGAAAGTAGTGAGATTAAAAATACATGTTAAATAAAAATTAATGAATAAAATGCGCATAAATTACAATATTTTGTGACAGAGGGTTAGTTGATTTGATAAAATCAACTGTAGTTGAAAATATGAAACATTTATCAACAAGATGGTCTTAAATGTCCAAATGTCCGTCAGAAAGTTCTGCCCGTCTATGCAGAGTGAAATGTGTATCATGATGTATGTAATGATGACAGTTATGGTCGCCTTCAAAGGTCATTCTCCATGTCTTTTAACGAGTCAGAAAGGCTCGAGCAGAACGAGCAGAAAGCTGCCTTGGAAGCAGTAAACAAAAACGTATTATGTATTTTGAGTGATTTATAAACCCCCACATAAACTCATATATAAGCACTTGCAGGTAAATACTATAAGTATATTCTTCTATTATGCTAGTAATAATTCGAATTTAATGTCATGTCTTTCTTCTTCTGAGGGTTAATCGTTGGGTTTCAACGGCACAGTTGCCTTCTTTGATTACTTATTCTGATTTTGCTCAACAGAAGTCAACAAACAGCCAAGAAGAACATATTTTAGGGGTCTGTTTTCAAGATCGGGTGGCACGGTGGCGTGGTGGGTAGCGCTGTCGCCTCACAGCGAGGAGGGCCTGGGTTCGATTCCCTGGTCAGGTGATCAGGGTCCTCTCTGTGTGGAGTTTGCATATTCTCCCCGTGTCTGTGTGGGTTTCCTCCGGGTTCTCCGGTTTCCTCCCACAGTCCAAAGACATGCAGTCAGGCCAACTGGACATGCTAAATTGCCCCTGGGTGTGAGTGACTGTCTGTGTCTGCCTGCCCTGCGATGGACTGGCGACCTGTCCAGGGTGTATCCTGCCTTCTGCCTGAAGACTGCTGGGATAGGCTCCAGCACCCCCCCGCGACCCTGATGGAGAAGCAGCTTAGAAAATGGATGGATGGATGTTTTCAAGATTTGTTGTTGAGCTCATGCCTCATTGTGCTATTCTGTCACTGTTTATGTTGCTTCACACTCATTTCTGAGGACATTTCTGTGCACATTTTATATTAGAGATTAAAGAAATATGAATGACTTTAATAGTTCCATCACATTGCTTTATTAGATAAGTAAATACACATGTCACTCAAATAATTGCCAAAATCTGTTTTTTCAGTAAATGCCACCATCAGTGTTATGTCGATGGTGTTACCATATGTCAGTGGTGCTATGTCAGTGATGTTATGTCAGTGGTATTACGTCACTGGTGCTGAGTCAGTGGTGTTGAGTCAGTGGTGTTGAGTCAGTTATGATACCTCAGTAGTGTTGAGTCAGTGGTATTACGTCAGCGATGTTGCATATTGTGGTGAGTTCTGCTTTTTTTGCCATAAGAAATCAACAAGTGAATCAGAAGAATTATATATGAAGATTTCAGCACTAAGCAGGAAAAAATGTGGAACTAGAACAGCCCATCATTCTCCCCACCCTTTCCTTCCCTTTATCCCTCCCTTTTTCTCTACATGGTCTTTCTGTCTCTATCCTTGTTTTTCCTCCCTGGCTGTTGCTCTTTTTTAACAGCCCTCCCTCCCTCTCTCTCTAATGGTGACTGATGAGCTGTCTGAGTGCTGTGGGAAGTTCAGTGTTTTAGCCTCCTCAGGTAGAACAGCACACTGAAGTCTCTGTACAGCAGTTTCAGAAGAGAAGACACACCACATGTTCATATCAACACATAGCCATTCTTTATCCACATGTTGAGGTGGGCTTGTGCCATAAGACGTGGACATACTAAGCAAGCAAATATGCTTAATTTGGCGCAGACAGGAAGAATGGATGTCTGTAGCATTAAGTTTCTATGACACAATGAGAGCAGGCTGCCTGATATGCAACCATTTCCTGACCAAGGTGTCATCCATTTTGCCTATAATTGTGCTAAACGAACCATTACCAAAAATCTTCTTGTAAAAGACGGCTCACCTAAATGATGGTTAATCTCTCCCCCTCTCTCTTTCTCTCCATACCAGACAAACACTCATACACTGCTTCAGTGTAATTACCCGCCATATGCCACCACTGACAGGTACCTGCACGAAAAGAGCACGAATTTTTGTCGTGACTGAATAGCAATCAATGGTAGTACACCACCATTTTGCTGCACTCTCTCTGAGTCTTAATATCTAGATCATTTCCCGATTGTTCGCCATAGAACGTTATGGATGGTGACAATAAGCAACCTCTATGGACACTTTCCACATGTAGCTCTTATATCCTGAGACCGACTTTAAAATTCCCAATTCGCCTTCCCCATAAGGTTCATATTTAGCTCTGCTGATGTTGTTATTTACTGTGTGATGGAAGCTATTTTCAGTCATTTTGGTGCCATTCTCTGCCATTTTACCTGCAGTCCCTCAAGGACAAATTGAGGTCCCTCAGGTACATTGCCACAGCCGGGTGCTGTGCAAACTTCACAGCCCTCAGGATGCTGTAGCCCTTCAGGAGAATACTTGTGGTGAGAGTGTTCCATTAGTGTTATATTTAGCTTTGCACTAAACTAAGGTTTCAGATCTGATTGAAATGGCATATGCACAGAGCAGGTAGCACTGTCCAAATAAACTCTTAAAAAAGTGCCAAAAAGGGTTCTTTCCGAGACACAATAGGAGTTACCAATCTTATCCACAAAGGGCCAGTGTGGCTGCAGGTTTTTATTTCAATCAGCAAAAGAACATCTGATTCCACTTCTTTAATCTGTTGATCTCAGCCTTCAAACGGATGGTTAGTCATATGAGGAGTGCTGCTCTCTTGGAATGAAACTTTACAGCCACACCGCTCCATGGTGGATAAGACTGGTGACCCCTGCTTTAGAAGAAGCACCTTTGGTTCCCTAAAGAACTGTTCAATTGGTGGTTCTTTGAGTAACTGTTTTGGTTACTCATGTTTGAAGATCTGCCACATAATGGAATGGTTTTTGTCCTACAGTCTTAAAAAAGCTGCCAAAAGAGTTTTTTTTTTTTGCACAATGCCATAGAAGAAACACCATCACTTCTTGAAATAACCTTTTATTGGATGGTTCTTTGAGAAACCATTTCTGTAAATAAGATGTGAAAATGTGAAAAACTTTTAGGGTTGAAGAATCTCCATGTAATTTAAAATGTGCCACAAAAAGTTCACCATTTGCTTCCTTTATTTTTCAAAATAAAGGTAGCAACAGTAACTTAAAAGTGTTATTTGAAGTTATGCCATAGAACACCGCTCCTGGCTCCCTACAATGGGGGGTTTCACTAAAGAATTATTTTTGCAAACGAGATGTGAAAGTGTGAGCCGTTTTTAACTAAGTGTGAGTGTAAACAATATTTTAAAGGTTTAAAGAACTTCCCATGATTCAAATGAATGCATTGGGTCTAGATCTATTTAAAGGTTTGTCATAGAACCTTTACATTATGAGGAAGATCTTTAAACTTTGTAATGGTTGTTCACACTAACACATCTTAACGAAATAAACGGTTCTTTAAAGAAGCATTGATTTAAATTTTCTTGAAGGAACCGAAATTGGTTCTTCTATGGCATCACAAAAACCTTTATTTTTAAGATGCACTAAGCCATAGAAAAAGTACTTCTGGTTCCGTAAAGAAGGATCTTTTTTAAACATCCTTATGTGGCACATAAGGACCACACTTGGTTCCCTAAAGAACCACGCCTGGAAAAGGGATTTGTGGTTTTGAAGAACATTTCACAGACCTAAAGAAATGGTTCCTCAAGGGTTCTTTAGTAAAGAAAAGATCCCTTGGCATGATTAAAGGGTTCTTTGCATCGTCAAAGGGTTCTTCAGATTGATGACTTTTTGAAAATGGTTCGGTATAGAACCAAAAAGGGGTTCTGCTATAGGAGCTTACAGTAGGAGCTTGAAGAACCTTCTTTTTAAAGAGTATAGGAAGAACCTTCAAGCAAACTTAAGAAGCGTTATCATGTGGAGGTTCTTTAAACATTGTGAACATAATTCACACTCATGCGTCTCATTTACAGAAATGATTCTCTAAAGAACCATCCACTGAAAGGTTCTTCAGGGCAGTTGTCCCCCAGATGGTCTTAATTTTTGCTCCAACTTAAAATGCATAGATCAAAAATGTGAGCCACTGGGAGCTGGTTTGAGAACTGCTGCTTTAGGGAACTAAAATTTGTTCTTTTATGGCACTGTGCAAAGAACCACTACAACTCAGAAAGATAAGCGGTTTAGAGGATGTGTGCGCGTGTGTGTGTGTGTGTGTGTGTGTGTGTGTGTGTGTGTGTGTGTAAAGAACCCATTAGGCACCTTTATGGTTAAGAGTGCAGAACCATGCATCCAAGCTGTGAACCTTTAAAGAAGTGGTCCACCGTGCATGCATTCAGATGCTAAACTGACGAGGCTCTGTAGGCTTAACAGAGTTTCCTGCACTTACACAAAGCCTGATTGTTCCAGCAGAATAAGTACACGAGTCAGACCAGTGTCTTCATATCTATGATTAGTTACGGTGCTTCACACCGGGGACTGTGAGCAAGGTGAGCTCATTTGACAACCAACCAAAGACGCGCCTCGAGATGAAATCCCACCTGACTCCACCAATGTGTTACCAATTAAATTTGATCGATGCTGGTCGCTACCAACAGCGGGAAAAGTTTATGCATCTCCTCTGAGCATATGATATCCAACATTACTTTCTTATTTGGGTCCTCACAGATTCCATACTCCCCACCCACACAGCACGAATCAGCAGACTACAGGATAATTAATCCGTTTTCTGACTCAGTCTCGGCGGGAGCGGACTCAGATCCAGAACACTGTCTAATTTAACGCACCTAATTCAACTCCTGAGCTCATGACTAAGACCTCTATGAGAGTTAGATAAGAGAGATCTTTGCAGGACTGTAGTCCTTCAGGACTTGACTATTACTCCCCTGCACTGTCTGTCCTGCAGACATCATGAAGGGAACTCCCTCATGCTCTGTCCATGGTGCTGACCATGCAAATCCCCTTTCTTCTGTATTTCAGGAGCTTCAGGGGCTCCCTCAGATCCTTTACAGCCCTGACCACGTTTCCATAATAACGCTTCCTGTTGAAGCCGAAACAATTCATTAATTATGTCATTTGATTATTAATTAGATCAATTACAAATCATTCAAATGTCATTTTTGGGTCAGTTGTGATCTTTGCTCCTCTTTGACTTTTACAGGCGCTGAATTCGACTTCATATCTCTGAATAACCGCATATGTACGTCACACGATGCACATTTTCATATTCAGTCTACTCCTAATCTGAACTCTGAACAGCGTCTAAAACTTTATCCAGGCAGCAGCTAATTACGCCGAAAAGCGCCGTAATGACTCACGTGTGCCGTCAAAGCGCGTGGCTATGGTGTCCAGAAAGGTGTTCTGAGGCGCGAGCAGTCCCTTCATAACAGGCATTTTCGCGCGCAGTGGTCGAAGTCCCCATCAAAGTTACGGAGCGTCACCGGAGCCGAGGCTGGACGAGATGAAGAGTAGTCCAGGAACGAAACAGCCGCGCCGCGCTTCGCAGGGCCGGACAGGTCTGTGTCCGTCTGAAGTGTGAGCGAAGCGGCTGAATGAGAAGCGCGCGCCCGCGGGTGCACATCAGGTGAGCGGCTGTGAACAAGCGCGAGGAGATGCACGAGCGCGAGGACTCACTCAACACTGTTCAGCATCCTAACGACCCACTCCACCTTCTCCACCCTCTTACACAGCAAGTCCTCACAGCTTACCGAGGAGGTGAGCAAAAAAAAACAAAAAAAAAAAACAATAATAATAATAATATATTTGTATAGTAACTTTAATTTCCTACATGTTTACTTCTTATCTTTTCTACATTCGATATATATTTTATAATATAATATTGTATATATATATATATATATATATATATATATATATATATATATATATATATATATATATATATATATATATATATATATATATATATATAAAATATAAAAACAGCAACTTTGCCTTACAAAAGAGAAAAACAGGCCATTAATACGCTAACCTACAGAGCTCGCATTGGCCTACTTATCTTTGGCATTTCCAACCACGCTTGACGAGCTATATGCTCCGGCTGCGTCTCAAAACGATTCCTAGCTGTACACGTTGTGACTTATCTACAAGTGATGTGAATCAGCTGTAGAAGTTACAATGTGAGAGGAGCCCGAGTTCCTCAAACATCGGGCAACCCCTTCAGGAAGACGTGTGACGTCACACGTAAACAACCGGCACGATTAACTTCGAAAGCAGCAACGAGCTAAATGCTAAATCTATGACAAGCTAGCGGCTGAAAAGGAGCTTCATATAAACTACATGAATTCGACAGAATTCATGACTTTATATCAGTTTCATGTTTTCATTCATCAATGTTCTTTCATTTCAGTGGCCAGCATGAATTACACAAATAGACCTTATCATACAACCATCCTGTGGTGTCAGTGATTTCTGACAGCTGGCCTAGCTGTGAACTAAAGGCTAATGAGCCTGCCTTTATGAGCAAGTGGGAACTGTATAGTTTCCAATTTCCAACATCTGAGTGAAAAATCCATTTGAATGTTCCTCCCTCTCTGAAAGCTCCAACTTTTCTAACTTGCTATTCTGTGATGTTGTTTCAACAAGAGACCTTAATAGTGTATTAAAAGCTTTTTAAACAGACGTTTGAGTTTCTCGTTAAGTGACCCTTATTAGTCCCACAACAGGGAAATTTCACCTCCTCATTTAACCCATCCATGGAGTGAAACACCACATATACACTAGTGAGAACACACCAGGGGACAGTGAGCACACTTGCCAGGAGCAGTGGGCAGCCCTATCTGCAGCAGTGGGGGGTTTGGTGTCTTGCTCAAGGACACCTCAGTCATGTGCTGTCAGCTCTGGGGATCGAACCAGCAACCTTCCGGTCACAGGGCTGGTTCCCTAACCTCCAGCCCAAGACTGCCCGCAAAGTCATATGCTAATTCTATATGATGTTGCTAAAACATATTTGCATAATCGTAAGTTTTCGCTGCCAGTGCAATATTTTTGGTCAATTTGTGTCTTTGTATTAACAGTGAACTGCAATAGCCATCAGCCACTTTACCAATAAATGAATCGCTAACAAGACAACCCTATGACAAAAATGTAAATATTTTTAGAAGTTTTCATATGTGCACAGCAGGCAAACAAGACTTAGGTGGGAAGCAGGAGATTCAGAATACTCCGAGCTCCTTGTTAGCATGAAGGCAGCATTACTACAACCTGGTTTTATTCTGGTTTCAATCAGCACAAAATAGACAAAAAAAAAAATCTCCAAACAGTCCACACTAAAGCAGCTATCGTTTTCAAAAGTTCCTCCCACCTCCATAATACATCATTACAAGGAGCTTTTTGTAGTCTTTAAAGTGAAAAATGTCACTCTAGAGAACAACTGCAGCACCACTGTGGGATGTGAATAGACACATTCACAACAAGTGCAATGGTTAAATAATGATCATGTTTTATAGACTAGGAGTGTGACTTCAGACATGAAGCAAGATGCCTTTCAGTTTTATGTCAAGACCCAATAGCAATAAGGTACTCCAATCAATTCTATGAAAGATATACTTTCAGCTAATGTCACATGTGTGAATTATCATTACCTGTGTGAGCTATAAAAAATTGAAACTTACAACCCCAATTCCAAAAAAACTTTGGACGCTGTGCAGAACATAAATAAAAACAGAATGCAATAATATGCAAAGCATGTTTTTAGAGGAAAACACTACAAAGACAATATATCAAATGTTGAAACACAAATTTTATTGTTTTTTTTTTAATATATGCCCATTCTGAATTTGATGCCAACAACATGTTCCCATAAAGTTGGGACGGGGGGCATGTTTACCATTGTGTTTCATCACCTCTTCTTTCAACAACACTCTGTTTGGGAATTGAGACCAATTGCTGTAATTTTGAAAGTGAAAAGTTTTCCCATTCTTGCTTAACATAAGATTCCAGCTGCTCAACAGTTCAGGGTCTTTTGTGGTGTTTTTCATTTCATAATGTTTTCAGTAGGTGACTGGTCTGGACTGCAGGCAGGCCTGTTTAGCACCCCGGATCTTTTAATACAAAGCCATGCTGTTGTAATACATGCAGAATGTGGTTTTACATTGTCTTGCTGAAAAAAGTAAGGCCTTCCCTGAAAACGACATCATCGGAATGGCAGCATATATTGTCAAAACATGTATATAGCATTCAGCATTAATGGTGCCTTTACAAATGCGCTTGTCACTCATGCCATGTGCACTAATGCACTATAATACTATCATGAATACTGGCTTTTGAACTATGCGCCTATAACAAGCTGAACAGTGTTTAACAAAGAGGACACAGTGTCCTTGATTTCTAAATAAATTTCAAATGTTGAATTGTCAGACCACAGAGCACTTTTCCACTTCTCCTCAGTCCATTTTAAATGAGCTCGGGCCCAGAGATGGTGCCACCGTTTCTGGATCCTGTATATGTACAGTTTCCTCTTTGCGTTTTACAGTTTTAATAAGCATTTGTGGATGCAGTGACAAACTGTTTTCACAGTCATATTCAGACGTGTCCCTGAGCCCATGAGGTGCCCACTACAGAATCATGTCCGTTTTTAATGCGGTGCCACCTGAGGGCCCAAAGATCACAGCCAGCAAATACTGATTGTTGGCCTTGTCCCTTGCTTACAGACATTTCTCCAAATTCTCTGAATCTTTTAATGTTATTATGTACTGTAGATGATGGATAGCAAAAGTTTTTTGTTTTTATGTTGAGAAACGTTATTCTTGAATTGTTTGATTGTGGAGTCTTTCACAGAGTGGTGAACCCCTCTCTTTAACCTCTGAAAGGCTCAGCCTCTCTGGGATGCTCTTTTTATGTCCAGTCATGTTACTGACCTGTTACCAATTAACCACTAGATGTTTTTTAGCATTAAATAACTTTATCAGCCTTTTGTTGCCCTCATCCCAACTTTTCTGAAATGTGTTGTTGGCATCAAATTCAAAATGGGCAAATATTTTTCAAAAAACAATAAAATTTCTCAGTTTCAACATTTGATATGTTGCCTTTGTACTATTTTCTATATAATTAAATATAGTGTTTAAATGATTTACACACCATTGTATCTTGTTTTTATTTACATTTTGCACAGCATCCCAACTTTTTTGGAAAAGGGGTTTGGAAATTGCTATGTAACATTAACTAATGTTAGCTTATGAGAACGGTAAATGTTAGCAGAGCAATCTGTTAATTAGCTAAACTCTTATCAAGTTCAGTTAAGATAGAAATTAATGTGCAAACCACTGGGAAAACAGTAAATAGTTGAGATGTTTACAAGTGGTTAAGGGGATTCATCCAATCCATTTTTAAAGTTGCTGTGTTCCACATTTCCTTCAAAAAATGCGTTATGTGTAAATTATGTGCTGAAGCTCAAGTGGGTGGAAGGGAGGTTGAAGAGAAAATGGAATTGGGGTTTAGTTGTCAGTTAGTTTGATTTACAAAGCATTCTGTTGTACACCAGATTGGTTAGAGTACACATTTAGCCATGAAAGTCTTGGCCCTCTGATTATAATCACCTCCACCATATATTTGAATCGTAAAAGCTAAGATAGGCTCTGTGCTGGTGTTCATGGCCTTTGGTGGTTCCCAATAACCCACATACAGAAGTGGAGATAACCACACAGTATTAAGGAAACACATTAATGCCCTCTGTAGGCTGCATAATGTGAACTGACTGCCACATGTGGGTTTCCGTTTGGTGTTTGTACTCCTTGTGAGCTCCGGGTGAGCAAGAGCAATAAGGCTTTACACACTAGCCGTGTAACAATTGTAGACAACTTATGGTGCTGAATAACCACAGTGTTGATATCAACAGTAAATTAACACCCAAGTGCTTATTCATTATATCTAATGTGTTCAATCACCAGGAACTACATGTTGAATTAACCCAGCATTAACACATACAATATTTAATTAGGAGGGTTGGATTTTATTGACACCTACACAATTTAATTACCAACAACACTATTAGCATCTACTTATTTGTGTATAGTTGGGCTTAAATGAACACTGTAGGTCTTAAGTCAACCTTTTCTTTCTATTATGAAGATATTAATCAGACCAGTTCAATTGGGCAGTGAGTGACCACCCTTGACAGACTTTAATTGCGTTGCATAACTCTTTACTGCTCCCTTCTGGTACCACTAAAGCACTACATCAAAAGCACCACAGACACGAACCATGCTCGAACATGTTTCACAATAATAGAAACGGTTAAAGGAAGGAAGTATTAGGAACAAAATTAGACGTCTCATAGCGTCACATAACCTCCCTTACACTCAGAATAACTTTTATGTCCAAGCAACATGGATCTCTGGCAGAATATACTTCCAGATAATTCCTCTATATGTACCAAAACTGTTTGGCAGTGATCTCAGACTCCTGACCTAAAGCCGGTTGAACTTTAGGACACACTAACCCTAACACCCTTACACATGGATAAACAGAAGAGGACAGTTCAAGTGAGGACTTCATTTGTTTCATAAGCAAAGACTATTCTAGTGATTCTCCTGGTGTACTGGCCTGTCTCCTGGTAGCGCCTCCAGCCTCTGGACACGACGCTGACAGACACAGCAAACCTTCTTGCCACAGCTCGCATTGATGTGCCATCCTGAATGAGCTGCCCTACCTGAGCCACTTGTGTGGGTTGTAGAGTCCGTCTCCTGCTACCACGAGTGTGAAAGCACCACCAACATTCAAAAGTGACCAAAACATCAGCCAGAAAGCAGAAAGGTACTGAGAAGTGGTCTGTGGTCCCCACCTCCAGAACCACTCCTTTATTGAGTGTGTCTTGCTAATTGCCAATAATTTCCACCTGCACCTGTTGTCGAAATATATATATATATACATATCTTAATCATTCCTTCTTTCATTTGATTTGTTTGGTATGATGGTATGGCTGTGTGTATGTTTGGTATGATGGTATGGCTGTGTGTATGTTTGGTATGACGGTATGGCTGTGTGTATGTTTGGTATGACGGTATGGCTGTGTGTATGTTTGGTATGACGGTATGGCTGTGTGTATGTTTGGTATGATGGTATGGCTGTGTGTATGTTTGGTTCCACAGTTTAATGGGTCTGTGGGACCATTTTCAATATTTAGCTAAAGAAAAAATTAAAAATAATAAAAAACAGTAATGCAGTGGGTCCACACGGCTCCGGAGTAACAAAAACATGAAGACCACACAAGGGTCGAGGTGGAACGGGAACATTTCCAGGCTATAAAGAAGCGGAAGTCAGCCTTGTAGTTTCAGTACTGGTAGAATGTTTTGATAAGGAGTTGTATTTGACTATTTTAAGAGTTCTGCGTAAAGATTAAGAGAGCCATAAAAGCAGTAAGGGTTTGTTTTTTCTATAATGTGGTGCCTCTGATAAGTGAGCCTTCTAGCTGTGTTGAGCGGTTAATGAAAGGGCGGGACGCTCGCCGCTCATACGGGGACTTTCATTTTGTGTCTTCTGGTCGCTTTCGCACGGCCTTCGGAATCACGTCACGTGAGGAGCAGCTGGCGCGCGACACTTCCGCCTGGTCTCGCGCGAATGTGTACATGCTGAATGCAGTATGGACGGAAGCGGGTGAGTGTGTTTACACCGTTTACAGCTAAACGAGACTCGCCGAATTCGCTGTGGTGCGACACAGCAGCGCCAAGTGTGACGGGCAGCGAACACGTTAGCGTGTGTAAGTGTTCTGCGTGTAGAACCGCCGTGAACGGAAACGTGAACTTGGCTGGCCAGCAAGGCCTGCAGTGTTTTCGAGAGAGAGAGAGAGAGAGAGAGAGAGAAGCGAGAGAAGCGAGCTTCCCGGCTGTTCACTCCTCTCCCCTTTCCCCTTATTTTAGGACTCCTTGGTAGCTTTCATCGCTGCCGCGGTTGTGAGTCCTGTGCTCAGCTGTTCTCCTCCCTTCCAGCGCTCTGCCTCCAGCGTTAGCGGCAGTGAGCAACGCGCGAGTGGCTGCTGGTTGTACCGAGTCAGTCAGGCAGTTCTTTGGGAATGTCATTTCGTAGCTGCTGTGTTTTTGATCTCTTGGATTTATTCTACAAACGCTGCATTGTGTGCCAAATTTGTGTTTTGAGGTGGGGGGTCAGATGACCAAGCTGTAATATCAGGACGCTTTTAGATGTTTTCTTGATACACCTGAAAATATCAAGATCCACAGCCTGTATAAATTAGGGCTGTTATGATGCATTGAAGACATTTAAAAAATATATCTTACAAATATATCAGCAGTGATCAGTTGCCAGTTTGCATATTTTGCATATTAACAGATTAATGCATGTTTAAGTGCTTCTATTGGCGTCAGTGTTTTCAGGCTGAGTGGCTACCAAGTTACCAGTGTTGTTGTGTATGTATCTGATATATAGTATTTCTGAAATTGTATAAGTTAGAGCAGACAAATGTATTGGTAGTGCTGCTAAAAGATGTAAAGACTGTCTGTGTAGTGATATTTAACAGTTCACATACTACACTACACTAAATCCAGTTAAATGTTTAATTATAGCAGTGCATGCGGGTGTCTAGTGTACGGACAGTATCCATAATATAGAAAAGTGTGTTGTGATCACATCGGTTGCAATAACTAGGGATACACAATGATGTCAGAAACATATTAGTGTCAGAAAAAAACGCTTAAAAATATTGCCATCACACAGATGTTCAGATTTGACTGCTATTTCAACTGGTAATTCGTGTATCAGCATCTTTAGATATTTACATGAAAAGTATTGTAGGCACTGGCTGACGGTTCCTATATCAGTTCATCTCTAATGACAACCAGAAAACATTGTCCAAATGTGTTGTATCGGTGGTACACGAGTGCCAAGGCCATCCACAATATACTGTATGTCCTGCACGTATGAAAGCTGGATTCAGTCAAACTCTGATTGATTTTTTTTTATATGTGTGAGCAACTTTTTATGAATTAAACCTTCTTTAATTAATGAAATGTTCACCTCCCATACCCCAAAATGTCTGCATGTATAATCTTAAGTGAACCATATCAGCAAAAGCTTTCACCGGTGAACCCACTGCTGCCACATATTACCACATGTTGGAGATCTCATATTTAAGTAAGATACTTTCATAAAGGTGTGGTGTCATTTGCTGTGATTTAGTTTTAAAGCTACAACATTGTGTCATATTAGCCTCAGTCCTGGTGAATTGGGACATTGTGGGCTTTTTCTCTTTTGTTTTTGACCTTAGGGTGTCCGGTCAGAACAACGAAACAATATTAGCTTGTAGCTTCACCATCACAAGACTAGCTTCCAAAGACACACACACACACACACACACACACACACACACACACTGCACGCACACACACACACACTGCACACAGAGGATGAAAATGCATGCTGCTTCGTTTGTGTTACAGTACTCATGAACAAAAGCTGCTTCAGTATTTATTTTGCCTTTTGGTTAAAATGTTGAACAAAGAGTTGAATGGTGTGTTTTCATTTCATTAAGAATTTCACTTTGTAGAGTTTTGAGGAGAAAAACAAAATTCTAAAGTAATAAAATAGTGTTTTGGTAAAAAGGTTCATGCTTGGATGTTAGTTAATTAGTAAATGAGTTATTTAAAGATTTCTTTTTAACTTGTAATGATGTTGTTAGTCTATGGCCATGTTAGTCTATGGCCTTATAAGTCACCAACACCCATTGTTGTCTTAAGCCCTGTTCAAATCGGATTAGTTCATAAGTAGGACATCTACAATACGATTGTTATACTCTTCCATCCAAACTGCTATAAAATGACCACAGGATGAGTGAGTTTCTAGTAGGTCATAGCTTCTATGAACCCAGATGATGTATTATACATGATCAGATGGTCATAAAAGTTCCTGACATTGTGAATGTAATGTAATGTTTTTTTTTTTTCCTGTAGCTGCCATTATAGTAGCCCCTTCAGTCAGCCTGTGGGGTCTCGCTTTTCTGATTTGCTGTGTTTTCTCTCTCCTCCTGCTAATACTATGCCAGTGCAGAGAGGATGGAGATGAAGTTCTGCCACCCAAACCAAATAAATGGTTGGCAGGCTCTTCCAAAGCATCCATTGGAAGTGTTTAATATGGATATGCAGAGGTGGGCAATGCGGCAAAAATAAAATATAATTTTTTGATAATACATGACAAACATCACAATGTTCATGTTTTCTGAGGTTTGATTATTTAAAACTGACAAAAGCTCCAGCAGTACCACATTTAAAAACCGCTGTACAAAATTGAGTACAATCATTTTCCCATACTGCACTGCACTAAAGCTGGTTAAACAGGCCTAATTATGTCTGTTTAGTAATAAAACATGCAGCTAAAATTGAACTAACATTACTGGATCAGGAGGAAAAAACATGCTAAAATGTGGTGTACATGTACTGCTGCAAGTCAGCCTGTAAAGCCTAAAATAATCATTTAAAATACAGTTTTTCTGACTGGATTAAATGTAATGTCATGCATAGTCTCAAGAAAAAGGTCTCTTTCAATGTTAAGTCTCAAATGCAAAATCAACCTTATATTGATGAGCAAATGAGGATAATATTAGATAATTCTCTTACGTTCTCGGAAAACACATTCTTCACCAAGTTTTGGCTGAGTTACTGTTTCTGTTTCAGTCGTCAGATTCATCCACTCAAAGGGCCCAACCGACAGTACAAAATGTTCTGATGCCCCTTGCATGTAAATACATATTTCCACTAGAGAGATCTCCAAATCCCCATATCTTACATGGTGCAGCTTAAGTGCTCTATATACACCAAGAGGCTAAAAATGCAAAGTAGTGACAGCCAAAAACTTTTTTTTTCAACGTACGGTGACATTTGCCAGGAAAATAACGGAGATGTGTATATAGACGGGACTAAATTGTTTAGACCACCGCTGAGTTTGGTGTGAGGATATTATAGTTACATTTACAGCATTTAGCAGACGCTCTTATTCAGAGCGACTTACAAGAAGTGCTTTGTCTATCTAGAGAAAGTATCTTTGCTAGTTACCAATAGCTTAGAGAAAAAGACAGTCCTGAGCTCAGATACTGCTAGGAACAAAAGTCAGTGAAGATACCCAGAAAAAAGGAAGAGTTGAGCACAGAACTCTGTGCCATGCAATACAATACAATAAACTACACTACACAGTCCAGTAGTTTTTCTTTAGTTTGGTCCATTTTGACAGGTGTGAACACTCCACCCGTATTCGGGTGTACGTGGTCTGGCAAAAGTCACGTGTCTCTATGTGCTTCCAAATGAATCCTGGTTTAGTTGCTGTGCTGTGCTGTACGATGCTGTACTGCGCACCTAATCTGTCTGTTTTGACATCTGACTCTTGATAGACACGTTGTTCATGTTCTGTAGTTTGTTTTTTTTTTTTTGCTCAGATGGCAACAAAAGTGAGAGTATCAGCACACTTTGCTGACCAATAATAAACTTTCATGTATAAAATTGCGCACTTTGGCACTTGCAGTGTGAAACCGACCAGACCAAATGAAAAAGATACAGTGCCACGCAGTTCCAACTCTGGCCCAGACTTTAGTAAACGAAAAATGTGTGAAAACAACCTAAATGTTTATTGTTGGTCTCGGCCTAGTGTTCTCTTAGATCACAGTTTTGCGTTTACCCACTGGCCCCCAAGAAAAGCATGCTGCTTCTTTTCTCATCATATTTCAATGCTTAGTATACCACAAATCTATAAAAGATACAGAGGAATCAAATCATAGCTTGAGAAATATTGTAATATGGTGCTTCTAGTGATTTCCTTCCCACACAGGCAGGACAGGGTCTGTGTGTGTTTTAGGATTATTATTTCTTGAACCGTTCATGAATTCACCCTGCAGGACTTCTTTGAGCCTTCTCATCTACCAAGTCTCCTGGGAATTTGGAAAGAAGTGGTGAGGCTTGGCAGTAGGCCTCCAACTCTGAATGTGTTTTCAGCCAAAGCTTGGTTCGATGTCTATTGTGTGATGGGCAAAGAGCGGCTGTGAGGATTAAAGCCGGTTAATGGTATTGCTTAGGCAGTGTTATTGTTTTAATCACCAGGTTTATCCTCGGTTCTGAAAAAGACCACATTTGTTTGTTCATAGAAGAAGCAGCGTAGGATGACGGCGTTTCTTAATGCGTTCCAAGGTTGTGTTAATTAGTATGCTGTGCATTTTGCAGTCTGCGTGGTATGTGTAATCTTCATTCCCAGAGAACTGCTAGCAGCCCGTAGAATTCCTTGGGGTCATATGATTGGTGTGGGTGCCCTGCTATGTAATTGGCTGACGAAGTGAAGGCATGTGAGTTTATTTAAGAAGATTTAGGCTGCTTCAACCAGGAACCCTTCTCACTTTTGTACTCTGTGTTTCTGTAGACTCGGTGCTGTGCTCATTCTCTCAGTTTAATGCCTGGTGGACACAGGGCTGTAATGCTGTCCAAGCTAATCCTTGGCATTTAACAGTGAATAACAGTGAATCCAAAAACCTAGATAAATTACAGTTGTTGTGATTTATAGCTTAAACTTTGAATTAAATTGATGAAAAACCTTTAAGTGAATCAGTGGTGATTAGTTGCCAGCTTGCATATTAGTAAAATTGTCCTTATTTTAAATGTTGGAACTGGTGTCTAATCAGTAGTTTAAGGATGAAAACTACCGGTGTTGTGGAAATGTGTGTCAGTGAAGATGTGCAGGGCTGATGAAGTTTTACTAGTTTTTATAAGTATTTTGGAATTGTTGTTGCTTGTTGTTTGTTGTTGCTCAGTCAAAAATCCTGTTTCACTGTTCAACTTTAAAAAGTCTGATTACTTTTGTTGTAAATAAGGACGATGTTTACATTTCCATGTTTTTCATCTGGTAAATCAAGTTTGTTTTCTCGAGTGTTCTTCATTCTTTGTTCTCAGTTCCTCCTTATGTAGAAAAAGAAATGCTCGCACACTCGCACGGCTTCTTGGGTATGGAGCAAGCACAATAAGTGAAGTGAATGAGAACTGAAACGTGTTACGTCATCCTGTTGGCTTTTGTAAAAATTAGCGATGTTTGACAGAATGACAGTTGCTCTGACAGGAAACGAGTGGCAACCTTAAACTTAAACCCCTCTCTCTGATTCCACCTCCTTTTGCACATTCCTGCAAACCTCAGCCATTTTGGAGCGTGTCCTAAGATGGTAGGCTGCGAGTGGGAGTGGATCACAGAAAATCCTCCAGATGCACAACAGTTACCTAAGAACATGAAGAACTTTCTAACCCAGAATTCTTTGAGTCGAAAAATGTAAAGTAGAATAAACTAAATGCAAATTTTATGCAAGATACCAATGTTAAAAGATATAGACTTAATCATTGCCTCCATTATTGACACAATATTCACAAATTTTATTTATCTTGCTAGTGTCAGTGGTGAAACAGGATATAATAAGCATAGTAATATTACAGTGCATATGGATGCAGTGAAGGTGGACATGGAGATGGTTGGTGTGAAAGTAGAGGAGGCAGTGGATAGGGCAAGATACATTAAATTACTGAATATACGTGAACCAGAGGTGCCAGTAAGGCAACAAAGACAACATACAGCAAACATTTTTTATGGCATAAAAACTTATGGCACCTTTTATATGTTGTGTTTTCCCCCATTATATTAAACTCAGCAAATAATTAGAAAATGTGTTGCAGACAAACAGATCCTGCTTCCCAGTTCTGGAGTCTGATATTTTTGTGAGATGATTATGGTTATATGGTTACATTAATCATTTTTCTCCATTCAAAATAATAAAACTCAATATCATTAGTACCTAGTCATGAACCTAGTATTGTGAAACTAATCATGTCATGAGAAGTTCATGGTTATATCCTTTTGAACAGACCGATGTTTTACCCAAATTCTTAACATTTTCAGAAGTAACCAAAATGCAAAATTAGCACATTTCTAGCCAACATTACTCAAAAGTAATACATTTTGATACTAAATGTTATGAATTTATGTGCTGTCAATTTTTTCATTTACATTATAATCAACCGAGTGTTTACTGTTTGTAGTGTACGTACTGGTGACGTTTATGTGCACCTGTGACATGTAGTACAAGTAAGGTAATCGTAGTCATGCAAAGAGAATTTACAGACTGTCTTGTTAATGAATATTGCCCCCAACAGAGAGCTGTTAAGTTCCACAGTTCTCCCAGATAAAGTAGGAGGTACACTAGCAGTCCAGTGAGTGTGCGTAGGGCTGCAGCAATCACTGCACCACCCATGTGGCGGCACTGCAAAACACAACATTGGGCACATAACCAGAAATGGTTCCTTTTTTTTTTTTTTTTTTTTTGCCCTCATGAAACCACAGCTATGAAACTACAGCTACACTCTAACTGTGCTGCTTTTGCATGTCTCTCAAGCTGCTGCTGTGTTAGAGCAGTGGAAGAGGAACCTACTTAAAACGAAACAACAGATTTAGGTTCCCTGGGACTTTAAGATTTAATTCTGGTCTGTAAAAGAATTGAATGTAATTATAAATATACACTATATTTCCAAAAGTATTCACTCACTCATCCAAATCATTGAGTTCAGGTGTTCCTGTCACTTCCGTGGCCACAGGTGTATAAAGCCGAGCCCCTCAGCCTGCAGACTGCTTCTACAGACGTTAGTGAAAGAATGGGTCGCTCTCAGGAGCTCAGTGAATTCCAGCGTGGTACCGTGATCGGACGCCACCTGTGCAGCCAGTCCAGTCGGGAAATTTCCTCACTACTAAATATTCCAGTCGACTGTCAGTGGGATTATAACAAAGTGGAAGTGATTGGGAACGACAGCAACTCAGCCACGAAGTGGTTGGCTACATAAAATGACAGAGCGGTCAGCGGATGCTGAGGGGCATAGTGAACAGAGGTCACCAACTTTCTGTAGAGTCAATCACTACAGACCTCCAAACTTCATGTGGCCTTCAGATCAGCTCAAGAACAGCGTAGAGAGCTTCATGGAATGGGTTTCCATGGCCGAGCAGCTGCATCTAAAACTTACATCACCAAGCGCAATGCAAAGCATCGAGTGCAAAAAAAAGTGGAAATCCGATGGACGAGTCTGGGTTTGGTGGTTGCCAGGAGAACGGGACATGACTGACTGCATTGTGCCAAGTGTAAAGTTTTAAGGGGGGATGATGGTGTGGGGTTGTTTTTTAGGACTTGGGCTCAGCCCCTTAGTTCCAGTGAACTCTTAATGCTTCAGCACCAAGATATTTTGGACAATTTCTTGCTCCCAACTTTGTGGGAAGAGTTTGGGGACGCAGCATGACTGCGCACCAGTGCACAAAGTTCTGACCTCAGCCCGATAGAACACCTTTGGGATGAATTAGAGCGGGCACTGCGAGCCAGGCCTTGTCGTCCAACATCAGTTTCTGACCTCACAAATGCGCTTCTGGAAGAACGGTAAGAAATTCCTTATAAACACACTCCTAACCCTTGTGGAAAGCCTTCCCAGAAGAGTTGAAGCTGTTATAGTTGCAGTGGGTGGGCCAACATCATATTAAACCCTATGGATTAAGAATGGGATGTCATTTAATTTCATACGCATGTGAAGGCAGACGAGCGAAAACCTTTGGAAATAAGTGATTTAATCAGATACACTATATCTTTGTCACTGCATGCATGTGTGTAGGTTGCTGTTGGCTGCTAGCGCTAGCTATTGCCAGTGAAAAAGTAAATAAAAATCAGTAGGTTGACAACATATACTTTTTATTCAAAACATCAAAGACAAGAACCAAAACTGTACCAGGAAAAAAGCATAATTCAATCTGAAAAACAGGAGCACACTTGAGGCTACAAAGCTGTCCAGTTACTTCACTGTTTGGAGACAAAACAATCCTTGCACAACAGCAGAACTCTAGGTCCTTAAAACTATGTCAGACCATTGTGAGCAATGGTTCGGTCTGTGTTATTAGAGTGTGGGAACCCCTGTTGTTCAGTGCGCTCCTGTGCCATTTTTCACAAAAAAAAAACAGTGCAAAACATTTCACTTTGTAAAAGTGTCATGGTGCATAGTGTCTGGTATAGAACAAGCTTCCATCAGATTAATTTATTCTGTTCTCATTTTATCTTCCATGATGCATATCAGTAATGAAACATTGTGCAGTAGGTGAACAAAAGTTTAATGCAGCGGTTCTCAAACTGGGTGCTGTAGTAGTTTGTTAAGGGGGCCACAGAAAATATTTGCGTTTCTACTTAGTAATTTTTGAATTTGTCAGTTTATTAAATCTGCTTCGCTCATATCTAAAGAGTGGTACAATTGTAGATGAAATGTAATTAAAATGAAATACTTGCCAAACACTCAATTCAGTCATATCTTGACCAATAAACACATTTTCTATAATGTCACAGAACAAGGACTTGTCCTTTGTTTATGCAGCTAACAAAATGGACAAGGTTTTGGGAATACACTGTCCTTGTTCGTTAAGTAAAAGTAATGACAGGGGGTGCAAGATGAAACAAAGGCTCTTAACTATCCTTAAAGGGGGCCTTAGACTTAAAAGTTTTGGAACTGCTGGTTTAACATACTTCGCCTGATGCTAAGATATGGATCTTCACCCACTCCATCCCCCAGCTTCCCACTGGTGGTATTGCATATTTCAGGGTCACTGCACCAGCCCCAAGCAAGTGTGGCTGTTTCTACTCGCATTTCTATCTGAGTGCAGGCAGGTTCTAGTAGACATGTAAGACATGTTAGGTCTGAGGCACTGCTGCCAGCTTTCCTCAGGCACATTTCATGGTAAATGTCTAGCGAGGGTGGGAGTGAAGCCCCAGGAATGGACTGAACCATTTCACTTGCTGAAGAGTCTTGCAGACAGAGACAGTACTGTTGCACTGTCTGACTACATTACTAGATTGTAATGTAAGCTATTTGCTCAGGAACCTTTTGTTTATCTGTAGAACCTGATGGGGCTCAAGGTTGGCAAATTGCTTCTCATTCTCCTCAGGAAATATAAATTCCATTCAATTTAATTTGAATATTGTGTGTGTAGATTTGAGCGTATTTTCAATTTATTTTGAGCTTCTTTATGCTGCAAGATCTTCTCCTCGCTTTAGGCTGTTTTCATCACTCAGACTGCAATCAGCAAACTTTATTATGGGCTTGGGGTCATGAACAGCAATTGAGTCATGTGTTAACTAGATTGCTTCACTGGATTGAGTGCACACACATGTCGGTCTTCAGTTTTCCATGTTCTCCACATGTAGGTTATACTTTGCTGGTGTGTTCAGGCATATAGACACACACCAAAGTATATTTCTACTCATTTAAAAAACGTTTGGCATTTTTATTAATCTGTTTAAAAAAAAAAACATGCTTTGAATTAGTAGCCGCAAAGCACTTCTCTTTGCACTGTGTAAAATATATGGTGAGCGATGAAACAACTGATTTTGAAGTAACCATAAAACCATGTATTTTTGAGGCAGTGAGCCCACTGATGGATGTCAGCTTATGAATACATTGAATTTACCTTAGTATATTTCAGGTGCTGAACTGAGAGAAACATTTTGTAATCTTTCGCACTCTTCGCAGTATGGGATGAAGATCGGCATTGCACTGTTATTAACAGCACAAGTTGGTATATTGGCTGACTCACAATGAAGATGTACAGGAGCTCTTTACTAAAGTAGCAGCTCTAAACTAACTTTTTTATTACACATATTTCTTCACTGGTCACAAAGGCCAGTTTCTCACCATATCAAGCGCCTTTGCTATGTTTTGTGAAGTAAACAATGGAGGCATTGTTGGGTTATCTCTGTTGTTGTGTGAAGTGTGAGACCACCTCAAACAGTGCCAGGCAGTATTTGCTAACGTTTGGAGCTGTTGTCCAGTATAAAGCTGCAGCAAGGAATAACCTTGTATCGAGACACCTTGTGACCTTCCTGTGAATATTGTGTTTATATATATATATATATATATATATATATATATATATATATATATATATATATATATATATATATATATATATATATATATATTTATATATAAAGTCTATAAGAGGTATCCGCTGTTACTTTGGCTCTGTTTTGATGGCTGTTTATTCATTTTTATTATTCTTTTACATTTATTTTTGTTACTTTGTAAAAGACAAAGTAGTTGCCATTATCTTGCTGTGATAATTATAGTGGCCTTTGTCCATTAAGTAAGAAGTGAGAACCGACATGAGAATACTTGTTGACTGGACAGTGGACTTGTGCAGAAGCAAAGCTGTGTGATATCCCATTTTTAATTTTGAAGGGGTTTTTCAACTGAGCAGTCACTTTAAATCTAATCTATCTAAACACAATTTCACCCATCATCTATGTTTTAGGTATTTTTTTAAAAGTGGAACTCATTAGTGTTTTTCTCTATGACACTGTACATGTCTCACTCCTTTAGGGGAAGAGGCTGTTTGTGAGAAAACAGTCCAGTATATCAATTATTATGTTTTAATTGCAGCTGTAAATCTATAATGAGGAGAAGGCTTGACAAAGTCAACAGTGTCAGTGGAAGGGAGGTATAGACCGAGGATAGACAACCATGCAAGCAAACGTAGTCTCATGTACATAGCCACTATAGATTGACGCATTCTGTCTATTGATTCTTCAAAGTTGTGTGTTCATTTTAAAGATTTTTGGCTCTTGTTTATCCTCAGATTAACAGTCATGGGACTGTGATTTCCACTGTGGTCAGCTCTATAAGGACAACCACTGTAGTCTGATCGTAAGTACTGGTGTAATCCCTTTAATAAAATATTAGTAAACAATTAATTGCATACGCTCTCAGTGACATTTATGTGTTATAATCAGCCCATTGAACTATGGAGTCCATGGTTCATTTATTCCCTCGGTTCTTTCTTTGTTGGCCTCACAGGTCCTTGTTCTTGTTTGCGTGTTGTCTGTTTTAGTTCTTCATTGGTGTCGTTGAATGCTGCTTGTGGTACTACAGTTCCTTTTCTATGGTTTTGGCAGGTCATGCAGCACCCAAATTTTGAGACAAGGCATCCACTGCAGCCAGAAGACCAGGAGACTGGCTATGACCCTTTGCACAACTATAACCGGAACAAAGCACGTAAGTAAAATTATTGTTCCATCAAGCAACCAGTATGTGAAGTAAAGGTGTGAATGGAAGCGAGGAAGAGTCGAGCTCCACTGATGCCAGTTTTTTTTTTTATGAAGTATAATGCTACTCTTTTACTTAATTTTTTTTGGCCTTTTAATGTTGTTGGAACAAAAATGTTGTTGGTCATGTGCCCATGTAGGGCTGCAGGAAGGGATACAACATTAATCACATCACCACGCATTAATTACAATATAAATAACAATCTAAACAACATATAGTATTGGCCAGTAATGGGGGGGGATATATATATATATATATATATATATATATATATATATATATATATATATATATATATATATATATATATATATATATATATATATATATATATATTAGTTTTTAGGTTTATTTTTTCACTTGTACAAACCACTCAAAAGTAACAATAAAACGAAGGAATATATAGATAAACCTATGTCAGTACTGCTTTCTGACCTACAGGACTGGCAATAACGGTGCTAAAAGTTGAGCCATGTCAGATTTCTGTAAAGCTGAAGTTAACTACTTCTTCAGCAGCTTTTTGTTCTCATTTTCGATTCCACTTTAAATGGAGCAGCAGTTATATTCTGGTATCTTTACAGGTTCTTGAATATAAATATGGCATCATTTAAGGGAGATGATAAATTTAAAGAGGCAAAATTTAATGTGGTTTGCACTCTTTATTCATATACATTTATTTGTGGTGTATCAGTATAATGGTTCTGACCTGGGGAAGAATTTTACCCAACATACCATTCACTTCCAGTCGTACTACGTGAAACCCATGTGTTTAGCCAGTGCTTAGTCTTGTCTTTTTGCATTAACTGTTACTTGATCGTTGATGTGTTGAGTTGATTATTGGGACATGCTTAAAGCTTCGAGGTCATGTTTTGCTGCTTGCTTCAAGCTGCATGCAGTTTAAAGCATTTGCTAGTTACTTTTGATTGAGTAGCACAGCAGTGGAGAATAGCAAATTTTGTTTCTTGTCAGAAAAGTGCTTCTGTTCATGCTGTAAGTAAAGTATGTATCATAGGTTTGAACCGTGATCTGTCTCTTTCAACAACAGTCTCTGTAGCACAGTAAGAGAGAATGACATTTTGATGTTTTGAAAATTGAATAGACCATCATGCACAGACATAGCCCAAGATTTATATGCTCTCACTGTACAATAACGCTGGTCTATGCTATGTGAAACACTCTGTCCATGAACAATTTCAAATAAAGCTGTTTCATTAAAAAATTTCCATCTCCATTTGGTGGCTGGCCTGCATGTCTTCACCCATATTGGGGAAGTGGTTGTGAATTTGTGTTAATGGGCTAAAATCACACAGTGTACACTGAAACTGTCACTGGGTCAGTACCCCAGTGATTATATTATATAAGTTGTATTGACTCCACACACCCCGTTTTGTCTCAAGGCATTTTATTTTATTGTTCTGTTTTAAAACATTAGGTTATGAAAATATATACTTTTTTTTACCTGGAAAAGGTTCACAATTGGACCTTAAAACCACTGTTGTACCTTTTAAGGGAACATTTACATTGTTGTACCTTGATGATTGAAAAATGTATCGACACAGGACCTCTGTTTCTAACAGTGTAGGTTTGGGGATAATATGTCAGGGTGAATAGTTTAATGTGACCAGCAACTTTGTGTCATGGAGCTAAAACACTTCTCTGTGGCCGCAGAGCTTTTTTCAGTGCTGTTGTTAATTAGTGTGGCAGTGTACATTCGGCTTACATCACACGGTATCAGCAGGTATCTGAATGTTGGTTTTGGTTAACTATTATTAGTATGAATAAATTAACACAGTATCGGCCCAATACCAGTATCAGTATCGATTCATACCTTTTACACTTGGCAGTAATTGGTAATATCCTTATCTCTTACTTTGAGCACACAAAATAAAGTGTATTTGTTCAAAAATATATCTCCATTTAATAATCTACAAGGTAGTTTTGATCTCCATCTGCTCCGTTTAGGTGATTAATACAGATGCCTGTCTGTTGATCGAATCCTCTGTGGATTCTGCTAATGAGACAGCTAACATTTTTTTTCTTTTGTGCCTTTTTTTTTTTTTTTGCCATTACTAGTTTTATTGTAAGCCTGTAAGCTATGGCACCTCAGTAGTGTTTGGCAAATCTTACTGAAATTGTAAGGCTCTTTAGTCCAAATATTTGATAGTAGTCCGAATTGGCACACTTGGAAGATCATAGCATAAAATAGCACAAATAGCCAGTGCTTTTCTGTAGCCAGATCGTCAGCACTAAAGCCCGCCAGGTTGCATGCTGACTGGCACTACAGCTTCTGCTGCTGGGAGAAGTACAAAAGCAGCACACTGGCAGCACCTGATGCAGCTCTAGATGGCACCACGACAATGCATCCTGTGGTGCTTTGATACCATGTGTTCAACTCCAGGTCCAATCCCTGAAAGTCATTGTTGCACACACTTCAAAGCTTGCCTAGATTAATTGTTTTTCACAATTTGCTGAAATGTTGAAATGTTGGAGACATTGCCATGAATTTGAGCTCTAAAACTGATTTTAAGACCATTTGAAATACAATGATAGCACCGTGCCTGTGGTGCTGCTCTTTTTAGCAGAAAGGTTTGTGATCATTCAGTGCTTGGAATGCTAGCCTCAGGCCTCAGCTGATTTAGAACAAAAAACATTATGAAATTACAATCTAGTGTTTTTATGTAGCAAGTTTAGGGAAGTTAAACAATGCATCGTGACATTCATATTGAAGAAAAAAAAAACAGTGACACTATGCACTATTGAGAATGGCTCTTCTATTGAGCATGTATAGAAGTACTAATTAGGCCTGTGCAGGTAACCAGAGATCTCTTATTCCTTTAACTGTGGAAAATAACTATGGTAACTGCTCAAATTAACAAAGTGTAGTTCCATAAAAGTTGTGGTTCTAGTATATTGTCTTTAATTGTCCACTAAATGAGCAGAATGCTGAATGTCATGAACTTCTGAGGGTCTGAAAGACATTTCTCCTGAAGCCTTCTGAACCAACCTGTTTTGCCTGATGTACAGGAGCTGAGACATGATTTTACTTTACTCTGTCTTTTCTGATGTATCGGTCATTTTTCTGCCTTCTTCCCTAAGCGTGAACAGCTGAGAGCCGTTCAGAGCTAATAATCTTTGTGATGAAAGCTTGTGCTGTGAGTTCATTTCTTGTTGCAGTTCATAGTGCGTGTGGATCATTCACGTGACGTTATTGATTTGGATGTGCACATTGCACAGTCACTTTAGTGCACAGGTTCCTTCACTCTTAAGACAGATATGAGTCATTTACATATCCTGAAAGTAAAGTTTATTTACATACTGCATTACGTTTCACATACTACACTACAGCTAATCTAATTAGACATGACTAATTATGCTTGCTTTATAATAATACTTTATTGACAATTCATGATTGAAACTGAAATAATGCTGACGATGCATCTAAGGCAACAATCGCCATTTTGGGAGAGAGCAATAATGGAGTGCTATAGAGCAAATCTACTTTTAACCAGCTTTCTAAATAATTAAAGTTGTGCAATTATGAAAATATATCATTTCATGAAGGCATCTAAAGCTGAATTCCACAGTGCTTCTGCTAAAACACTGAAAAACACAATTTTTTTTAATGTGTAAACTACATGGAACCATGTAGGACTCTTAAGCAACTCGCCTGCTAATAATGCTTAGTGGCTAGTATTATTAGTAGGCTAATGTTTCTCCAGCAATAAGCGTTATTAGCAGGCGAGTTGCTTAAGAGTCCTTCATTTAGAAGTACAGCATGGACTCAGTCTGCCATGGTCAACTGTAAGTGCTGTTATGAAATGACAACATCTAGGAGCAACATGAAGCATTAGAGACTAGGGGAACAGAGTGCTGAAGCATGTAGCAATGCCTGTACCCTCTTGTATCACTCACAATAGCACAGGGACTGTGCAGCGGGAGCTTCATGAAATCTCAAATCACCAGCTGTTATCAGCTTATCTCAGTCTCAGACAAAAGTCATCAGGGCGTTTATTTAAGCTGCTTTAGTCTGCCCATTGTCGCACTTTCTCTGCAAGCCACTTTGCAGTCTCCTGGAATGGTCTGGGGGGGTGGGAGGTGGGACTCTTTAGCAGTGGACACATGTTCTGTGGAGTAAACAGTCATGCTCACTGGCCATCTGATGGACAAGTCTGGGGAAGGCACTCTCCTGTTCCAGCATGACTGTGTCCCTGTACTCAAGTTCAAAATGTTCATAAAGACATGGTTTGGCAAGTTTGCTGTGGAGAAACTCCAGTGGCACACACAGAGCTCTGATGCCAACCCCAACAAACACCTTTGGGATCAACTGGAATGTCTATTGTGAACCAGGTCTTCTTGTCCAACATCAGTACCTGACAAATGCTCTTTTGACTGAATGGGCATAAATTCCCACAGACACACTCCTAAATCTTGTGGAAAGACAACAGTGGATGCTGCTGTAGATGTAAAGCAGGGGCAACTTCATATTAATGGTTTCGATACACGGTGACCAGTAAAGTCATACAGGTGTGATGGTTAGGTGTCCGCACACTTTTGGCCATATAGTGTATGTTGTAGGTATTGCAAGTGTTTTGCTGCTCTTGTAGAGGTTTATAATGCAGCACAATTCCCTGTGGTATTTTGCAAAGTGTTGCATCATGTTGTCAAGGTATTGTTCTACACCTTACTGTCATGATAAAAAGATTCCTAAGTAGCATCCTGCAGTCATTTAGTGGAGTGAAGGAGTGACTCAGATGAGAGAAAATGAGAGGGAGTAAATGACACAGTATGGTTTGAAGAAGGAAAATGAAATGAGAGAAAGACGGTGAAAGACGTAGTGTGGTGTGTGTGTGTGTGTATGTGTAGTGTGACTGGATGGGTTGCCAGTTACACAGCTACTACCTACAGCTATTATTACCACTGGAGTACATCAGAGGACCCTACTTTCACAATCTCTGCCTCTCTCTGCCTCTCTCTGTCTCTCTCTCTCTCTCTCTCTCTCTAGCCCTAGAATGAAACTGATTACTGACAGCATGAAGGTGAATAGATAAAGGTCAAAGATAAAGGGTCAAAACATTTTTAAGTGAAATGCTCTGCCATTCTGCTCTAATCTTTCTCTATAAAAATGTATTTTTCAGGAGGACTGTCAGACAGTGCGGTTGAATCGACCTTCCAGTCATACAGGTTCTTAAATATTACTCATGTTCTCAGAAACCTCTTATACATCACTCATTTTTGTGGTCTTGTTAAATAAAGGAGGCCATCAGGATACTTGAAGGCATTCTCTCAATGCACTTTTATTGATGTCAAAATTTGCTTAATAAAAAACAGCATCAAACAGATGTGTAAATTTGACAGATATTTCTTTCCACTCTTGTTTTTTTAATTACTGTGTGTCTTTCTTGCTTTGCAGAAAAGAGTGGGATGACTTGTTCCAGAACAGTAACTATCTGCCACGGATCAGGCAGGCAGGAATTAATGGCCGACTGCGGAGCAGCCGATTCCGCAGTGTGTGCTGGAAGGTGAGCCTTGAGATTTAATAATGGAAAAGTCAAAGAGAATTAAGTAAAAAAAATACACTTTCCAAAGGTAAGTTTCTAAAAGGGCCTTTTTTTAACTGATTAAAATTTGGGACTCCTAATAACCATGCAAGACCTGGTAGACCACCAAAAAATAAAGATAAAGAGTACTTAAAACTTTAATCTTTAAGATAGATTTTTGATAGAAAATCAAACTCTTTCTTCAGATCTGAAAAAAAAAATCCATAAGTGTTTCTGTCCATCTTTCCACTGTGAGAAGACAATTTAACATTAGGAGTCTGAAAGGATGTGTAGCCATTCCTAAGGAAAGGAAGTACACAAGAAAATTAAAGATTAAACAAAGAAGCTGCTATTTAAAAAAAAAAAAAAAAGGACACACCTGAGATTACTTTGTCAGAATCGTCAGAAGCAGAAAAAGTAAACCATCTTCTAAGACTGAACTTTGGAGGTGAAAAAGATGAAAGCAAGTCTCAACAAGAATTAAAAATTAATAGCTTATACTTATGACTGTTTTGGCTGGAAATGAAACAAAAAGAGTGGCACTTTTGTAATGTAATAAAGTAATGTATATGTGCTACTGTACTGTGCTGTTGAAATTTATCATGCAAGTGTGTGTTTGACACCGGTGTGTTGACTTTATCAGCGTCTGTCGTCTTTCAGCTCTATTTAGATATCCTGCCTGAGGATAAGAGCCAGTGGATCAATAAGACCAAGGCGCTCCGAGCTCAGTACGAGCAAATCAAAGAGACGGTGAGTGTGTTTGTGCATGCATGTGAGCACACAAGTGTGCATAAAACTGGACTTTTTTAAAGCAACATATGTATTTCACGCACATACATGTATTTCTCTCCTTCTAGCACATCACAAACCCACGCAAAGCCGCAGGCCAGCAGGACCTGGTGGTGAACAACCCTCTTTCTCAGGATGAAGGAGTAAGTGAGAGTTCTGCTTAAGATTTTTACAGTGGCATAAAATATATCTACTTATGCTTTATTCATGTACAATGTCCCTTTCTTTCTTTCTGTCCAGAGTTTGTGGAACAAGTTCTTCCAGGATAAGGAGTTGCGGAGTATGATAAAGCAGGATGTACTGAGAACGTAAGTTTACAAAATGCTTTCCCTTACACTCACTTGCTCACTTACTTTCTGTATGGGCTGCTTTTTGTATACACACAATGCGCATAAAGATTTATAAAGAAACAAAAAAAAAATGACTGTTTGTAGAACAGTGTACTAAAGAATTAAAGCTTGACCTCAGAATCAAAAAAGCACATTTAGTATAAATTATGTGGCTCACCTCCAGTGTTAATGTAGAGGTGCATATAAAAGGATTTGTTCTAAAACGCATTATAGACCATTAAAAATATTATACTTTTAAGCTTTTAAACTCTGTATGTCCTAAATTATTACAGATTGATTTACAGCATTTTGGAATGAAACTTATATACCCTCACTAAGCACTTTATTAGGACTACCTGTACACCTAGTCATTCGTGCAATTAGCTGTTGAGCCTGCCATGTGGCAGCAGTGCAGTACATAAAATCATGCAGATACAGGCAGCAGCTTTAGGTAATGTTCACATTAGTCATTAGAATGGGGGGGGGTGATTGCACTGATTGTGACTGTGGCATGGTTGTTGGGGCCAGACAGGCTCGTTTGAGTGTTTCTGTAACTGAGATTTTCACCCCGTAAGTCTCTTGAGTTTATTCAGAATGGTGCAAAAAGGAAAAAACTGTGAGTAGTAGTTCTGTGGATGGAAACGTCTTCTTGATGAGAGACGTCAACAAAGACCGGCAAGAGGGTTGAGCTGACAGAAAGGCTACGGTAACTCAGATAACTACTCTGTACAATGTGGTTTGATCACACAGTATACACACAATAAAACCTTGAGGGGCTACAACAGCAAAAAAAAGTGAGGTTTCACTGCTGTCAGCCAAGAACAGAAGGCTGAGGCTGCAGTTGGCACTGGTCATGTGCGTCCATCATGGCCACAGTTTACATCTTCTAATGGCTGTTTTCAACATGACAATGCATCTCGCTAATCAAAAGTTGTCAGACTGGTTCCATGAACATGTCCAGTGTTCTTCAGTGACCTTCCCCATCACCGGATCTGAATCCAATAGAACACCTTTGGGATGTGGTGGAATAGGAGATTCGCAGCATGAAAGTGTACCTGAAATATCGGTCAACTTAATCTTAAAAGGGTGTTTCCAACATTTTGTGTGGAATCAATGCTATGAAGAATTAAGGCTGGCTTAAAGAGTAACTACACCCGATTATTTTCAGCTAACTCTACACCTGGCTTAACTTGTGCCCAACTGAAAAACTAAAAAAATGCTCAAAAATGGGAGAGGCATCACGTCCGGGTTTGGAGATGGGGATGCGAGGGAAACCAGGTGGGCTGGGCTGCTGTGGGAAATGGGAATCAGATGCAACACCGGCCACTTTATTGAGACTTGCAAGAATTCTAACCTAATTGGTCCAACATCTTTATTAGAAACTAAGCTTAGATTAATTGAGTTATTTACAGTTGGTCCAGACATGTGGCATATCACAGCCTTCTGAGGTGGTGCTGGGGTATTTAGCGCAGTGAGTGAGTGAGCGAGCTCCTATGCTTTTATATTTGAGTGCGGCACAAGTAGGGTGTCATCAGGGTGTGGTAACGTTGCTTGACTGTTTTGCAAACTTTGGTATGAAGACAAGTCATTCTGCGCCTATAGCAAAGTTGAACCAGAGGGGAGGTGCAGAGGTGGAACTGACTGCTAAAGGGGAATTCATTGATTTTTCAGTGTTTGTGTAATTCAGTTATTGAGAATCTTTGAGACAAAGTCATTGGTAGGTGGTTCTGATTTAGTTTTAGTGGTGGTGATAGTAGCCTGGGGTCTCAATGTTGATTATGCTGAAGAAAGAAATCATCCGGGTGAAAACGAAACTAACTCACAAGTCTTAACTTGCTCACTTTAAGCATCTCAGATCGTTAGTTAAACTGGTCAAGTTAAGGTTTTAAAGGTTTGATTTACAACTGGTTAAACTGTAGGATTTCATGGAGCAACAAACAAGAATAAAGAGTTTACTCTCTGATCAGATCAGATCACTCTGCTGAAGGAGATTCTGGCCGTGTGGAAATCCAAGTTAAGTGTCTGATTCAAATATCTTCAGGAAAATGTTGCAGATCTCAATTCTGCCAATGAAAATAAAATACTGAATAAAACACTGCTGCTGGGCAGGGAAGTCTCCAGAATTCTGTCCTTACAGTAGGACACCTTCCCCTCTTCCCCCAAGTTAAAATCTCTTCAAATCTACTAAATATTTATCATTAAAACAGCAAATTTTGGTGAAAGATGACAAGTTTGCATTTAAGTGTACTACTTCTAGTAATCACTCTGTTTTTATAATGTACCTGTAATCTGATTACATGTAATCTGATCCTTTTTCCGATTGCATAATGTATAATGTATTCTGTTATTACCCCACCCGGTCTTAGGCATGAGACAGTTTATTTATAGCCATTTTATGTAATAATTTACTGTGAGGGAGTGTTTGGAGGCACTAAATATTTCAGACATCCGATTTCTGTCACCACTTTGAACAATTCTGATTTTGTTTTCATCTTAATTATTGAATTGTGAGGATTTATTTTTAATAGTGCAATCCACTTATAATGTAGGATCTTGTCTTTTTTTTTTTTTTTTTGCTCATTTCCAGTGAAAATTTGAAATTTGTGAAACGCAGTGTTGTCAGTGATGCATATTAGTTTTTTTTCCAAGGTTCAGACTAAACAGACACATGATTGTGTGCTGTGATTTATGATCTATCTGAACTAATCTCATTCACATTTCAGCAGGGAAAAAATATTTAGAATGCATAGAACTACTACTAGTATTAGTACTAGTAATAGTATTAATAATAATAAATAATAAACAAATAAACAAACATGCTTTTTAAACTGCAGGGAGGTGTATTGATTGTTTTCTGCTGCCACTCAGTAAACTTACAACACTGATGACACTGTCAGTCATAAGATGCTGGTATAAATTTAGCTTTCATCTGATGTGTGTGTGTGTGTGTGTGTGTGTGTGTGCGTGCGCCACTGTGTCCGTGCAGGTTTCCGGAGATGCGGTATTTTCAGGAGGAGGATGTTCGGACTAAACTGACTGACATTCTTTTCTGCTACGCACGAGAAAATGAGCAGTTACTATATAAACAGGTACTGTCATTGCTGCACTCTGTATGACAGCATAGATCCTGCTGTGTTATAGTAAAGCCTCTACAGAGAACACACCTCTGAATATTGCACCATTAATGTTCATTTGCTGAATTTAACAATGAAAAATACAAATCAAATAAAATGTGACCTGTGCAAAAGTTATTTCACCTTTTTCTAATTTATGAATATTTTTTCCAGTATGTTAAACTTACCAAATTAAAGTTTTTCTCTGTAGAGGGTGTATTTAAAAAAAATCAACAAAACACGTAATTTGACACAGGAAATTTAAACTTTTGCCTGTAAATTTATGTATTAATTTTTCCTATTTTGAAGTAACTGCTAATGCTTATTCATTTTTTTTATTCTTGATTCATATTCTATCTTTTTTATCTCTTTATTTTCTGAATCATTTTCATTTTTAATTTGTTTATTTTGACCATTCATTTGACTTCATACTCTCTCGCTCTCGCTCTCTCCCCTTTTTTCACTTTTTCTGTCTCTTTGTCTCTCCCCAGGGGATGCATGAGTTGTTGGCTCCAATAGTTTTTGTTCTCCACTGTGACCATCAGGCCTTCCAGCATGCCAGTGAGACCGCCAGCCCAAGGTTATTTTTGCTCACCATATCACACACACTCTCCTCAGCCAGTCTCAACGTTAATCTTATTGCATCTCCAGCACTCATGCCTACAAATCAGAAGTGTGGACTCACCTGACTGAATGTTTCTTTTTTTAATAGTCTTGAGGACATTTTGTTCTGAAGACTTACGATTAAAATGTGGAAAAGTATAAATAGTGAAGTTGATCAGAATCACAATCACTTTACTTCTCCAAGTATGTTACACATACAAGGAATTTGTCAATGTGAGTGCAAAGGTGTACGACATGTAACATACTGAACAGACCAGAAAAGCACACAGACCAATACGTATTTAGCTAAGACACCGGTAAAATAATAAAGAAAGAAAGAGTAATAAAGAGGCATTTTGAGCCAATTTGAAAGGAGCTTAAGGGGGTGTGTGAATAGCCGTGCATAAACAGATGTACATGAAGTGTAGAGGGCTGCATTCCTGCTGGACCCACCCCAACATCTTGTGGTGCAAAGGAGTACATTTTCAGTGTGTATTAACCTGCTCAGTATGAGTGGGATGAAAACTTGGAGTGGACGGGTGCAGGACTGAAAAATAAAACTTGACAGAACAACGCTGGTTACTATGTACTCACAAATAGATTGTTAGATCACAGTCAAAAGAAGAAAGCATAAAAACAATACTGCAGCCAGCTAAAGTCTACCACACACTGAAGGTCTATGAGGTCCTCGCTTTTCAGAAAACGGGACAAGAACAGTGACTCAATTCATTGCAGCCAAAAAAACACCTGATTTGTTTAACAAAAAGTATTTTATGCTGTATGTTAAATGCTTTCTTTGTAACATGTTCTATGCGCAGAAGCTTCTTGACATTAAATAGAAATCTCACTATATTAGCACTACACTGTGTAAAAACAGCAAACTACAGTAAAAGCAAAAAGTAAAAAAAATTTAGACTAAGAAATTGTGACTGATGCTGAATTCATTTGTTAAAGTATAATATGAACTTCATTTCAAAGAGCTGATTCATTTATTATAGTGCATTACTCCAAATTATTTTTTATTAGATTATTTTTTTTTGGCTGCACTGAATTGAGTCACTATTCATGTCCCGTTTTCTGAAAAGCGTGGACCTCAGACCTCAGAGCTAAGTGTGTGACTGCAGCATGCCATACTTGAAAAGAGTTTGATGTGGTGAAAATGGCAAAGAATAAATTAAAGAGGAAAAACCAAATGGGGGAAATCCAGGGTAAAATCTGTTAAAAGTGGAAGGTACGCTGTGAGAACGCAAACATCAAATTTGAACCCGATCTGAGCCCAACATATACACCTACATACATACACTTCTAAAATGACGTTTAAATCTGACATAAGAAGGCAGGTCCCATTGGGGTCAAGCACACACACTGTAAGTGTGAGTGTGAAATGAGCTTTAGCTTTTTGTTTCTCAGCGCTTCTTCTCCAGTGTGTGGTAGACTTTAGCTTATTGTTTTTATGCTTTCTTCTTTTGACTGAACAAGACACTCTGTCCAGAATGTGAGATGTTCTCTTCATTACACTCTTGTGGAGAATAGAATTCAGACACTTTTAGTCCTGAGACTGCAGAGAAGCTACTTTGCTTATCTAAAGTGTTAATTTACCATTTGATTTTTAAACTTTCTTGATTGTTTGAATTGTAGCTCATTTACCTAGTCATTTCATAGTTTTGAAGTCTTCACATTTAAGTGCAGAAATAGTAAAAATGAGGGAAATCTTTGACCTTTGCATTTAGGCCACTTGGCAGATTCTCTTATCCACAATGATTTACAGCAGTGCTGGAGTAGAGCACAAAGATGTGTACGATCCTTTTGTTGAAGTAAGCATCAGAGTGCAAGCCTGAGTGTTGAATGAGCTTTTATGTGACCGTTGTCATTTCACAATGACTACAGTTATAAAGAAGCCAGGGACTTTGTTAAATCCACACATGGAGCTGTTTGTATGACCCCCACATCAAAGCTGGTGTAGATGACCTTTGTGAATGTTTGCATTTAAACATGTTTTATTTTTCAGTGAAGAGATGAAGGTGCTTCTGGATCCAGTGTTTCATGAGCATGATGCATAGTGAGTTTTAATGAAGAAGCAAAATCATCACAGTTGTATTGTACCATTCCGTTTTCTACACTGATCTAACATGTAACCCCCTCTTTCTCTGCATTATAGTGCCATGTTCTCACAGCTTATGGAGACAGCGGAGCCCTGGTTCTCTAGTTTTGAGCGGGAAGTACGGAAGGTACATCCTAATTAAACAACTTTTTTAACCTCTTATTCTCCAGGGTACATTTAGTTTTTTTCCATCTGAATTTACATGAAAAAAACGTAAGGCAAATAATTCAGTAACTGTCTGAAATAAATAAATAAATAAATAAATACATTTGTTTTGTGTGTGTGTAAAAGCTCCCCTCAAATTAACAGAATGTGTTTTATGATCATACACAGATTGCTATATGCTTACAATCTTTGTCACTTTGTATTATTTTAGAAAAAATAATTTTTACAGAGCAGATCACTAAAGAGATGCCATCTGTTTATAGTTCAGCTTTTTCTATTGTAAGGTTTTAAAATTACATTACCCATCTGTTTGACTGGAAAGAAGACAGTCGCAGCTCTCATATGACGCCATCTTTTGAATGTAACTTATGAAATATGAAAGTTATGACGAATATGACAACGTGCATTTTTGAGCCTCCGGTGGTTCCAAGTAGTTTAAGAGGCTACCTTAATCTCTAGCTGCCTCATCTAATTACTACAGACAATAATTTCCATGTATGTGGTAAAATAATTAATTGACTCAAATTGCAATTGTAATTGAAGCAAATGGGAAGTTGAGTATGTTTGATATCGGTAAGTTCAGGGAATTGACAGGTCTGAAATTGTGTGCTACAGAAATGGAAGACTTTAATAGGTTGAACGGCTCTTGTTCTGTTGTGTCTGAAAGCTGTTTTCTTGTTGCAGGGAAAAGAAGAGATGCTTACCAGCATACCTTTTGCTAGACCGCAGGACTCTGGCCCTTCCGTTGCCATAGTAGCCAAAGTAAACCGCATTCAGGACCAGCTGGTGAAAAAGCATGATATTGAACTGCACATGCACCTCAACCGCTTGGAGATTGCTCCTCAGATATATGGCATGTGAGTCTCTGTGCGTGTATGTGTGGCTAAACATGTTGATGATTAGGAATTAAGGAGTACTTTTTCTACTTAACCCAAATGCTGTCAGTCAATTAAGACATGTTTGGTGATGTTTTTGCTTAGTTTAGATTGATTGATTGTTTATACATTTTTTTTTCTTCTATTTTTATAGTTCATGGTGAGTCATTCTATGTTCTAAACAACCTGTTTTAAGACCTTGATGTGGTTTGAGTGATTTGAGAGAAGTTTTGGAGATGTATTTGTGGGAACGGTTTGGAAGACCATTGACCTTCAGTGTTTATTAGCAAAGCCTTATATCTCCAGTTCTAAACTAAAGAAACAAAATTTGGACACCAAACATGTCTTGGCTGATTGACTGCATTTTGTCGAATCCTTCCTTTAAGAGTATGAGTGAGTATGACTACAGATCTGGTTTGCTTTAAATATGTATTGTTTTTTGTGTTGCAGTCGTTGGGTGAGGCTGTTGTTCGGAAGAGAGTTTCCTCTGCAGGACCTGCTGGTGGTGTGGGATGCACTGTTTGCAGACAGCATTACTCTGGACCTGGTGGATTACGTGTTTGTGGCCATGCTGCTGTACATCAGAGACGCATGTGAGCTCCCTGTGTTTTGTTTAAAAAAAAAAAAAATGATTGGCTAAACAGTCCACAATCTCCGGCTGCATCAATTTGCACACCTAGATCTGGTTTGAATTTAAAGGAAAACTGGTTAAAAACTGACGCGGCCATAGCAAAGTGAGACATTTGACAGGCAGCGTACCCCAAAGACTTGCGCATGTGTTTGAGAGAGAGACAGGGAGTGTCTAAGCTAGACACTGGCAATATGATGATGTTTAATTGTTATTGTGAAAATGTTGTTTTATTGAAAAGGGAGCATAATTACTCTTGTTCAACTGGATTTAGTGTAGTACAGTATGCTAAATGTTGTGGTGCGTATCATTTCTTTAAGTATTGTGGTGCATTTTTGCAATATCACCCACCCCTAGTCTAGGTTTGCTGAAGTGTTATTGTTTACCCAGGGTGAGCCTGCAGCTAAGGATGCAAAAGGTACCACTAGCATTATCAGTCTCTCACAGAGTTTGCGACCTACACTTTAACTGGTTGGAGGCCGTAACCAAAGCAATTGTTTACTTTATTTGCAGACAAGTCACCCTGTTCAGATACAGACACGACAGCTACACTGGAACCCAGATACACAAAGCAGGATTGGTAGCGCTTTAGCGAAACATGCGCTGTGACAGGCATCAGAAACATCCAAATAGTTGAATAAAGAGTTCCTGTCTGCTTTCTTTAATTTTGCCTGATATGATTTGCCATTTGGATTCGCATGATAGTCCGAAGTCTCAGTATTTTTAGTAAAACCATGAGCTACAGATTAAGCAAAATAAAGGAATATTTACTAAACTGTTTGGATGCTGCCTCCATCAGGTGCTGAGTGAGTAGCTTTAACAACCGATGGATGACTGTTATGTTCAGCAGTCTTATGTAATGATCACAACTTATTACATTTCTCTTGATTGATTGATAACCAGCTTTGCCCAAGCAGCCCATTTGGCCAGAATTAAGGAACATGTAACAACCTCATCGAGTTTTTTCTCAGACAAAATAACACACGTCAATGCATGTTGGATTTAACTGCACTGAATCATATTGAATCAGATATGAATCCAATCATATTGATTTAATGGTGAATTGAAGAATATATCAAACTTGGTGGTATCATTTTTGTATCGTATCATCAAATATGTACAAAGTATTTCTATTCTTTGAAAGAGGGAGATTTGCTCCCACTCTTGTCTGCATATTAATGTTTAACTATGCTGTCACCATTTAAATCACTAAGTTGATGTCTGCATGATATTTCATAATGGTTTGACTTTCAAAAAGTTGGTAGTTCATATAGCGCCTTTCTCTCAGTCTAGGAATCGGTGTCAAAGAAGTAGACAGTAATTTTCCTTAAGTAATGTACTGTTCTTACCTGTGGCAGTTATCCATATAGCCATGTAGGAATATTTGTCTTTTATGTAAATCAGTGTACTTAAACAGTATATTTTCCTTACCTATGAGTCTGTTCAGGAGCATAATATGAAGTGGACAAGCAGTCCACAACTTTCTCAGTTTTGGCATAGAAAGTGATGAGCAGGATCATTGTATTTTAAACTATGAATGCATCTGTGTTATTATTCCCTTATATTAAGTGAATTTTAATTGCCTGAAAATGTTTGTCATGTTTCAGTCATTTTAGCAGTATTTGCGTAAAATAGAAACAACAGCAAACTTGTGCTTTTTGGTTCCAGGATTGGGCAATATGACGATATTTTAGTGTTATTGTGATTTGTGAAGTATGCTTTTCTGAGTATATAATGAATATTGTCACTACGTAAAGGACACTAAACAGCTGCATGATTCAATACAAACAGAGAAAAATTTGTCTTTTTTTGACAGGATTTACTGTAGAGCAGCAGGTAAAACATTGAAGAAATCTAATTATACATGAAGAAAACAGCTTTGGTTTGGCCATACACTGAAATGCCTGCTGTGTTCATTTCTGTACAAGATGCTATGCTAATGCTACCCAGAGTGACTTTGTCTTCTTCAGCGCTACATGTTTGCAGCACACATACTGTGGGCTAACGTACAACATAGCTATGATAAATCTGATAAACCATTAATTATGATAAAAATGCAACCCATTTTTTATCTGGACCATTAGTAACATTGCATGTAATCAGCATGCTTTAATCGAGTTCCAGTAGCCGCTTTCTTTAGGCTCCAAGCTCTGTAGATGGCTGTTAAATGAGAAATTAATGGTTATTTAATTTTATATTGTGTTACCTAATCATGCTACAGTGAGCATGTAACTAGTATATTGATGGCACAGTATCGTGTGGTGTAATGTAGAAATCAGCACATGGCTGTATTTTTCTGGTTAAATGTATGAGTATTTTCCTTCCCGTTAGTGGTGGTTTGGTAGGGACAGATGCTTTACCATCATCTGATTAAGTATATACACACTATATTGCCAAAAGTATTCGCTCGTCTGCCTTCACACACATGAACTTGAGTGACATCCCATTCTTAAACCACAGGGTTTAATATGATGTCGGCTCACCCTTTGCAGCTATAACAGCTTCAAATCTTCTGAGAAGACCTTTTGACCTTTCTTCCAGAAGCGCATTTGTGAGGTCAGACACTGATGTTGGATGATTAGGCCTGGCTCACAGCCTCCGCTCTAATTCATCATAAAGGTGTTCTGTCAGGTTGAGGTCAGAACTCGCTCATGTTGGAACGGGAAGGGGCCGTCCCAAAACTGTTCCCACAAAGTTGGGAGCATGAAATTGTCCAAGATCTCTTGGTGCTGAAGCATTAAGAGTTCCTTTCACTGGAACTAAGGGGCCGAGCCTCCACCAAACTTTACACTTGGCACAATGCAGTCAGACAAATACCGTTCACCTGGCAACCGCCAAAACCAGACTCGTCCATTGGATTGTCAGACAGAGAAGCGTGATTGGTCACTCCAGAGAACATGTGTCCACTGCTCTAGAGTCTCTTTACACCACTGCATTTATTTGCACTTGGTGACATAAGGCTTGGATGCAGCTGTTTAACCCATTCCATGAAGCTCTCTATGCTGTTCTTGCGCTAATGTGAAGGCCACATGAAGTTTGGAGGTCTGTAGTGATTGACTCTGCAGAAAGTCAGTGACCTCTGCGCACTATGCGCCTCAGCATCTGCTGACCCCGCTGTGTCATTTTTCGTGGCCCATCACGTCGTGGCTGAGTTGCTGTTGTTCACAATCGCTTCCACTTTATCATACCACTGACAGTTGGCTGTGGTATACTTAGTAGCGAGGAAATTTCACGACTTGACTTGTACAGATGGAATCCTATCGTGGTACCATCGTGGAATTCACTGAGCTCCTGAGAGCGACCCATTATTTCACTAATGATTGTAGAAGCAGTCTGCAGGCCTAGGTGCCTGACTTTATACACCTGTGGCCATGGAAATGAGTCGAACACCTGAATTCAGTGATTTGGATGGGTGAGTGAATACTTTTGGTAATATACGTAGTGTACGTTTCAGTATACATTTTCAGCTGAAAATAAATGTGTAAATAAATAGTTAAATGATAAAAATTAAATGGTAGTGAGTTTATAGAACAGTAATAGCAGTTTATGGAATATGCAGGGATGGGAAAAGGATAAATGAAAGGAGAAAATACATACCAGTTATGGATGGGTAAAAAGGAGCATTGATTTGGTTAAACATCTTAGGGAGACACTAACAACTGGTGTAACACACATTTGCCAGTTGAGTGATGTGTAATGTCACTTTTCTACAAAATGAACCTCACTAAAAGTTTTACCTTGTTACAGCCCTGGGTAGCACCTTTACAAATGCTTTACTCTATAAGTTACATACAATACTGCTATGAAGTAGTTTTTCTAAAAATAATTACTTTGTTGTTAGATAATTATTAGAACTCCTAAAATATGTTGCTTGCAAAAGTATTAGCTTGAGCCAGTTAAAGGTGCGGTACACAAGCATGTGGATAGTACTACTTCTGTCTCGTTTTGAGCCAGGAAAAAAGCTGGATGCATATTGTAGTGAAAGACTTTAAGTATTGTGATATTATATTTTTGGCTTATTGCCTACCCCTAGTTTCAATAAGGGAAACCTGACCAGTCCCATTTTATCGCAATCACTCCCTGAGCCAGTTAAGGCCAAAGTGCAAATCAGATGCAGATAAACAGTCCAGCAGCCTTTTCTCTAAGCATGATGCATTTCTTCAGCCTGTACACTAAATGAGAAAAGAAAAAGATAAAGTTCTCACAAATGAAAAAGCAGTTTTGCAGGTTAACAAATCAAGTACAATATTGTTATTTATATTTCAGTGATCGCCAGTAACTTTCAAACATGTCTTGGCCTCCTGATGCACTACCCCCCTGTTGGAGACATCCACTCTCTTCTGCACAAAGCACTGTTCCTGAGAGACCCAAAGGTATCCACTTACGCTTTGCCTTGGTTTATTCTATGCACTGACCCAATGAAAATATGTAAGTGCCGTAAATGACAGTTAAATTAACACTGGCTTGCACCAACAAGGGTGAAGTTTCAGCCTAGATAAATCAAGGTTTATCTGTTGCACTAAACTTTAAAACTAAAAGCATGGAGACATTTAAATCATTGTTTTAATCCTGATTTTGTTGTTTCAGTACACCTAGATTAATTTTATACCTCTTACTCCACTGCAATTGTCAAATGTGGACTCTCATAATAAATGAATCATGAGGCAGTAAGGGATTTTTACTCCCTTTCAATGATGTTCATGCAAAAGCTGTTTAAGTACGAATAGCTCCTTCTTTTTTTACAAACCCAATTCCAAAAAAGTTGGGACAATATGTGAAATGCTGAAAAAAGCAGCAGAAGGTATTAATTAGATTCTGTTTTACCTGTATTAAATTGAAAATTCCAAATTGGATGCAACACTGTCCTAATATGTTCGATAATGTTTACTACTATGTTATTTCACTGTTCATTTTAACAACATTAATTATTTGGGAACTGATCCAGTTTTGGGGGGGGGGGGGTTTCTCCTTGTTTCTGTTATACAAGTCCTCAGCTATGCAATTATGCAGGGCCTTTTTTGTTGTGTTTTGCGCATTTTCACTGGGAGACAGGTTTGGACTGCTGGGAGGCCAGTCTAATACCCACATGCTCTGATTTAACACATGCAGAATGTGGTTTGTTGTCATGTTGAAATAAGCGTGGATCTCCTTGAAAAAGACATTGTCTGGAAGGCAAAATATGTTGCTTAAGATGTGTTCAGCTTTAATGGCACTCGTTAGCCTGAAAAAATGTATTGAGATAGTACATGAGTTACATGCTACATCTATGAGGTGCTTTTTACTCTGGTGATCATCAGAATAATACCTTGGATCATGGCTTAGGAGAACTCCCCGTACTGAAAATGTGTTTCTAATGAAACCTAAACTGAGTTGATTTAAAAGACACTATTCTTTGTGATTTCTTAACTATAGGTAGAAGCACACCTGCACATTGTATAGATTATAGATAAGATTCACCAGTACAGTTTTCTTTAAGAGATGGTATGTTGATGTAGTTTGGCAGAAAGCTGAGTGATTCCAGACTCGGAGGGTCCACAGTGACCTCTGAAATTCTTGTTTAATACAATTGAGCAATGATAATTGTCATAAGATTATATTTTGGGATAATCTTCTAAATATTTTGTTATTTTCAGATGTTTTTGCAATTGTTACCTCAGAGCAAGCAATTAAACGTGAGATGAGTTGTCCAGTAAATTATCTTGAACTAATTCCATGAAGAATGGGATACAAAGAAGTTTATGCGTAGCAAGTAGAGGCACTGCTGATTTGGATTCATGGTTTGTCGCATTTTCAGAACAACCCAAGGCCGGTTAACTATCAGTTCCAGCAGAACCTTGACTACTACAAAACCCGTGGAGCTGACCTTGTCAACAGGACGCGGTATGTAGTGCCTATCTCTCTCTTATTGTCCAGTCTTGGCCAATATCTTTACAAATTTTCCCTCTTGTGATTCATTTTCTCTTTCTGTTTATTCAGGGCCAGCACTAAAGCAGCTCCCCTAAATATTAACAAAGTCTCCAGCTCTCTGCTCAGCTTCGGCAGGAAGCTCATTGCCCCAATGGGGGGCAGCTCCAGTGGCATCTCGCCCATCAACAGTGAGGTGCTCTCTGCTCCCCCCTCACAGCCTCAGATGCCTCGGGCGTTGGTTGAGCATTCGTCTACCACCTCCTCTCACACTCAAATGCAAGCACAGACGCAGCACCGTCTGCTGAAGTCTGAGAGTATGCCTGTGCACCTTAGCAAAGGTGAGCTTACACTTGCACAGATCCTTCCAGAAAGCCCTTTAATTTAAAAACGGATATGTTGAAAGCAACACTTTCTTTTTCTTTCTTTCTTTTTTTTTAAACACATTCATGTGTCTAGTCAAGGACAACACATTTTGTGGAATTGTTTGACAACACTTGTGTGTTATCTCCATTAACACAGGCAGTGTATTTTAAATTTTCAATACATAGATGTGTTCTAATTAAACAGTGTGTCAGAACTACAACTGTTCTTTTGGCCTAAATGTACCACAGTAAGCTCAAACAAAAGAGAAGCTCAGTAAATCCATTTATTAAACCTTTTTCATTTCAGCCATTAAAACATTTTATAGCTTTTTGAATCATCTGGAAGTACGATCACCAATGGTTTTTGGTGCCTCTTCTGTCATTGGTCATTGAAGGCTGAATGTGCATGTGAACCATTTATAACTTCCGCTCAGGTTTGGTGCTTTTAATCATCAAATTCCTTTCATGAAAAACATTCTGAAATACTTTTTTGGTTCAAATAGGAGAAACACCACCGATCTCTCTTGACATTTTTTTCACCGATTTCTTGCCATTTAGACTTACAGTTAAGTAAGAATTTGCAGCAAAATTACATCACCTGTGCTTCATAACTTCAAGAACTTAGCTACATAGCTAGCACTTTCAAAAATGTGCCTCGCTAACATTAGTTAGCTAGTCTATAGTATTTAGCATGACGTATATATATTTTTTAAACAAGTGTGTATATATATTTTAAGTTTACCCCAGTTTAAAGTAACCTTGTGAAGAAATGGTGATTGTCTCAATGTACAGCAAACAAAAAAACCTGCAGGTATTGATCAACGGCAATTGTCAAAGTCTCAAAGAGCAAATACGCAGTCGTGGGAAACTGCTTATTTACATTATTTGCACAGCATTCATCCAGACCTTGCTCACAGAAAATCGAAGGGCAGAATTTCAGATGAGACGAAATGGTCAGTGGACTCTTTCAGTGATTTTGTACATGGTGTGACAATTTTTTTTCCTTTGTTTTTAACACACATTTAAAAGATTGAGACAAAATATGTTAAAATATTTTTTAGATTGTTGTTTAACGTAATATTTTTTGTGTACGCACATGCTCACAAAAACTACTTAGTACTTGATATTTACATGGCTGCCAACTCTCACGCTCTGTTCAATATGAGACTCACGGTCTAAGGGTCTAAGTTCATGCTCTCATGCTACACTTCATGTTTTTCATGCACATTTACGTCTCTCATCAAAATGACCTGCCCATGAATCTGAATCTGAAGACTCCTAAAGGTTCCTTTTTCTGCTCAGCCCTCCAGCTTTCACTGATTAAAACACTAGACCATCAACGGTGGTTTACTTCAATGCTAGTAGGAAGGAAAGGAGGACAGCAAGCTAGTCAGTCACTTCTGGCACATTTGTATTTTAGATCAGTGGGGGGACCAGGTATCCATAGCAACACTGAACCAATTAAAAATTTGTCATCTGAACGCGATGCACTTCTTTGTCAGAGAGTAGAGTAAAAATCTTCACTAATCACACGCCAAATCAACGACAACTGGAGGAAAACAGAGGTAAAGCGGTAAAACCATATTCCAGTCTTTGTTTAAGTAATATTAAACAAGTAGCTAAGTAAGCAAAAATCTAATTATATTTTTAGATATTATATTGTACTTTTTTAATAAAATTTGTACATGTATTGTTGATCTGAAAACAGATCAGATTTCCACATAGCAAAAAATTAATTCTGAAACACTTATATAGCAGTGCCAGAATGTACAGACATTTAAAATGGCTTAAAAAATCTAAAGGGTTTTCTGTGTAATGGCAATCTTGGCTTGCAACTGAAACTGCATCTAGTACCTACAATAGTAAGCATAGAGACTAGCATCAGTGCAGCTAGGATACAAAATGGGCACAGAACACTGTATTTCCTTCTTATTAGTATTTGTACTAATACAGAGTATTACAAAGGACTACTGTCCCAAAAAAAAAAAAAAAAAATTGCCTAAACCATATCATGCATCCCTCTGCACGCACCTCTCCCCATCCCCCGTCCTGGTCCGCTGAAAACTCTCTCTAACAAAAATGTAAAAGTTGGCAGCCTTGTATTTACCTGTGAGCATGGGTGTGTCTTAGTGGACTGTGGGTGTATGTAGTGGTCTCATTCTCCTGTCTGTTAGATGTAGGTTCTACTGGAGTATCTCAGATCTCCCTTCCCACCCAAATACTCTCTGACGTGCAAGGTAACGACTGTCTTAGCAGCTGCCTCAGCCCTGGGGTGTGCACCTGTTCTTCAGTTTGTTGGGCCAGTGTAATTTGTGTGTGGATGCATGTTCTTCCACTGTGATTTAGTATGTTAATGCATGTATCTCAATGTTCTGTTCACATGTGGCAGTGTGCATAATCACCCTTCTGTAATTTGTCTGTAATCAAGTGTGTTTAATTATATGTTGGGGTGCTTGAGAACCATATTTCAGCCCACAAATGCACAGACAGCTGTTTTGTATGACACTTAATGCTGATGTGTTCTTCAGTCCACAATTGGGTGATTTCGCTGCTCAGACACACCTGATTCAACTCCTCAGTTAATGACTAGGTATAGTAGGTGTGTTAGAGCAGAGGAATCACCAAACTCTGGTGGGCTTTGACCCTTCAGGAATAGAATTGATGAGCTCTGGGGCTCATCTGTAAGAGCACCACAATTCCTCAGTACCCCCTGCTGTTTTAATTAGGGATGTCCTGATCCATTTCTTGGCCCCTGTATCATCTAAATACTTAAAAAGGTAGTTCTAAAAAAATTGTGCTTAATTCAATTGTTGAATTGTAAACAAAGCCATTGCGAGTCTGTTGTAAAGTAACTTAGGGTGTTTTCGCGAACCAGGAAACTGCAAGTTCAGTACACTTGACCAGATGTACTGAACTCTTTCCCTCACTCTTGCCTGGTCAAGTGTGAAAGCTGTTGTCAAGCCCAGGAGCAGTTCAGAAAACCGATCTCGAAAACAGCTTTCCCAGCAAACTCCGCTGCGGTCTGCTGCGTGGGTGGAAGCTATCCACTCCTGACACTACGTGTGGGGTCAACCTATTTTATTTATTTATTTTATTAATACATTTTTCTCAGGTATCGGAAACTTTTGGCCAACACTGTAGAGTACAGGAAAAAAGCAGTTCTTCTATAGACGTACAACGAAACATGAGTGAATTCCTATCATGAAAGATCAGGATAACCTAATCACACAGAGAGAGCGAAGCCAGTTGTGCTCTCTTGGACTCCTGACCACGGATCGCTGTAGCATCACCAAGGATCAAATTAGTGATTTCCTGATTAAAGGGTCAACGCTATGCCACGACATATAAAAAAAAAAAAAAAAAAAAAAAAAGACATCAAAATATTGATCATCAAGTTGATTGACACATCTGATGATTTGGCTTACTTTTAAGTGCTGCAGTAAAACTGCTTTTGATATGAGCTCAGTGATGTACACTCCAAACTGACAGATTCTTCTTTTTCTGTGGAATGTGTACTTAAAATAACAATTTTATATTAATGTGAAAGGGCCACGATTTCACATTTGTCCTCATGGGTGCCGTAACCTGCTCCTTTCTCTCAGTTTGAACATACTGTCCCTGTTAATGGCAGTTCTAAACAAAGACAAGCGCAACGCGGCCAGTAAAGCAAAATGTGTTTGTTTTTAATCAATCATGAGCCTGAGTGAAAAACATAGCAGGACTGTATTTTATACTTCGTTCTGGTGGCATGCTGCTTGCGAAAAGCAGCAGAAAAGGGGTCTGGTAACAGGCACACATGCAAGTTTTATGTATCCATATATTGACAAAGTTTCTGTACAGATATTACAAGTTTTTAATTATTCACATTTCGACAGTGATGTAAAAAGTACATAAATAAGAAACCAAGGATCTGAACTGGATTGGGCTAAATATGATACTTGATCCATTAAAATGTGACTGGATTGGATCAGGGCATCACTGATTTGAATCTGAATGCTTAATCTCACACACTTCTCTGTCTGCTGCACCTCTTTTGCCTGTGTACTCTTTTTCAGCTTGACTTTTGTGATTCATTAAACTTTCTGAAGTCAGAGTGTGCATTCCCAAAGTCAAAACATTAACTTCCCAGTACTGTTGATCTGATTCCTGATTTATAGACTCATGTCTTTTCTCTGTTCCTTTTTCCTCTCTGACTGATGGCTGCACTTTTTAGGTCAGACATCCAGAACTGTAAGTTCCTCCCCGAGTACTGAGAGCTTATCTGGTGGGCGGGACCATGCTATGTCATCCCCTCCTCTTCCAGTGTCCAGGGGACGGGACTCCAGCACATCGTCCCCACCACTGTCAGCCACAAAAAAAGACTCGTTCTTCAACATCAGTCGCTCCCGCTCACACAGCAAATCTATGGGCAAGAAGGACATGGTGAGCAGCTGTGAAACTGTTTCGTAACTTTTGTGCTCGCACACCAACCTTCACCCTCCTTCCCAAGGCAAACCTTACTCTGTGGTCAATATTCATCCACATTAATTTTATTACCAAACAAATACTGTAGAATAAAAAATACACTGCAGAATAAAAACGTATGTCAGTGCAGTTCTTCAGTAAACACTGATTAATCTGAATTGTACTGTATATAATATGCAGTTATAAGAAAAATTGCTTACTGTTTAATCTGTTTAGTCATAGTCAAGTCTTAAATAGGAATATAAAGTTAGGTCATTTGATGAATCAGGAGTCCATGTACCTAAGTAATACAAGTTTTAGTAATACTTATTTTTAACTATATATTTTAAGAATGTTAAACATCAGGCCAAAAATACTGTTAAAAAATGATGACCTGTTTTTTAAAGTGCCTTTAAAGTTTTCTGTCACTTGTAAGTGTCTATATGTTTGCATGCATGCAGGAAGAGTTGGAGGCCCAGGTTTCCTTCCTCCAGGGGCAGATCAATGATCTGGAGGCCATGAGCAAATACTGTGCTAAGATGATGAACATGCATATCAGTGAGTCAGACTGAAAATCTCTAGTATCCTTGATGAGAAAATGTAATCTAAAGAATTTAGCAATGAGGTTTGTGAGGTTGGTTAATGTGGTTTATGTGTGGCGAACAGGCAAAATTCAGGACGTGATACTGCAGGAACATCTGGAAAAAGAGGATGAAGTACTGGTGTCACTTGCTGGACTCAAACAGGTGTGACGCTTAAACGTTATAAACCTTCACTGATGTGCAAAATTGACATTTTATTTAGTTTAATCGAAGCATTTGAATGAATCATCTTGCTTTTGCTGGGAACAGTTTACAATGAAACATACACCATTTTGGTTGTGATGACAAGCCTCTTGAGTTGCTGCATAGATGCAGTCATGGCTGCTAACTTTTATATTTTTGTTGGAGTGAGATGTCTGTGAGCTTGGCTCGGGGGTGGGGTGTGTGTGAAAGGGGCAGTGAGGGTTAATACTACAGGTTCGAGGCTTTGGGGGATGGGGCAGCGGTTCGCACAGCCAATCTGGCTCGACTGCAAAACATGCTGTCTTTTATTTCATGATCACTTAGACTGAATAGCAAATGGCTCCATATTCCATAAGTTATGCACTACATAGGTCCCAAAAATATTAGACACACAAATGCAGTGCTTTCAGTTCACACATCTGCTGCAACACATGTGGACCGGCAGTGACTGACAAATTAGCATAATGTTGTTTTCTTGTATTCATGTAAACTGCCATTTTTTTAATCAGTGAAAACTACACAGAGGTAGAAAACTTCAATGCATTCAGATTCATCAGTAGGTCATTTTGTGAAAACGTGCAAGAAATGTTGAGTGTGGCATGAGAAGCCTGAATTGGGTGAGTCTCATGGCCAGTGCGAAAGAGTTGGCAGCCCTGGCTGTAGCACTGGTTGAGGTTACCTGTCTGCTAGAGTTTTCACATGCAGATATAAACACGCTTTACTCACTGTGCCTCTCTCCAGATCAAGGACATTTTAAAGGGAGCTCTACGCTTTAACCAGAGCCAGCTGGAGGCCGAAGAGAATGAGGAGATCACCATATCAGACAACCACTACTGCTCTACAGCCCAGCACAGAGCTCAACAGGATGGCTCCACAGCTGCTACTGCTGATACTGATACTGATTGTGCTCAAACTAGTTCTCATCTGGACCCCAGCCACCTCTCAGAGCAAGAGAAAGAGACAGAGATGCAGGAGGAGAAGCTGATGCGAAGTGAAGGAGTGCCCACAATAGAGTCACAGGTTAGACAGGAATTACATCATGTATTAAATGCAGTCATATACACTTTATAATGTTTTAGGCACAATTAGATAGTTAATTTGGTACTCAGCTCTGTGTTGTTTTTTCATTTTGTTTTTTAATTTTGATTTGATTTGTTCTTCTGTGAAGATGTTCATAAAGGTATGTGTGGAAACTGAGAAGAGGTTTAGGGGTTAGGGGTTTGGAGAGTTGCAGAGGTGACCTCCAAAATCCAATTACAAGCATTGCGTGAATCTGGAGCACTGTGCATCAAGACAGTGCTGACTGAGCATTATTGGGGTTGGGACAAAATTCAAAACTTAACTAAATTGCCTCCTCGTATTGTTCTACCACCCCGTAGGTAGCTCAGGTTATGTGCTGTTATTTATTCTGTTAAATCTGAAGTAATTTAAAGCATTTGTTGCAGAGGTATCTAGTGGAGTTTCTGTAGCCTGTTGTTAAGTGTACTCAAAAGCTACATTTACACAGCAGGTAAAAGTGGCCCAAATCAGACTTTTTTTTGTTTGGCTGTTCACATTTTTATTTAAATGTGACCTGTGTGCAACATCAGTCTGAATAGATCATGTTCCCAAACCGACCCACATGCACAAAAGAACGATACTTCACTTGGCTCATCCAGAGGTAAACAATCGTGACGACTAGCGAACACTAGTCGCTCTTGGTTTCGTCCTCGCCAGCATCGCTGGACTCCTCACCCCCAATGTGTTCGAGTTCACCATAAAAAGGGCCCGTTATTTGGCCAGGTCCACTTCTTTGGTTTGGGTCCTCTGGTTGTTTAAACTGTTCTCTGGCACTGCAGCCTCAGGCTCCTCCGGCCGCGCTCGGCCACTTCGTTCAAAACCTCTTCAAACTCGGCGCGGCTGCGATACATCTCTTCAATTTTTTTGGTACAGAAACACCAGCCTGAATATTTATGAGTCTCAGCAGCGCGAAATTTGGGCCGCTTTTACCTGCTGTGTAAACGTAGCCTTTAGCCTCAGTCTGAACAGCCAGATCGGAATTCATGACGACTTTCATGCTGCTGAGACCCATAAACATTTAGGCTGATGTTTCTGTTAAAAAAATAGAGGAGACTCATCGCAAGAGATTTGTAGAGGTTTTGAATGAGCTGGCTGAATACGGCTGGTGGAGCCCGAGGCTGCAGCGTCAGAAAACAGTTTAAAGAACCTGAGGACATGAACCAAAGAAGTGGCAGAATACTGGGCCCTTTTTATGGCGAACTCAACCACATTCTGGGTGATGAGCCCAGCTGTCAACCACTGGAACTTCAGAATCAATCCTGTGAAGCTGGCGAAGACGACACTGAAAGCCCCGGGAGTGACTGGCGTTCTCTAGTCATCATGACTGTTTACCTCTGGAGGAGCGTTGTTCTTTTGCGCATGTGGGTTGGTTCAAGAGCGCAATCTGTTCAGACTAATGTCGCATTTATAAGATGGTGTGAACGGGCAAACAAAAAAATCTGATTTTGTGAGAAAATCAGACTTGGGTCACTTTTACCTGCTATGTAAATGTAAGGCACACATTTGCAGGTGGGAAGGTTTACGGGTTGAAAAGTGTTTCCAACATCTGATTACGTGTGTGTATGTATATATGTACCTATGTGTATGAGTGAGAGAGATTTCAAATGCATTTTTTTATTCCAAAATGTATTCCAAACACTAAAGTACATTAACATTTTCAATATAAGAAGTAAATAAAGTCAATAATGAAAGAGAATTGTATAAAGAGAGAAGCTAATGTGCATATTCCACATACACATCTCTAAACCGCTTATCCTCCTGGGTCATAGCAGCTTGGGGCCTATCTCAGCCGTCATTGGGTGGAAGGCAGGAAACACCTTGGACAGGCTGCCAGTCCATCACAGTAAATTGCATGTCAAAAATTCTGATTTACTATAGATTTTCTGAACTTCCATGAAGAATAAAAAATACGATCCCTTTTCTGCAGCATTTTTAATCGGTCCAGTGGAGAACACGTTTTTGCTTTTCAGAATAGCCTATAATGTATGAGCTGAAAAAAGGCTTAGGCCTCGCACGTCTGGTTAATCAAAATTAATCAAGAGTTCTCTTTTAAGTTGGTGGTGAACAAGGATATGCTTGTGCATTTTAAGACATATACCACTTTATTTGCCATGGGGATGTTTTTTGTTGTCCCTGCATTTTAATCAGGAATACATACAAAGTGTTTGCCAGATTCACAGATACAGAAGTGTAATTTGTTCCTGAGTGTCTTCTTAAAACCTCATTTATTTCTTTCTATTCTATCACCCTAGGTTACTGAAGGGAGGAACTGGGATGATTACATTCTTGTCTCACAGGATGGAGATCTTCAGCCAAATGAGAGTCAGGAGCATGGAGGCTCTGCCATTGCCCCAGCCTTCAAGCATGGTCGGCCTTTCAACAAGGCAGAGTTTCAGGATCCTCTTATGGGAACCACCTCTGGCTCATCCAGTCCTGATGAGGGCAGCACTAACAGCAAGGACTCTGATTTTACCATAGTTAACCCCGCTGACATTTGAACAGTTTAGTTTAAGCCTGCCCTGTCATGGGATCTTGACCTTTAACCCCCTTTAGGGGATAAGCCACTCAGTTGGACTTTTGCACACACGAACTTGGGCTGAATGCCTTATGAACCCCGAAGTCCCCAGACCCAATTCCATAACCTGCTCCCTTGACTTTGTTCATATTTCCTATAGACCTATATGTATATTTCCTACAGACCATAATCGTCTGTCTATACAACTGTATCCTCTGACCCACAGCCTATGTCAGCACCTTTGGTTTAGCTTTTTGGTTGCTGTACTGTAATTTACCTTAAAACACATTTGCACCCTAAAATGTGGACCCTACAGTTTACTTGATGAATCTTAATACCATCCCATACACTGCACTGCACACTATAACTTAATATATTAATAAGCCCCTCATAGACTCCCATTCATGCAGTGTGGCTCTTACTAGTGCTGTACTCTTCATCAGTACTCAGACTATTCTCTTCCTCTCCCTCACCTTGCATACTGACTGTAATAATGATGATGGCAATGCGTCTCTTAAACCTGCCAGAGAAGGGGGAGCCTTACTTCTCACCATGAACTGCATCAATAACATCTATTTCTCTCCAGCATTGATTGTTTATTATCCAGTGCCTGAATACATGTCCATTTATGTATGCATTGACTTTTTCTGTACCTTTTTATTTTTTTCTAATGGATTTTAACCCATAGATACAATTTCAGCTTTTGTTAAGTTATGATTTTTTGTCACCTTTTTTAAAATCAGTGATATGCGATCTCTTATGTTGTATTAGTTTATGTTCCTGATGTCCTTTATCTGATTTCTCTTGGTTCCCATGGTAGCTGTGTGTGGCGTTGCACAAGAGGGACGTACTCATATTGAAATGTTGAAATGATATTAACTCCAGATGAATAAAAAAGGCATTATTGCTCTTGACAAAACCACCTGTGTGTGCACTTTGCAGTACAATTGTGATTCTTCATTGATACAGTTTTAGCAAAGAGGACTAGATAACTGTCATTTTTGGCCTTCTTGCAAAAAAAAATGACACTTATTATTAATGTAAATGTTAATATGAATTGTTAACTTGAAGTTCCAGATGGCAGGATTTCAACAGGGGGCAGCTGGTATTTGCTCTTACATTGGTCGTTGGATTTGATGGAAATTTGTGTTTAAACCATGGTCCAGGTTTTAAATGGAGGACTCCTTCCACGGTAGTGGCTCTTGCTGTCTAAGCAATGGTTTTGACTGCAAATCAACATTAGCTATTTTAGATTTGAGGCATTGAATCATCTTTGCAGTGGAAAGGTTTTGGTGTGTTGCAAAAGCTTCAGAAAAGATGAAATACATGAATGTTGCCAATAAAAATAAATATTTAATAGCTTTTCTCCTGCTTGTCAGCATCTGGCTAGCAGAGTCAGGGAACAAAACCGCTTTGACGTATTTTTGCCATGTCGCAGTGTGCCAACGCAAAACTTTTAAACTTGTCAAAATTGAAATTTATAACGTAATTTCATCACACGACTATAAATGAAACCTTAAACTCGTTAAATTAATCTGGTGCCACTGTATCCTGACAAAATCCCCCAGTGAAATGTGTGGGTTCTCCCAATTAGTGCGGGCGTAGGCGTGGCTGCCGATGCTGTGATTAGATGGATGATTTCAGTTGAAGCGGGAAGGGGATTTGGGCAGATACTAATTTATTGAGATATTTTAGAGGTTTTAGACATGGTAAGTATCATGAAGCTCACAACACGTACAGTAAAGAGGAGGTTCATGTTCGTCGCTGGCATTATTTCCAACACAGCTGACTAAGGGAATCCGCGCCCTGAGGGAAAGTTAACGCTCGGCTGGCTAAGCTACCTAGCTAGGTAGCGTTAACTTCGTTAATTGCACGGCATGCTGGACTCATACTGTTCATTTTTCGATTTAACGCTAAAATTGGCTGTTTTACCTTGACGTGGGTACATTATGTGTTTGTTAGCTTTCTGCAGGGCAGGTTAGTTAGGTTAACTAGCCTAATGAACTTGGGAGTGACTAACCGCGCCTGTGGCTCCTCGTTAACGTTAGCAGTTAGCTGACCGCTGTTTGTTTCGGTTTGAGTCGAGAGTATTAGACCGGCCAGTGTTAACTTATTCATCTAACTGTGACTAAAAGCTGAAGTCAGGCGTTCCTTTCGTCGATGATCAGGTTGAAAGCGTTTTCTGAAGGGCCCGTGAAGCGTTAGCTGTGTGGCTAGCGAGCTACTCTGGCAGTTGAGTGACGCCCGCTCGCGGAACGTTAGCCGAAGAAGCTAAACTACTAGCTGGATTATCGTGCGGAGTTGTTCTTCTTTACAAACCCGTCTAGATTTTTATCTTAGTGCTTTATTTTAATCGGATATTTTTGTTTAGTCACTTAGCGCGGCTGCGGAAATGAACAAATGTCAGTGACGTTGCTTCTGGAATGTTTGAATTGAGTAAATTAATGTAGAAGCTAATGTTAACTACCTTATTGTCAAGACGTAAAACAATAATAAGGCTTTGTATAAATGTGGCTTGTCAAACGTTTTGCATGATTCAGGATATCCAGAAACAGCGCCATGGATTTCAGTCGTCGGCTCTGAAGCTGTCGAACGGTTACGTTTTACCGGAGGGCAGACTGACCCCTAACACGCTGTTCGTTGGGGGCATTGACATGAAGGTGAGCCGTATCTTTCTAAAATTAACTAAATAAGCAAGAATTAAATGACTACTAATGCTGAGACACGTTCCGTCTGTTTAGGTAGAGGAAAACGAGATCCGAGATTTCTTCGCTAGATACGGAGCGGTGAAGGAGGTTAAAATAATCACCTACCGCGGTGGCATCTGCAAAGGGTGAGCGCATTGTGTTTGTGGCGAAGCAGGTCCTCTCTGTACTGAGACATGTGCATCATCAGTATGGTTTTGAGAAGTCCTGTTCCCGGCCTGTTTGTCATTGCTGATTTTTATTTACATTTCGGCGTAGGTATGGTTTTGTTTATTTCAGCGAGGATGTTGACATCCAGACTATCATAGAAGTAAGTAAGTTCACAGTGCATCACTTTCTTCATGGTATGATGGGTTATCTGAGTCTGTGAAATGAACGGTAATTCGTTTACTTATTTGGGTCAAGTACACCTTATCTTGTCCTTGCAGCCCTAATGTGTGACTGCATGTGTGTCTGTCTGTCACAGCAACAGATCACCTTTAAAGGGAAGAAACTCAAACTGGGCCCTGCCATCATGAAGGATCGGAGTTATCGTGAGTCAGGTTTGCAATATATATATATTTTTTTGTATATTTGTTGTAGTATGTTCTGGGGTACAGGTGTATAGTATGACCTAAACTAATATTGAATGTTATATTAGGGAATCAGCTGACCTGAATGATTGAGTCCGACAATTCTTATTAAGTACGGATATTGAGGGAGTTATACCTCCTGATATCCACATTTTTTTAGATTCTGTCCCAAGTAGTTTTACAATGGCAAAGCTGTTATTGGTATTCCTTGTTTTGTAATGTTCACATGTCTCAGCCCGCTGTTCTGTAGAGATGTCAAAATTCAGTTAAGAGTATACTAAAGAGAGTGGTCAAAGAGTTGTAAATCAGAAACCTGTTCTGAATAAATAACTTTTTATATATTTAAACCTATATTTAAACATTTTCACAGTTTCAATTTGTTGGCCAAAAAATGATTACGTAGTATTCAGTCGAACAATCTTGAATTGATTCCTTTCATGTAGACCTGTTTGGTATAATTAGGTCTGCTCCCAACATTTAAGGCAGAAACAAAATCAGTGTGATTGAGGTACGATGATGTTAGTTTTTTTTCTTTGTATATGTTCATTCTAATGCTTGCTAAATTAGTTCTATATATGTATATGAATTAAATTTTACATAGCTGTCATGGCAGTATCTTTTACTAGCTGCAGTTAAAGCATTTATTATCTGTGTTGTGTATTTTTTTTGGCTGTTACATTTGGCAGCATCATGCAGTTAGTTTTGTTTTTGGGTATTTTTAATTGTAATACTTTTATTTTACTTAAGTATATTTACAAGGAGAGTATCTAGTTTTTCTCTCAAAGAAATCTAGAAGAGCACAGTGCCATATTCCTCAGCCTTCATCAGTCGACAGACAGAATTCGCAATTTTTGTTTTGTATTGTTACATATAGACAGATGTCAATATTGCTTTCTAACCGTAATGAGATGTAGGCAAGTGTATGTATACAGCGGCTGAGCGTGGCAAAACTGGAATGAAGCTGAAGTCAGCTTCTTGTTTGAAATTTCTCGTTCCTCCTTAAATGGTGCAGCGGTTAAATTCTGGTGCCTGAGGCTGAGAAACTGCAGAGACTCTCTGCTTGTAAGCTGTGACAACAGTGTTGCCCGAAGCAAGGAGCGCTGCACATGAATAGCCCGCTGGTCTCCATGCTAGGTCAATACCAAGAGCCTGGCTTTTACTTGCACTCTCTTTTCCCACTTTATCGAACTCAATTCATTACATTGTGATGTCTGCTCCTTTAACGATAAACTGGATTTACTTCAGGTTGCAACTCGCTACACTAGAGGTGAGGGAATGTCTCTTTTGCACTGTTTGTCTATCGTAGTCTGTGCATTTATTTGCATACTGGTATGACAGTAATGACAGAACTAATACATTAAAAAGAATTTCAACCAGTACACTGGATGAACTGATGTATTACCCACTACTAAAGTCAATTGTAAAATGAAAAATGAGTTAGTAATGTAACGAGAGCTCAACAGGCTGCGCCAGAAGCAGTGGCAGCAGATTGAGTTTGGGGTTGGGTGTGTGTGCTGCAGTTCTGTCGTCAGGAACCACAGCACGAGCATGAGAACATGGATGTTTGTGTCATGGTTTTGGTTTTTGTTTCAGAATCATTGCACCCTTAATATAGAACTATTGAGTTTACTAAAGAACCTTTGAAGAACTGTATTTTTTAAGAGTATAGATAGACTTGAGTTATGATTTCACTGAAGTAAATGGCTTGGGCACCGTAGCATGTGTGGGCTTAGTTGGCATTGTTCATACATTCGTTGTTCTTCGTCTTAGTCACACATGTTTTCATATCTAGGTTCTTACCAGTCCCCTCTGGTTGGTCCATCTCAGTGGGTGAGCCCCTCCCCCTACATGTACTGTACCTGTTGCTCTCCTGGCCTGGCCTCACCTTCACCTGTGCTCAGTGGGAGTAGTCAGTATCTACAGGTGAATATACAATTAAATTATTCAGACTGCATTAGCAACGTGGGTTTTTTTTAGATGCTCTGTTTTGTGTCTTATTTCATTAAGTATATAAATTCAAGTTTGTAAATGGTGAATATGCTGTAAATACATATACATTTGTCTACCACTAGTCTCATGTAGTTCAGCATTTTATGTATGCTATGATGAGTTACTTCATTTGTATTTATTTTTTATCTGATTGAATTTGTCATGTACATGGGTTTATTATTTCTGTAAGAAAAATGTTTGCAATTGTGCCCTTTTGGAGGTCATTAAGATGTCAAATTATTAAAATGCCCAGACATTTATAAAGATGGACAAAAACTTGAAAATAATCATAAAAAAAAAAAATAGCTCTGTCGTCACTAGGGCCTGTGATATCTTCTCTGTTCTTCCCTAGCCATATTCGTACACCGGCTTTCCAGGGGTAGTGATCCCTCAGGTGCCAGTGAACTACGCACAATCATCTTATGCGTATCCGGTATGTAAAGACACCCTCGGTGAACATGTATAAGAAGGTTTAAACATCCTAAATGACTGCAAATTGACGTTTAGTGTCCAAATAAGAATATGCACATCAGTGCAACCCTTTTGATTCACTCACTGAAATGTGTCTCTAGTTGAGAGCATTTTGCCATCTGTCATTCTCATTGCATAGCTTAACAGCTGGAATGAAGGAAGGCACATATTCATATTCAAATTGCCAGTGACAACCTTTTTAGTCAGTACGTAAGGAATGTAAACAAAGTCAGTTATCATAATCAAGCAGAATTTAAACAAGCTTTGGAGACACCATTTAATCTTGTAGTACAAGTACCATTATCCCTCTCTGCAAGGATGTATATTATATATCGGGAAGCCATGACTTCAGTTCTTATTGTGTGTGCCTGCTTTGTAATGTAGCAAGCAGTACATTGTTTGTTTGTCCAGGTAAAACTGCACTGCACTTTTATTGTATACGTTACGAGTTAAAAACAGTCCTTATTGATCTGCTCTTTATAGATGTGAATTGAAGTTTGCCCCTTTTGAATTGAAGTAGGTTTATACCTTTTACCTAAGTGGTGCAAATATGGTCAGTTTTGGGAGCACAACTTCATTCTTGTATTTTTGTATACTAGTATCCAATACCACCACAGTGGTGTGGTGACCAGAGGACAAGGTTGATCAATCAGGTTAGTTTTCTGTGTCTTTTTTTTTTTTTAATTTTTTTAAGCATCATACATTTGGCTGTTATGGGGATATGATGAGTGTTGATTTGATGCTTGATGATTGTTTCAGTTCAATTACTTATATAGTTTTAGGCCTGTCCCAAATTATTTGATCCTATTCACTTGATCCCAATCTTTTTCATTAATCACAAGCTTCAAGAGTTAAAAAAAAATATAGATTTAGATGTTATGTCCTCTGGTGTGTACCTTCTTTAACCATTGGAGGGCAGTGCTGGCTTAATCTGTGAATTTAAACTGAGGTTATGGATTGTTGGGAGGCGTAGCCCTAGTGTGATATAATATTTGAAGTGTTTAGCGCAGTGTGTGACAGTATAAAACTTAGTTTGTCCAGTACTTTAACACCTATTTTGTGTGTTTCAGAACTATGTAGACTGTGGGGTCCAGACCTTGCTGACTCTCTTATAGTCCGTTGCTGTTTCAGGTGTGGACTGTTTTTCGGGTAAGAATCCCTATTCTCCATTGATTTATTTATTTAATAAATAATATTTTGCCTGTTACTGGAGACTACATTACATGGCTATAAGTATGTGGACTAGGCTTTTGAGATTGTGTAACCACCCCCTTTGGTATCTGTGGGGACCAACTTTAACCAAGGAGTTGACACACTTTTCTCTTGTTACCCCTTTCCTCATGGGAGGTAATGTCATAGTGCTGCATAGACATGTTAAACATGCTTTTCTGTGTTGTCAGAAGAAGTTAACATTGTTCTTGGTGTGGTTTAGTAGTCCCTTCAGCTTTTTAATGAATTGCACATTTGCGGGCTATAAATCGCTTCTTGTCAAAATAATAAAATAACTTACTAAGTACGTCTTACTGCAACATACTGGCCTATTATGCTGGACTTAATTTGTATTTTATATACCTCATCAAATCATCTCTATATAAACTGAGCTTTCTGCACAGGGAGATTCATGAGTCATGCTGAAACAGGAAAGAACGTTTCCCACAAAGTTGGCAACACACTTGTTCTCTATATTGTCATTTGCTGTAGTGATACGATTTACCATCATGAACTCAGGATCCTGGCCCAAATCATGAAGAACAGCCCTAGGCCATTATTCCTCCACCACCAAACTTTACTCTTCGCACTGTGCATTCAGTCAGGTAGTGTTCTCCTGGCATCAAACCCAGATTCATCCATCAGATTGCCATCATCATTTCAGAGAACGTGTTTTACATGTTTCCAGAATCCAGTTGTGGATAATCAAACCCAATCCATGAAGCTCTGGTTGGTCAGTTGATGTTCCAGAGGTAGTTTTGGAGTTTGGTAGTAAGTGCTGCAATTGTGGATAGGTGATCTTATGTGCTGTGCACTTGGTGGTTCCATTCTTTGAGCTTGTGTGGTTTACTGCTTTAAGGCTAAGCATGTTGAGCTGTTATTTGACTAACTGGCTTGTTAGAATGGTGGTGTCTCATGACCACATTGAAAGTCACTGAGCGGTTTAGCTTCTCTCTGGATGTTCACAGGTCTGTAGACTTGATTTGTACAAAAATATTAAGTTGTCTTAAATTTGATTTCATATAATTTTAAGATTCAGGGTTTTTCAAATAACTTTCACTGTGTGGTTTTAACAGTAAACAGAGGTGTACATTTTGTTTTATTAACGTATTTAGAAATGGAAAAGGGAAATTGTTTGTTTTTGCATGTTAAATCAGTAAGAAGGCTATCCCCTTATATGAACTATTGAGCTAACCATAACACAAGACGTAACTGCAACAGTAAATGTTGACCTGTAGACTCTACACAACCTGACTTTGGGAACCCTACATCCATAACATTGGGAACAGAGAAATACCTGTTCATTGTTTTTCGTTCAAAGTAACACCAGTTAGACCATAGAGCTGGGTGTCACTGCCTTTACAGTCATGATCTTAGCAGCGCATCCTTTGCAAGGCATTTTTGCTTTGTAGTAAGTGTAGGGTAATATATGTAATGGGAAATGAAAGAAAGATTGTCGCCCTTTACACGCCTGTTTTGACTTAATTTGGTAAATTTAACTACAGACATGCAGTTTGAGGAACTGCTGCCAGTGATTTTCTGTAGAAATTGCATGGCTGTGTGTTTGATTCTGTGAACTCATTATTGATGTGTGTGGCTGAAATAGGCAAACCTACTCATTAGAAGGGCTGCCCACATACTTTTGGCCATGTATTATTATATTGTATTACAGTCAAAACAAATGGCTAATGGTGCTTAGGCATTATATCTAGGGCTGGCCCAAATAGTGTTTTACAGGCTTTGAATATGCATTGTTGTTTCTGAATGATTACTCTAATACTCATTCTCAATGCTGTCCTTAAAAACAGTATTTATATTTCATAAAACCACATTTTACAGTATGCCAGTCCATTTTTTTTTTTTAAGGTTAGGTTTTTACTCAATGTTCTACAGTTTTACATGTATACTTTTTGTTGTTGTTGAAAGTGCAGAAAGTGATGCTTTGCTAGATAAGGATTCTGACTGGGGATTTTCTAACCTAAATAGCAGTGGTGACACAGATATAGTTCAAGACATAAACATTTAAAAATGTTTGTTTAGCTGTGTGTTTTCAGTCAATTTAGCTGAATATACAGACTGGATAGCCATGTTCGTGTTGCATTGCTAACTTAGTGGCCCAAGTTCAAAACGTATTGCGACTAAACCAGCCGGTGAAATAATCCTAATGGTGAGTGTGGACTTCAGGTGACTCTATCTAGATATATAAAAAAAGCTGAGCATCATGTTATAACTTATTTACTTGATGTAATTGCTGTTCTTGGTTTTATGCTAGAATGTTTTGCCTGAAATGGCGATGAGCTTCCAGCTCTGAAAATTTTCAGCAATCCACAAGTGTGTCCTTGAATTCTGTTGGACTCTACAGTGTTAAGAGGGCAAAACTTTTGAACGGATAATTGAGTGTTCAGATTATTTGGACCAGCCCTAATTATATCTGTAGGAAGAATCTCTCATTAACCAAGGTCTTGGAACAACTAAATACTACACAGAGATGTGGAATGCTTTTAACTTTTCTCATTTAGGTTGTATTTTCTGACCTTTCTGCAATTTGAATATGTAGCGTATTTTGATTACAAGATTAAATGGCATGCATTAGCTAGGCTTAGATGATGCTGAGCATTTGACAATAATACTGCAAATATAGGTAGCAGTGATGTTTGTGTGGGCATTACTGTTTTTGACCACTCTCATCCTGTATTTGGTCTCAGGGTCAAGGTCTGTTGAAGCGAAGGATGACACCTTGGAAATGGCAGAAATTTTTGAGAGAACATTCTCATGATTCTACCTTTGGTATGCTTTCAGTGTGTGTGTGATTTCAGACTACAAAAAGACCCCATGCTGAGTTACATCAGTTTGATAGTAGGTCAGCCAAAATCATGGTCATGTGGTCAAACGTCTAACTGCATACAGTGTGTGGGTGCACATGCTTTGCTCTGGAATACACTTAACACACACTCTGCTTTTTGTTGTCAATTTATTTGTATTGTACATTTGTCTTTGTCATACCAAACCTTTAAAAAGACACTTTTAAGATCACAAATGTGTATATATTTATTTTATGTTAACTAAGATTTATGTTGGCTTTATTTTAAATTTAATGCACCTCCGTCGCTCTCCAATGCTTTGTTGATATTGAGGGGAGATGACCGTTCTTGAGGCTTCTGGAATTGTTTAGTAAATTCAGTTCCGTTTCATCAAATTTTCTATATTCATTCAGGCTGGCAGGGGTCTCTTTGTTTACTTCTTAACTCACAGCTTCAAACACTTTATTTGTATTAACGTTTGTTTTTTTTATGCATGTATTATTATTTTATGTTTAAGCTACTTGGGGATGCCCAGTACTTAATTCACTATTTTGAGTATCACTTGATTTGAGTTGAGGTTTTATTTATTTATTTATATTTTTATTTTTATATTTAAAAATGTTTTGTTTTTTGTTTGTTTGTTTTTTTGGGGGGGGGGGGGGGGGGGGGGGGGGGGGGGGGGGGGGGGCTTTGCCAGTTTGGTTACCAGATTTTGGTCATTCCTTTTGCATGACTGTAATGTTTGTGCCGTTGTGAGGACAGGGAAAAGAATCACTGCATAAATTCAGACAATCAAAAACATCTTTTAATCTCAGCCCTGTAATAGTAAAACATCTTGGGCGCATTGAGTTTTTGTTGTACTTTACTGAAAATGATCCAACGATGATGCTTCACGTTCTGTCACGATTTGAGGTTGATGTTTGTGGTGATGTTTTTTGGTGGTGGTTTCTTGGTTTTTGTTCTTAATTCAATTTGTGTGAATGCTCAGTGTTTTGTTTTCCCTTTCCCATGTTACATTTTTCTTCACTGAGGTAACGTATTGTAAAAAAACCATCTGACGTTAACACAAGCAGGGTGAGTTTTGTTTATAATGGTCAGTTTTAGAATTAATTTCCTCATGGATTTGTCATTTTGTCACCTGATGTTTAGGTTGGCATGTAAACAATTTTTTGTGCCGGCATTAGGACCAAAAGTATAAAGGATTAGTAAACAACTCAGAACATTTACATAAAATTGGAATTTGGTTAATTTATTTGGTTGTCTCCCATGACCTCATAGGACTGTAGTTTCTGCTCGTATTGATGGCATTAGTCAATCACTGTCCTTAGGGTTAAAATGTAAGCTAGTTTAAGGTGTTCCAAGGTTTGGTGTCTTGTCGTGTTAAAATAAATAAAATTGAACTTAATTAAAGCAAATAATTCAAAGTTTTCCATGGTTTGCCTGTGTGCTTCTCATAAGTTAATGTAGAGAAAGATGTTACGTGTCGGGCCTGGAAAGGGGGGGGGGCTTTTCTTTTTGATGGTAATGCACTGAAATGGAAATTCCCAGGGGATACTAAAGTTTAGGGGACACCTCATAGAAAAATGAAAGTTGTTTTACCTGCAAAAAAAAAAAAACAAAAAAAAACTTCTGTACACCTTTCTGACAACAAATAAAGTTTACGCAAGATAAATGTGCAAAATGATTTACGATATATAGGCTACAGAGTGTGCCACAAAATCCAGAGTCCTCAAAAGTTCATAATCTATGGCTATAGAGGTTCTGGTACAGATGGCATTGCTGCTGCTGTATTTTGTGTGTTGTGTGTGGTGGGTTTTTTTTTTTTTTTTTTTTTTCCTTCCTTAGAGAAGTTCAATGGCATCATGCCATCTCTTATACCTGACATGGACAGTTAATACACATTTTGTTCTACTGTTTATCTGCTGCCACTCAAAGGCCTAATCTCATTTCTTATTTTTACCCATATCCCTAGTTTTTGAGTGTCACCTTGCCCCTTGGAACTGAATTACTACAAGTACACTGCTTCACTAACAGGCTCATAGCGGTGCTCTGTGGGTGACCCTGCCAGTCTGTAGCGATAGCAGAGGAGGATAAAGTTTAGCAACCTCACTGCTGTCTTTTAGTTAAATATAGGGCATCATATGCCTTCAAAGAGGTGTGGGGGGGGGACTTATTTATTATTGCCACTCTTAATTCTTCAGTGATATGAAGCTAAAGTCAGCTATTCACCAGCTTTTTGTTTGAATTTCGCTGCTCCACCTTAAATGCAGTTACGTTCTGCTTCAGGTGTCAGAATTACTGCACCATTTAAGGTGGAACAGGAAATTTAGCCAGCTACCGAGACATTAGCATGTTAGGTTTTTTTTTAACACTCGATATGAAGAAAAGGGCCAAAATACATTGAAACCTCATTGTGCTAACAATTGTATTATCTTTAATGTTTTTTAACAGAGCTTTTGAAAATAACTCTCATTTCATAGTTCTTTGCATCATGAAAGGGTTCCTCAGAATGTGCTCTAGATGGTTCTGCATAGAACCCTTTTCAAAATGGTCCTGGATAGCACCAAAAAGAGTTTCGCTGTTTCTACAAGTTTGTATTGTAACAATAGAAGAAATCGTTTTAGTGCTTTATAGAGGCTTTTTCAAAAAAGGTTCTATACAGAACAATCTACAGCACATTTCTCTATTAATCTAAAGAACGCTTCAGGTTCTTAGTTCAAGTGTTCTTTATCAAAGAAAATCTGTACTGAACTACTCTGTCTTTGAGTAGTGTGGTAGCGGTTTGTTGCTCTTCTGTGTATGACTAAATTTTTTTGTTGTTCATGTTCACATTAAATGGAAGGTCTTGTTAACTTTAACCTCTGCATAGTATGTATTTATGTGTGAAGTCTCAGGTTCTGCGTGTTGAGGAGGGGGTCTCGTGTCTTTTCCGTTGTCTGGTCTCTCGCAGACTGTTGAATTATGCATCAGTCTCGCCTGCTGCACATGAAATATGAATTTAATACCCCCCCCCCCCCCCCCCCCCCCCATAAGTGCTCACAAAACTAACACTTGCATATGTGACCTCCCTCAGATATCAACAAAACATAGTAACCTCAATCACCCTCTACTTCACAGCCTTGGCATGCAAAGGCTTACACTTACAGCATACAGTTCATGTGTAAACAACATAGAAATTCAACAGAGACCATATCCCACCAGACCAGACTCCTAAATTGCGCTTCAGTACTGGAAGCTAGTTACCACCTAGGCATGCCATCTCGAGTGTACTTCCGTGGTTTATGTACGAGATACTCTTAGTATGTTGCTAAAGACCGTAGTAGCAGCTATTTTAAAGCCTGAATTTTGTATATACTCTTGGCATATTACTACATTCATGTAAAGGAAAACTAAATAGAAAATATGTTTCGCTTCATTATCACTTCAAAGCTTAACCTTGCTTCAGAGTTCTTTGTATTTCAATAAATGTGTTTTAAGCTTGGTGATGGATGGTTGTGTATCAGTCATGTTGTAAGAAGTCACTTTTTGCCAATTTCAGTGTTGCTGCTTGATCATGCGTTTCATCTGAACTGTCAAATGAGAAAGTAGAGTGCAGCAGAGAGCAAGTTGGCAGCGCTGGAGTGGGCTGCCTTTGCTGTTATGCAGAGAGAGGAGGGGGCTTGCTTACACGCTCACACTTTATTGCTGGGCAGAAAAGACGATGCGCAGAACGGAGTCGGACTTGCCTCCACTCTGCACTAACAGCTGAAGAGTGAAGTGGAACAGGCGAAGCGTTGGCAGTGAGAAACGAAGGGTTGCTTTTGGCTCACATCTAAACCAACAACTAAGCCTCTACTGCACAGCACCAAAGGTATGTTTATGATTTTAATGTTTGCAGGTATGTTTTGCTCTTTACATTCAATGTCGTAAGCTCTGATTTCAGTTTTTGTTTTCATGTTCTAAAGCACAGCCCAAACTTAATTTGGATGTATTGTTCTCTGATTTATCTCCTGTCTGTTGATTTATTGTTTGCTTATGTATTTGACGCTATTAAGTTTATAGATGCAAGATAGCGCAGCTGTTTACAACCTTGCTTATTTTGTAGTTTCTGTTTCTCGCTGCCTCTCCTGCAGGTGTTCCTTCTCTCCTTATGTTCTCACCTCTGGATCCTTTGGTGTTTGTGCTTGAGGACCTCATACACTGTTGCTTTGTTTATGGAGTTTCTCAAATTTTAAATGTTGGTGGTTAAACTGTTAAGATTTCTTTTACTACTTGGACTGGTGTTTTGTAGCCTAGTTGACAGCCTCTATAGGAACAAGATGAACAGGAAAACATGGTGACTATCATTGCTATGGTAACATCTTGCATCTACAAAATGTTAACTTTAACATTTAACTTTTGAGAGAGATTTACAAGATACATAAGTAATTTTGGACTCTTTCTGTATTCACACAATTTAAATGGCAAATGAAGTTCAAGAAAAGATCGACACTACTGTGACTAAAGTAGGCTATGAGCAACTAAATTGATTAAATAAGTAAAAATGTGATGAAATTGATGGAGAGCTGCTGATATTGATATAAAAATTGACTAATGAACGACACTTAACTTTGCAATCAAAAAGATAAGAAAAGATTGGAAGGAAGCCCTTAAATATTGCACGGATAAACTAATCACAGCAAAAATTGAGACAAGTAGAACAGATTAAATATGCGTTATCATTTTATGCATTTTAATGCTCCTTTGAGTCATTTCATTAACTTGTCACGGCTGTGCATATGATTATATGGTAGTGTTTACTGATGAAATTTTCACTTTATAAATAGCCTTCGTATCACCACTGTTAATGCTAGTTTATGCAGGTGTTATGAGGGGATGTTTTGTTTGCATCTGGCAGTGTTCACTTCTTACCTGGTGTATGTAATATTTATGCAATAAGCTCTGCAAAAAAAAAACATTCGAAGCAGTTGAAGCTTATAAACAGACATAAGTGTCATTCTTTACTTTGTTGCAGTTTTACAATGAATAATTCATAAAGCATTACTAAATAGTATTGGAGTGACGTGGCCTGTTGGCCGTATGCTAAACTCTGCAGCCTAAACTTCCTATATATGCAATTCGAAGCATTAAACGACTTTTGTATACATCATATGCTGGTAGTAACAACTTTGCCTATGTGTATTACTGAAATCCTGCTGGAATGGGTTTCCTCTTAGTGATGCGCAGAAGAGCAACTTGAATGCTAAGAGCTGCCCCTTGTGAAGGATCTTCACTCTGCCAAACAGCTTCAGAATGACCAGGATACTTCATTCAAATTGCAAACTTATCAGCAAGCTTAGTCATTGATAACTTATTAATCAAGCAGTTCTTTTAATTTATCATTACAACTCTAGGTTTGATGTACATAAGTTATACTTAGATGTACTTTTTTACATAAGTTCAATAACCAGTGGTGCAAGAGTGACTGACTGTGCATGTGACTATAGTTTTTAATTTTGGTTTTGTTTTGAGCTTTTGATTTTCAGTTAGCCTTAAGGGTGCATTAATAGTTTTAACAAAACCTAACAAACAAAAATTTAGTGAGCTCTCGCAAAATTTTGGTTTTAGTTCTGACTGAATTTTGATTTCATTTTTGTTTATTATTACATTTACTGAGCAGTTTTTTTCAGTGCTTTTTGTTGTGGTAATAGTTTTAACTATAATAACCTGGTGCGTATGTGTTAGGAGGCATGCAGTGGAGGCAAATTTGAGTCGCAGACTGAGTGATAAAGCGGCCGGTTTCAGGGAGGGATAGGGAAAGAAGCATTGTGGAAGAGATGGAGACGATTATGAGGATGATGAATGTAAGGCCGATGCGTTATCATTGCCTCACAGTCCTTTCAGCTAACAGAGATACACATGCAGTCTCTTCTTAGAGGGGTCCCTGCAACATTACCCTGAATATGCAGGTAATTCATGTAAATATTTTTACAAGAAATTTAGAAATGTATTAGTATGTGAAAAAATATGCAAATTCTTAGTGTATCTCACTAAAATATGTCTGCCATAATAATACAAAACAATTTTTCAGTGCATTCATCGCTTTAATTATTTATTTTTTGGTGAAGAGTAAAAAAGCAAGATATAAGAGTGAATGCTAGTTTAGTGGTTTAGTCCATGTTGAACAGACAAAATGCACCAGCAACATGGCACATTGGAAAAAGACTATAAACTTTGAATACAATTACTATTATTATGAAAGAATGTGCTTACAAATGAGCTATTTGTTGAATTTGTTTGATTTGTAAATGTAATTTAAGTAAATATCTCTAACTGTTCTGAATCATTAATATTTTTTAAAGAATTGTCATCAATTGAGTTGTTTTGAAGTCAAAGATTTACACCCTAAGCATGCTTTGCCTCATTCTGTGGCTCCTCAAGCTTTTGACACATTACCATAACATATCATCCCATAGTTTATATTCAGCACTGCATTTATTTTTTCCTTTTCATTTTCCTGTCACTGTGTTCCTAACTCACTCATATAGCATAGTCGATTATGTGCATGTCTGGTGTGCCTGGGGATGTAAAGGATTAGGATATACTAATCTGTAGTAACTATAATCCCTGTGTAGCTGTGCTGTCAGTTTTTTTAAACTTCAGTCAGTAAAGGGCTTGTAATTTATTGTAAATGGGTATTTTGCGAAGTAGTTGTGTTCACCATTCCAAAATCAAGATTGAAACCATGGTTGTCCAGTTTCTGCATGAGTGGTTCTAGTTTTCTCCATAACATGTAAAAGCCAGTGATCTGGGCTAACCTATCTGTTGCCAGGCCAATTAGTGCCAGTGTGATAATGTGATGGACAGTTTTGCAGAAAGGGCAGAGTAGGCCAGAATGCTTGGCTTATAGCATCATCTTGCCATTAGATGTAGATGCCTATTCAGTCTGTACTGAAAAGGCTAATTGCATCATGAATTCATTTTATATTTTACTGAAGAACACAGGATTTTGATTGCCGAACTTTCTGAATGGAGCCAGATTTAAGCGCTGTGAAGATGCTGCTCTAGCTTGACAAGTCTGGTAACTCCAGTGTGCTGGGACGTATTTGTAACTGGTTTCTTATGGTTAGAAAAGAACATGGAAAAAACAACGAAAGCAGAGAAGGACAAGGTGCAATAGAGATTTTTTTTCCTTCACTGGTCGTGTGAAGCTTTCAGTGTGCTCTATCTGGTTGGACAGTGTAATTTGGCTTTTCATGTGTAATTGTGGCATTTATTGTGTACTTTTATGTACTTGATGTTTTTGGAGCACACTGAGAAAGAAGATTAAGTCAATCAACAATTCATTTAATTTACACAGTTTCTCTCACCACTGAAATTCCACCCTGGCAGTGGAACAATGGACCAGCTTTTCACCTTCATGCAGATTATTGAGGGTGCATGGGAGTTTGCCTTCCCAGTCTGTGCCTTGTGGACATGTAGAAGGCTTATTGCCTTCTGGAAGATCCTCCAGGAGCATGGGGAACCGGGGCCACTCTGGGCCATTCGGTCTCTGTATGCCCGAAGTGAGAGCAGTGTCCATATACTCGGCCTGAAGTCAAGCTCATTCACTGTGGGTGTTGGACTTGTGGGTGTTGGCCAAGACTGTGCCTATCTCCACACCCGTTCCTGATATTCATGGACTGGGTGTCAAGGTGTAGCCGAGGTCACGAGGACGTTATGTGTGGAGGCCGAAGGGTGGTGTCTGTGCTTTTTAAAGATGATTGTCCTTTTGTCTCCATTACATGCACTGGAGCAGTTAGCAGCTTAGTGTGAAATGGTTGGTATGTAGTATGTATGTCCAAGTCAGAGTCCAAGTCTTGTTCATGGCTAAAGATAGGAGGGATCATGAGATCATCGGCCACAGCTGGAACAGACAGCAGCAGTAATGTGGTCACTGTACTGGACTGTAGTGTTAAGACAGAACTGAGCCGTAAGGCAAACATACCCACTACATACCCACCCTTACCTTTGGTGATGAACTTGGGGTGATGACAGAAAAAGTACAGCTATAACCAGTGAAAATGAGCTTTCATCACAGGGTGGTGAGCTCCACCCTACTTAACAGGGTGAAAAGCTCAGTCATAAAGGAGAAGCTCAAAGTAGAGCCACTACTCCTCCACATTGAGAGGAGCAGGTGTAGTAATGGTTCATTTTGAAAATCTCCATTATCCATATCTGTGTTCCAGGCCATATCAATTAAACTGCAGTTGTGGTTTTATTATGTAAAACAGAAGTAACTTGCAAAATTGAGCTTTTAAAAATATTATTTATATATTTGATTTGATTTTTAATAAAATTTATTTTTCTTTGGTAGAAACAGTAACTCCAGTGGTCATTTTGTTTAACTCTGTAACCTGAGGTCATGTAATGGATAAAACATTCTTTTGCAATATTTGGCAGTGTTTGACATAAAACAAGCAGGAAAAGTGCTGAAAATTGCAGTAAAATCGGCCTGTTAATGGGCAGTGTTAAATATCTTCATACTTCAGAAAATCCCAAAGGCTGAATCTCAAATCGCTCACTGCTCCCTATAATAGTGCAATATGTGAATTATTAAATTTTGGCTTCTACGCCCAAATATTACACTTCATGTCCACTATGGAATTGTGCACACGTGGCTGAATTCGGTGGAGGTTTACAGGGAATGTCTGACTGGAACGGGACTCTGAGGTCCCAAGACCTCAGAGTTGGCCTGGAAGTGGCTCGGGATCCCCCAGAATGAGCTGGAGGAATTTGCGGGGGACAGGGTCATCTAAGTTTCTCTCCTTTCTCTATTGCAAGGTTAAGAAGATGAAGTTGAAGAAAATTGTCTAGCTCAAAAATTCAAATAGTGCAAAAATGTATAGGTTTTTTTACAGGATGCAGGATGTCGTGCTGTGTTAGATTGTGTATCAGTATGTGTTTAGGCTCAAAAGAATTTCTTTAAAAAATTGGGTGAGTAGGAGGGTTAGTATGAAAGTTATGTGCTTTGGTGTAAGCATTATAATACCAAGATTCCTTGAATTTTATATCCAACAATGTCATCAGTGAATTTCAGTGAATGAGATCATGGAGGGATGAAATGATAAAACGCTTTGATAGGTGAATGAAGCTTATATGAATACATTGAGTGTGAATATGTTCCAGGCATCAAATGTAGAACAAGCACATATATACAAAAAAGGATAAAATAGTTTAAACATTAAATATCGTGTCTTTGTGCGGTTTCCAATTATGTACAGGTTTAAAAGCATTTGCAAATCTTTTTTTTTTCCTTACTGTGCCAATATTTTTGGAAATAATCTTGTACTATCAGTAGTTATGAAATTCTTAGCTACGATATGCTTTTGGCCAGGAGCTGAAGCTCATATCAGTGAGTTTCTGCCAGAGGACAGAGGGAATCTAAGCTAATCCTGATGTCCCTCATTTTCTCATGAACTTGACCTCCATTTGCATTTTGTCCTGATTTGGTGGCACAGAGGCCCATAGTCATGTCATTTTCCCCTTCTTAGTCATGTGTTCTTGCTCTCTGTTTCACCTGTTCTGCCTCATCAGACCTTTACAAACCAGTGTAGCCAACAAGCTGTCATTTTGCTGGACTCTGTTAGTCCAGTGGTGGCACCACTGTCACTTTGCGTTAGGCTGATGTTTGCTGTGGCCTCACACTGGAGATGTAACAGTCATTAGAATTAGCCACACGCTAATTCACCAGCCTCATGCTCAATTCCACTCCATAATTGGATCTGGGCTCAGTGATCAAATATGATTTCCCGTGTCCCTGTTATCTGATAGCTAATGCTGGGTGTGTGTGTGTGTGTGTGTGTGTGTGTGTGTGTGTGTGTGTGCGTGTGTGTGTTAGCAGGAGAGAGGGAGCTATCTGCAGGTGAAGTGTGAGGCTTGTGTGTTTGTATTGGGAGTGTGGGGGGTGAGATTAATTCCAGAAAATCTGCTTTGCCATATTATGCATGTGCACAATGAGAGCAAGTGTCTGAGCTCATTGGCTGTGTTCATGCCCTTCTGTTCTGCATATTTATGTTCACTTTCAATTTGAATGTCAATCAAACTTAGTTAGCATGACAATTAGTAATTGTACTGCCAAGACAATCAGGTAAATCAATGCATCAATGAATAAATGAATATCTTGAACAAATTATACATTCATTCATCTGTGTGTGTGTGTGTGTGTGTGTGTGTGTGTGTGTGTGTGTGTGTTCAAGTGTATAGAAATGGGCTGTAGGCTACCTAAGCCACGTGGTTCAGATGAGGCTCCAGGAAAGATCTATTCGACCCTAAGGAAAGCCCAGGTGGAGACGCACACTGGAGTGGCCTACACATACCACTTTCTGGACTTTCTTTTAGGAAAAGAAGGTATAAACATGCTTTGTTTCCGTTTGATTTGTAGTAATATGAGTTCATTTTGAAAAACAGATCTCCATTATCCATATCTGCATTATCCATATCAGTAAAACTGCAGTTGTGTTTTTATTAAGTGAAATAGAAGTAACTTTTAAAATTAAACGTTTAAAAATATTTATATATTTAGTTTTTTGGGAGAAACAGTAACTCCAGTGGTCATTTTGTTTAACTCTGTAACATGAGGTCACATAATGGATGATTTGGTCAATATTTGGCAGTGTTTGACGTAAAACAAGCAGGAAAAGTGCTGAAAATTGCAATAAAATAGGCCTGTTAAAGGGCAGTGTAAAATATCTTCATACTTCAGAAAAAAATCCCAAAGGCTGAATCTCAAATCGCTCACTGCTCCCTATAATAGTGCAATATGTGAATTATGAAATTTTGGCTTCTACACCCAAATATTACACTTCATGTCCAATATGGAATTGTGCACACGTGGCTGAATCCGAAGTGGTTCTTAATTGGACATGCTTAGCGTTGTTTAGATGATGTCATCATTTACTACTATTCATATTATGTTTATATTAAACACTACTAACTTAAAGCATTATCAGTGAGTATTTTTGTGTTTTGAAAAGCAATAACAAGAATCGGATCATAAAGGCTTCTTTTCAGATGTCTCTGCAAACTGTGATTGACAGTGAGCCAGTAATACACCATGGCAAATGAGTTGGCAGTGTCATGGCAATGACAAATGAAATGAGGTCTGTCATGGTCTAATAAACCATTACCACAAGCATCAAAGACTATACACACTTGCCTTGTGCATAAGACAAAGATAATAAAGTGTTTGGATAGGTTTTTTTTTTTTTTTTTTTTTTTTTTTTTTTTTATAATCTTGAGACTGTACCACCTTGTATTATATGACCCACCACGGCATTGCTGCTTTAACTAAACTATGGTTTCTCAACCTATGGGCTGCAGACCACCGGTGGGCTGTGAAGCACCCTCTAGTAGTCTGTGAGCCTATACTCTGGGGGAGGCAGTAATTTGTCGTAGGCCTGTAACACCACAAAAGACATGAAGTTTCTCAGGACGTGTTGTTTGTTGTGGACGTATCACACCTTTTCTTTAGTTCGCTCTGTTTTGACATGTGTGAACATGCTAACCGTATTCGGGTTTGCAACAAATTTCCAGCAGAAACCATGGGTCTCGTCCTGCATCCAGCCAAATCTTGGTTTGGTTCACTGCTGATTAAGCATTCTGTGGAATCCAGGGAATTTATCAATAGGCGAAGGACACAATGCACAAACTACAGGCCGCTGATGCTCAGCTATCAATTATATAGATATTTTATATAGATATATTTGATAGACTATCAAATGTGTTTTTTTTTTAAATCCTGAAGAATTGTGTGTTGAGAGAGGCTGCATTGTTAGGACGTTAACTTGAATGTAGTTTCTGTGATCTCGCAAGCTTTACAGGTAAACCAACTGTTTGTGACCCCTAACTTTCAGTTTTCATTGGGATCCACTAAAAATTCATTGGGAGTTTTTCTCTCTCTGTGACTCACCAAGTGTAGTTACCAAGTAGCTTGAATTCACTGATGTGGTTTGAGGCAGCAGCTCATATTTTGTGTTTGTCATTGTGTCGTGATGTAGCCTGTGGCAAGTACAGAAGGGGAAAAGTTTATCTGCAAATCCCTTCGAGTAGCTGTACTACAGTGCTCCACACTCCCAAAACGCCCAGACGCCTCTTCTAATTGCTAAAGCAATGCCCAACTATATTGTTATCTGATTTTTTTTTTTTCGAGATATTGACACTGTTATGATTCCGGATTGTCTAATCTGATTGTGTGATGAATCCATGTATACAGCTTTTTGATCGGATGCACAAATTCCATGTAGCAATGGAATTTTGCAGAATTTTTCCCATAGAGAATGAATGGGGTGACGTATTGCATGCAAATCTACTGTACTTCTGTTTGCTTGAATGACACCATTTCGCATACACTCTCAGGACAGGCCCGTGAGCACGAGTGCGCTGTTGTTCTGACATGCACTCATCCGTTTTTTGTCTTTTTTTTTATTATTATTTTTTCTCTCCCTTCTTTCCCCATAGACTCCTATTCATTTTTGCCACCTCACAAACTCATAATTTCTTTGCCCGACAGCCACCAAGCTATATGTCCTCACTCAGGGCAGGCCCTCAACCTCTAATCCACAGCCATACTGACCCGCACTTGCGTTTTGCGTTTTTTTTCATCCCTCGTTCCTCCCATAGAGTCCTATTTATTTTCTGCTAAACCGTAGCCCTGTTTTTCTTCCTTTGCCCAACAGCCACCAAAATGCACATACTCACTCAGGGCAGGTCCTCAAGCTCTAAATCACCGCCATCCTGAGCCGCACTTCTCTATCTGTAATTTTTGTCATCCCTCTTTCCTCGCATAGTCCCATTCATTTTCTAACCCAACAAAGCCTCAATCAACACCCAAAATGCATGTACTCTCTCAGAATAGGTCCTCAAGTTCTAATCCATAGCCATACTGACCCGCACTCCTCTGTCGTTTTTTCATCCCTCGTTCCTCCCATACAATCCCATTCATTTTCAGCAACACACAGCTAAAATTTGGCAACTCTCAACGGACAACTAAAAACACATTCTATACACCATAGTAATTGCCTATCAGGAATGTAGTAATGGCATTGGATACCATAGCAACTGCCTAGCCACACTTTAGATTACCTGGGACATCGTAATAACCACTGCGCAACCATTCCACGTTTCCTTCAGGAAATTCACTTTTCTAGTTAGTTAAATGTTATTTTAAGGTGCGCCCATTGCTCACACAAGTTCAGTTGCGCACACAACTGGTATAATCTACACAGTAAAATATTGCCAATACAATGGGTTGCTCTGCAGCAGCTGTACATGAGGTTAAGGTCATCATGCCCAATACGAAGCATCGGCTAGAGGGGTATGAAGCCACCCAGCATTAGTCTGTGTGGAGCAGTGGAGCTCTGAAGTGTGGAGTGCAGTGTTCTCTGAAGTGAGGTAACTCCATTGAATACCTTTGGGATGAGTTGTGGTGGTGTTTGTGATCTAGGAATAACTGTCTGACATCAGTACCTGACCTCACTAATGGTCTTGTGGCTAAATACAGTGGAGTCCTCACAACAATGTTCCAGCAACACAATGTTGCACAGCAACATGTTACCACTGAAATAATAGTTAATCCCAGATCTTCAGTGTTAGTTTATACTGCTGTATGTTCTGGGAACTCTTGGGAAGTTTTAGGAATCTTTGACAAGAGACTACTAGCATCTAAACATAGCATTTGTCTGTATGACGCACACTAGAACTGCGTCAATATAGTGTTATATGTTAATGTTGTCACTAACATTTATATGAATGACCCATTTCCAAAGAAGTTGGAACACTGTGTAAAATGTAAATCAAGACATAGTGAAAAGATGTGCGAATCATTTGAACTGTATTTAATTGGAAATGGTACAAAATGTGTATACATTTAAAAAAAACGTGTTATTTCTGTTTCAACATTTGATATGTTCTCTTTACTATTTTCAAGTAACTATAATTTACTGTTATAGTTTAATGATTTGCACATCATTGCATTCTGTTACGGGGTGTATGTGTGTGCACAAAATCTTGTATCTCCAAAATGATAACTTTTTAAAGGAGCTAGAAAAATCATACGTTACTTTAAATGTTAGTCATTGGATCCAGATCCCCAACCCCCCCCCCCCCCCCCCCCCCCCAAGTCATTTTGGGTCATTTCTTTTAGTCCATTGTTCATTAAATTTACACACAATGTAAAGGTTAACTGGGATTTTCAAATTGTGTCAAAAACCGAAAAACATCAAAAATGGAGATAAAAGGTTTTGTTCAGACAAAAGTGATTGTGTGTGTGTGTGTGTGTGTGTGTGGGTATGTGTGCACTCTCACGGTCAAAAACACCATGATGGGGCTTCGAGGACAGCAAGCTGTCGAAGAAGCTTCTGAGATTAGTCTGCATGTGAAGAGAGAGAGAGAGAGAATAGATGCATGTGAATTCCCTGAGGGCTTATGTTTCTAAATATATTAACACTGCTTTTGTTTGAAGGAGAATTGTGTCTTGAGTCAGTAAGTGGCTCGTAGAAAATTCAAAGGTAAAGAGAAATAAGGACAAAAGAACAGGCAAAGAGAGGAAAAGCAAAGTGAAGAACAAAAATTGGCTTGTTTAGTTACTCAAGTTTTTCTATGTGCTTGTGTAGCGGTTTATGTAATATTAATGTTATAGCTAAAACCTTTAGATGAGGGTGTGGGGTAACCTGGATTTATTCTAAGTCTACAGACCAGAGCAAGAGAGAGAAACGCTCGCAGTGAGGGTGCTTCGATAAATGGAGTTTATTGGCTAAATGTCAAACTACCCTGGACTACATTCAATGATAGACAAAAGAAAATAAAACAAAACACAACAAAAAGTATAATAGTTAAAGGGCATCATAGCCAGTGTACAGAGGCTCACAGTTAAATTATGAGACAGTGTGGTTCTCGGGAAGACGCAGGAAACTTAAACTTGAAAGAGTCTCTATAGAGAATTAGTGTCTGGACAGGAATAACTATATATGGAGTTAGATGTACCTATTAAAAGTTCTCTTATTAAATAAATTGGCGTCAGGGCCCTGACTGCAAATTGATGGAACCAGCTTATGTGGGAGTCGGGCTGACTTCCAGAGGGGCCGTGTTCAAGGTCAGCTTGGTCAGAGCCTGGAGCTCACGCGTTTGCTCTCTTCGCTGGTCATATATGCTGTGTCACCGTGTGGGCACTCGCCTTCCCGTCAGTGATTGGCGAAGGCTTCTTGTGGCTGTCTGAGGGTGGCGCTTGGCAGCCTTTTGCTGGTTAATCTGCTCACAGATTAGTGCGTGGCTCTGGGTGTGATGCTTGGTCTCAGTGGCGTCCGAACTGCTTCCACTCTGCTGGCAAGGTTCCAGTTGCACTCAGGGTTCTGAGGCTGGTGACGCTAATTTGACTAACTACCTCTCTCTAGCACACGAGACATCTACCTTCCTTCTCAGAGGGTGGTTTAAACGCATCAAAGGTTTCGAATCTGATCTTGGATCATTCTGGCTAATTCTGACCTATCTCTCTGACCAAGTCCGGCGCAAACTCGGAAATTAAATCTTCTGGTTGAGAACGCAGACTCACTAAACTCACTAAAAGTTCCGGGCGCTAGAGTTTATTCGACTCTTGACCCTTCCTGTTTGGGGTCGAGCAAAGGATGTTGATAGGCTTTCTTACCTAAGGGGTATTTAGCTATTCCTAGTTCAAAGAAAGAAAAAACAAAGAAAAAGGAACACTTCTCATCAAATTGGCTTAATCTTCCAAAATCAAGGAATGAACAAAATATTCAGGTATGTTTATAAGAGAGAGTTTAACGCTCAGTACCTGATACACAACATATGTTAAAGGACATGAGTGATGCTTGCCTATATAGTATCCAAATATGACCCAATGCCTGAAGAAATAAAATTGACAACGAAAGAAAAGGACCAAAGGAAATAAAGAAAAGAGAACCACATTCAAGATGCATATTGATCACTGGTCTAACTCATTGCAATTAAATGGTTGTCTCTGTTGGTTATTAAAGTTAGACACTACGTATTCCTAGCGCTCAGTAGTAGAAAGGGATACAGGTACTATTTAGGTACTAATACACAACATTAATAAACAAGTAGTATTGCTTACAGGTTATATAAATGTTGATACTCAAGCAGACAACGCCCAAGTCCCTTGAATCCTTTTTTAAGCACATGGTGGTGGTGTGATGTGCCTCATTCTCACCACTTGGGGGTGTTGTGGCTCCATATCTGAATTGTCAATAAAATCTAAAAAGGCTAACTTTGTTATAGATTCTCATAACAACCTTGTTCTTGATATCTCCAGACTTCTTGAAATGAACCCCATTGAATGGTGGCAATTCTGTATTGCTGCGGTCCATAGAACTTGATTTCTGGTAATTCACAAGTTTAGTTAAGGTTTGGGGAGATCTGGCAGGCCAGACAGGAATTTATGGCCTACGTGCCAGATGGCACCAAAAGCGGGGTGGTGAGCCTCACTTTTTTGTCTATGTTCCCAATAGAACATCCTTTTAAGTTGTAAAACTGGCTGACAGCCTAATTCTGTATGATGACCTCTGCTTGAACTTTGAAAAGCTGGTGAAGCTTTTAGTTCAGAAATGTGGAGAATTCTCCTAAACAGAAGTGATTTTGGCTCAACCAGATGGTGGTGTTGCTACACTTGTGTGAATCTCACAAAATTTTTATAGGAAACTACAGTGCAGATGGTGCTGTAGATGAACGTACACGACCCCTTGTTTTTATGCCATGTCAAGACATGAAATTATACATTTTCCCCATATGTGTCACATACACTGCTCAAAAAAATAAAGGGAACACTCAAATAACACATCCTAGATCTGAATGAATGAAATATTCTCATTGAATACTTTGCTCTGTAGAAAGTTGAATGTGCTGACAACAAAATCACTCAAAAATCATCAATGGAAATCAAATTTATTAACCAGTGGAGGCCTGGATTTGGAGTCACACACAAAATTAAAGTGGAAAAACACACAACAGGCTGATCCAACGTTGATGTAATGTCCTTAAAACAAGTCAAAATGAGGCTCAGTATTGTGTGTGGCCTCCACGTGCCTGTATGACCTCCCTACAATGCCTGGGCATGCTCCTGATGAGGTGGCGGATTGTCTCCTGAGGGATCTCCTCCCAGACCTGGACTAAAGCATCCGCCAACTCCTGAACAGTCTGGGGCAACGTGGCGCTGGTGGATGGAGCGAGACATGATGTCCCAGATGTGCTCAATCGGATTCAGGTCTGGGGAACGGGCGGGACAGTCCATAGCTTCAATGCCTTCATCTTGCAGGAACTGCTGACACACTCCAGCCACGAGGTCTAGCATTGTCCTGCATTAGGAGGAACCCAGGGCCAACCGCACCAGCATATGGTCTCACAAGGGGTCTGAGGATCTCATCTCGGTACCTAATGGCAGTCAGGCAACCTCTGGCAAGCACATGGAGGGCTGTGCGGCCCTCCAAAGAAATTCCACCCCACACCATTACTGACCCACTGCCAAACCGGTCATGCTGAAGGATGTTGCAGGCAGCAGATCGCTCTCCACGGCGTCTCCAGACTCTGTCACGTCTGTCACATGTGCTCAGTGTGAACCTGCTTTCATCTGTGAAGATCACAGGGCGCCAGTGGCGAATTTGCCAATTCTGGTGTTCTCTGGCAAATGCCAAGCGTACTGCACGGTGTTGGGCTGTGAGCACAACCCCCATCTGTGGACGTTGGGCCCTCATACTATCCTCATGGAGTCGGTTTCTAACCGTTTGTGCAGACACATGCACATTTGTGGCCTGCTGGAGGTCATTTTGCAGGGCTCTGGCAGTGCTCCTCCTGTTCCTCCTTGCACAAAGGCGGAGGTAGCGGTCCTGCTGCTGGGTTGTTGCCCTCCTACGGCCTCCTCCCCGTCTCCTAGTGTACTGGCCTGTCTCCTGGTAGCGTCTCCAGCCTCTGGACACTACACTGACAGACACAGCAAGCCTTCTTGCCACAGCTCGCATTGCTGATTTCACAGAAGTTTGATTTACTTGGGGTTATATTGTGTTGTTTAGGTGTTCTCTTTATTTTTTTGAGCAGTGTATATTGCTGCTGTCGAAAGGAAACCTTTTATCTCCTTTTTGTCATTTCTTGGTTTTTGACGATGTGAAAGCGCCTATTCTAAAGAGTGTGTAAATTTCATGATGGATGGAAGAAATGACCTCCTCTGACAAAGGCAAAATGTAACTACTCATGTATTATCTATTAAGTGTAATGTGTCCTATGTGACCTGAATTCGTTTTGTCACAGAAAGTGTAGTAATGTAATGTGTAGGCCTCTCACAATTGTTACATAAACATCTGATCACAGTTGGTTGAGTTGATTACATTTTTTTTATTTTAAGCTGATCAGTTATTTTCTACAGTTGTTTGCTCATACAGACTTGTGAAAATGTAAATACACTGCATGAAAAGTTTGGACTTTTCAGCATTAGAATTATAGATAACAAGTCTTAATTTAAACAGTGTTGATGGATAAAGGTGATATAATGTAACAAATGACATCATCCTTTACAACAACTAACATCATTCCATTCATCATTTTCTTAGGTGTAAAATAATTACACCTTTTACATGTCACTTCTTCAAACTTGTTAAATTGAAATCAGGTGCAAATTATTATAGCAGCAAAGCCAATTTTGGTGAAAACCAAAGACAGCATTTGGTCTAAAGAACCTCATACTAACAATATATTTATATGTATAGTTGTGGAAATTTTACGGTTTGGGGACACTTTGCTGCCCCAGGGCCTAGCCAACTTGCATTCTTGGAATTAACCATATTTACTCTTTCGTACCTGATTGCTTGAACAAAAGATGAGAACATCTTTAAAAAGGTTGAGGCAGAAGAACTTTAACTTCTATCAGAATCAAGTAAATGTGCCAAAGAATGCCTCAAAAGGAAGAAATGGAGGGTTGTGGAATGGCCTAGTCAAAGCCCAGATCTGAATCCCATTGAAAAACTGTTCAAAACTCTGGGTATTTTAAATGGGCTGTGTACATACAAGAACCCCCTCAACCATTAAACATTTGCAAAAAATTCTGCATGGAGGAATGGGTAAAATTTCTCCTAGATTTTAGAAAAAGCAAAAGACAACTAACGTTTAGTTCATTTTCTTTCAATAAATGACTGCAAAGTCAAATGTGGACTGTTTTTGTCCTATTACAAAATACATACTCTTTTCCCTGAAGATCAAATACTGATGTATTTTATAGGCTATACTTACTTTACACGGCTATACTGTGTTTGTCACAAGAAGGAATTTAACTTTTTTTTTATCAGTTTGGTTGAGGCAATCTCATGGAAATAAAAAAAGCAGAAAACACATATATTGAGACCACGTCTCAATATTGAGACCACATGCCTCAGTACATGTTTTTAGAAAACGCATGGCCTTCAGAAAATTATAAAAATTTCAGCTTCTAACAGACGCTGTAACGCCTTTCGAGGGCGGTGAGAGGTAATGTTTATTTGAGCTTGGGCTGTGTTTGGTGTTATTTGGGAGCTATTCATGTTTGACAGCTAGCAGGCGCGAGAGCAATCAGCCAAGTTGGCCTTTTTAGGTGATTAATGCAATTCTTTCAAAACAAAAATTGTTAATCTGAAAAGTTTAAATGGCAAGTAATTGTCAGTTTGATCATGATAAGCCTAGTCATTTGTGAGGGATTTGACTGGTTGATTCATATGGGATAAAGCAGGGTTGTGCAAAGTCCAGCCCCAGGACTGAATGTGACCTGCAGATGGATTTGAATTGGCCTGCTTCTGTTTGAGTGTGTTATAAGTGGCCTGGCAGCTAGTATGCTGCAGTTGTACCTTTCACCTGTTGGTGGCAGCAGTCCTGTAAAATTACTGTGTAACGTGTCACACTGGCGTAACAAAGTTGGCTAAAGTTTAAGAGCCTTTCTTCTCTGATTAGACCTGCAATTTCATTTACTAAACCTCATTTGGTCCAGACTGCAGCCATAAAGTTCATACTCAACACTGAGAACCAGCAATTGTGGCGAGTTGGAAATCTGAATGCTTTCATTGAGAGCCACAGTAAATGCGTGAGCCTCAAATATCAAAAGACTAATGAATCAGATCAGTACACATTAGAAAGCATGAACGTTACAATAAATATTCAAGAGAAATTTAAGCAGCTACATATTAAAGTATCACTACCCAGATGTTCGTGTCCATGTTACAATTAATATTAAATGACTTTAAACAAATAAAAATTAACCTTCAGTTAATGCCAGATAGAATAGCATTAGGCTAGTAAAGTGGGCTCATTCAAACAAATGGCACCCAATAAAACACATGACATTGCCTTGTGAGAGATGCTTCAAAGATATTTAGTTTTTTCTTCTAATTAGACGGTTACAAAATGCTGTAGATTACACTAGTCTTCTGTTTAGCATGAGGGTGAAAGAACTGTTCCAAGTCAAGCTCCACTTTAGAAAAAAAAAACGTGTGGTTGTCTTACATTAAACGCACCCTGCATTTTCATTTGCCATATACATGTCACAATTGTTAAGACTTTGCCATATTGCATTTCCCTTTTACAAATCACAGCTGAGTCTACTGGCTGGATTAGCTTCTTAATGCTGCGTCACATCAAGCAAGCTTCCTGCCCCACTCAAATAACCACGCCCACTCACAGAGGCTGCATACTTACACTCTCGCATTTGCAGTTTCGCAGACGTTGTTCAGACTGAACGGTGTTAAACAGTAGTGTAGTCACATTACTGCAAACAGACTTTTGTTTTGCTTGGTGCTAAATGACTTTGAAAGCAGAGATGTTTGAGTACTTGGTTAACTGAATACTCATTGTTTAACCATTTGAGGTTCCAGAAATGATGAAATCACTGAAAATATTTGTGTATTCATTGCATTTCATTGCAGGAACATTTACAGGCTCAAAAATTAAGTGAAACAATCGTTTTGCTCATATTTGCAAACGTCAGATTATACTTTATTACTGTGATTCACATTGCTGTGTCAATAATGACGTGAGGAGAAAAGACAGCGTAGAAGACGAGTCCTCATCAGCATCCAGTGTGACACTTTTTAGCTTGTTAGTTTGTCTGAAGAGGCTGCCTTCTTTACTCAAACAAGATGTCCTTCCTTGCAGTGCTTATACTAAAGTCTGTCCCCTTGGCAGCCATCTTGTTAACGCTGCTGGGCAGTTATTTCTAGTCATACCAGAAGACCAGAGCCCTTTAAATGTGAAGGAACCTGCAAACTTTAAAACCTAGGGACCTAAAAACCCCGAAACTGAAAGCCAAATTACCCTTTTGAAATCACTGATAAAATTGGGGAAAAAGACGTCTCACAAATAATTTGCATCATTTGGCTTAAATAGTGAGCACAGAAACTTTTTTCAGGCTGTTCTGATTACTGCACTCGTGCTGCACTCAGCTGACACTTTCAATTAAAGGGTGGTACTTTCCTTACAAACAGATGTCACGCATTTACCTGTATCCTCCATTATAACGTCTCTGCCAAATATGTTGAGCAATGCTTACAGATACTCTTACAAATATCAATTACTACACATGTACATCTCTAATTAGAAACCCCCGTTACCAGGCTAGAGGAAATTATTAAACATTTTTTTAGCAAGGCAAACGGGTTCACAAGCTGCTTACAAAGTGGTTTCTGCATTAAACGCTGCTGCATGCTCATGATTTTGTGATTGTATCTGACTCTCAATGTAAACAAAAATTTAAGTCTGGCCTGTGGTCTCTTCATACTGTGCTGCAGCCAGTGTTGAGTTCCCAACTGCCGAACAACGGCTGCGCCTTCTACCCTTCCCATGTACTGAGACAGCCAATGAATGCTGTTTTCATCAGTGTACAAGATAATCCCCCATATAACGACCTTTTCCTCACAGTGAAGTAAATCACAGGGTAGAATGCATCAGGCAAAGACTGAATTTAAGATGTTATTTTAATCTTTGTCTGTCAAAAAGCACATTTTTTCATGTACAAATCTGCCAATACACCACTATTCATACGATGTAGAATTTGAGACATTTAACTTGATTAACATTTACAGAGAAATGTTTATTTCTATAGGGTTACAAATGCTGGAAATGGAAGGTGTTTTGTCACCGTAGCTCACAGTCACGTAAACATTCTGTAAGCAAGTATTTGTCAAGAAAACAAAAAGATGGTATTAATAATATAGTGTTGAAATTTCTTGTATGTGTAAAGCCCTTTCCCAATAACTATAATGGGGAGGACAAAGAAGAACTTTTTTTATATGTAGTCTACAATGCAGTTTGAAAAGCCCTTCTATATCTGGTATGGTTTTGATATCTGTGCATTTTTAGTTTAAATGTTTGTTTTGGTTTAGATATTTTTTGGCCGTCTAGAAATAATGGCCACGTTGAAGGTGACAGGCAAAAATAGAAAAGGAGTGACTTTAAAAAATGGCGATAGGGGAACAAACAGCCAGCCATTCTTAAAGGATTACCTGATCCTGGAGATGGAGTGTTCATTCCTGAGCTTCTGGATTTGTGTATGTGAGTGAGAGAGAGAGAGAGAGGATATCACTACCTGTCGTCTGAGTGACATTGAGCCGGATTCACGGTCAAAATCTCACTTTAATTTAATTTTGTCTCAATCAATAATTCCACTCAGTGCCAGGGTATTACACACTAATGAAAGCACTTGCATACAAACAAACCGCAAACATACAGGCATAAGAAGCCAATATGTCCCATTTGCGAATCATAAGCACACTTTATTATTTATGACCTATCAATATTTAGAGGATGGTGGCCACAGTTTTTCAAAGATTTGTGACGCGGCTTGTCCCCGATAGGTTTGCTATTATGGTTCTTGGCTAAATGTGACTGGCTTGCACAGTTTGATCGTTGATTTGATCAGATTAAAATACTATGACAAGCATTGCGTCCTCGTGGTAATATTTTATCTGATAGCCACATACATATATATATATACATATAATTCAACAAACAATAAAACTAAAACTTTTGCCTTACCCCATCTGTAGATCAGTTGAGATGTTTGGTGCTTGAGAGATGCTTCTTTAATTTTGTGCCGTGTCTGTGAGGCTGACTGAAATTATGATTATACACTCCCAATTCAGAAGCTTATACAACAGTCGACCCTGCATCACTTTTTTCTTCTCTGCTACTGAAACCTCCATTGAGTACCAAGCTGATGTTTTTCAAGTATTTATGATGACTATTAAAGTGTCTTGCTCAAACTACACCCTACTACCCCACGAGAAGAAAAACATAGCGAATCATATAAAACCAGATCTCTTTAATTCACTTAAAATACTCTTTGCAGTAAAGGAACTGCAATATTTTTATAGTACTTTTAGGGAAACATTTTGCTGTTTTCTTTGTTAGCCAAACAACAAGGAAAGCAATATGTTTGCAGTTACAAATTGCATATATACATAGTAAACAGCCCCAAACCATTCCTAACATATTATACCAAACATGTTACGAAGTAACAGCAAAAAAAAAAAACAGCTCAACAGTCTCCAAGACTTCGTCTTATAATATTTACTAAACAATTTACTGAAAAACTGGAACACACAAGGTAAAGATCATGTTTACAGCTGCTTGAAAATTCATACAAAAGTTGTATGAATTACTGCTGGTTTGTTTAAGTACACCACTGCTAGCATGATGGATGTCTGCACAAGGCAAATTCACCCACAAGACCAGTGTAATCTGCTAAATAATTTGCTGGCAGGATTAATTTTGAGGCACTGTGGGTCAGCAGGTTATTTGAGTGGGTGTAATGGCTGGCTGAGTGGGACGGGCTTGACAATTATTGGCTGCTTGTTGAAGCAAATAGGCAAGCAACAAATATGATATAAGAAAAAAGAAAACACATGAACTAACTCGTGTCAGCATGCCTCAGCCTGTTTGGCTTTAAATTAATTTCAGCTGACTTGATGTCTTAGAGTAATTAGCTAGTAATAAAATGCTGAAACGGGTGAAAATAATGTTAGTAGTGAAGCCAAGCTGCTATGCTGTTTGTTTTCTTTGGAGGTTTTTTTTTTTTTTTTTTTTTTTTGCTTGTTTCCATCCACTGCAACTGCGAAGAAACTTTAGATGATGTAGGCTACCTTGAATAAGGGCTGCATGGAAGCGGGCAAGATGGAGGCATTTTAACTGCTGCGTAGGACAAGCAGTGGCCCACCTAATGAGGGCTGAAATCTCTGTGCCACCCCAAAGAATTCCGTGTCGCATCTGGAAACACCCTGGATTAGGCATTTCAGAATGTCAAAGACAACTTTCAAAATGCTTTGTGCCACATTCTGAGCATCTGTAGGAATCGCTAAATCACGTGACTAACGGCTTGATATGTCATTGTTTATTTAAAAATCTGTTTTTCATCCCTGTTTTGCATTCAACTTTAGCGATATTCTGCTGTTCCACCTTGTTCTGGCATAAATTCTTTGATTTTGGTTTGTTTTAGCGCATTTTCAAAATTTGCAAAAAAAAGAAAACATGCGTAGTTTGGGGCTGTGTGCAAGTTCACATGGCTTTGATTAGCCTAAAAATACACAATGTTTACTTTTATTTTGCAACATTTGAAACATTTATTTTTGTTGCCGTTTTGTGTGGAAGTATGACTGGTCTTGAGACTGTTCCGCCATGCCCGGTTTGCCTGGACGCATCCTACACCATTAAGGAAAATTTCTACTTTTAAACACTGATATTTAATTAAATAAATGTGGGGCGCATGCTAATATGGCAGAAAATTCAAAGTTCATTAACTTATCAGAATATCCAATGAATTACTTTACATTAGTTTACTTTATATTTGTACTGTACTAACTTATGGAAAGAGAAACAAGCAAAAGGCAAGATTAAGTTCTTTATACTTTTATTTATTTATTTATTTTTTGTACAACACCTTTTAATACACTGTGGTCACTTAAGTGCTTTATAAATGAGAAAATACAAAGATAATTCAAGCTAAATTTGAAAAAGATGCAGAACTATAGAAATTAAAAACATGATTAAAAGAATAGATTTAAAAGAGAAGCAATGAAACGAATTAAGAATTAAATTAGGATACATGTGCTGGACGGTACGGGAGAAAAGTGCGGTAATGTTAAAAAAAAATAGTTGTAGAAGAGTGGCACCTGATATAAATGATACCGTATAAAACAGTTTTAAGCCAAAATGGATGATGTACCCATGCCTACGACCTATTTATGTTAACAAAGTTGGTATGCAGCTTCTGTCATCACATGGCTGCTATTATCCTCTGACCGTCTTTACATGTTTTTGCATGTAGTGCTACAAGTAATTCTGTAATATTTCCAGTTAAATTCATTTCAGAATCTGATCTGATTTCTACTTGTTTCCACTCCAGTGTCTGAGCATCCAGCATTTTCTTCTGTTACTGGGCTAATACTGTTTATTGTTTGGGTGCTATTGAGAGCCTTGTCACTTACTTGCACTTTGGACAACAAACATGCCTTGGCTGATGGACTACATTTGGGGTAAGGGAAAAGTGCAAATGCGATTTTAATAGTGAACTATTCTGCATCTTTTTACTGTATGCGAAGTGGATTTTGCATGATTGTGTTGGATATTATTACAAAAATGACCACTTAATGGGTTTTTCCATGTTGGGCATACCTCTGTAGGGTTACCACATTAGCTCTTAACAACTCATGTGTTTCTGTAGGTTGCAGATTTGCACACTGAACCCCCAAAACTCCAGCCTGGAACAGACCCAAGCTTATTGACTTTTCAGAGAGTCTATGTGAGAAATGGAGAGGTGTGATGGCACTGTGTTCACTAAACACTTTTTTCTGCCTGGGTAAGGTGTCACTTTCTGCCATCTCGCTCCATAGTAGTGTGTGTGGGGGGTTTACAGTAGAGCACTGTTTTGGGATGTGGCACAGCACTGTGTGGCACAGCACTGTGTGCAGCAGCAGTTTTATGGTTCCTAAATACAGCAGCATTCAGTTATAGAGGAATGTTTTCTAACATGCGCATACAAAAGGGCCTTGGAGTCTTTGCAGAATATGCTGTTTAGACACTTAGCAATACTTCTCTGCTGTGAGGTGGCATTCCTTTACTGCTGTATGGCCATCATGAAGTGCCTTAATTAAGACTAATATCCTTTAATTAAGATCATAAAGTCTACGATGCTTTAGTTTCACCGTTTCTTGAGGATTATAAGGAGGTTTGGGTAGTTATGCTTCACGTAGTGGCACATCAGTGCATATTTGTATGTGTTTGTGTTGTAACTGGGGATGTGGCCAGACTGCTGTGTTCTTGCAGTGTCAGAAGAAACTATTATTTGAATGTATTGCCTTGTAGATAAATGCATCCCTTGCATACATTAAATTGCATATAAGCAGACAATGCATGAAGCAGTGTCAGTGAGGGTCTCTTAGCTAGCTGAGCACTTTTGTTAGGTGATGTGTGCCAAATAATCAGATGTTAAGAGGTGGGCAAAAGTCACTGCGTTTTGAAGAAAGATTTTATCTCCAGAGACATAAACTGACAAGTAAAAAAGGTCCGTTTTGATTTCAGGATGGATCAAAAGGGCACATTCTTCCATTAGATGAAGAGGGGCACAATCTAATACACTTTTCAAAATAGTTTTCAAATTATGTGAGCAAAATTAAAGTGTTTTATGGAAGTGACACAAATTTTGCTACATATAGAGCCAAATGTCTCTGAAATTCAGAGTGATGAGTGAGGAGTTCAGATGAAAAGTGATGAGTTCAGATGTTTGAGCTTGCCTCATAGGTGGGGTTATTTGTAACAGACTGAGGGGCTAATTGCATTTTATTCTCATGGCATCTATATTACATGTCAACCTTGCCATAAACGTGCTATATGACAACCACCATGAGGATGATTGACATACAGTACAGTGCAAAAGTCAGAGACCACTCTTCATTTAATTTCCAAAGTGGCCACAAACTGCAAGTTATTTTTCAGGAGCTATTTCTGAATGGATTTAATCCGCTTGCATGAGAAAGGAGAAAGTCAGCAGAAAAACGTTAAACAGAGGTTTTCAGAACTGCAATTTAAACAAATTATTAAAAGATATAGAGAAAATGGGAAAATTCACAACCATGCAAGACCTAACAGACCACCAAATCTGTCATCAAGCAAACATTCATCTTTGAGAGGAAATCAAGCTCCACTCTTGCTTCCAATCTTAAAAAAAAACAAACTTTTTTCTATCTTTCTACTTTGAGCTCAGTGTTATCATTCTGAATGGATGTGTAGTTTTCAAGAAGCAGTTACTGAGAAAAGCTAATTGACAGAAAAGAAGAAAATGTACAAATCGAACAAAGAAACTGCTGTTGGTCACAGAACAATGGTCTGACCACCTCAGAGTCTAGACCTCAACGTCAGTCACTGTTTGGGATTACTTGTATTGTGAAGAACAAACTTCTAACACTGATTTTTAAAGGTGTGGGAAAATGTCCCGGCAGACTTCTTTGGAGAACTGAGTGTTTCTTCAAAAACAAATGGAATCTGTATTGAAGAGCCAGTTTAGACATTCAAAATGCTAGGAAATGATTCTTTAGTTGTTGAGTCTTCTGTGTAATTAAACATATTTAAAAAAGAACCCCTTACTAGATGCTGTTTTAACTGGAAATTAAATAAATGAAGGCTGGTCTCTTACTTCTGCACAGTAGTGCATAAAAGTGATGTATGAATGTATTAAACAGAAAGCTGTATTACCAATTACAGTCGTCTTCAAAGGTTCTAAACAGCTAGTATGAAAGTGCGTGTCGCAGCAAATGTAGGCTAGTGGGTGGAGCAGATTTCTGGATCAGTTCTGGTGATCTACCTCTGGATCAGCAGGTAAAAGGTTGAGGTTTTTCCTGATGCTGAGAAAGATATAACTTGTACTTAAAGGCTGGTTTGACTGTTAATGAAGTAAATGAAATGGTGGTCTTGAGTAAGTAGCCACTGGCTCCCAGGCAGATTTAAGTCTCTTCAGTGACGGGCTGCTTGTGACTGTGAGTCGAAGTGAAATACGCACCAAGCTCTTGCCCTAGTCCTCCATTCCTTGTTTAGAAGTTCATTTGGAACTGTTGCAGAAAGAGTGTGTGTGTTTCTCAGCGTCTGTGTGTGTGTGTTAGAGTGTGAGCACGTGAACAGATTAGATGATTTGTTATTTGGCAGGATGGACTGAAAATGAAACGGTTCACACCTCTCGCTCCCCCTCCTTTTTCTCTCTTCCTCCCGCTCTCTTGTCTGTCTTCTGGGAACGCATTAGCTGCGATTTTCTCCAGAGAGCCATGCAGATGAGATGAAATCGCAGCACACATACATGCAGGAATTCTCAGCAGACTTATCAGTTGATTAACCTCATGTATGCTTTGCTAATCTACTGATTGCTCACGCTTCAGCTATAATAGCTATGCTAACTACCCCGAGTCCCTTAATGCTCTTGGAGTAGAGCACTAAAAAAACCTGTCTTTCGGTCTGCATCTCTCCCACATTCACACGGCTCACTCCCAAGTGGGTTACCATGGTGACGAGCCTTGCCCTGCTTGGTCATAATGGGGAACCTGACACACCAGTTACCTGAATTTTTGTGTATCAAGATATGAATGTGCAACTCCAGTGTGGGCCACAGACTGGACATCCACTTTATTAAAAAAGGCTCCCTTGCACTTCCACTCACTGGCTGCTTCATGAGCTCCACTCACCTTATTTAGTGTCCAGTACATATCAAATTTTGAAAGTTACCAACACTTTCTGAATGCAAAATAAATAGTGCTGTCAGAATTACACATGCTAACGTAATATATGCCACAATTTTTGGGACCCTATTAACACATTTTCTGATTTTGACCCTGAGCTGGTTAGCCTCTGGTTCATATACATCATATATACATTTACATATACATCATCATATATACATATATACGTTCATAGACATCATATATACATTTAAATTGTAAGTGTTACTGAAGGGGTGGTTTCAATGAAAACTGTTATATCTAGCCACCGCAGTGTAATGAATTTGTTTATTGCCAGCGTACATAATGTCTAAAGTATCATTGGCAAGCAACAGAACAGTGTTTGAGATTATACAAGATGTTTGGTTGCAGTTGAACACCTGTATCAATATATCAATATGTGGTTCTTAAATTAGCTGAATTCAGTAATTAAAGAGGTGTCTGTGTATGTTTGGACATGTAGTGTAACTGCCCGACTTTCTAGATTAAAAAATAAGTGTGTAAACATTATTGGTCAACTGTGAACCATAAGAAAAAGACACAAGAATACTAAATACAAAAGAACAAATTGTCCAAGTGAGTTCACATTCAAAATGCTGAAGAAAAAGGATTTGAATGCTTTAGCAAGGCAGTATAGGTGATCAGTAACAGACGGTAGCCCATCTGTTCTCGTGTACAGTAGATCAACCACTCTGTACATTCATTATTGGTCAGTTTTTGAACTCAGGAGTACTGATGACCAGGTATTTGAGAGGTGGGCTATACTCATGATATTGGTATGGTAGTATGTGTGGTGCTGGTACAAGTGTATCAGGCACAGCAGTGCTGCTGAAGGTTTTAGACAGATCAGTCAGTTTTAGGTTGAGAGTGGCCCAGCACCCAAAATGTCCAGAAAAGAGTTGCTCTGTGGTCCACAGGCAACTGATAAAGGCTAGAGGATGACTAGCACAAATTGAGCACCCTAACAGATGAGCTATAGTGTCTAAATGTACACTTGCTTCAAATGAGGTGGTTGCTGAGTGTGTATTTGTACCTAGCCTGCTACTGTTTGAGACAATTTTGGTACTCATTGCTAACAGGTGGATGAAATTTAAGCACATAGTCATGCATTCATGATAAACACTGACAATAGAACGAGTCGTACTCATTAACGCAGTGACTTTAAACGTGGCAATGTCATAGGATGCCACCTCTGCCACAAGCAAGTTTGTGAAATTTCTGTCCTGCTAGATCTGTCCCTGTCAACTGTAAGTGCTGCTGTTGTGAAATTGGAAAAACCCTAGGAGCATCAACGACTATGTCATGAAGCGGTAAACCATGCAAACACACACACCAGGGCTGGCAAGTGCTGAAGTGCACATTGCCTATCCTCTGTTAGATCACTCACTAAAGAGTTCCAAATTGCCTCTGGAAGTAACATCAACAAAGTAACTGTGCATTAGGAGCTTCACGAAATGAGGTTTCATGGCCAAGGAACTACAAACAAACCTAAGATCAAAAGCACAATGGGGAGTGTTGTAAAGCACACTGCCACTGAGCAGTAGAAAGACATTCTGTGAACTCTCTATCTGGCAATCTGAACCTTTAGGATTAACTAGAAACGAGACTGCGAGCCAGGCCCTCTCATCCAACATCAGTGACTGACCTCACAAATGCTCTTCTGGATGTATGGGCACAAATTTCCAGTCACATTCCAACATCTTGTAAAAAGAGTGGAAGTTGTTATAGCTGTAAAGGGGGAACAAACTGTATCCTGAATATATACATACATTTTTAAAAAAATGTGTGTGTGTGTGTGTGTATATATATATATATATATATATATATATATATAGTCCAAAATCTCTTGGTCTACTGAAGCATTAAGAGGTCCTTTCACTGGAACTAAGGGCCCTCCACCAGACTTTATACTTGGCACATTGCAGTCAGACAAGTACCGTCTCCTGGCAACCGGCAAACCCAGACTCGTCCATTGGATGGCCAGACAGAGAAGCGTGATTGGTCACTCCAGAGAACACGTCTCCACTGCTCTAAAGTCCAGTGGCGGCACTTTACACCACTGCATTCCACGCTTTGCATTGTGCTTGGTGATGTAAGGCTTGGATGCAGCTGCAGCTGCTCGGCCATGGAAACCCATTCCATGAAGCTCTCTACGCTGTTCTTGAGCTGATCTGAAGGCCACATGAAGTTTGGAGGTCTGTAGTGATTGACTCTGCAGAAAGTCGGTGACCTCTGTTCACTATGCCCCTCAGCATCCGCTGACCCCGCTCTGTCATTTTACGTGGCCGACCACTTCGCGGCTGAGTTGCTGTCGTTCCCAATCACTTCCACTTTGTTATAATCCCACTGACAGTTGACTGTGGAATATTTAATAGCGAGGAAATTTCACGACTGGACTTGCTGCACAGGTGGCGTCCGATCACGGTACCACGCTGAAATTCACTGAGCTCCTGAGAGCGACCCATTCTTTCACTAATGTCTGTAGAAGCAGTCTGCAGGTCTAGGGGCTCGGCTTTATACACCTGTGGCCATGGAAGTGATTTGAAACACCTGAATTCAATTATTTGGATGGGTGAGTGAAAACTTTTGGCAATATTTTGTGTGTGTGTGTGTGTACACACATTTATAAATACTGTACACAACTAGAGATGGGACCGATCTGATACAATATCGGTATCGGGGCCGATATTGATGTAATTTAACGTATCGGATATCGGGCAAATGCGGCCGATCCACTTACTGATCCATTTTCCAGTCCGCAGCTTGAGCTGGACAATAAACGTGCCATAACGTTAACACGAAACGCACCAGTGATCCGGATTCCAGTTCCACAGTTTACCTTGAACCCCCAGCAGCTTCAGTCTGCAGCTGGCTGAAAAGTGTCCGTTGTGTGGAGATTTTTCTCTTTGGAAACGCCAAACAGCAAAAACGTAGGAAGCAGCCTTTTTCTGACTGGAGGTATTCATTTCTATTTAGTTTTGTTATTTCAACTATTTGAAATCTTGTTGAAGTTGCTGCTGCTGCTGATACAATTTTCTTAATACTTGAACTGTTTAGATGATGCAGAAAATTCTTACAAATTTTTTACAAAGATTTTTGATAATAAAGATGTTTATTTTAGCTTTGCACCTTAAATATTTAACTTGAAAGAAAACATTACAGCTGGTGCTTTTCCTCCTTGTTGCCTGTTACAGACATTAACTGACTGAAAGCACTTTTAAACTGAAAGTATTTAACTTTATTTTTGCTCTTTTTTTCCCCCAAAGTTTTCATTTGAAATCCTTCCACAGATGTTGCTGCTGCAGTTGCCCCAATACGTGACCTGTTTAGATCATGCAGTCATATTGTTGTATTTAGCATACTAGAAAGGTTTTTGATACATAAGATGTTTATTTCAGTTTAGTGTTTTAAATATTTGATATGAAAGAAATCTATTGTGTTTATGTGCTTTTGGAATGCATTTATAATAAATGCATGTGTGTACTCTTCTAAGTGCTGTGTCTATTTCAGCCTCATTATGTAACCTTAAACAGTACCAATGATAATAAACTAAAGAGCCCTTATATCGGTATTTGTATCGGTATCTGTATTGGCAGTTATAAATTATGTATATATGTATTTGATCGGAACTGAAAAACACTGGATCGGCCCATCACTATACACAATATGCACAAATGTAGTGCTCATGTATATCCTTTGTAATGTTTATAACCAGCATAAAGTGGCAAATCTAAAACTGGGCAAGTGAAGTGAAAAGCAGTAATAATGCAAATGTAAGTGTATTATATTATTGAAGACCAAAACTAAGTCTGTAGCTTTAACAGTGATTAACATACTGGCAGTTTTGAAAATGAACTACTGTTGGAAAAAAACATGCTTGCTAGTGAAGAATAATTATGAATAAGAGCTACCAAAGCTATAACATTAGAAAGTGTTACGCTGCAATTTTATAAATAATATTGGTTCCTTTGGAAACAAAGAAGATGAGAATTTTACCAAGACTATGTATGGAAAATGAGCTAGCACTGAATATCGTGTGACTGTTTCAAAGTAATGAAGTGGTTTGTGGGTGGAATGTTCCTTTGAGACCTTTCTCACTCAAGATGATGTGTAAAGATCAGTGTGTCAATGAATAAATTAATGTTTTAATCAAATTACCACATATATATTCACACTCTCTCTCTCTCTCTCTCTCTCTCTCTCTCTCTCTCTCTCTCTCTCTCTCTCTCTCTCTCTCTCTCTCTCTCTCAGAGGTGGCAGTGTCGTCGTTGCTGTGTCTGTCCTCTGTAAGAGAGTTACCTGTGCAGGTGTGCGAGTTGTATCAGCAGGGTTTTATCCTGGCAGCTGTTCATCCATTTGTTCACTCGTGCGGGCCTGCTGGAGCAAACCTACAAAGGCAGCTACACCGTGCAGTGCTCATCAGAGAGACAAACAGGTGCACACCCTCACATGCACACTTGTTCTGCACAGTATCAGCATGTGTGGCCATGCATATACGCTGTATATCTAAAAATAAGAAAAGATGATCCTTTATTAATCCCACAACAGGTAAATTCTCAGTGTTACAGCAGCAAAGGGATAGCAAAAGTAACAAGAAGACAATTAACGAGCAAGTATTTGACCTTGATAATTACTTAAGGTTTTTACAGTTTTTTACTTGTTACTTTATAGACAACATATATATATATATATATATATATATATATATATATATATATATATATATATATATATATATATATATATATATATATATAATACTAAACATAAAAAATAATCTAACATTTTCATTCTAATCTTAATAAAACTATTACACACAAATTATTACATGTAAACTATTACAAATCGGAATGTAATATAACTAACTACCTATATTAAATAAGGATTTCCTAAGCCTAAAGTTAACCCTAATCTCAACCTCACTAACCAAAAAGCTTTTTTATGTACTTAGTTTAAAAAAAAAAATTACATTACATGTTTTCTGAGAAACAAAAACAGACATACATACATACATACATGTAGTCACTTTTACTCTCATACAAGTACAAAGAACAGTTAAACACATTGATCACAGGATAAACAGTTTGTCACCTTTAACGCTACCAAAATCAAGAAGGGGTAAAATAACCCCCCCCCCCCCCCCACCCCCCCATTTCCTTTGCCTCTCTGTCTTGAGAAACTGTTTTTTGTTACTATTTTGTCCGTTTTGTTTATAAATGAACTGCTGTTGGTGAGGAAGTTGTAATCAGATTTCACCAATTTCATTAACATTGTAATGTGATTAACATGCTATATTAGCATGCTAGTTATCACACTTTATTTATTTATTTATTCACTTTTACTTATTTTACAGCTGTTCAGAGAATGGCACACTGAAATGCGTGAGACCTCGTCTGGAGACAGACGTCTGTTTCTCTGGCCTTCAAGCACCTGACCCGGGAGTGATTCAGGGCTATGTGAAAAAGGTCAGGCCTGTTGGATCTTTTTCTTTGTCATATTTTTGACCTGGCGCTCGTTTTCTTTTTCAGTTCACATGCAAAGCAAAGCCAGTTCGTTATGCGTTACATGCAGTTGGAACAGTGCAGATGAAATAATGAAGCGCAGGGGACTAGAGAAAGTGACTGACACCCCACATTCACTGTCTGTGACCGCCATTATTCCATAACCTTTCTGCCATTTTGGTAATGACATTTATATAGCGATAAGCTGTGTTTGACCGTGTGTGGTTGCATGTGAGGATGTTTAAGCCATGTGACATTTACTGATGGTTTAGTGTGTGTGTGTGTGTGTGTGTGTGTGTGTTTGGGGAGAGGACTGTGTGAGTGTACCAGTAAGACAATATTAAAAAGGTTTGATTACCCTTTTCTCGCACTTCTGCAGATGTTTTAGCTAAAGAGTTTGCCTGATGCCAGCTGGTGATTAACTGGAGATACTGCAGGAAGGATGTAAACTACAGTCCAAACCTTTGAGCATCACTAATTTTGTAAAAGTAAACATGAGCGTTTGTATTTTGTCCAGACATAATGGTAAATAATACCTCTCCATGGATCACCACCTTATCGTGGTGGAGGGGTTTGCGTGCTTGAATGATCCTAGGAGATATGTTGTAGTGGGGAGTAAAAGCTCCTGGTAGGGTCTCCCATGGCAAATTGGTCCTAGGTGACAGGTCAGACAAAGTGTGATCCATAATAACCCCTATGAAAAGTGAGCGTCTGGTGGCTGGGCATTTACTCATGGTGCCCGGCCGGGCCCAGCCCGAAGGAGTTACATGAGTCCCCCCTCCGATTGACCCACCACCAATGGGAGGGCCAGTAGTAGGGGTTCGGTGCTTTGTGGATCGGGCAGTGCCCGAAGGTGTGGGCCTTGGCGTTCTGATCCTCGGTTGCTGAAATTGGCTTTTGGAACTTGGAATGTTAGGCTCCTTCCCCGCCAGTGAGGTGAGTTGGTGCGCGAGGTTGAGAGATACCGGCTAGATGTAGTTGGGCTCACCTCAACACACAGCTTGGGCTCTGGGTCCAATCTCCTTGAGAGGGGCTGGACTTTATTCTTTTCTGGAGTTGCCCATGGTGAGAGGCGGCGGGCAGGTGTGGGCTTTCTCATAGCCCCTCGACTCCGTGCCTGTATGTTGGGGTTTTCTCCGGTGGACGAGAGGTTAGCTTCCCTACGCCTTCGGGTTGGGGAAGGGGTCCTGACTGTTGTCTGTGCTTATGCACCGAACAGCAGTTCAGAGTACACAGCCTTCTTAGAGTCCTTGGGAAGGACACTTGAAAGTGCTCCTCCTGGAGACTCTATTGTCCTACTGGAGGACTTTAACACTCACGTGGGCAATGACAGTGAGACCTGGAGGGGTGTGATTGGGAGGAATGGCCTCTCTGATCTGAACCCGAGTGGTGTTCAGTGTTTGGACTTCTGTGCAAACCACAGTTTGTCCATCATGAACACCATGTTTGAACACAAGGATGTCCATAAGTGCACATGGCACCAGGACACCCTAGGCCGCAGTTCAATGATTGTCGTGTCATCGGACTTGTGGCCATATGTTTTGGACACTCAGGTAAAGAGAGGATCTGAGCTGTCAACTGATCACCACCTGGTGGTGAGTTGGATCAGGTGGTGGGGGAAGATGCCGGTCAGACCAGGCAAGCCCAAACGTATAGTGAGGGTTTGCTGGGAACGTCTGGCAGAAGAACCTGTCAGATTGATCTTCAACTCACACCTCCGTCAGAACTTTGACCAGATATCGTGGGAGGTGGGGGACATTGACTCAGAATGGGCCATGTTCCGCTCCTCCATTGTTGAAGCGGCTGACTGTAGCTGTGGCCGTAAGGTGGTTGGTGCCTGTCGGGGCAGTAATCCTCGAACCCGGTGGTGGACACCCCAGGTGAGGGATGCCGTCAAGCTGAAGGAGGAGTCCTACCGGGCATGGTTGGCCTGTGGGACACCGGAGGCAGCTGGCAGGTATCGACAGGCCAAGCGATCTGCGGCTTCAGTCGTTGCCCAGGCAAAAACCCGGGTGTGGGAAGAGTTCGGTGAGGCCTTGGAAAGTGACTTTAAGTTGGCTTCGAAAAGATTCTGGCAAACCGTCAGGCGACTCAGAAGGGGAAATCAGTGTGCCACTAGCACTGTATATAGTAGAGATGGTGTGCTGCTGACTTCGACTGAAGACGTCATTGGGCAGTGGAAGGAATACTTTGAGGACCTTCTCAATCCCACCGACACGTTCTCCAGTGAGGAGGCAGAGTCTGGGGACATGGGAATAGGCTTGTCCATTACTGAGGCCAAAGTCGCTAAGGTAGTTAAGAAGCTCCTTGGTGGCAAGGCTCCAGGGGTGGATGAGATCCGCCCTGAGTTCCTCAAGGCTCTGGATGTTGTGGGGCTGTCTTGGCTGACAAACCTTTTCAACATTGCGTGGACATCGGGGGCGGTGCCACTGGATTGGCAGACTGGGGTGGTGGTGCCTCTTTTTAAAAAAGGGGACCGGAGGGTGTGTTCCAACTACAGGGGAATCACACTCCTCAGCCTCCCTGGTAAGGTCTGTGCAGAGGTGCTGGAGAAGAGAGTCCGGCTTATAGTCGAACCTCGGATCCAGGAGGAGCAGTGCGGGTTCCGCCCTGGTCGTGGAACACTGGACTAACTATTCACCCTCTCCAGGATCCTAGAGGGCTAATGGGAGTTTGCCCAACCAGTCCACATGTGCTTTGTGGATCTGGAGAAGGCATTCAACTGTGTTCCCCGTGGTATTCTGTGGGAAGTGTTTTGGGAGTACGGGGTACATGGCTCTTTGCTACAAGCCATTCAGGCCCTGTACAAACAAACGTTGCTTTGGATGCTGCCCCCGCGACCTGAACCCCGGAGCGGAAGATGATGGATGGATGGATGGATGGATGGAAGGAAGGATGATGGAGAGTAATATGTTTGTCCAACTCACCGATCATTGTCCATTTTAGTTTAACTCCTTCTGATTCTCCTGCAGAGATTTATTGCAGCTCTAATCATGATTTCCACATTCAAATGCTTCTGAACTGCATGAATGTAAGAGTATTTTATTAACAATCACAGCGTGAAGGCTCTTTCCCTTTTTAACATGTTAGATTAAAGTTTTTACACAGTAGAGTTTGGTTTTTGTGTCATCAAAAAATCAAGCCGCTGTCTACCAGTACTTCATTCACATAACATTAGATATTGATACATGTAACACTAATTCATGAATATCTTTCAGCAGGGAGCCAATAAAATGGCAGCATTCAGCATGAGTCTGGATGTGAGAATAGATGTGCCCGTTGGTAGAGTTTGAGATCGAGCAGTGAGTACACTGCTGCCCCTACTTGCCAAACTTTACAGTGTTAAAATGATGACAACTAGAAAAAGAAATAAAATGAATTGCTCAATTACGTCATTAAGATCATCCCGTCGCCATTTGGGTAGGGAAGCTGTATCACTGACTGTGATCTTGTCACTGTTGCTGCAGCTACAACCGTGCAAGTGGATCAAGACGGTGTAAAATACATCAATATGACCATGAAAAACATGAGAAGGTGGACACTTTAGGTGCAGTCTCCAGAAAACATTATGAGAAGATTCAGAAAACTCCAATGTTCAGAAAACTCCAAGCCATGAGATTTTACAAGAACTAATAAGTGGCTACCAGTGCCAAAGCTCTTAAAAATAAACTCATGCATATATGTGAAGCTGAAGTTAGCTTCTTACACATCATCTTTGTATTTGAACTTCCATTCAAACTTTAATGGTGCTTCAGTTACATTAAGGTAAAAATATAAACGTAGAATGAACCTGGCGAATGAGAAGCCACCGTCAGCTTACCTCAATAAATGCATTCTTGATCAAGAAATACCTTGAACCTTTGCTTGGAGATGTGTAATGAGCATGTCGCTGCCTAATCTGATGCTGGATCCCAAACCACACACTTAGACTTTGTCTACTGCACTACAGAGTGCACTTTTAATGCACTGTTTTTTTGCAAACTACTTGGTGTTTCAAGAGGCAGCGGCAAATGTCTCTCTTGACTTTGGGTGTTAAGGGTGTAAATGAATCATATTGCAACAGTCTACATCCATTTTAAAATGGATTATAATTGATTATCATAATGTTCAGTACAGTATGCATTAATTTTTGGCCAACATTTTCTGGCTACTTTCAAACACAAAAATAAAAAACTTATGTATAGCTTCATTGTCTATTTTTGCCGAAATAAAAGATTAAATGTAAGATTGAACAGTTTCCTAAAGAGTCATATATGAATCTAATAGTTGTGAGGTCAGAGATTTACACCCCTACTGAAGGTTCTTTCTCTCTGTTGATTTTGACACCTGCAGGTGCAGGACCTGGCTGATTCAGGGGTCCTGTTTGTGGGCTTTCTGCAGCAGCCTGGTGGGGGGCCGTGTTTTCTGGGTCACGGTGACAATGACGAACTCTCCTCTCTTCACTCCAGTCCCTCCCCCATACACGAACACACACAAGCCCCAGCGATCAGCCCAACCAGCCAGGACAAACATATCAACCACTGCAAGAATGAGGACAACCAAATGCAGAGCTATAAAAACAAGGCCTCTCCAAGCCAGGACTATGGAAGTGAGGCCAGACTGCAGCAAGAGCAAGAAACCTGCCAATGCCAGAATCACCAGAAGTCTTTTCCTGTTCAACACCAAAGTTCAGACCATCAATACCCTGAGGCTGGTAGACAAGAGGACGGAGACAGAGGACAGAGGACAGAGGACGACACACACCAAGACAGAACAGATGAGCCCAGATCCAGCTCAACAGAACCAAATCTGGCTGAAGGGGATTGTCCCCTTCAGGCAAACAGTGAAAGCCAAAGGCCAGAGAACCCAGAGTGGATCAAGAATCCTGACAAAGCTGGAAAACAGCCTGGAACCACCCAGTCCCTCAACCGTGAGATATAGTTTGTGACTTTGCTTTTCTCTGTGTTTTAGCTTTATTGTTCGTCAGCATGATATTGTGCTGCAGTTTTGAGAGCAAAAGTATTTAAAAATGTACAAGTCCTTCTTAAAATGAAACACTTTGTCAAAAACCATGTTATTTAATTACTGCCAGACTTAAATAAATTCTTATGAACACACTGTCAGAGAAAAATGTACTGCACAGGTAAATTTTTGTTTCCCAAGGCATAAACAATGTAAATGTACCTTTAAAGGTGGAGCAATGGTCTTGAGAGAGAATTCCACAAATTTTATAGAATTTCTGCAAGATTTAAGTCATTAAGGCGTAAACAAAGTCATTCCAAGAAGTTTGATGTGAAATACTCTAGATAAACATACAGAGTCAGAATTATTCATAGCAGAAGGGATAGGAATCAGATGTCTAAACCAGAGGCAGAAGTACCTCACATGAAGTTATTACATGAAATTGTTAAGTGCACAGCCTAGTGCTTGAGACATGGTTTTACAATTTTTTAAATAAGGTTTTGGCCTGAAATGTTTCTTTAGTCAATTTCTGGCAGAGAGATACAGAAGTGTCCACAAAACACTTTTTTTTTTTTTTTTTTTTTTTTTTACAATCTTACCCCTATTTCACTGTTAACACTACAACTAAAAACCTCAGGCACTTTGTGGGTTCACTTCTTGTTTTGTATAATAAATAAAATTGCTATACTTATGTTGAAGACATTGCAAACCCTGTTTCTTGTCAATACTACACAGACAAGCAAGTTTCTCTACAATTTGCTTTGCACCACTCTGAATGGCTTTGTTTACATCTTAGCAATTGAATAGCCAAAAGTATGTGGACACCCCTACTAATTGCAGGAGAAAGCCTCTTTTGTTGTGCCACAAATGTACACTTAAAAAAGTGAGGTCTTGGCAGATGTATCTAAAATTTGTCACTGAGATTCTATTAATATTATTAGGTTATTTACATTATTTCTAGATAATTCTTGTTTTAAGTAAATTTACCAAGTGAGAGTATATCACTTTATAGGCAGATGTTATAAGAAATTAGAATATTTGTTGCATGGTGTAAGAAATGTGCTTGAAATTGAAAAAACTGCCTGCCACTATAGTTGGTATAGGATATTATATTGTCTGCCTTTACCAAGACCCTAAGATTGGTTATTGTTAGCTCCAGCAGGACAAAGAATACATTGATTTACTAAACAGATGAAGCATTTGCAGTGACCATCTCAGCCCCTGATCTCGACCACACTGAAAAACTCTAGGTTGAGGTAAAGCTGAACTTCTACAAGTGAGGAACAGTGACTGAAAGATCTGGGGAGATTTGTGTGGAGGAATTGTGGCACATTTCTTATTTTTTATTTGACAAATTTTCCTACTGAAAGATTTCTCTTCTGAGTGAAAGATCAAGCTGATAGTGTTGCTGCTGTGACTGTACCTTCCCTCTGACCAGCAGTCTCTCTGTGTTGTGTAGGTGTGCAGGTGTTCGCTCTCTATAACCATGCTGTGGTGCTCTCTGGGTCGCCAAGGTTCTATTCTTTGAGAATTCCACTGCAGGTGCACGAGGAGGCAGGGCTGATCACTACAGTCGACACTCACTGGCTTGATCACATGACCCAGCACTTCAGAAGCGGCGCCCAACTCATTGATGGCTACTTTCATATAGGAGATGATGCGGGTATGGCAGCTAGCAACGGATGAAAGGCGGCAATAGCTGCACATAGCGCAGTAAGCCCATGTAACCTGTAAGCTGACGCATTTGTAATGTGTCTCTTATTGAGTTTTAAATCGATGCTATTTTAAGATGCATGTTAAGTTGTAAAAAGCAAATAAATCCAAGTTGTGCACTAAAATTTGCAGAAAAAAGCCATTTGTTTGTTCTCTGTAGGTGATATGTTAACCTAGAAAATCAACGAAATATGCAATTTGACCGAGGTTGTTCAGTGTTGGTATCTGACTGTGTGACAATATTTCTCAAATTTAAATATGTTACTTCCAATTGAAGAAGTTACATTGCTAATAACAGTCTGGGCAGTTTGGTTTATTAGTTAATACAAATATTCAGAAACTTGATATAGAAGTTTAAAACATGTTTTTCATCCATCCATCCATCCATCCATTATCTTCCGCTTGTCCGGGGTTCGGGTCGCGGGGGCAGCATCCTAAGCAATGAAGCCCAGACCTCCCTTTCCCCAGCCACTTCCACCAGCTCTCCAAGGGGGATTCCGAGGCGCTCCCAGGCCAGCTGGGCGATATAGTCGCGCCAGCGTGTCCTGGGTCTTCCCCGGGGTCTCCTCCCAGGTGGACTCGCCTGTGACACCTCCCGAGGGAGGCGTCCAGGAGGCATCCTAACCAGATGCCCGAACCACCTCAGCTGGCTCCTCTCGACGTGAAGAAGCAGCGGCTCTACTCCGAGTCCTTCCCGGATGACTGAACTTCTCACCCTATCTCTAAGGGAGAGTCCAGACACCCTGCGGAGGAAACTCATTTCGGCTGCTTGTATTCGCGATCTTATTCTTTCGGTCATTACCCAAAGCTCATGACCATAGGTGAGGGTGGGAACGTAGATCGACCGGTAAATCGAGAGCCTTGCCTTATGGCTCAGCTCTTTCTTTACCACAACAGACCGGTAAAGAGCCCGCATCACTGCTGACCCAGCACCAATCCGCCTGTCAATCTCCCGCTCCCTTGTACCATCACTCGTGAACAAGACCCCGAGATACTTGAACTCCTCCACTTGAGGCAAGAGCCTATCCCCGACCCAGAGAGGGCTCTCCACCCTTTTCCGCCTGAGAACCATGGTCTCGGATTTAGAGGTACTGATTCTCATCCCAGCCGCTTCACACTCGGCTGCAAACCGATCCAGCGAAAGCTGAAGTTCGCGGCCTGATGTCCCCAATAGGACCACATCATCTGCAAACAGCAGTGATGTGACCCTGAGGTCACCAAACCGGACACCCTCCATCCCCTGACTGCGCCTAGAAATTCTATCCATAAAAATTATGAATAGAATCGGTGACAAAGGGCAGCCCTGACGGAGTCCAACTCTCACTGGGAACGAGTCTGACTTACTGCCGGCTATGCGAACCAAACTCCAGCTTTGTTTGTACAGGGCCTGAATGGCTCGTAGCAAAGAGCCATGTACCCCGTACTCCCGAAGCACCTCCCACAGAATACCCCGGGGAACACAGTCGAATGCCTTCTCCAGATCCACAAAGCACATGTGGACTGGTTGGGCAAACTCCCATGAACCCTCCAGAATCCTGGAGAGGGTGAAGAGTTGGTCCAGTGTTCCACGACCAGGGCGGAACCCGCACTGTTCCTCCTGGATCCGAGGTTCGACTATAAGCCGGACTCTCTTCTCCAGTACCCCTGCATAGACCTTGCCAGGGAGGCTGAGGAGTGTGATTCCCCTGTAGTTGGAACACACCCTCCGGTCCCCTTTTTTAAAAAGAGGCACCACCACCCCAGTCTGCCAAGCCAGTGGCACCGCCCCCGATGTCCACGCAATGTTGAAAAGACGTGTCAGCCAAGACAGCCCCACAACATCCAGAGCCTTGAGGAACTCAGGGCGGATCTCATCCACCCCTGGAGCCTTGCCACCAAGGAGCTTCTTAACTACCTTAGCGACTTCGGCCTCAGTAATGGACAAGCCTATTCCCATGTCCCCAGACTCAGCCTCCTCACTGGAGAACGTGTCGGTGGGATTGAGAAGGTCCTCAAAGTATTCCTTCCACCGCCCAATGACGTCTTCAGTCGAAGTCAGCAGCACACCATCTCCACTATATACAGTGCTAGTGGCACACTGCTTTCCCTTTCTGAGTCGCCTGACGGTTTGCCAGAATCTTTTCGGAGCCGACTTAAAGTCAGTTTCCAAGGCCTCACCAAACTCCTCCCATACACGGGTTTTTGCCTTGGCAACAACTGAAGCCGCAGATCGCTTGGCCTGTCGATACCTGCCAGCTGCCTCTGGTGTCCCACAGGCCAACCATGCCCGGTAGGACTCCTTCTTCAGCTTGACGGCATCTCTCACCTGGGGTGTCCACCACCGGGTTCGAGGATTACCGCCCCGACAGGCACCAACTACCTTACGGCCACAGCTACAGTCAGCCGCTTCAGCAATGGAGGAACGGAACATGGCCCATTCTGAGTCAATGTCCCCCACCTCCCCCGATATCTGGTCAAAGTTCTGACGGAGGTGTGAGTTGAAGATCAATCTGACAGGTTCTTCTGCTAGACGTTCCCAGCAAACCCTGACTATGCGTTTGGGCTTGCCTGGTCTGACCGGCATCTTCCCCCACCACCTGATCCAACTCACCACCAGGTGGTGATCAGTTGACAGCTCAGCTCCTCTCTTTACCCGAGTGTCCAAAACACATGGCCGCAAGTCCGATGACACGACTACAAAGTCAATCATTGAACTGCGGTCTAGGGTGCCATGTGCACTTATGGACATCCTTGTGTTCAAACATGGTGTTCGTGATGGACAAACTGTGGTTTGCACAGAAGTCCAAAAACTGAACACCACTCGGGTTCAGATCAGAGAGGCCATTCCTCCCAATCACACCCCTCCAGGTCTCAATGTCATTGCCCACGTGAGCGTTGAAGTCCCCCAGGAGGACAATAGAGTCTCCAGGAGGAGCACTTTCAAGCACCCTTCCCAAGGACTCTAAGAAGGCTGGGTACTCTGAACTGCTGTTCGGTGCATAAGCACAGACAACAGTCAGGACCCGTTCCCCAACCCGAAGGCGTAGGGAAGCTACCCTCTCGTCCACCGGAGAAAACCCCAACATACAGGCACCGAGTCGAGGGGCTATGAGAAAGCCCACACCTGCCCGCCGCCTCTCACCATGGGCAACTCCAGAAAAGAATAAAGTCCAGCCCCTCTCAAGGAGATTGGACCCAGAGCCCAAGCTGTGTGTTGAGGTGAGCCCGACTATATCTAGCTGGTATCTCTCAACCTCGCGCACCAACTCAGGCTCCTTCCCCGCCAGTGAGGTAACGTTCCAAGTTCCAAAAGCCAGTTTCAGCAACCGAGGATCAGAACGCCAAGGCCCACGCCTTCGGACACTGCCCGATCCACAACGCACCGAACCCCTACTACTGCCCCTCCCATTGGTGGTGGGTCGATGGGAGGGGGGACTCATGTAACTCCTTCGGGCTGGGCCCGGCCGGGCACCATGAGTAAATGCCCGGCCACCAGACGCTCGCTGGCGAGCCCCTCCCCCAGGCCTGGCTCCAGGGTGGGGCCCCGGTAACCCTGTTCCGGGCAGGGTACACAAGTCCTGTTTTTCTGTGTTCATAGGGGTTATTATGGATCACACTTTGTCTGACCTGTCACCTAGGACCAGTTTGCCATGGGAGACCCTACCAGGAGCTTTTGCTCCAGACAACATAGCTCCTAAGATCATTCAAGCACGCAAACCCCTCCACCACGATAAGGTGGTGATCCAAGGAGAGGACATGTTTTTCTAGTTATGTATTTATTGATGTATTACATACAAACTAAGGCTAGAAGAATTGGGCTGGGTTAGCATTAGGCTAGGTTAGAAGGAATTACAGAATGTAAAATTTAGGTTTAAAATTTGAAATTTGACAGAATATCATATCTAAAGTGAAACATGTAAATTGCTGTTTACAATTAACCTATCACAATCTTTACAATTAAAAAAAAAATTTCCACATCTGTTTGGCTCTTTTGTACGGCAATTACACATCTAATGAACGTTTAACAGAAAGTTAGAATAAAATGTAAAATTGAATGATCTTTGACCTACATGCTCTGCTTATGAGACTGATGCCTTTGCATGCTCAGTCCAAGGCACTGTTTTACCTGCCTCACACTGTTTTGAGTTCTTTGCATATTCATGCTATCCTGTGGTCACTGTAGGCTTCTAATCGTAGTTATTGGTTACCAATGTTTATTCTAAATACTTTGATCTGGTGATGCACGTTTTTTCCATTTAATTATTGCTGTTATATATTCTTTAGTAAATTTTTCACTCATTATTCAGTCTTCTGTGGATCTTCTTAGGTTTTCAGGGTTACTCTTAGGGATTTTTTCCCCTTGCCACTGTCTTGCTTGGTGTAATTCATTATAAAATCACTTAATCAAAAACTCTTTTCAACAAGCATTATTCTGATTTTATCCAAATATTGCCCCCTCTCAGTGTTTCTCTGCTGTCTCTCCACAGAGTCGTCCTCCACTATAGAGAGTGTGTTCATATTCCAGAGTGCATCTGATGACATCATGACGGCTACTACGTACGACGCAATCGTAGTTGAGCAGTGGACGGTCATTGATGTAAGGGCTTGTTGACCCGTGAGCCCATGTTTGTCGTTTTATACAACGATTTCTCTTGTGCATAGTGTTTGTTTATGCATTCTATTGAATAGAATTTGGTCTTCTGGCAATACACTCGAAACCTAAATACCAAATGCTTTCTCTGTAGGGCGTTGCTGTAAAAACAGACTACATCCCTTTGCTGCAGTCTTTAGCTCCATACGGATGGAGGCTGATGTGTGTGCTGTCCACTCCCATAGTCAAAACAAACAGGTATTCACACTGAATCTCACCCTTAATCCTTTTGACATATGAGAGTGTAAGTGTGTTAACATGGGATGTTTGGGTTTTTGTCTTAGTGATGGCAGTTTAGCCACAAAACAGATCCTCTTCCTCCAGAGACCTGTGCTGTCCCGCAAGAGAAGAGACTTCACGGTTTGTACACCACTCCGTGTTCTTTGTGAAGTATTTCCATTGATTTCTTCAGTACTGTAACTAAATGCTCCTCTGCCTATTTTTAAACTCATAGCCTTCAGCTCTGCAGCAAAAAGAAAATGCATTGGCTCTCAAAAAATAAGCATTTTTTGTGTTAAAAAAAGAAAAGGTTTTTTCCGATGGGGATCAGTGAAATTTCCCCATAATATTAAGTTTCACCTACATTCTATCTACACTCATTGTCCATTTTATCACGTCCACTTACCATATAGTGCACTTTTGTTAGCCCCACGTTACCTTGTTCTTTAAAGGTCAGGACCTCCACAGAGCAGGTATTATTTGATTATATGCACCTGTTAATAAAGGTGAAATAGTTGAAATAGCCAAACCTACAAATTAGAAGAATCTGCATACGTCTGGCTAGTGTATTGAAGTCCTATACTTCAGTTAAAGTAGATAATGTTAGTAAAATATTAAATGAATAAAAATAAAAGTTCTCTGTTTATATTTCTACTTGAATTGAAGCACAAAAGCAGTTGCTTTTAACTATACTCAAATATCAAAAGTCAAAGTGGTTTATTCTCACTATTATAGATATTAGTTATGTTATTTATATAACAATTTCTATGACAACCTGTAGCTTTGTGGCCGCAGACATGAAAAACGAGGTTTAAATAGTTTCTGCTAATTGATAAAAGCACATCAGAAACAAATTACATTCTGAATGCTTTTCAGAGATGCCCATGCCTACATACTGCTAAACTATGACTGGGCAATTGGTATTTAGGAAAATCTTGACCAGTCTTGACACATTTTTACAGAAAGCAAGGGAGTGAAAAGAAGGATATTTTATTTTGAAGTGTAGTGGAGTGAAAGATACTCAAAAATAGTATTTTAAGTAAAGTAACAAAATATCTGTACTGTAGTTACTGTCCATCACTGCTTCTGGCCACACAGTGAATGCCAAAATAGTGTAAAATTGACATTTAAAGATATCAAATGAATTAAAATAAAACAGTTGTGCAGTAGGTACAAAGTACAGTAATAGTAATAGTCTAAAATATCAGTTTCTATTGCAGTCTGATGATGTTGTCTTATGAGTTGCTGCTCCAGCAGACACAATTACTCAGTTTATTTCTGGCCACAGATAAAGAGGCTGCTAAATTTAGCTAGGAGCTGTCCATGACAAATGTGTAGAATAGAAACACAGCTGGCAGTTTGTTAGTTTGAGAAGCTCAGAAGAAGACAAGCCTTTAATTGGTGCGTATGTGATTGCCTGTGTTTTTCAGAGGCTTCACCTCAAAGGTCGCGACAAGAGGAACTTGAATAATAAAGAGACAGTAGGGAGGGAAATACTGAGTGCTGCATCTCCGGCGGTGACGGTGGAGAAGGGAACGGAGAGAATGATGAAGGAGAGTGAGAGCTGCATGAAGGATGAAGAGATGGAAAACGAACAGTGTGTGAGAGAGAGCCTGAAAAGGATTGGTGATGATGCAAGGACTTTAACGGATGTTCAAAATAGAGATGTAGCTCAAGAAGAAAAGGTGGAGGTGAAGAGTGCAAGCACCAATCAGGACGCAAAGGGTGGAGTCAAACGTGGCTCACAGGAAGAGGAAGTGAGGCTGCTGGGCCCAGAGCGAGCGCTGTTCTCTGGTGTGTGCTGAGTCAGGTGCTTTATTGAATTATGATTGTGTAACCACTCGTCTCAGTACCGGTTTTAACATGCTCTCATTAGTGTTGCCTCACCGGTTCCCCTCCAGGGAATCTCTGATGCCAAATCAAGGATTGTTCCAGTACTGGTTTTGCTCAAGTGAAGGGTGTGAAGGGTGTTAAGGGTGTTAAGGGTAGTAGGGGAAAGTGAAGTTATATCAGCAGTCATGTATGAGAGATGTAGTAGTTTGGAAGCCCAGAAAATCAAATGGGATGTTTTTGATATCCATCCATCCATCCATCCATCCATCCATCCATCCATTTTCTAAGCCGCTTCTCCGTCAGGGTCGCGGGGGGGTGCTGGAGCCTATCCCAGCAGTCTTCGGGCGAAAGGCAGGATACACCCTGGACAGGTCGCCAGTCCATCGCAGGGATGTTTTTGATATGTTAAACATTATTAAGTAGTTTACAGATACAGCTTTATAAACAGCTTTGTCCACCATAATCTTTAGGCTCAAAAGGAGAAATGCATCAGGTCACAATGATAACCAGGCAAGTTCTGCTACTGAAGTCGGCACTTGTCCACAGAACTCCAGTCTAATGTCCTTCACTTGAGCCAATAAAATAATGTAACTTCTTAAGATTGCCCCAGGGTTTCGACTGAGGGGAAATGATGAGGCCAAGTAGTTAAGGGGTTGTTAGAACTGGGCAGCTGCAATCAGCTTTGTTCACAATTTTGTTTTTTTTTTTAGGTTTTAAAAAGGGAAATGAGTCAGGTCACAGTGATTACACTTAAGTTCACTTGAAAGGCTCTACACTACTGCTCTCCAAACTTCTTCAGACATCTTGAAAAAACACAATTTGTGTTACAGGGTCTGCATGGCTAACAGATTAGCTTACTGTGGCTGACCTAGCAGAGGGCAAGTGCGTTCAGATTGAATAACCGCACTGGAGTGAGTCAAAGTTGGTGAGGGCATATTAAAACTACTGAAACAGGCTCTATATGTACATTTACATTGAGTTGTCAGTTTATTTACGTTTTAAGTGTGTTTTGGAGTTTAGTACTTGCTGACTGTGGCTCCTCTGCTGCTGCATAATTTATCAGCTTTCCTCTACCTCATCCAACCTTGTAAAACAACCATCACAGGACCACCGCTGACTGGTTATTTGCGTGGTGCTATGGTACTGTGTGTGGCACTGGTGCGAGTGTACCAGTAGGGTTTAAATACTTTCACAATTACGCCTCATTTTCCAACCCTCTGCCACTGGCATCACTGACGCTGCCCTCGTCTGGTTCATCTCCTGTATTACTGATAGATTTCAGTGCCCTACCTGAACACAAATGCCGTAACACAAGGGCCCCCCCCCCCAGATTAGTCCTTGGCTCTGACCTTTTTTATTATCTGTGTTGCCTCTTCAGATCATTTGTCACCATGGTCTTCATTTTTTCTACTGTTGACAATAATTAGATCCATATGTGTACCAAGGCTACCACTATCCTTCTCCTACTTTGCTATAATCTTATTAATCTTAATCCATAGTATCAAAGACTGTATTCTCAATTTAGACATTGTGACGTCTTCTGTAGTTTATAACTTCATTCCGCATTAGGGAACTGGTCAAAACTGCTTTTACCTCACTCCTAATACTGCATGATTTTGCCCCATGCTCATCATGATGTTGAAACTCTGGTCTATGTTCTCATGTCGACCTGTCTAGACTACCGCGTCTGTTTTCATTGGTATTCCTGACATAACCATCCACTGTCTTTGGTATCTTCAGAGAGCTACCGGAATTCTCACGTTCTAAAAAAATCTATCACCCCAATTCCATTTCAGTTACCCTGATTATCTTTCCGGGTACATTGGACATCTTTCAGCATCATGGCTCTTAAATTATGCAACACAATCTCTTCAACTTGTCCTTTAAAGCTCAGTATAAATCTCTTGCTCTTCTCTCAACTTTCATTTTCCTCGTCACTCCAGTCAATTTCTATCTCTCTCCAGTTGTTGATATTGTCCATTGCTGCTTTTGTAAAGAGACCTAGGAAGTGTGGGAGAGGCACCATTATTATTATTATTATTATTATTATTATTATTATTATTATTATTATTATTACCGTGCTTTTCCTGTGGTCAGAACGGTCAACCACCCAAGTAATATGTGTCATCCCTTTCCATTAACTATCAAAGTCGATAAATTGTGTAACAACAGATGAGCTGCAATTAGTAATTGTAAACCTATAGTGTGTATATGGTTCGTGTAGCTGATAATATGCTGTGTTGGTGTATGTACTTAATGAACTGGCAACTCTTTGAATGGTTTTATTAGAAATTACTCTCAACTGTGAGGATACAGTGTTTCTATATATAGCTTTTTATAGCTCCTTCCTTAATTTAAAAGAAAATATGACTGCGTTGTTACAGGCTGTGCAGCAGTGAGGAGCCTGTTATGCATAAAGCCATTCTGATATACTGAAAACCTCTTCATTTCTGTGCAAGTTGAAAGATGAGTCTATAACGTGTGTACAAATGTATCTGTAAAGATGTCTATACGTGTGTAATTATTAATATAAACACTTTCCTGTCCAAAAAAAAAATCTTCATTTTTGTTGATTTTTTTTTTTTTTTTTTTAAATGTTTCTACATGATTTGAACACAGCAGATACCTATTCCACGAGGAGCAGACCAATAGAAGTGCTCCAAAATGACTGACGAAATTCTTGTTTACATTAACTGACATTGAAATTTAAGACGTCTCTGCCTTTTGTAAAGTTACTATTTTGGACATACATGTTTTTCTTTGGCTTGCTTTGGATTTCTTTGCTGCTGCCTAGGAGTTGAAATGTGAACAGCTGAGGAATAAACAAAACAATGAAAAAAAACAGATCTGGCCCATGTTGAAAGTGAAATGCATTCAAACCCTCATTGGCCTGGAATGTGACTTGGGGAAAATTGTTAAATGTAAAAGGCAAACAGGATCCTGGGAATGTATCTTAGATAAGCAAGAAAAAAAAAGCTCCAATCTCAAAAACAATAATATTCCTTTCTTTATTTTACAGCTACAGGCATATGAGGCACATAAGACATGAAGCTCCTCTTCATTTCTTTCAAAAACTGATCATCAGGGCTCCACTAAACCCCATGGTGTTTCATATATATATATATATATATATATATATATATATATATATATATATATATATATGCCATTGATGTGATTCACATTATAGTGAATGGAGAGACGTCCCTTCAAGGTTGTTTACATCTTGCCTTACCATGTGTTTCATGTCTGGCAGTATTTGGATACACATGCATCCTCAGGGTGACCAGCTGAGATTTGATTTTGCTTCCCCGCGTAAAAAGCACATTAACACAGTGTTTTCCTGTTATGATACAAGTTTGATGGAAGTTTGGTTTTAGGCACTTTTCATCCTTTCAGCTGCTAGTAAGCAGTCGGCAGACACATTTCTGCTATTGGATTTGCATACAGATCTAGAAAACGCATTGTGTTTACACTTGCGTTGAATCCAGTGAAGATCAGCCTTTGACCGCCTATGAATGAGGTCTGCGGGATCTGATCACAGTACATCCTGATGTGTGTGTTTACACCTGGATTTTCCATGCAGTGAAATCTGAATGTGACCCAATTCTGAAAAAAATGATGTAAGGTGTAAACGGTGCCACGGTGACTTGTTTTACAACTTTGCACTCAAGCAGACACGTTGCCATATTCATTCCAATGTTCTCTAGAAACTGATTGGAGCTACTGTTATAAATAAATATTAAGTTCAAAGTAAAAAAAAAATACAAACTTTTTCCTGTGTACTGCTATTTACAGTTAAAAATGGCTTCACCTCTTTTGCTTGATTTTAACTGTAGTATCCCGAACACACAACACATGACTTTAAAAGTAAGCTGCTGCTTGAAGAAGAAGACAGTGAATTGCACAGATAATAAAAAGTTACTAATTGTATACAATTGTGCGTTTAAATTACTGGTCCATCTAGCTTTTTTGTTTGTTCTGACCGTTGAGGTACTACAGGCTGTAGACATCTAAGCCGAAAGCTACCACCACTTCTCATAAAGGATTCTGTCCTGTGGCAGGCCAACCTGTTGCAAGTCTATGCAAACACACTCAATCATGGGTGGTGGACCGCACAAATAACATAATGTGCGCTGGGGATCTACATGATGCCTCAGCACCTCTTCTGATATCCTTCCACCTATAAGTGAAGACATAGCGTCATACATTTTAATGAACTGTTCACATCTGACATAAATGAATAATGCTTAATTATGCATGACTCACTAGTCGTGTAGGGCTGCAGTTCCTGCTCTACTTCAGAGCTCTGTCGAGTCACATGGAAGCTGCAGGAAAAGTTATCCGGAAATTCCCCACAAACACTGATGATGCTATTCTAAGGAAAAACAAAAGATTAATAATATTTTTAAACAATGTTTTGAACATATTACAAATAGTCTCAAGCATCACTGATGTAATCTGGTTGACCTGTTAGGTCTACCACAAACAACCAAGATTTGACAAGTTTAGTAAACTATTTCAGGCTTGAAGTGTGCTGGCTGCCGCTACTCTCTTTAGCTGTGATCCAAAATACATGTCATACAACACCAGAAGCAATGCTATTAAAAGATTACTTTACAATTCAGTTAGATAAATCTTTAGATTCTCTATTTATATTAAACATGAAATAAAGTCAGCTGTCCTGTTTTGTCAAAATTTCATGACAAATCACAAAAACGTGTTAAAATGTCATTACATTAACATGGGCCAGTCATCATTAAATTTCAAGGGGGTTTCAGTAGAGTGCTGTTCATATTTTTAATAAGTGTATACTTTTCACTGTTAATCTTTGAAGACTCCGTAATCAACAGGTCTAAATTTCATATAGACATAATTATTCGATCAATCGAAAGTTCCTCTTAAATGAACTTGTTGTGTACCAAAATTCAGTCACACAAATGTTTCTGATGAAGTAAAGCAAGCACGTGTGATGGAGGATCAGAATAATTGCTTATAAGTATAGTTATGTTTCAGGGCATATGCTTTTGGTCACTTGGCGCATTTACAGCAGCTCAGCACGTCATATACAGGCACTCACTTTGAAAAGCAGTTCTTCTGTGTTCTTGGCACTGTAACAGAGGTGAGTGCGTCCTGGGATGTATCCATGCGGATGTTTGAGCAGGTCGGCTGTGTGCATTAGGATGGAGTACAGGGGGTTAATGCCCACCCCACCAGCCACCAGCAGGAGGTCCATCACGGAATCGGATGGGCTGGGGTCAAAGCAGAAATTGCCGCCTATTCTCACTGCCACACGAGAGTCCACTGTGCACTGAGAGAGGAAGAGGAAGGTCTGTCCTACTGCATCTCAATACTGACATCAAGTACAGCACTATAAGAAAACCAACACTCAAGGGCATACACTTCTGCTCTGCTTGAGCTACACACGTTTACCTTGGTGTGTATCCAGTGCGCAGGCGGGTGTTCTGCGTACTTCACTGCAAGTTCTATAACTCCTTTTCTTTGCAGAAGGCCAGGGCTGGAGCACACAGAGAAACCACCCACCTTCTCCATGCCCGGGATGAAAAAGTCCACCCTGAACACACAATTCACTCTCATTAAAACGATGTTTCTACTGAATTTATTTTACACACATTTCCCTTTTAGGAACCCAAGACATGCTTTGTGCCCGAAGTTTGAGTTCTGAACTGGAGCTATGGTCTTTTGGGTATACTAGACTCTTTAGTCGGGCCAGAAAACCTGAATATTACCTGAGAACTTTCTGTCTGGACTGATCTTATCAGACACACAGTATTGCATTTTGGATCCGACACTGACCAAAAACCAACAGCCAAGATCACCCAAAGTGCTGTGGGGAACAACCCATGCCTGGATAGCACCAGTTTTAAGCAAATTAATGTGTAGCAACAATAGTAGTGGCATTAAGTTTGAATAACAGTGAATTGTCTACTATTGTCATATCTTCATCAGTATAATGTTGATTTGCATTCGAAACCTAAACACAGAACCTGCGCAGGTCACATTAATGTGTAAAGATGTATAACGTGGTAAAAACTCACACAAAATCCTGCCCGACGTTTCTGACAAATTATTTCAACTTTTACAGGGTTACTTACAGCAGCACATGCACACCATATTTTATTTTAGTTTTATTTTTCCCACTCAACAATATCACTTTTACTTTCATCACAAAAAAAATCTTACATAGTTCTGCTTTGATCACAAGTATAAACGCCATGTGTTTTCTATATCTGCACACAAAGAGGTCTCGACCTCTCTCTTGTCTATAAAGTCTCCAGACAGTGACTCTGGCCACTGCAGAAATCACAGCAGCTGTACGACAAAGCCTTCTCTGCCGATACAAATGATTTGTTCATCTCCCGATGCAGACGACTGTTTTAATGGTTTCTTCTGATAATTGCTAGCAGGTGAGTAACCCTGTTTTCAGTAGGATACCGAAAGTAAAATGGAAACATTTCATTTACACAGGAACCGAAATAAATCTGGTCACAGTAAAGACACATTTCAATGTGAATGTGGCCCAAGTATACTGAGCATATCTAGATACAGATCTGAAGCACATGTTAATGTGGAACATGTCAACAAGTTCTATTTGAAATTATATAACAGCTCAACATAAACAGTGGCATGAAAGTGCTTCACGAATAAGCAATGCAGTTTGTACAACCGGTGAGCTTCCATTACTTGTTAGCTACATTAGCCTCATAAGCCCAGTACAAAAATGCACCAGATACTAAGTCACCATCCATTAGATTTTGGGCAACAATAAAATTGTGCAAATCTGATTTTTGACTGAACCATCGCTTCACATTCACACCATGCTGCAAATCCTTAATAAAGAAGAGTAAATCTCTGCATGATTAAGGGGTTCCCTAAAGAAAAAGGTTCCATATGGCCCCAAAAAGGGTTCTTCTATTGTTACAATGTCAAGCTTGTTACAATAGAAGAACCTTTTCAGGTGCTGTATAGAACCCTTTTATCATGCAAAGGGTTCTTTGAGTGCTCATGGCTCTATATAAAACCATTTTCTTTACTAAACAACCATTTTTTTAAAAAGTGTAGAGTTCTTTCATATTCAACAACCCAGATTACGAATAACGGAAAGAGTACTGTAATAAGCAAGTGCAATATGAGTAACTCAGCCCTCACTGTAAGAACTCCAGAGGAGCATGATATGCACAAAGTAGCGACACAACATATCAGAAAGAAAACTAGAGGCAAACAAACCTGAAAATGCAACATTTCCACTAGTTGCTCTTAGCAATTTCTTAAGTTTATGCGCAACACAAATAGGCGACAACACATATGATACCCGACCACGTACGCCCACTCTCTCACTGGCCTCTGAATTATTTATTATTTAAGAACAACAGTCATATGGTCCGGAGGAGTTTCTCTGCATGAATTTACATAAATCATCCAGTGACTTTTTCACCCCTTTCCTTTTGCTCGCACTCACTTAAGCAGAGTGCGCACACACACACACGTTCCCTAAAATAAATCAGTCATTTCATGGACAACAAGTAATTGTCTCTCTCTCTTAAACCAGCAGCGTTCAATTTCATTCGGCTCTGCACTGCGCTGATAAAATAACTAATTCTAACAAAATGCAATTATTACTGAATGTTTTCTGTTATTGTGAAGTTAAAGCAGCAATAACAAACAGTGGAAACTGTACCCTTCAGCCTACATTTGGATTCACAGCACCGTTTTACCTGTTAGACCCAGAATCGCTTGCATTTAAGCCAAACCTTTCTTGTTCTTTTATGTCCACTTTTTAATTTCCATTTGTTTTGCACCCAAATTCCAGGAAGCCATCATCCCCTTGGCATCATGCTGTGCTGGAACTGTTCTTAAGCCCATGCTTCGACTCTCAACCCAGAGAATTGAATCAAACTCATTGAGACAAAGACTTTTTTTTTTTCGCTGAGAGCCCCTTACGAAAAAATGCTTTTGAACATTGTGTCCATCCACTACACTAATGTGCAGTAGACAAGTGCTGATATTCAATAATATGATACTGCAATATTCAACACATTATTGTTATCATACACATCCTGAAATACAGTCAGTGTTTTAGTCAAATAAGATGATCTAGACATGCAGATCATGCTTTCATGCTATACTTGATGTCTGTACAGCTGTTTAAGTGTGTTATTGTTCTGAGTGCCTTCACAGCTCACAGTAAACGTACTGCTGTCCTTTCATACTCAACATTGGCAGTGTTATGCCTGATGTGCAGTCATCACCTGATCATGGAACTGAAGAATGGGAGGCTACACAGGTGCTCTTAAGCGTTCAAGTACAACACTTGGTTAAAATGTCTCACAAACCTTTGACATGATCTATACTGTATTATATTCGACAGCTGGACACCAGGTTAGTCCTTAGCCACTCCAAACCGGTCCATGTTTCTCTCTAACTCTGCTAGCAACATGTCTGTGTTCAGGTAGGCATGTGCCAGTACAAAAAATGTATCAGGATAATATATATGTGTATGTGTTTATATACAACCCAATTCCAATTAAGCTGGGATGTTGTGTAAAACACAAATAAAAAAAGAATACGATGATTTTGCAAATCCTTTTCAACCTATATTGAATTGAATACACTACAAAGACGAGATATTTAATGTTCAAAGGGATAAACTTTATTGTTTTTTGCAAATATTCACTCATTTTGAATTTGATGCCTGCAACACAATCCAAAGAAGTTGCAAGGGACTGTTGAGCAACTGAAGCTGTACATCAAGCAAGAATGGGAAAGAATTCCACCTACAAAGCAATCAACACAATCAGTGTCCTCAGTTCCCAAACGCTTATTGAGTGTTTAAAGGAAAGGTGATGTAACACAGTGGGAAACACGCCCCTGTCCCAACTTCTTTGGAGCGTGTTGCAGGCATCAAATTCAAAATTGTGAAAATTCAAAAGTGAAGCCCAAAATTATTCATACCCCTGGAAAATTTTGACTTAAAGTTACTTTTATTCAACCAGCAATTTTTTTTTTGACCGGAAATGACACGGGCCTCTCCCAGAAGATCATAAGACGATGTACAAGAGGCATTGTGGAAAAAAAATATTTCTCAGCTTTTATTTACATTTGAACAAAAAGTGGCATGTCCAAAATTAGTCATACCCTTCTCAATAATCATTAGAAAAGCCTTTATTGGCTATTACAGCAATCAAACGCTTCCTATAATTGCTGACCAGCTTGTTGCATGTCTCCACTTGTATTTTTGCCCATTCATCTCTAGTGATGAGCTCCAGCTCTTTCAGGTTGGAGGGTCTCCTTGCCATCATCGTGATCTTTAGCCACAATGCGCAGCCGCAGGTCCTTAGTGAGCTCCTTTGTCTTAGCCATGACTGTCCACAAACCAACTGCAGAGAGCTGCTGTTTTTCACCTGTTGAGTTGATTAAAACGGCTGTTCCCAATGAATCAGGGTAATTTGGATGATTTAGAACAGCTTGGACTGAGAATGGTATAGAACTTTGGATTTTCCCATAGACTGTCATAGTTTGCAAAGGGTATGAATAATTTTGGACATGCCACTTCTTGTTTAAATGTAAATAAAAGCTGAGAAATATTTTTTCCACAATGATGCCTCTTGTACATCGTCTTATTATCTTCTGGGAGATGCCTGTGTCACTTCCGGTCAAAACAAAAACTGCTGGTTGAATAAAAGTAACTTTAAGTCAAAATTGCCAGGGGCAATTATATTTATCCCCCTGCAAATAATTGCAGGGGGATAAATATAAAATACAGCACGGCACTGTTTATTTGACCAAGACGTTTCTTCTGGCTGGAAATTACATAAGAGGACAAGACATTGTGCTATTGCAGTAAATGACAATGTTTTCACATTTCTATGAAAATGCCTTGTCCAAAATTGTGTGATAGTAAATACCAAAAGCCTTTATTTGCCATTAGAACAATCAATCAATTCTTATAAGTGCTAACAAGCTTTTTGCATGTCTCCACAGGGACTTTGGACAACTCCTCTTTTACAATGATCTCAAGTTGGAAGGCTGTCAAGTGGGAAGGCTTCCTTGGTCTTTAGGTCCCTCCACAGACTTATAATGGGATTCAGGTTTGGAGTCTGGCTAGGCCACTCCCAAATGTAGATATTATTTTCTGTTAACCATTTCTCACCACTTTGGCTGAAGGTTTGGGATCATTGTCTTGCTGGAAAGGCCAATGCAGGCCAAGGCTGTGTTTTTAGACTGAGTGACATTTTCCTCCAGAATCTTAATGTAGTCCTCATTAGTCATGAAGCCATTTACTCTGACAAGGTTGCCTGGCCCATTGGCTGAAAAACACTCCCAAAGCATTAAATTCCCACCACCATGCTTGACCGTGGAGAACGATTATCTTGGGGTTGAACACTTCTGCTTACTTTCGCCAAATGAAGGCCACGTACCTGTGTCCAATCAACCCCATGTGCTTCATCTCTCCATAGAATTGATGGAATATTTTTGGGGTAAGCAAGCTTTTCTGTGCCTGTCTTGGAGCAGTGGATGCTTCTCGTGACTGCCTTGTGCAGTGTCTGTTGCAGAATCTGCCTTGAGATGCTGGTACCAGAACTGCTCATAGTCATCAGGATGACCTTGGTGGTGATCCTTGGATTCTTCCTGGCCTCTCACGCTACCATTCTTGCCAGCACAGGGGTCATATTTGGCTAACATACTGGGCTATTAAAATTCACTCTAAATCAAACACATGGGTATTGACACGGGAATAATTTTGGGCTTAACTACATGCTGCAGCAGTCTTTATAAAAGGCGCTTAATGTGGAAACCTTTACCAGCAGCCTCTATTTATCAGATACATTGGCAATAAGAATTCTCATTTCTGCTAGCTGGAATATGAGATTTCAAGCCTTTGAGTTTTATCCACACTGGGTTCAATACTACGAAGCTTGAGTCTACCCAAGGACTCTGGACAAACGTTGCTTGGGTGAGATGTGAATGTACACCCAGAACAATTATGACAGGAGGAGCCATTTTTGCACTTAGTTTGATTTGTGTTATTCAATTTAATTTCATTTGTTTTGTTATCACTATCATTATCTGCTTCTAAGACTGTGCTCCCTCTACAGGTAGAGGGGGAGTTCCAAATGCATTAATGGACTGGTCTACCTGGCCTCTGGGGGGTGCTGGTACCAGCTGATACAGTCTTTAAACATGTGGTGCACCTGAGTTGTTTGTTTGTTAGGCTAACAAAGGCAATTCATTAGATACCTTTTATTTTGTTTCTTTTTTGTTTAAAATAAATAACCAACATCAGCATCAACTCAAACATCTGCCTGGACCTGGATTTCTTATGCATTGCATGTGTTAAGCAATTATCACCAGTTACTTCCACACTGGATTTAAGCAAACTTTGTTTTGGTGGATCAAAGAACTTTTTGCCAAAACAAACACTGTACTAACACAGAGGCTGCACATCTAAAACAACTTCTCCAGATAAATCAACATGTTCAGGAGCATGCCACACAGTCATATGCAAAAGTTTGTGCACTCATGGTCAAACTACGTTTTATTGATTTCCTAAGGGACACAGAATGCACATCAGCACATTATATTTTATTTTAGATAAATAGACACTGTGCAATAAAATTTGCAGAAAAATACTATATTTAAGTTTGTCCCTGTAGAAGATGCGTTAATGTATTTCACTTACAATAACAACAAAATGTATTTTGACCAGATGTGTTCAAACTTTTGCATATGACTGAACAAATCCAAACATAATAGATTAAAGCCCCTGGGAACCTAAATGCATGGTTTCTTTCTAATCAGGTAAATGCTGCCCTTGTCCACAACATACATGTCCTATGAATAACCGTATGTCCAATAAATCATCGATTTTTTTTTTTTCTAATTTTCTCTGCTGTCAGTGTAAACTGGGTAGTCCTAATTGTGAGTAAACCTTGCATATGTTTTACCTTCACCATTCACAAGGCTGACGTGGCCTCTTCGAATCAGGAACAACCTGGCGAGAGAAAGCTAATCTAGCAAGCTAGCTCACCTGTCTGCCTTCCTTGTGGGCATTCCCTGGCTGTATACCCAGCGGTAAAGCGAAAACGTTGGGGCAAAACTTTTCAAAGGAAGGAATATTTTCTGGCACATCTGTAAAACTGTCCCAATATATCATATTATAGTTGGTTCCAGTGGAGGAGTACTAGGAAGTTTCTGTATTGCTCTTTATAGTGGCTGGGTCTAGACATAGAGTCAAGACACAAACAAAAGGGAACCAAGACTGAGTAAATGATGATGATGGCTACAGTCTCTGCTATTGTACTATTTTCCATTTTTATGTAACATGCATATAGCCAATATCCATTGCTCGTGTTTTACATCACCCAGCATGTGCTTTAGAACTCCTACTTGAAATGTAAATAAAGTGACAACCAGACTGCTAATCACATTGGCTCCATTCCTTCAGGCTTCTTGCATTTGGGTGGTAGTAAAAGAATGACAGGTAGTTCATACATTACTGGGTGCATTCTTATAGTCAGCTCAACACCTCTGTTTTGGAGGTCCAAAAACAAGTCATTTTCTATGCTTACACCGCCCTCTCCTGGACCGCTGAAGTAAACACATTTTCATTCTCAGTATAAAACAATTCTATTTCACACCAATTCATTGTCCCTGCAGTCATTAATGATGTGAGCATGCATGTAATCACAGTGAGGCAATCACAGTTACACATGTCTAATGAATGATCCACAGGTCTAAGCATTAAACAATCACATTTCTTACCATTGGCCAGCACGAAAGCTAAAGTCAGGATGTGGCACTTCTAGTCGGAGTCTCTTGACTGTGTCGGACTCGTTTGTGATACTGCACACTCGAGCAGTAAACAGGGCCTGTTAAACACACACACACACACACACACACACACACAACACACACACACACTTTTGAATAACTAAAGAACATTTTCAACAGCAATGTTTAAATTCAAAGGATATTTTACATTAAACGTTTTCAAAAAGTCTGTTAATGCAGGCAATGAAAACAGAAAGTGCAATTTTATAAAACTCTTGCAAAACCTCTTGCAATTCAGCTTTACTGAACATGTCATTTGTTGATACCTTAACTATTTTAGGAGGGTAAACAGTGCATTTACACATATATTTAATGTCGCGACAGATTTTAATTACATGGTTCTTACAACAAACCAAAAACAGCATGACAGAGGTAGAGCTGGACTGAGGAGGAGACGAGTTTTAACTTACAGAAAAAGATATCTTAAAAGGATACAGCCTTTCTAAATGGAAAGTGCTAAAAAACTCTATGCGGCAGAGAAACCTGACCGCTCAGGTAAGTGCTCTGAAGGAAAAATAATAATTACACGTTAAAAATAAAATTAAAACTTCTCTGTCAGTAGTTTATAGGGAAGTCGGGGAGGTCAAAAGTACAAAAGATACAACATACACTGAATAAGAGAAGACAAGAAGTCCAAAACACTTTTTAAAGTATAAACCAAATCTTATACAACAACTGTAGACTATTATTTTGTTATGCACTTTTTATTGCTTAAAGCCAGTTTATCATTTAGATATTGTTGGAAGTCAATGGAAATTTTGCTGAACAGATGGAAATGATTGAAAATGTAAGCACAGATGCTTCAACAACCGCTGGCATGACCAAGAGATGCAAAGCACCGGTAAGCCTAAGAATGGCCGAGATACAGTTTACTAAAGAGCCTGTATAGGGGACAAAGCCTCGTGGACAGATAAGACAAAAATGAACTTGCACCAGAATAATGGGAATAGGAAAATAAAGGAATTGCTGACCACATTATCTGTGAAACACACTGGAAGGAACCTGTGTGGCTGCCTGTGGAACTGACTGCTGATGGCAGCAGCAGGAGGTGAGGTGTACAGAGGTAACTTCAGATCCAAACAAACACCTCAAAACCCAGTGGAGGGTGGGACATTTGCCCCAAATGTGCTATTAAATTGAGTTTTTTCAAAGGAAAAAAAAAAGAACATTTCTTGACTGGTAAAGTCAATCAACCCATCCAAAGCCTTTTGCAGTCACTTAATTGACCACAGACAACACTTTTTGTTCACTGAAATCTTAATAGGTGTGGGCAATGTATTAAGTGGACCAGACCAGCGACGGTAAAGCTTTTAAAAACAGCAAAGCTTTTAAAACCAGCACATATTAGTGACACCTGGTGGCTAAAAGCATTATCAGCAGCTAAAAATCGAATTATTGCTACTCTGTCTTGGGAGATGTTTTAAGATTCAAGTCAATATCAAATCTTCATATTAATTCTGACAAACTCATGCACAAGTGTTTGGTACTGGATTAAAGCCATGGTACCTCGGCCCGGCTTGTTCCATGATTCAGTTTCCAAAGCGGGTTGTGTGCAGAAGTTTCAGACGTCATTGGTCATGTGTGTTTTTGGAAAGCAAACCAAGCACTGACACCATGCCTCAAATGAAGTGAGCTGCTTTTCTGATACGTGTCATTCTACAGAAACATCCACTTTTTTCATTTATCTGTAGGAGTCACTGGTGTTACTGACTGTCATTGGTGTTGCACACAAGAAAGGTAACACCAGAGACAGTAACACCAGTGACAGGGGGATCAAACCACTTTGTCAATCATGGAATATCATCTAAAGAAGTCATTTAATCCATTTGTATTCTACTTTTTTCCCCCACAATTACCCAACTAAAAGCTTCAAATGAGATCAGGAGCTAAATGAGAACATTTCTGATAATTGAAAAGACACAGTAGACTTACCACGTGCTTTTCTTCATAGATCTTCAGAAAATAGAGAAAAAGAAGTCCAGTGATGTCATCAGTGTGATTTTTATTTCAAAATAAGAGATTTTTTGTCACACCATAACACCAGTGACACGACTCATGGGGAAAGCTTTCAATATATATTTATATATATTTATTTAGGATTGGTATTATTTATGTAGCTTTAATCACATATTTCATAGCCATGTACAGATTACTGCAGTTAAAATTGCAAATTCAAAATGTAGCACTCACCCTTTACACCAGACTGTGAGGATGAGCACTTGGGCGGTGGGTGATTGGAATTCTATATGATTTATTTAATAACTTATACCTGTAAATGCTAGGGACACAAAAATGGATGTTTCCATAGAATGACTCACATGTTCCAAAGCTTCAGTATCAAGGATGACATCACTAGTCCAAATATATATTGCTCCGATATCCCTGAACTAAAATCTGAATCATGAATAATGGTGTAAAATTATGATTATTTACAAGTGTTTGTTATTGAATTGTTATACATGGGACTGTCCCCATTTGTTAAACATGCTCCTAGTTATATGAAAGGCATTTGACATAAGATTGGGACATCAGCCAAATAACATCATACCAGCACAGGACATGTGACCCCTCATCTAAATAGACTAGTGTGACCCTTCACCTAAAAACATTTTATTGCAGACACAAGCGTTTCAGAGCCCAATGCTATAAAATTACACAAAACAAAAGGCTTTAATGAAAGTGCAACAAACAACTAATCAGAATTAATTCAGTCATCTATAATATGAGCACAGATCTCTGACCACTTATATGTGACCCACTGATCTCTAACAGGTGGTTTACATTTCTAATAGAGTCTTAATATTTTTATACATGGTTGACATTAGAATCTCTCATCTGACCAACCAGAGCTTAACAGCTCAACAAACGTTCACAGACAACGCCGATTGTTTATAAAAGTATCAGACATACTTGAAGAGTGACACCAGTGACTCACCTCTTGCCTATAAACATTAGCCGTCCTTTCAAGGTGGTCAGCTTGTCTAGACATTTTTCTAGGGGACAAAAAATAAATGACAAGTCAGACAAGCCAACAGACGTCACCACTACTCAGGTTCACAGCATACTTACAATAAACTCACAGTCCTGATAAAACATACTGTTATATGTGGCTACAGGGTCCAAACTACCAAACAATTCAATTACATGATCATTACTGGATCTTGCAGATGTAACATGTTTACTACACGTTTGTCGATCAGTTTTATCAGGTAACAGCTTAACAAACAGCTGACAGTCAGGTCCTACAGGTACTCACCGCATGGATTTAGACACGGCGCCAGATCTGGTCAGCACTGACCCCAGAGTCCCGACGACACCTCTAGCCGTGGTTTTTAAAATCCAAGGGGCGCTCATGGCAGCGAGAGATGGACTCTGGACACCCAGTCTCTCCTCAGTTAGCGTTACAGGATAACTAAGAGAGAGCAAGCAGCCCAAGAGAGAGCAGTTAACACCTTAAATACCAAGTATTACAGACCAGCCGTTAAAGAGCCCTTCATTAACCCACTGAAAAAAGGACCAACATCTGGATGCCTACATCATAAGTGAGCCTGCCAGCAGTCACTGAGTGTGAACACAGGCGTGATGACCTGCTTCTAGCTCTGTGTTTTAACTAACTAGCGTCAGCCACCTCGGCATGCCGCGCTCCAATTACCCTACTTGTGTCCTAACTAGTGTCTAGAATTGTATCCGCCATCGCGGGTCGACTCGCGGAACGTTATTCGAGTCCTATTTAAAGTGTGATAAAGCCACTCGACCGGATCTTCACCTGTGAGCTCTAGAAATGCACTGTGGTGTTATTCGACAGTCTTAAGCGAACGTTAACGACGACGACCTCGCAGTGCAGTCGGAATGCAGCGCTTTAACTGTGTCTAGTATGATTAGCTAGGTTTCCACTGTAGTCTACGAGTATGCAGAACGCAGCTCAGCCAATGGGAACACCGCCGGATTGGTGCCGGCAGGCTAGCTTAGCTTACTCGTTCAATGGTCCAGTTTTACAGTGAAGCAAAAATATTTTTAATGCAAACTTTAGGCCTAAAAGCATATATCCATTCTGTCAATACAACCCACCTGTTATTTCCTCTTGATCTCCAGCGCTTGCGTCAGTCCGGCTGTTTAACCTCGGTCGTGATCTCTGGAAACACACGAGTGAAATGGAAGTAGTTCCGAGTCGCTTGCTTGCGTAGAGATGCGCTGTGTTGTGCGTCATTTGGGCGGTACAGGTGCAAAATGATATATGTGTGTATATACATATACAAGCCGCTTCTCCCTCAGGGTCCCCCCGCGACCCTATATATATATATATATATATATATATATATATATATATATATATATATATATATATATATATATATATATATATGAGAGACACGGAGTGTATTGTGTATTACAAATATATACACGTGTGTATTAGTCTTCTACTGAGGAAAATCGTACCCTGATTAACCGTGGAGGCTGTTTACTTAAATATAGCCAAAAGATGAATTCTGAGCACAAAAAAAATGTTTTATGACTTTATGACTTTTAAGCGCTTGCAATCTTGTGCAACGTGGCTTCTGTACTTATTAGAAGTGAGGATGTTAGCTGAGACAGATCGATCAGTCTTATACATTTCTGACCAAAACTAAGCATCATACTCTGTAAGTCACTGAAATTCATTGTACTTGTACAATCACAATAAGAATCATCACATTAAAACTGGTACTGTTTCTCACGGAGCCTCTCTCTTCCTAAAAAGTCTCTTTTTCTCCATTTATCATTATTTAACCATCATCAGCACTACATAAAAATAAAAACACTCAGGAGACATCTGCAGGTTTACTGGACATTTTGGATAGTAAATGATATAAGATATCTATTTTTTTGCATTGCAGACATTGTAACCCTGGTTCGTATCACCACCACTGTAAAAATCTGAGTTGGTAAGTTTCTCCACACTGAACTGTGATCTTGAAAACAATGCATTCAAATGTACATGATGGATGTTGATGTAACTTGCACGGTTTTGCTGCGTATCTTCTAGCCTCCTCTGCTCCAGTTTCACTTCCCTGGATCCTTTCATTCTGAACCAGGCGCATGCCTTGACTTCATAATCGGTTGCCAATGTTTATGAGTCCAAATGAATGAATACTGTTTAGCATTCAGCACTATAGGTGTTTGTTGTTTGCTGTGAAGCAAGACAATTCAAAAACCAAAATCCAGAATGTAACTTTATAGGAGAAGGAAGATATCTACTTGACTTTTAACGTAAGTCAGTGGAATCATTCATGTTGGTACATTCATCATGAAATGTAAAGAGTAACAGGCACTTTCAAATGATGTCAAATTTGAGAAAAATAGGTCAAAAATGTAAAAAAACTGTTCCGACAACAGTGATATTTATTTTAATAGTAGCATTATAACTGTTTTTTGGAGTCCTGCTTGTTCCCTCAGTGAAAAAGTAAACTCCTCAAGCACTGAATTCCACATAGAACTGCAGCTGAACTTACAGCATCCTGCATCAGTACAGGAACTGGATTTTGTGCTGTCCTCCTCTTGTTGTGATACTCTTAAAATAAAATGCCTGAAATAAAATAACAAAACATGAAAGTGACCAATGGATGAGAAAGAAACAAAAGAAGAAAAAGGACATTACAGACTTACTGTGAATAAAATAAAACCGAGTAAAAAGTAGATTCCTTTCACATTAAAACTTTAGTACATGAAACTGGTTGATGCTCTTTCTAAGCAAACTATGACCCATATTTTAACCCTACATGAGGAACTGCTCCCCGCACCAAATCACAGGTTGGATAAGTTTGTCCATCTCATGATACGCAATGGCTCCTCTTGCCCGACTCGAGTCTGCCACGAGCAATGACTCTACAAAACCCTGTTCCTCATTCTGCTCTGAGTCAAAGTTGTGATTATTTATAGGCTGGATTAAAATTTGACTGGACAAATTAACACACAGTTGTTTTCATATTCACATTTAGCAAGCCTATTCACACTGGCCTCCAGTGCTTTTATCCAAGAGGGAAAATACTGTATTCAATGTCATAAAAATGTAGATATCAGATTGCTGCTGTATGAAAACACCTGGTACTCATATTTCATGCAAAGATCTATTCTCAAAAGGACATTTGGCAAGTACTGAGTATCAATCTGCCCATCTCTATTACTTTACTTTACTATTACTATACAACATTGGGCTATAATGACCATTAAAGAAATTAATATAAGCGATTAACTTTACTTTTCTCTTTTACTTTTCAGATATGCTCTAAGTGGCGGTATCTCAAACCAATTCACTTTCTTTTATTTTTATTGCCTTAGACTGTGTGATGCTATGTGGGTGAGGTTTTTACCACCACAATGAAAAGCCCATAGTAGCCTGTTCATAGTACCGCTTATTGGTTTAAAGATGTGTTTTGGAGACTGTATTGCAGTTGTCATTTAAATGCAAGCAAAGTCATTCAGACTGGTTTGATGTGAAATAGTTCATTTGTAGAGAAACTTACTGGTTTCTTCACGTGTCGTCTGTATTTCAGTGTGTGATATTGGTAATGCTGGAAAAGTGGTACTGTTCCATCTTACCTCTCCATAATGAATGGGTTTAAACATACATTTTATGTCAAATGTTATCTCAGAACTAAAACAATGTCTCAAGTATCAGACAATGTATTCGTAAACAGTGCATGTGATAACTTTCTGTGATGAAGCATTCAGCACTCTTCAGACGTCTGGTTCCTATCACCACCACAATGAACAATTTTGACTCTTTCTGGAGACGGGCCCTTCGCATCAAACCACTCTGAACGACTTTTGCTCACGTCTTTATGATTGTATTATGCAGGATGACTGTAAAATCAATAGAATCCCCTTTAAAACAGATACAGAAGCCAGTTGTTCTGAAGCCTCTGGCTGTTGAAGAGTTTTTTATTTTTCAAACGAACACAGACATACAGAGGGATTTTTGCCGTGATAAGGTGTGAGGTGACGTTCAGGATTTTTATCAGAACACTTCGGTCAGAGGAGACTGAAAGACTTAAGAGAGCTGCAGACAGACTACAGTCGTTAAAAGTCCGAGATAAACATGCCAGAGAGGGAAAGGGGTGAGTCAGGAGCTGTGCGCGCGCCCCATCACTAATGAGCGAAGAGACGCGTCTCGTTACTAAACGTCACATGACCCCGCGCGATATTAAATTAGGGATAAATAGATAGATAGATAGAAAGAGAAAGAGAGAGAGAGAGAGAGAGAGAGAGAGAGCGCAAACCTGTGGAGAGGCTGGAGCTCCGCTCAAAGGGCGCAAGGCAAGGGGCCCGGAGTGGAAACACATGAACGCATTTCACATTCGAAGCCTCCCTGTGGTCGGAATGGCGCGCCTGGAGATGATCTTGATGCTGGTCTGCGCATTCTTAGCGGCCAGGACTGACTGCAAGAAAAGTAAGACCAATTTAATAACTCAGCGTTTTAAATACCACTGTCAAGTTAGACTTGATTATAGCCAAACACATTTTTTGAAGAGGAAAATGGGGCTTTGAGTTAGACTGTATTAAAATGCCATGTTTCTGTGGTATTAAACTTCATACCTGTATGTTAAAGTGTATATCTCTACATTAAAGTGTTTATCTAGGCACTGGTGTGTATAGCTGTCTATTAAAGTACATAGACGTATATTAAAGTGTGCATACCTGTGTGTATAGTGTATGTATGTGTATGGGTCTGTATATCTGTGTGTATAGTGTATGTGTCTGTATTGGTTTGTATATCTGTGTGTATAGTGTATGTGTCTGTATTGGTTTGTATATCTGTGTATATAGTGTATGTATGTGAATTGCTCTGTATATCTGTGTATATAGTGTATGTATGTGAATTGCTCTGTATATCTGTGTATATAGTGTATGTATGTGAATTGCTCTGTATATCTGTGTATATAGTGTATGTACACTCAGAAAAAAAGGTACGACACTGTCATTGGGGCAGTACCCCTCTTGTCACTGTGGTGGTACCCTCAGGAGTACATCTCCGTACCTTTAGTCAGGGAACATAATTGTACCAGAATCCACTGAAATTATATTTTCTAAATTGTACTGACTCCACACACCTTGTCTCATCTCCAGGCTTTGTATATTATTGCTCTGTTTTAAAACATTAGTTTATAAAAGATACAAATACATACTTTTCCACTAGGAAAACTTATTTAAGGTACACAGTTGGACCTTAAAACTGCTGTTGCACCTTTGAGGGTACACTTACATTGTTTGTACCCTGATGAACGAATCATGTACCTGCATAATACCTTTATTTCTAACAATGTATGGGTAATGGTGTGTAAACCTGTGTATATAGTGTATGTGCATTGATCTGTATCTCTGTGTGTATAGTGTATGTGTCTGTATTGGTGTGTATATCTGTGTATATAGTGTATGTATGTGTATTGGTCTGTATATCTGTGTGTATAGTGTATGTATGTGTATTGGTCTGTATATCTGTGTATATAGTGTATGTATGTGTATTGGTCTGTATATCTGTGTATATAGTGTATGTATAGGTACTGCTCTGTATATCTGTGTGTATAGTGTATGTATGTGTACTGCTCTGTATATCTGTGTGTATAGTGTAGGTATGTGTACTGGTCTGTATATCTGTGTATATAGTGTATGTGTCGGTATTGGTCTGTATATCTGTGTGTATAGTGTATGTATGTGTACTGCTCTGTATATCTGTGTGTATAGTGTATGTATGTGTACTGCTCTGTATATCTGTGTGTATAGTATATGTATGTGTACTGGTCTGTATATCTGTGTGTATAGTGTATGTGTCGGTATTGGTCTGTATATCTGTGTATATAGTGTATGTATGTGTACTGGTCTGTATATCTGTGTATATAGTGTATATATGTGTACTGGTCTGTATATCTGTGTGTATAGTGTATGTATGTGTACTGGTCTGTATATCTGTGTATATAGTGTATGTATGTGTATTAGTCTGTATATCTGTGTATATAGTGTATGTGTCTGTATTGGTTTGTATATATGTGTGTATAGTGTATGTATGTGTACTGGTCTGTATATCTGTGTATATAGTGTATGTATGTGTACTGGTCTGTATATCTGTGTATATAGTGTATGTATGTGTACTGGTCTGTATATCTGTGTGTATAGTGTATGTATGTGTACTGGTCTGTATATCTGTGTGTATACTGTATGTGTACTGGTCTGTATATCTGTGTGTATAGTGTATGTGTCTGTATTGGTTTGTATATCTGTGTGTATAGTGTATGTATGTGTACTGGTCTGTATATCTGTGTATATAGTGTATGTATGTGTACTGGTCTGTATATCTGTGTATATAGTGTATGTATGTGTACTGGTCTGTATATCTGTGTGTATAGTGTATGTATGTGTACTGGTCTGTATATCTGTGTATATAGTGTATGTATGTGTACTGGTCTGTATATCTGTGTATATAGTGTATGTATGTGTACTGGTCTGTATATCTGTGTGTATAGTGTATGTATGTGTACTGCTCTGTATATCTGTGTGTATAGTGTATGTATGTGTACTGGTCTGTATATCTGTGTATATAGTGTATGTATGTGTACTGGTCTGTATATCTGTGTGTATAGTGTATGTATGTGTACTGGTCTGTATATCTGTGTATATAGTGTATGTATGTGTACTGGTCTGTATATCTGTGTATATAGTGTATGTGTCGGTATTGGTCTGTATATCTGTGTGTATAGTGTATGTATGTGTACTGGTCTGTATATCTGTGTGTATAGTGTATGTATGTGTACTGGTCTGTATATCTGTGTGTATAGTGTATGTGTCTGTATTGGTTTGTATATCTGTGTGTATAGTGTATGTATGTGTACTGGTCTGTATATCTGTGTATATAGTGTATGTATCTGTACTGGTCTGTATATCTGTGTATATAGTGTATGTATGTGTATTAGTCTGTATATCTGTGTATATAGTGTATGTGTCTGTATTGGTTTGTATATATGTGTGTATAGTGTATGTATGTGTACTGGTCTGTATATCTGTGTATATAGTGTATGTATGTGTACTGGTCTGTATATCTGTGTATATAGTGTATGTATGTGTACTGGTCTGTATATCTGTGTGTATAGTGTATGTATGTGTACTGGTCTGTATATCTGTGTGTATAGTGTATGTGTACTGGTCTGTATATCTGTGTGTATAGTGTATGTATGTGTACTGGTCTGTATATCTGTGTGTATAGTGTATGTGTCTGTATTGGTTTGTATATCTGTGTGTATAGTGTATGTATGTGTACTGGTCTGTATATCTGTGTATATAGTGTATGTATGTGTACTGGTCTGTATATCTGTGTGTATAGTGTATGTATGTGTACTGGTCTGTATATCTGTGTATATAGTGTATGTATGTGTACTGGTCTGTATATCTGTGTATATAGTGTATGTATGTGTACTGGTCTGTATATCTGTGTGTATAGTGTATGTATGTGTACTGCTCTGTATATCTGTGTGTATAGTGTATGTATGTGTACTGGTCTGTATATCTGTGTATATACTGTATGTATGTGTACTGGTCTGTATATCTGTGTGTATAGTGTATGTATGTGTACTGGTCTGTATATCTGTGTATATAGTGTATGTATGTGTACTGGTCTGTATATCTGTGTATATAGTGTATGTGTCGGTATTGGTCTGTATATCTGTGTATATAGTGTATGTATGTGTACTGCTCTGTATATCTGTGTGTATAGTGTATGTATGTGTACTGGTCTGTATATCTGTGTGTATAGTGTATGTATGTGTACTGGTCTGTATATCTGTGTGTATAGTGTATGTGTCTGTATTGGTTTGTATATCTGTGTGTATAGTGTATGTATGTGTACTGGTCTGTATATCTGTGTATATAGTGTATGTATGTGTACTGGTCTGTATATCTGTGTATATAGTGTATGTATGTGTACTGGTCTGTATATCTGTGTATATAGTGTATGTATGTGTACTGGTCTGTATATCTGTGTGTATAGTGTATGTATGTGTACTGGTCTGTATATCTGTGTGTATAGTGTATGTATGTGTACTGGTCTGTATATCTGTGTATATAGTGTATGTATGTGTACTGGTCTGTATATCTGTGTGTATAGTGTATGTATGTGTACTGGTCTGTATATCTGTGTATTTAGTGTATGTATGTGTACTGGTCTGTATATCTGTGTATATAGTGTATGTGTCGGTATTGGTCTGTATATCTGTGTATATAGTGTATGTATGTGTACTGCTCTGTATATCTGTGTGTATAGTGTATGTATGTGTACTGCTCTGTATATCTGTGTGTATAGTGTATGTATGTGTACTGGTCTGTATATCTGTGTATATAGTGTATGTACTGTATGTGTACTGGTCTGTATATCTGTGTGTATAGTGTATGTGTACTGGTCTGTATATCTGTGTATATAGTGTATGTATGTGTAATGCTCTGTATATCTGTGTATATAGTGTATGTGTACTGGTCTGTATATCTGTGTATATAGTGTATGTATGTGTACTGGTCTGTATATCTGTGTATATAGTGTATGTATGTGTACTGGTCTGTATATCTGTGTATATAGTGTATGTGTACTGGTCTGTATATCTGTCTGTATAGTGTATGTGTACTGGTCTGTATATCTGTATATATAGTGTATGTATGTGTACTGGTCTGTATATCTGTGTGTATAGTGTATGTATGTGTACTGCTCTGTATATCTGTGTGTATAGTGTATGTATGTGTACTGGTCTGTATATCTGTGTATATAGTGTATGTATGTGTACTGGTCTGTATATCTGTGTGTATAGTGTATGTATGTGTACTGGTCTGTATATCTGTGTATATAGTGTATGTATGTGTACTGGTCTGTATATCTGTGTATATAGTGTATGTGTCGGTATTGGTCTGTATATCTGTGTGTATAGTGTATGTATGTGTACTGGTCTGTATATCTGTGTGTATAGTGTATGTATGTGTACTGGTCTGTATATCTGTGTGTATAGTGTATGTGTCTGTATTGGTTTGTATATCTGTGTGTATAGTGTATGTATGTGTACTGGTCTGTATATCTGTGTATATAGTGTATGTATCTGTACTGGTCTGTATATCTGTGTATATAGTGTATGTATGTGTATTAGTCTGTATATCTGTGTATATAGTGTATGTGTCTGTATTGGTTTGTATATATGTGTGTATAGTGTATGTATGTGTACTGGTCTGTATATCTGTGTATATAGTGTATGTATGTGTACTGGTCTGTATATCTGTGTATATAGTGTATGTATGTGTACTGGTCTGTATATCTGTGTGTATAGTGTATGTATGTGTACTGGTCTGTATATCTGTGTGTATAGTGTATGTATGTGTACTGGTCTGTATATCTGTGTGTATAGTGTATGTATGTGTACTGGTCTGTATATCTGTGTGTATAGTGTATGTGTCTGTATTGGTTTGTATATCTGTGTGTATAGTGTATGTATGTGTACTGGTCTGTATATCTGTGTATATAGTGTATGTATGTGTACTGGTCTGTATATCTGTGTATATAGTGTATGTATGTGTACTGGTCTGTATATCTGTGTATATAGTGTATGTATGTGTACTGGTCTGTATATCTGTGTGTATAGTGTATGTATGTGTACTGGTCTGTATATCTGTGTATATAGTGTATGTATGTGTACTGGTCTGTATATCTGTGTATATAGTGTATGTATGTGTACTGGTCTGTATATCTGTGTGTATAGTGTATGTATGTGTACTGCTCTGTATATCTGTGTGTATAGTGTATGTATGTGTACTGGTCTGTATATCTGTGTATATACTGTATGTATGTGTACTGGTCTGTATATCTGTGTGTATAGTGTATGTATGTGTACTGGTCTGTATATCTGTGTATATAGTGTATGTATGTGTACTGGTCTGTATATCTGTGTATATAGTGTATGTGTCGGTATTGGTCTGTATATCTGTGTATATAGTGTATGTATGTGTACTGCTCTGTATATCTGTGTGTATAGTGTATGTATGTGTACTGGTCTGTATATCTGTGTGTATAGTGTATGTATGTGTACTGGTCTGTATATCTGTGTGTATAGTGTATGTGTCTGTATTGGTTTGTATATCTGTGTGTATAGTGTATGTATGTGTACTGGTCTGTATATCTGTGTATATAGTGTATGTATGTGTACTGGTCTGTATATCTGTGTATATAGTGTATGTATGTGTACTGGTCTGTATATCTGTGTGTATAGTGTATGTATGTGTACTGGTCTGTATATCTGTGTGTATAGTGTATGTATGTGTACTGGTCTGTATATCTGTGTATATAGTGTATGTATGTGTACTGGTCTGTATATCTGTGTGTATAGTGTATGTATGTGTACTGGTCTGTATATCTGTGTATTTAGTGTATGTATGTGTACTGGTCTGTATATCTGTGTATATAGTGTATGTGTCGGTATTGGTCTGTATATCTGTGTATATAGTGTATGTATGTGTACTGCTCTGTATATCTGTGTGTATAGTGTATGTATGTGTACTGCTCTGTATATCTGTGTGTATAGTGTATGTATGTGTACTGGTCTGTATATCTGTGTATATAGTGTATGTACTGTATGTGTACTGGTCTGTATATCTGTGTGTATAGTGTATGTGTCCTGGTCTGTATATCTGTGTATATAGTGTATGTATGTGTAATGCTCTGTATATCTGTGTATATAGTGTATGTGTACTGGTCTGTATATCTGTGTATATAGTGTATGTATGTGTACTGGTCTGTATATCTGTGTATATAGTGTATGTATGTGTACTGGTCTGTATATCTGTGTATATAGTGTATGTGTACTGGTCTGTATATCTGTCTGTATAGTGTATGTGTACTGGTCTGTATATCTGTGTATATAGTGTATGTATGTGTACTGGTCTGTATATCTGTGTATATAGTGTATGTATGTGTACTGCTCTGTATATCTGTGTATATAGTGTATGTGTACTGCTCTGTATATCTGTGTATATAGTGTATGTATGTGTACTGGTCTGTATATCTGTGTATATAGTGTATGTGTACTGGTCTGTATATCTGTGTGTATAGTGTATGTGTACTGGTCTGTATATCTGTGTATATAGTGTATGTATGTGTACTGGTCTGTATATCTGTGTATATAGTGTATGTGTACTGGTCTGTATATCTGTGTGTATAGTGTATGTGTACTGGTCTGTATATCTGTGTGTATAGTGTATGTATGTGTACTCGTCTGTATATCTGTGTATATAGTGTATGTATGTGTACTGGTCTGTATATCTGTGTGTATAGTGTATGTGTACTGGTCTGTATATCTGTGTATATAGTGTATGTATGTGTACTGGTCTGTATATCTGTGTGTATAGTGTATGTGTACTGGTCTGTATATCTGTGTATATAGTGTATGTGTACTGGTCTGTATATCTGTGTGTATAGTGTATGTATGTGTACTGCTCTGTATATCTGTGTGTATAGTGTATGTGTACTGGTCTGTATATCTGTGTATATAGTGTATGTATGTGTACTGCTCTGTATATCTGTGTGTATAGTGTATGTGTACTGGTCTGTATATCTGTGTATATAGTGTATGTATGTGTACTGGTGTATATATCTGTGTATATAGTGTATGTGTACTGCTCTGTATATCTGTGTGTATAGTGTATGTGTACTGGTCTGTATATCTGTGTATATAGTGTATGTGTACTGCTCTGTATATCTGTGTGTATAGTGTATGTATGTGTACTGGTCTGTATATCTGTGTGTATAGTGTATGTGTACTGGTCTGTATATCTGTGTGTATAGTGTATGTGTACTGGTCTGTATATCTGTGTATATAGTGTATGTGTACTGGTCTGTATATCTGTGTATATAGTGTATGTATGTGTACTGCTCTGTATATCTGTGTGTATAGTGTATGTATGTGTACTGGTCTGTATATCTGTGTGTATAGTGTATGTATGTGTACTGGTCTGTATATCTGTGTATATAGTGTATGTGTACTGGTCTGTATATCTGTGTGTATAGTGTATGTATGTGTACTGGTCTGTATATCTGTGTATATAGTGTATGTATGTGTACTGGTCTGTATATCTGTGTGTATAGTGTATGTATGTGTACTGGTCTGTATATCTGTGTATATAGTGTATGTATGTGTACTGCTCTGTATATCTGTGTGTATAGTGTATGTATGTGTACTGGTCTGTATATCTGTGTGTATAGTGTATGTATGTGTACTGGTCTGTATATCTGTGTATATAGTGTATGTGTACTGGTCTGTATATCTGTGTATATAGTGTATGTATGTGTACTGCTCTGTATATCTGTGTGTATAGTGTATGTATGTGTACTGGTCTGTATATCTGTGTGTATAGTGTATGTATGTGTACTGGTCTGTATATCTGTGTATATAGTGTATGTATGTGTACTGGTCTGTATATCTGTGTATATAGTGTATGTGTACTGGTCTGTATATCTGTGTATATAGTGTATGTATGTGTACTGCTCTGTATATCTGTGTGCTAATGTGTTTTATCCTGTCATGTTTTTCGTGCGCGCACACGCGGCTTCAGTCTCATGATCCCAATTAGGCGAGTTAAGCGCGAGCATCTCCGCGAAACGAGTCTTGTGAAGGAAATTTCCGGAAAAAGTTCCTCTCATCACTGACCCTTTTCACATTCCGCTTGTGTGACCGTGTTTTCAGCATTTGATTTTTTCCTCTGAGTGGGCTGTGACCTGTCTCAACAGCGTCGTTCTGTTTAATATATAAGACTATTTATAACGCTATTATAAATAATCTGTACACCAATTTAGCTGCAAATCAGGTGTTTATCAGAACGGATTTACCAAATTTACCAAAACTAGGCTACACTATTAAATCACGTGTGAGATTCGTTAGTTGATAAAATAACTGGAGAAATTTAATAAAGCTAATAAACCTGTTTGGCTTCTCATTCTGGAAACACACTTAGAGCTTGGGTTTCGTGTTTTCTCCAAGCCTAGTTACTGTTCAGGTGCAATAATGACTCGCGCTGGGGAACAGCAGGCATTAATAAAGACGACCTTCAGAGGTGAAAAAGTGTCAGAGCCACAAATCAAGTACTGACTTTCCTCCACAACCTGAGCCGCAGTGGAGCTCAGTCCGTCCAGCATCGACCCGCTGAGCTCTTCAGGCTCTGTCCGTCTTTCTTCGGCATCGTTATGGTATAAAATAAAGCGATAAAAGGCCTGGAAGTGAGATGTAGAACCCACGACAACATCAGCTCAGGTGGAGCCCCAAACAGAAAACGAGGGAAAATGATGAAAACAGAAATGAGTCCTTTTCCACGGACACACTTGTTGAGTAGTGAAAGGATGAGGATTGTACAAATCTATCAAAATTTAACGCAAGTACATGAAGCTACACCGAATCAATCAATCAATCAATCAATCAATCAATCAATAAATCAATCTCTCTCTCTCTCTCTCTCTCTCTCTCTCAGCATATGCGGACATGTTCCCCCACAGGCACAGCTCTCCCCTGCCCTTCCCGATTCCCGGTTGGGATCCGGACACTAACCCGTGGGATGAAGCTCTCTATCCTCCGTTCACGCGCGAGCTCTCACACAGACGCGGTGAGACTTCTGTTCCCCTCAGAAATGTTTCAGACGCTCCCGCTAGTTTCCTTCCCCGCCTCACGCGCCGTTTTTTCTCCTCCTCAGGTAAAGCGCCTCACGTGCGCCTCACGAGCGACAGCCCCGCCATGAACGGCTCGTGCATCACCTTCAGCGCCCGGCTCGAGTTCCCCACGTGCCAGAAGGAAGATCTGAGCGGGAACCTCGTCTACGACGAGCACTGCGAGGACGGTATGGAGGCTTCAGGTGCTTCTCACACCCACCAAGATTTAACTCAGAAAAAAGGGCGACCAGCCGCCGCACGGAGCTCGGAAAGAACACAAATAAAGTCCCGGCTGCTCGAACCGTGACCAGACAACTGGCTTCAAGGTTTAATTTGATTTCGCGGTTTCAGCCCAGTTCTCAGATACCCGTCGCGTTTAGACGCGCCACACGGCGGAACGCAGCCGCAGGGGAACCTGTGCTGCTGCTGGTGGTGCTGCTGCTGCTGGGGGTGGTGGTGGTGCTGGTGAATGAATTACTTGGTGAACTTTTTCACCGTGTCCTCCTGGTAGCTGAGACTGGTGGTGTATCTCTGCGTGGTGGCTTGTGTTTGACGATTAAGCCTTAAACTAAATAGTTTTTGTAGCGCGGTACATCGTTAAATCGTTTTTTCGTTAAAACGTCGCTGCTAAACTGTCGTCGACTTTAACCGACGAGTGCCAGTCGAACAGGCTAACGAATAAATGGCGACCAAATAAAGCTGTTCGCCGTGAAGCTACGCTACACTCTTTAAAAGGATCTTTCTTCACGAGTTCATTAGTAAAGAAAATGGTTCTGTATAAAACCACGGACATTTACAGAACCCCATGCGCGATTAAAGGGTTCTTTGCATGGTGAAAGGGTTCCTTTGTATGTGCTGTAAACGGTTCTGTAGAACCTTTTTGAGAAGGTGTTCTGCTGTTGTTACGAAGTCAATCCTGGAACAACAGAAAAACCCTTTTCATAACAGTTCTACAGAGAACCATCTGCAGCACTTTCTCCGTCTGAAGAACCCTTTCAGATGCAAAGAACACTTTAATCGTGCAAAAGGTTCTTTTGAGTGTTCCTGGTTGTATATAGACCCAAATATATACTGTTGCTAATTCAAGCCATATCTTGGTTTATTTAGTTTATTTGAGTTCATTCTAGTTTAAGAAGATATTAAAAATGTTGATAATGTGTGTATTTTAAAACTTGTAATCGACAAGGTTTTTAGTCTGGTTACACTTACTTCGTACTAATTATGGCCTACACAATAATATCCATTGCATACATAGATTTTATCACCTTGGTTTTAAACATAAACTATTGTCTGTACTTGAGTTAACTGCGACTAAAATTTGCTATAGGAAATGTACATTATAAGTCTTCTATACAGTAGAGTCTGATTACAGTGGGACATTAAATTAAAGGACATTAAGGACATTAAATTGTAAAGGTCTGTACTGAGCTAATCCACTTACATGAGTACTCAAATTGACATAATATGCCTAAGACTGTTTGTATACGCACACGTTTGCTACAGCCTACCTCTATTTGTATCAACTATATGTTGCTTTATTTATAAAACTATTTATCGCTGCTGACGGAAGAAAATCTTGTATCTCTGTTTTTTATCGGTTTTCAGTCGTTGACTTATTTTGAAAATTACTGTTGCTCTTTACATTGTGTGAAATTTCATGATGAATAGATCAAAAGAAATGACCCAAAATTACTTGGCAAAAATTCTGGTTCCACTGATTACAGTAAAAGTAAAGTATGTTTTTTTTCCCTTTTCCTGTAAAGTTACCAACTAATTGAGATATGAGGTTTTCTTCCGACAACAGCGATATAATATCTGTATAGTGTTTGATGGTGTCTGGAAGGAATGCAGACCATGAATTACATTGTGCAGCATACTGTTTTACTGGACATATGACAATAAAATCCAAATATTGAACTAATAGCCCTCATGAACATAAGGACATGCTTCTCTTATGGGGTCAGCCAATGGGCAGGTGCAGTCTGGATATGTCTTCAATTGGACTTCCTGGTTGGATGATTATGGCTTTGGAAAGTGTGTGGATCCGAAGCGTTGTAACGTGTTCCCTGATGGAAAGCCATTTCCACAACACAATGACTGGAGGCGAAGGGGCTACGTCTATGTGTGGCATACTATGGGTAAGACCTCAGGCGGTGGCCTGGTGTTCATATAATTGATTTTTTTGTGCATGCATGTTCCACCTTCTCACCTAATATTCGTTCTTTATTTCCATCTCTCAGGTCAATATTTTGAGACGTGTGATGGCTCTTCTTCCAGTTTGACGCTCAATTCCACTAACTGGACATTTGGAGCTGGTGTCATGGAGGTCATGGTGTACCGTAAGCGCGAGCGCAGGAAGTACAGCCCCCTCTCCACTGATAACACTGTGTTCTTTGTCACAAGTAAGTTGCTCAAAACACGCCTGTGCACATACTCATAGCAAGATTAGAAACACATGAACGTGACTAATGCCTGGCCCACGCCACAGGACAATCAGGACAATTTTGAGACCGATTAACTCCTCGGTGTGGTGATTTCAGGTTTTAAACAATTATCTGTCCAGATGATCCTGTGCTGTGGAGTATGCTGAAACCTATCTTTACCCTTCTGATCTACTCACGGTCCATTCGTGGCCCATTCTGTATAGATCTGATATTACACATGTTCAGTACTTACGATTCAGCATTCCCCGTGAGCAGGCTATGCTGATTCTCTCATTTGAAACACAGTGTTGACATCATGCATGAGAAACTGTTAACCAGAGAAACTTTCTTGAAAATTGTAAACCTGGGATGCAAAACTGAATGTGAGCCTTAAAACTCAGCTGTGTGCTCTCTCTCTCTTTCTTCACACAGATAAGATCCCTCTGGCTGTGAATATTTCACAGAAGGAAGCGGTGAACATCACAGAGAAGAATGGCTTTTTTAAGGGGTTAGACATCATCTTTAACGTACAGATTCATGACCCAAGCAACTACCTGAAGACTGCGGATTCAGTTGATTTTATATGGGACTTCCGCGATGGCAACCAGTTGGTCACCCATAGCAACGTGGCAACCCATGCCTACAGTACACTCGGCAACGTCACAGTGAAGCTGCTAGTAGAGGCAGCGTTCCGCACCCCATGTCCTCCACCCACTCCAACGCCCATGCATTTCACACAGCCATATACTACAGGTAACACACACACACAACAAAAGTCAAGGTTAAAACCACATTACTAACAGTATCAACAGCTTTATATATTGAGTCAATCCAAAACTTTCAAGTAAGTCATTAACCTGTTGCCCTGTTTCTCATGACAGCAGTGGCCACGCCCCCACCACGTACTCATGCCACCACTGCCAAATTGCAGACCACCAAGGGTGAGACACAGCCTGACTGCCTGTGTATTTATTTCAATGAAAAAGCTAAAAAAGATGTTAAATAACCTTAAATTTCTTGGTTCTTTCACTTTTCAGCTCCAGTTGTAACCACTCCATACCTCACCACTGCCCAGCATTTTCCAGTGACAACCAACATCCCCTCAACTGAGCCATTCCCTACTGATCCTGAGGTGAACACTAGCACTGATCCTGTGATCAACTCCACCAGTGCCGAGCCCACAATCCCACCCATGCTGCGGCATTCACACTTCACGCAATCTGAGTGTTTCCGCTACATGTACGGAAACTTTGAAGACGAGATCAACATAATTGGTAAGTAATAGTTTAAATACACATTAATTTTTATACGGCTCTGTGCAAAAGTCAGAGACCACCCTTCATTTATTTAATTTCCAGTCAAACAGCTCTTAGTGATTTTCAGCATCAGTTAAACAAATCAGGCAATTTTCTTTCTGTTTGCTTTTCTCAGTAATGGCTTCTTAACAGCTACAATCCTTTTAGACTTGGAGTGAAAGAAACACCTGTGGATTTTTTTTAGGATCTGTAACAAGAGCGGAGTTTAATTTTCTTCTGTCACTCAAAGATGAAAGCTTTTAGTTCTGTTTATCTGATGGAGACAGATTTGGTGGTCTACAAGGTCTTGCACAGTTATTAGGAGTCCCATTTTCCTTTTTTTGAAGTTTTGGAAACTCCTGTTTTTACCTGTTTTTCTTTGATTATCTTGTGTTTCATCAGAATTATCTCCTAAAAAATGAATAACATTCATAATGGCCACTGGAAATCAAATAAATAAAGGTATAGTCTCTGACCTTTACAATACTTGCTGTATTGCACAATAGTTTACTGTAGTTTCTGTTTAAACGTTACAAATTCATTTCATTCAAGATTTGTTAGGGAATGCTCACACCTATGAAACAGAAATTCAAGTGGTCATCATTGTTATCCTCAATATAACTCGAATGAAATTTTGTTCTTCATGCCCCATGGTCCTGCGACTGGTGACCTGCTCAGGTGTATCCTGCCTTTCGCCCAATGACTGCTAGGATAGGCTCCAGCACCCAGAAGGATAAGCAGTTTAGGAAATGTGTGTATGCCCCATGGTGCAACACACAAGAGCAGCACATTACACCAAACTACACAAGTTGCAGATACACAACAGAGTGAAACTGGATATACAGTAAATACACAAGACAATAAATGAACAGAATAAAAATTAACATGAAAAATACAAATGATGCAACTAGACAGGACAGCAAAACAGTTGAGTCGGGGTCCCATTGCAGCATTCAGAGATTACAATTTAAAGAATTTTTTAGTGCAGGTATGCAGTGATGGTCAAGGGGTACTTAATCAATCTGCATCAGTGCGTTCAGTAGTCTGTTTGCCTCAGGGTAGAAACTGTTGCAGAGTCTAGAGGTTGTGGTCTGCTATATGGCAGAAGGGTGAAGAGTCCATGAGATTGGCGGGAGGGGTCGTCCACAATACTTCTGGCCTTACCAATGCAGCGCATGTAGTAGGTGTTGAGCGGTTCTCACAATTTACTGTACAGTCTTTTGATTTGAGACGGTGCAGTTCCCATATAGCTTGTCAGGACGTTCTGTTGTCCTGTAGAATGTAGTGAGGATGTAAAGGGGGGCCGATTTGCTCTCTTTGTCCTCTGCAAAAAGTGAAGTCACTGCTGAACTTTCTCAGTTAGGTGGTTGGTGTTGAGGGTCCAAGGGAGGTAATTGGTGATGTGCATACCAAGGAGCTTGGGACTCTCAACAGGATTCTTCTTGGTGTGCAGTGGAAAGTAATCATGGTTCCTCATGAAGTCTGTGACCATCTCTTTCATCTTTCTTTTTGTGATTCCAAAGAAATCTCACCTCAGTATTTTGTTGTTTGTTGTGCCAGAACCTCATCCTTCTCTGCGCAACTTGCCATCAAATCGAATTGTGGAAGTGTCTGCTGCCAAGGTCACTAACACCACTGTGAACTTTTTAGTGACATGTTCAGGCAGGTAAGCATTGCACACACGTGCAACCACACATATTACTCACATTTAATAATATTTTTAACATTTAACCGGAGTAACATGCCCTTATCTACCTGGTCCAGTGTCCCTACTTCAGCTTGCACCACTGTTGCTGACTCTACTTGCCGCCATGTGATGAGCATCATGTGTGATGATGTGCACCCATCTGCTGAAGGTTGTCAGGTCAGCCTGAAGCGCACATTCCAAGAGCCAGGCACCTACTGTGTCAACATCACTTTAGGGGTGCCTGGGGGCTTGGCACTTGCTACCACCACCGTAACCATCGGCAACAGCCCTGACAAAGGTATGTAATGGGATTTGTTGAGTTTTATGCAAGTCCACTCTGATCAAAAGATCACCATCAACTGAAACCAAAATAGCAACCTGCTCTTATTTACAGATTAAATAAAAAAACCACATGGAACTTGGTTTTGGTTAAAGTATCAACCTGTCACTGAATGCTCTCGGCTAGTGAATAAGCTAATGAGAACAAGGAAATTCAAGCTTATGTTTGCTGGTAAACCTGCAATCATAACCTTTTTCTCCTGTAGGTGTGACGAAGTCTCCTCGTGTGGCTGAGGTGGTGTTGTCCTCCACTGCTGTGCTAGTGGCCATCTTTGCCTTCATCGCCTTCATGGTGTACAAGTAAGGGCAAATATGTAGATCCAACACTCTAAAGCCTTGAACAGTGCTCAGGTTTTGTTTAATATTCAAGTTTTTCATGTTTATGAGCAGGTAAGCCATTGAAGTCTATTCAGTTATCTGATATCACTTTTTTCCCTTTAATTTTGTCACAGGCGTTACAAGGTATATCGCCCAGTGAGGCGATCCATTCTGGAGGATGCTGAGGGAGGCAATGCAGTCAGTAGTCCCCTGAGCAAACTGAGGGCAGCACTGTTCCCCGCCAACGAAGAGAGAAGCTGCCTGTTGACAGACAGGCGCTTGTGAGCGCACTACAATGTCAGAAATGCACTGTGTGGATACTTGAGTATATCTATCTGTTTTCTGCTTTCAGTGGGGAAGAAAAAAAAAAAAAAAAAAAAAAAAAAAAAAAAAAAAAAAAAAGCACCTCAGCTATCTCTACCTAGTAAACACACAGAAACTTGACTAAATATTAGATAAATCTGTTCAATATAGCACAGGATTAGTCTGCTATCTGTTTCAGCCTAGCTAAAACTACAGCATTAATACTTGTAAACTTCTATATGGATGTCAGTTTGAAACAGGGAAGGACTTGAGAAGTACATCATGAGATTTTTTTTTATGATGGATCATTTGTGGTGCATTTTGAAGGGCTGGATAATCTAAGATTAATTATTTTTCTAACTAGTTATCTTCAGATTTTTTCCATTTATCAATGTTTTATCTGAGAATTAAGCGTGCACTAAAAATAACTACTCAATTGAAAGTTTGATGCATGTTCATATTTAAGCAAAAACTTATTTCCCAAAGCTTCAGAAATGTGATCCCCTCCCCCCAATAATCAGCCCAACATAAATGTGACTAACATTAATACTACTGGAGAAATAACTCTAATAAACATCAAAACATGTGTTTGCTATTCTGTTAAATCCTGTGGAAGAAATGAATCCCTTTATCATTTCCCTTCATTAGACCAAAGTTGAGCCAGTTGACCAGATATAAAACTAGCAACTGAGATGAAGAAACGTCAGGAATAAAATATCACTTTCACTGTTTGAAGCACCTTACAACTTATACTTTAGCATGATAAACTAACCGTTTATACAGACACAGACTTCAAGTCCTACTATTGCATGGGAATCAAGTTTTCTTTACTTTAACAGACCTTGAACTCTTTGTTTGAGAGCTGAGCTATGCAATAATACAACTGAACTGCAGGGGTACTCAAAGACTGTGACCAGAGAGCCCTCAGTCCATATTGCCTTCTCACTAAAATGCATCACTGGCATACTCAAGTGGCAGACTGCCTGTTTGCATCATGAAACACAATGTAAGAGCAGTTACAATGATGCAAATAATAACAAAATAATAATACACATGCTACACAAGCTAACCACAGTGAACATCTACATCATATGGGCGTTTACTATATCAAATTGAAATGAGTACAGTATTATGCAAATGTTTTAGGCACCATAGCACATTATTTCAAGCCATTTATCTTGGCAATAAGTTTTTGCTTGTAAAAAAAAGCAAACAAATACAACTGAACAGTAAAAAGTAACAAGATTTTTGATTTCCGCAAAAAAAGCAGACATGAGCTAGTCTGAAGAGGTCTGGTTCCAGATTTCTCATCAGTCACACTGACAAACAAAATACTCACTACTTAAATGTATTGATGTTATTAATTCTAATCTCTGTGTTTTTCTGAGCAAATGACAAGCTTTGGAATTTTCTCAGGTGCCTAAAACTGTATATGAAACTCACATCAATAAATGAAGAGCCACAAACACCAACTGCTAGGAGCCAAGTTGACTTTTTTTAATTCATTTTTCAGAGGCATTTGACAAGTGGAGGTGTGTGAGGGCGCACAAGCACGGTCGGAGGGTTTGTTGCTCATCATGCTGAAACCGGACCACTTTCCTGAAACTCCACATCACGTTCCCACTGAAACACGACTCACCACACAACACAGCCAAGAAATCGAATCAGATCTCAGTCAAAGGGGGGGGGGGGGTGGGGGTGGAGAAGGGGAAAAAAAAAGTAGCATCCTTTAAGACAAGCAATGGGGAGAAAAATTGACTCAAAAATCAGAAAGAAGGCAGGCCCATCTTAAAAGAGGGAGGGGAAAAAAAAAACTCCATTATGAATCAGATCCCAAATGTCTTGATATAATACCTAAGCATGAAGTAAAGCCCAATACACTGAAGCCACACCACCAAAACCAAGAAGCAGAAAAAAAGCAACAAGTTGAGGTTTAAGTCAGTTATCAGAGAAACACAATGCAGGCAAAATGAAATACTTTAAATCACTCAGTTTTCAAATCTAAGCATACATGATTTTTTTTATTTATTTATCTCTTATTTTTTCTGTAGGGAAAGGAGCTGAGCGCTGTGACCCTAGATTCTAACAAATAGTAATATGCCTCTAATTCAAATACATGTCTAAGAGGTAGATCAAACATGGTGTAGGGGGGAAGGAAAACAAAAATAATCACTTGTGCCCCTCCTGTCAGCGCAAGGCGCGATGCACAGACCCAATGCAGAAGACAAGTGCTCGCGAGGGACTTGAGGTATCGCTGCGCGCTTGAGGTGTGGATGGAGACGTAAGCTTTACCACCACCCACCCTTGACTCAGCTGAGGTAGACGTTCTTACTAGTGTGGAAGCATGAATACACTCTTACCACAATCAAATTATATTTACATTCGGCATGAAAACAAAAGGAATATTGTCTCATTAGTTTAACATCTCTATCTCGTGAAAATGTTCATAATCTATTTTTTAGTTATTTTTTTTGCTTTTGTCATTTTGAATGATGAAAAAAAAAAAAAACTTCACGTCCATTTCTACATAACTGCTGGTTATACAGACGCATCCATTAATATTGTAATGTGTAGCAAAAACTCAATAGCATTTGAACAGTGTGACTCCCCAACCCTCACCATGCAGTGACTGACACTCAACACTGATATTAGCAGTGTGTAAAAGCCTGGCGTGATGGAGCCCAGCCCACACTACAAGAAATTATCGAAAAAAAAAAGAAATATATAAGCCTCCCAAGACTTAGTGCTCCTAAGTGCATCATCCTGGGAAAGAAGAGAGTGAGGGGGAGAATAACCCACAACTCATACGCACCACAAAGGGCTGGACTGTTAATCTGTTAAACAAGTAAGGTCGTTGAGGAGGATGAAGGAGCACCAGAGAGTTTACAGCAGGACATAAATGGTTATCCCTGACCTCTAATGCTAGCCTCAGTCACTCCTTGAACGCTAACGAAACGTACGCAAGAAATGTACCAGCCAAAATGTTAATAGTATTTGCTAAACTAAACGGCATTGCTGCAGTATGTACTGTTGGCATTATTCGGCATCTATATCTTACTTTTTGATGTTTTCAGTGGATGGTGGCTCCTCGGCAACACTGAGGCGCTTTTCTTTTGATACTCCCATCTGCAAGCCAACAGCGACATGCCTAAACCCCACTCATACCCAGATCCGCAGACATTCTTATGTACAGTTATTCATTGTCTGCAGCATAACGAAAGTGGGGGTTAGGGATTCGCACGTTAGCAACAGACCAAATTTTCTTAAAAAAATAAAAATGTTCAAGAACTATTAGCTTTATAAAGTATACAAAATACCACAAAGCAAAATAAAAAAAAAGAAAGGAACTTTTTTTATATATATATATAATCATCTTTTTCTGAGGTACTCTAGCCTGAGGTAGATCAGTAAAATGCATATTAACTTGGTTTCCTGGCCAACACCAATCAACACTTCCCTCAGTCATAAGTGGCAGTGTTGCTCCGCCTTCTTTCATAATCTATTTATATATTATACACATTTTTTTATATATATATATATATATATATATATATATATATATATATATATATATATATATATATATATATATATATATATATATAATTTATTTCCTTTATAAAATGCATCCGAATTTATAAAATGCCACTATCAATACTGGGACAAAACTTCCAACCCTGCCATGTTCAGTCCCATCCCAAATCCAGAGCCCTTAGGCCCCACCCCTAGCCCCGCCCACCCCTAGCCAGGCTAGGAGAGCAATGCCTTTATACTTTTACATGGAAAAGAAAAAAAAAAACCCAATTAAGCAAAATAAAAAATAATAATAATAAAAAAAATACAGAATGAAAAAACAACAATGTAGTATTGTGCAGTTACCACACTAGGGCAGTGAAGGGGAGACTATTTTTCATAGCCGTGATTTCTCCTCATGTTTAGAACAAAAGAAAGACAAATGTGCGATTGAGAATACATTCTCACAGAAACGGCGGAAGGTGGGGGGGGTGTCATATAGGTGGGGTGTTCGGGCACAACCCATGACCCCTGAGATGGTCATGTCCCATATCCCGATCGTCTCAGTGAAGACATGGTGGCTCTATTTCCTCCGGGCCATAGGTGGGCCTGTGGGTGAGGCCTTGGGCTGCTGCTGCCGCCTCACCTGAGAAAGAATCTCCTGAATCTTTCGCTGAGCCATCTATAAAACAGATGGAGAGATCTGCATGTTAAAACATCTTGGATACTGCAACTGAATCAGCCCATCTGCTGCTACGTTACCTGGCTTGCATAGAAGTGGCCAGTAATCTTTACTACCACTTGGTCATTTTCGTCAGGTGTTTGATCCCGTGGGACAACCACCTCTGCACTGGTCAGATTCTGCAGTTCATTCACCTAGACAGAAAAGTTCAAATTGACTAATTACGGTAAGCAGTGGGACTTTATTATAGTACCATATCACCGTTTTCTTGTGAAACATTTGTAGGTCTGTTAAACAGTATTCTCTGTCTCTCCTCTGTGCATTTATTGGCTTCAGCTAATTAAACTGTTAATATGAAAAATCAGTTGATAATCGGAAAAGTGATTATCATGGGCAGTTCCTTTAAGCCCAGAAGCAGCTGATTAATATCATGACTGAGTGAAGAACACCTCATTTGGTAAACACGTCTGGGGTCAATTTCAGTTCTGTACACAGTCCATTCAATAAGCTAAATAATGAAGAAAAACCCCATCAAAATTTATGTTACCAACACCCCAAGCATTGCAGTAGGCTGTTTAAAGGGCTTAGTAGCTTGGCTATGATTGCCTGCAACCCACTAAAGTAAAATTTGACATTTTAAAGTTTAGTAAGACATCACAGTAAGTTTAGAATGTAATACTCCTGAGGAACCAACAAATTTAAAAAGCATCTGAGGGTAATGATAAATAAAATTAAATGCATTCTCGTTTTGAAGTGGAACATTTAATCTTCAAAATCTCAAAAGGGCACTGAACTTAATCCAAGCCCACAAAAATCACCCTGCCAGTTTAGAGACAGGTCCATGGCAATGCCATAACCTCACTTTTTACAATGCAGACACAATGCTGTAGTTACTTGTTGTAAAATGCACTGATCACACTCCACTTTCTTTCACGATGCTTGTTTATTTTCAGTCTCAACTTTATAAACTCAAGCATCTGATAATACATAATTAAATACTGCATATATAAAATGAAAAATTGTAATAGAGATAGCAGCACTGCTGGGTGTTTAGATTGTCAATATGAAATGTCAGCTATGGCTCCCCACTAAACAACGACAAAACAGGTAGAGGAATTCAAAAGCATGTGCGACTTTTTATCCAGAAGATCAAAAAGATCTGAGTTCTGTGCACCCACACAGACAGGCACACAAAAGATGTCACCTTCTATTTGCATACCACACCAAACATACCACCATGATCAAAACTTGGTCGGCATATCCAAGTGGTCAGTTTCTGTAAGTTTTATGCTCAGTCCTATTCAGAAAGCCAACAACAATGTACACCCATACTGGTTAAAGCAAACAACTAAAGAAAAGATCTGAACCAACCCTCTCCATTTCCTATAGCCACAACTGCTGTAGTTGTCTCCACATAATGCAGCAGGATTGAGCATTAAAACATAGAAGGCATGTATGAGACACATGAAACATTTGGTATTCAGTGGAATTCCCTTTTTTGTTTGTCACAGATTAGGGTCTGTGGCGATAAGTCAAACTTTACCGTTTTGCCTCCCTTGCCAATAACCCTGCCGGCAGCAAACGATGGCACTTTGATGTGAGCTTCTAGTTTGACCTCTTCCTTTGGCCCAAAGAAATTCTCTTCCTTCAGTTTTCCAAAGATACGTCCCTGAGCCTAAGAGTGGGAGAAGGAAAAGATGTTAAAATAGGGCTTTTTATTATAACTTAAGCATAAGGTGGTCCTCCTAATACCATATAACTACCTCTTAAGGACACTTGAACAGTCTTTACTTTGCAAGACAGCATTTAAAAAAATAAAAATGTTTTTCCTGCCATATTACATCCTTAACATCAAAGTTTTTCTTGTCAGCTTATCAACATTCACATGAACAGTATTTTCACAATCAAATTTTTTGCACCAACTCCTTTCTGATGTCATGACAAAGTAGCCTTGGTAGACCACTTCATTTCATACATGTTCATTATTAAGTGATTGTCATTTTACCTGGGCTATTCAATAATTTGCGGAATTTCTCTACATGTACATTCTGTCCCGCACCCACCCACAATGAGCCCACCACCCGCTCCCACACAACACAAAAAGCTAGCCTTGAGCCACAAGACATTGCTTTGGATTGCATTGGATCTCACTGGAGTTCAGCAGGAATGCAGACCACAATTCATATGACAGTGCTACATAAGACCCATCTTTCTTAGCTGCAGTCTAGGAATGCAGCTTGTGCCAGGCATCTTAATGATCCCACTTTCTGTGGCTGTCATTTTAAAACTTGAGGGCAGATCTCCTTCAGCAAAATCAACTAGTAATGTTATAAATAAACCTCCAGTTCATGCTGTTTGTGTCTGCTCACTTTTGTTACATGCCAAGCCAGTCATCCATGAGATTACTTGCCAAAGAGCTGGCACTGTCCCTGAACTTTTCCAGTCTTCCCAGGTGAAATACTGCAGTATAATGATTTTCCATAAAAAAGTGCACAGTGCTTGGAAAAATGTTGACATCACTGCACTTCCTATTACACCAACTTTCAACTTATGCAGGACACAGAATTTCTCTGAAGTCTGACAATAGATTTTTAGGGCAAACAGATCCTACAAAAAGCTTTCAGACAAATACCTTGAACTGTGCCTCAGGCGGTCCTGCAATGATGACCATCCTCTGCTTGGCATCCATTTCATCAGCTGGAGCAATCTAGTCAGAAGGAATAAAGAACGGAAACCGGTCATGTTTTCCACCCAAACATGAGTATCACAAAAACTACCTCTGAACAAGAAGCTGAAAGATGATTTAACCCAGTATAATTTCAATCCATCACTTACCTTGATTGACGCACCAGCAAAACGGCTGAGCTGCTTTATGTGCTGGCCCTGTTTGCCGATGATGGCGCCCACCGCCAGGGCGGGGATGAAAAGATATACCGTCTCTGACTCTGGCTGCTGTGGCTGAGAAAATAAAGTGAAGGTCATACTCAACTACAAGAAAAAAAGCTCAGTGCACACACACACACACACACACACACACACACACACACACGCACGAGAACATATTACAAGGTCACAGATAAACCGTGTTGCTTGCTTGGTCTTCGGGGTCCAAAGATCAAAGTACACTAAATACTTAACCATTCCATTTGCACAGTCAGCGTATTGCTCTTAATGTTATCATTTCGGTCCTCCCCTCACCATTTCTGAGTGATTGAAGTCATAGCTTTTATTCCAAAATTATCCCTTGACATATCAACTGGGATTGCACCTATGCTTTTCAATACAATTTCAGTAGTTCATCTTAAGTCTGTCCAAACCATCCACATGTTCATTTGGACAGGATGCACCAAATCACCGCTATTACCATTTAAACTACAACTGAATGCAGACACTGACAAGTGGAGATGTATAACGCCTACAAGTCTTGGGTTAAATGAATCCTGGTACATGCTGAATGTGTTAAGATGCTGATTCAGTGCACCAGGCATAGATACATAAGCTAGGAACATGGGGCTGCATAATAAAAACAAGCAAATTAGCAGTGCTTAGAATGCACAGATGGTTTTAGCTGTAGTAGAACAAACAGAAGTGCTCTTAAAACCAATTGAAGTGAAAAGGTCTTTGCATAAGACATGGCACAATGATGCTCTCTTTTCCGATACCAAAACAGATCTTTGATACGAACAGACATTTAATAAAAAATTTAAAAAATAAATGAAATAATTTCAAAACAGTCGTTTTTAATTGGAGCAGTACACTTTCATCTAAACATATGGCCGCATGTTTAGACTACTCAAATCCTCTATGACTTCACAAGAAGGCGGCTAGCCAACATGACTGTCAAAATGAGAATAGTACCGGATCAAAGTCATTTCTTTTGCCCCTGCCAATCCAGATCCAGAATTTTCTTTGGCTATTGTAGCTTAGAAACAATACATTTATTGGTAAGTTTCTCAAACAGTGCAGACCATAAGTGTCATGTCAAAGTTAAATTTGTAGTAGTGTGCAAATATGCTAGTCATTCTAGTCTTAGAGCACTTTTAAAAGCTCCACCACACTGCTTAAAGAGCCAAACCAGAGCAAAGCTATAAGGGGGAGTTGTGGACTGATGCATAACACTCAGTAAGAGCAGTGCTTTTTATATGTTCAAATGCATAATAATTATAATACAAAGCAACTAATCTTAATGCAGCATGGATTAAGAGTCCCAATCCTCAGCAACTGCTCAGTATAAACAGGCAAACCACAGACACATACAAATCAAGATAACACAACATGGTAGGTCTGCTCAAGTAAAGGCTACCAATAAGACTATCTTCATGGCACTGAGCAAGCAAGTGAAGCCACCATCTGGTCCCATTTCATTCACATTAGCAAACCCGATACACGCAGTGGCCATTTAAACCAGTTGCATTTTCCCAGCATATGCCATTCCAGCAACATACACCAAGCATGTGAAAAGCACACAGACGCACTCATTTTGTGTTTTAACACCACACACTCTGCATTCTCTGCAGCTGTGTTACTGGGGGGTCTTGGCCACTTCCCTGGGGGGGCAGGAACTACATGAGGCACTGGCTAATGTCCGTGGCCTTCAGCCAATCACTAGCAGGCAGCCAAAAGCTGTGCACTGCATTATGGGTTGGGGGGGGGGGTGACTTACAGAGAGGGATGGGCTACTGCTGGAGGGCAGTGCAGAGGCCCAAAATGGCACCCCGCTCCCAAACGCGCTGCACTACGGGAGAAACACACATTAACACACAGACACACCTGTGCCCATCCACGCAAACGCACACTCACGACTCCATCATGCTGTAAACTATGCATATTAATACTCTCACACGCACAAATACACTCCATGTTGTGCCTCACACAAATGTGTTTACCTCCTGGAGACACGCGGAACAGACGCAGCTAACTTGCCTAGTCCTACCTGGCCTTCACCCTGCTCTCCTTCGTAGTTTCAGTCTGGCATCCCCAAATGCAAATCCTTCGGTTAGAGGCCTTGCTCAGATCTTTCACGCTATTGTGCAAATATTAGACCAATATTTTCCTCATATATTTCTTTATTTCCAGTTAAAACAGCCAAATTATTGATTTTTCCGGAAATATTTCTGAAGAGACGATAAGACAACCCACGTGCATAAGGAGGACCAAAGTGAAAGAAAAATACTTGAAAAACTACAATTTCTTAAAAGATGGAGGAAATGCGAACATGAGAGCTTTCTTCTTTGAGAGACAGGAGAAAATCATGCGCCACTCTTGATTCAGATATGAAAATCCAACTGTTTTGATCCATCCTTCCACTGTGAGAAGACAAATCGGTGCTATGAGTCTGAAAGAATGTGTAGGCCATCAAGAAGCAGTTACTAAGGAAAATGTCTTCTGTTCTCAGAACGATGGACTGGCATTGAGTCCAGAACTCAACATCACTGTGTTTGGCATTACTTAGAAGGCAAGGAGGACAAAATGCAACCAACTTCTAAGACTGAACTTTGGAGGCATGGATAAAAAAAATCTGCAATTTTTTTTATATATAAACAGGAAGCAAGTCTCCTGAAAATATATAAAAGACAGACATTTACACTACATGCAATCGTTGAGGGGTAATTTTGTGGGTACTGTTTTCTAATTTTTGTGACCCTGAAGCTAAAAAAAAAAAAAAAAAAAAAAAAAAAAAGTTCATTCTGTACTTAATGGCCGTTTTCCACTAAAAATTAAAAGTGGTCTCTGAGACACAATATTGTATACCAGGGACCATCAGTTCCTCCTGGAGAGCCATGATCCAGCAGACTGAGGAATTCCATTCTTTTTACACATTAGCTAAAACTGAGGAGTTCAAATCAGGTGTATCTGAGCATGTTCATTTGGTCATCAACCAAGCCATTCAAAACAGCTCATCAGAACACACAAATGGGTCAGACTAATGAGTGACTGAAGAAATTCTCACACTGAGTGATGCCAGAGTGAAACCAAGGACTGAAATGAAATAAAACTTGACCAGCTCAACATGGTGTTTACCAGGCTTAAAACTATGTGCCCCCCTTGCATAAACACACACTTACCCCAAATGATGGATAGGAAGCTTGTGCTCCAGTGGGAGGCCCTGGCACCATAGAGGGGGACATGCCTCCACTGGTCCCAACAGGGAAAAGACCTAGTGCATTTAGGTTTAGCCCAGGAATCAGGTTAGACTGCAGCTGCAAAGGCACACACAGAGAGATATCAATAATACGTCATTAAAAACAAGACTAATGTTTGCTTGCAACAAAACTGCTGCCAACATACATTCATGGCAGCCACGTCGTTCTCATAGGACTCTCTGATTTTTTTCATGACCTCTTCCTCAGCAGTGGCACACGCCTCTATTGGGCCCTTCACTGTGATGGTGCGTTCTGGGTTATACAGAGTCAGGTCCTGCAATCTAGGGAAGACAGATAAACAGACACCATCACCATATTAAGCAAGTCATGATACATAAGAGCTCTCATTTATTTAAATGCCCCAAATCCACTCTGACAGATCTTAAACTCTTAAATAATTAAAATAATAATAATAAAGTGGCAGTACTCTGCAGGGCTCACTCACGGCGAGATGGTGATTTTAGTCCCAGTGTCCTGTTCGATCTTTTTCAAGTTGCGGCCCTCTTTCCCAATCAGACGCCCCACAAAGTTATTATGAGCCAAAATCTTTAGGGGAATCTCTTCAGTGCTGCGTAAACCAGACGTCAAAGTTAGCACAGGCAAGAGCGCATTCAAAAGTTGTAACCGATCAAATTAACATTTTGGACTAACATTTTGGTATCTAGGGCCTCCTTCTGCATGATCTCCATGATCCTCCGACAAGCTGAGCTGCAGCCTTCTGGAGTGGAGTGGACAGTGATGGGCTTTTCAGCCGCTCCTGCATTCTCCTTACGATGGATGTCAATCCTACACAGCCACAGAACAGTATAAATCACAGCAAGCAAGAATTTCCAGCAACATGGCACAGCTTGCTGGCCAACATGACAATTCATCACATTAACGATAAAACACTCTTAAGCTTTTCTGAGCACAGTGTGCTTCAAGAATACTGAAAAACTGTACATTGAGCACAATCGTTATGATACACAATGTGTGCTGTGATAACGCCTTTAAGTATCATTAGGTGACTTTTCCACAATTTCACACCTCTTAACTGAGACCATCATGACAGTACTCAATGCAGGAATTGTGGAGACTATAAATTAGTCTAAATTACTCTCAAGTAGATCTAAATTGAGCCGTAACATTTTGTAATTCTTACTTTTCTTATACATTTATGTTTGATTTACACTGTGAATGCACTTTTTAATGTCAAGAAAATTCCATTATTTTTCTTCCTGCAAAACAATTGATGTACACACATCAATGCATGCATCTTCTACATACAAGACTCAGAAAAAAAGGTAGTAAATCATCACTGGGGTAGGATGCTCAAGGACACATCTTCAGTACCTTTAGTATTGTATACATGTACCATATTCCATTCCAAGTGCCAATACAAATGAAATACACCACAACCTGTCCTAAGTCCATTTTATTGTTTGGTTTTTGAACTTTAGATTAAGAAAAGGTACAAGAATGCACATTTTCCCCTGGACCTTAAAACCTGTGTTGTACCGTTGGACCTGCGCAGCACCTTTTTTTCTGACAGTGAAAGTGTTGTATCCACTGAAAGACTCCAAACTTAACAAAATTTCTCTCCTCATTTCAAGAGCTACAAGTGAGAAATACACAATTTCTGAGGCCTTTCTATCTGAGGGTATATGCTAAAGGCCTAGAAGAGTTAAATACATACAAAATTAACAGACAAAGGCACATCCTTACTTTGAGTGTGTCTGTTTGGTAATGTTGCGGATGGTGGCACCCTCCTTGCCTATGATGGCACCTACAAACTGGGTGGGTACAAGCATGCGGAGCGGAACGTCGGACTGCAGCTTGGGTCTGGCACCCAGAGAGGGCGAGCCCTGACGGGGTGGACCCCGAGGAGCTGCACCTCTCCTGTTGCTAACAGCAGCAGGATCAGCAGCCGCCATCTCATCTGGGATGTAGGACACTTTCAGCGCGTAATTCTCCATCATGAAACCGTTGAGCTTCTCCACTGCTCTGGAGGGAAGAAAGAGGTTTGAGTCTGCAGGACAGAAGACATCTAGTGAAAAACAAACTGTCAGTCAAAATTTTGTCTGTACCAGAGACCATTCACATGAAAACCAGAGAAAATAGCACATTTACAGCAGATTTAACACCAAGCTGTAACTCTCAGTGATTGCCCTGAAGCAGGACAGTGCAGGGCACGGCCTAATGTGGGGTAAAATGTAACAAATTCTTGCAGTTAAATCAGTGCAAGGAAAACATGCTCCTGGTGACTTTTTTGTAATCCCACAGCAATCTTAGACATTCCTTGAGATCCACCCTGAAAGACTTTTAGGTCTTACAACAATTGTGAACTACTGAACGGTCACAACTATAATATTTAAAATCATGTTGATGGCTGTAACAGCACCATTCTGAAACATTTAAACTCTGTTCATTTTATGATCATTTATCAGAAACAGACTTTAGGTTTTTAGATTTTAAAGCTCAGTCGGATAAAACGGTGACTCTCTCGGGGGCATTGAGTGTGTGTGACCTGTAAATGAGCTGCTTAGGCATGTATGAGCAGAGAGGGGAAAAGAACTTAAATTTAAAAACCATGCTAGAGAACTCCGAGACCAAGTTTGAGGAGACAGTGAACTAAAGTGGCCATTAAACAACAAGAAAACATTCTATTAAAAAAAAACAAAAAAACAAAAACACACCAACAACAAAAAAGTCATTATTGTTATAACAGGTCATCATAAATATCCATTTACATAAACCAGGAAAGGCTGGTGTGTAACTATGATTCTGATTCACACTAAATAAGAAATAAAATAAAATAAAAACACAGAACTGCAACATCGTGCCATGAACTCAACAAAAACCCTGAAGTGCCTCTAAGCAGTCATTAGATGGCAGCAGTAAGATTACGAGGCACCGCTGCCTGATCGAGTCCGAATCACGTTTGGAGCGGACTATGTTTCACACTTAAGTTGGACAGATGCAGCATGCTGTCAGAGCCCGAGAGCTGGTTCAACCTCCAGAGGGGTGGTACTCACTGTCTGGCCTGCTCCTTGGCACCGTATCGCACATTGACTACGGCCGTTTCTGTGTCTGTGTTGACTGCAGTCAGAAAAGGAGAGAAAGTGCGTTCAGTGCACACAAAAGTCTGAAGTTGAGATATAATAAATATTGTGTGTGATATATAATTATGTGTGTATAATGAATAAATATATAAATGTATATAAAAAAATAAAACACACAAACCTATACTCACCTTGTTCACAACTCTCCACTGTGCCATATTGAGCCAATAACCCATCCAGCACCTGCATGAGGAAACAATCGATAAAGTTAGTTTACAAGTGTTATACACAGCAGGGTTGTTACAATACCAGCATTTTAATATACCAACTGCAGCATCATGATGCTAAAAAAAATTCAAAATGTTCTGGATTGGACTGAACACAACACTCAATTTTTAAAGCTTAATTAAAGCTTAGATAAAATAGAAATGATAAATACGCGAGTCAGGCAATAATTGGATTTCTGCTTTCAATCCCAACGATATGTTCATGTCAAGTCTTACTCCCAGTTTAATGTCAATCATTGCTATGCTACAGCTTTAAAAAAAAAAACAAAAAAACCACCCCATCAAGCCACAATAGCACTAAATACAAATGCACATCACAAAAACGTGCGTACTGAACTAAAAACCAGCTGTAGATTTCTTAATCTAATTTCAAGGCCTTAACCTGGATGTATGAAATCGGAGTATCCTGTTTACATAAGCACTTGAACAATCAGATAACTAATGAACCTTGATTTTCACTCCGTGGAAAGGACAGCTCGTTTGGTTAATGTAGAAAAAAAATCTCAAATTATGGAGTTACTTTTTTTTTTTAGGACACCCACATTACTAAATAAAACACCTGTGTGCATAAGATATGCTCTTCATATCTATATTCAAAATCTAACCACACCTGATCCAACTCACGCAGGGCTCGATCAGCTGGATCATAGTCTCTTTGGTCTAGATTACTGTAAACGCCAATGAGTCCGCAGGTCTGGACCTGAACTCCAGCTCTAGTAAAATGGGCTGCGGAACACTCGACGGACGGGCCCAGCTCTAATGTGGCCTTCACGAACGGTCAACTCCGCGCTTCAAGGCCGAGCAGAGCTCGGTCAGTTATTGTGGTTACAGGAGAACCTCTCTTTGATATGAATAAGATCAAACTAGCACTCATGGCTTCTACTCGCAACAAACGCTTCCCCACTTAAACCCGGCTTACTCTGCTTTACACGCCCTTTACTAGCGCAGTCACTGGGGCTCGCGCGCTGTAATGAATGGTAAAATGTCAGTCCGAGTCCAACTTTAAGACACAAATTACACAAGTTTTTTTAATTATTATTCTGGCTATGGACGGTTCCCCCACCCGAGCCAGGCCGTTCCTCGTTTGCTCGCGTTTTTTCCCCATTTTTCCGCCTCACCCCTTTGTCAGCCCCTCCACCCCCTCTTCCATGATATGGAACACTGAGCACGAGGAAGAAAAGGAAGCCTCCAGGCCCGCGAGCACACACCCCTTCTATACATCCACCATGCGAACCTCCACTCCTCCCTCCACAAGCCCACCACCCCCTCCCGCCTCTTCCTCGAGCCCTACTTCCGCCGCGCCCTCCACTCTGGAAACCCCTTCTGCTGCAGACGAGCTGGAGCCATTGGCCACAGGAGCGGTCAATCTCCGCAAGCACGTCCAATGAGATGGAGGTTCTCTCGAGAGGGAAATGGTGGAGGTGGTTAGTGGTCGCGTTAGGAGGGAGGAAAACGGGGGTGTGGCTGCCTCTGTTCATTTGGACGGAGCGGGGGGAGGGGAGGAGAACATCCACAGATTGAGTCTACACATGGAGCGGGCCTGCAGGCACACAGGGGCAGTGGGTTAAACACCCAAGCGCCTGACCACGGCGCGGACACGACTCTGAGCCCCGCCATCACGCAGAGCGCACTGCACCGCGTGCGCGCACACGCGGCCTAGGCCACCACGTGCTTCATACAGAATGGCGTCAAGACAAAAGGCCCGCCAATCCGGCCTGCGCGTAAACCGTAAAGCAACAAAGCGCATTCTGTGAGAACGAGCCGCTGCATTTCGCCGAGATGGCGAGATCCTGCAGGGACTAACGCACAGTTTCGGTTGCTGTGTTCAGCTGTGCGAGTCCAGCCGCCGAGTTTCAGAGGATGGACACTGTCTTCCTCTCCGCCTCAAATCCGGCGAAGGAAAAGCTACAAATACACTCTTAAGTCCTGAAAGTTTCCAAGATTACATAAAGGGGCGAAATGAAGGTATGCCCCGGAAAAGGTAGATTTCGCCCCACTTCGGTATTTAACCACTAATACATGGCGGACCGAATTATTGAGGGTTAAGCAGAAGGAAAGGAGCCACTGTAGCGTAGCTCCGTTTCCAGGGCGTTGTGTGCGCCATGCTTGGAGCAGGAGTTCTCCAAACGTGTAACGCCATGTAGGAGGCAAGGGGAAAAAAAAAAAAAAAAAAAAAAAAAAAAAAAAAAAAACACACACACAGTCCAGGCCTTTGACAAAATCACAAGATAGTTTCGGGACGTCTGTAGGCATCAATGTAAAGACGAGGTCTGAGCGCTGGCCGAGCCTCCGTCCTCAGCTAAATGTCGAGTAGCCACCATCAAACTCGCCATAACATTGCTATCCTAGCTAAATGGCCAACCTTAACTGCGAAAGGACTAAATATCAGCTAGACAAAACCCACACATTTTATTAATATTAGGTTACAGTTTTCCACACCAGCACCGCCTGTAGACCACGCGAACAGCTTTACTGTAGTTTGGAAGATGAGCTAACGTTACTGAGTAGGTTGTTGACCCTTAGTAACGTCATTTTCTACAACATAGACGAGGACGATAGAAATGAGCTCTCAAATTACAGCACGGGCGAACTGAAGCATAATCCCAGATGTGAAAACATAATTGAAAGGCAAGGGAACTTTATATTTAGGCTGTAATTTTACAAAAAAGCACCTTGAGTGAGTGAGTAAGGAGGGGGGGGGGTTATCAGATAAACGGAAAGGAGGGGCAACATGCAGTAAGAGATGTAGGGGGGGCGGTTATCACAGCATTGGGAAAGAGCTCTATAGCTCGTACGTTGGTTGGAGGCCAAAGAGCAGTTTTCTGGCCTCTGCACTCATTTTCTTTGCACCACAATACAATGTTATACCATCTCGCTCACTTGACTAGACAGGCCACTGCAGTGGTGCTCTGCATTCAGCATGAGATGAGCCTTGGCGCTTTCACACATGCAATAATTGATTAGGTGTCTAACAGCAGATATCAACCCCCTTTATTATCCATATGCTGCAACCACTATAAGCTGCTGTTGGTAGCCAAGGCATACATGTTGCTCCAGTCAAGAGCACCAATGTGTGTTCTACCCATTTGTGATTGCAAATTCTGTTTTCAGTAAATACATTAATAAAGATATGGGTATTCCAAGGGGATTCTCACTGTGGGAAATATTCATCCAACACTGCACATTCACTTTAAGAGAGAAACGGACACGCTGACCATTGGCAAGTCGCGTTGAACCCTATTCCCAATTGATGAAAAGCAGTTTTGTTTTGATCACACAAAGGCACCATCAGTATCAGTGCATCAGTGTAAATAAGTAAGGCTTACTTAAACAGCGACAGAAGGAAAAAAAAAAAAAAAAAAAAACACCACAGAACACCAACCCTATAACCAGTTTACCACACATTAAAAAAAAAAAAAAAAAAAAAAAAAAAAAAAAAAAAAAGCTGACATTTCACAACTAGACTCTTCAATCTTGAGACCTGCAAAACATCTGGGTCTGTGCTTATTCAGTAATTAATCAGGATGAATACTACTGCTGTCAGTCAGTGCCAGAAAACGTAAAGTAAATCCCTCCTTGTTATACTTTGTATTGCCCTCCTGCATTTCAAATAAAGATTCATCAATACCATAATGATTTACATCAATATTCTTTTCTGATCTTCGTTGTATTCAAAAGTTTGGACACTCCTGGATAAATGATGTTTTGTTGATTTTCATAGTGAAGAGTCAGCATCCTCTACACGAAACAGACAAATATGGCATTTGTTCCTGCACGATAAGTTTAACACAGGAAAAAATAAAACAAGATACAATGTGCCAGAATGTTTGCAGCACAGGCCACATTTTGTTTGGTTTTATCTCCCATTAGGTTAAATTCAGCAAAACTGTGATGAAATATGCAGAAGTGTGTTCTCTGTAGAGAATGTGTACGTATTTTCACTTAATCAAAACGTGTACACTAACCAGGGTCGTCTAAACTTCCATGACCATCTTGCATATTGTCACTTATTAAAAGAACACTGATCAACTGCAAGTTACATTACAAAGACAGCATAATCATTTTTAATTGGATTTAGTGCAGAGCAGTATATTAAATGTTAAGTGTGTGTAAATTTATATTATATTATATATAAAATAAAAATAAATAAAATACAGATGTGCTACCAGTGGAGGTTTGTCTCATCAAACCTCAGAAAATAATTATGTAGCATGCATCATGAAAATGCGCTTAAGTGCTGCAATGTTATATTTTTGCCACATTGCCGACCCCTTATTTGAAAGATGCCCACGCATCTCCAAAACAAGAAGGCTGATTGCAGTTTGGGGGTACAACACAAACTACAGCAGAATACCTATCACAACCAGGAACACAGCCAATGGAAATTGCTCAAAACACGAACGGATAGTACATTATGAACACAGTTGCCCTCAAGACGCTTACACTTCCCTAAGTCGCAGGACCAATTCCAGCTAGCATATTTGTTTTAAATGATTAAACTGGGCATGTAAACGGAAATAATTAAAGAAAGAAATCTACATCAAAAAACATTAAACAAATGGAGAAAAAAAAAATTAGGACAATTTATCCCTTAGAAGCCCCAAATTACAGTTGAACTAAATTTACCCCTTAACAACTAAATTGTTTAACTAATGTTTTGTTTTTAGAAGTATACACATCCAAACGCAAGAATTTCCAAACTCCAAAATGTGACATAAAATTAAATTTAAAGCACGCCATGTTAGCCAAAACACCACATGATGAGTAGGAAAACATGAGACAAATGAAAGTCATTTCATTTTAGTGCAAAAGGTGTACATCTCTCCCAGGTAAGAAACATTAACAAGAGGGAGCAAATAAATAAATAAATAAATAAATAAATAAATAAAACAAACGAGTCTTGCAATTTATTCATGTATGCCTATGACTACATTTACAGTCCAGCATTGTTTTCAGTGATCTACATTCTTAAAGGGTTCTTTAAGAAAATGGTTCTATAGGATCACGAACACTCAAAAGAACCCTTTACATGACCAAAAGGTTCTTCAGACTGAGACAGTGCAGAGAATACACGGTTGGTGGTTCTATATAAAAGGTTACTTCTATTGTTACAGTATCAAGCTTCTAAAAATAAAATGATCCTTTTGAGTGCTACATAGAATCATTCAAAATGGTTCTGTATAGAACCTTTTATAGCACATGTTCCATCAATCTGAAGAACCCTTTCTTATATAGAACCATTTTCTTTATTACCCTTGAAGCACCATCTTTTTATGAGCACAATGTTTCTGAAAGCGTTCAGTTTCACTTCTTAATTTATCAGTTTGCACGTCACTTTTCTCAGCCACTGCTTCATACTCCGGCATTCGGCCCCGGCCATGATACACTAGCCCTTGCCCTGAGCATCCACTGCATTCGAAGAAGGACCAATTTGGTCACCTCTCCCTTGGTTCTTGGGTTTTCTCGCGATCCACAAATATTTACTAGTCCACCATGTTAAGTGATGTCCCAGCCGCCACAGACACCAATGGAGGAAGCCAAATTTTTTTCCTGAGATCTGCTTTAACGTGGGTGTGTCGTCAGACATTCAAGCGTATTCTTTGTGGAAAGGAAATTACATCATTGTGGACAGGCTGGAAGGCAGGCAAAGATATTAAAGAGGAAAAGAGGTGGTGTTCATAAAAGAGCTGCAGTCAGTTTCAACTAAAACACTAGGTTGTAAGCGCTGAATTATTTTATGCATTGCTTCAGTCTAGTGTGTTAACTTAAAGCAGTAATGAGAACATCACACATTGGTTACTTTTCACCTGTGTAGGAGTCCAAAGTATTACATTTTGCAAAAGAAAGCAACACACTGTCCATCCCAGCAAGGACTGTTTCCCACCATCATTAACAGCGGCAAAGCATGATTCTGATACGCATCTTAAAAACTACACACTTTGTACATTTCTCTTACATTTATTACTGGTTCTCTTTGCAACAAACAACTCACGTCATCAAGAAGCAACAGGGTTTCAGAAATGCAGAAGTGCCACAATTTGTCCACTTACATGTTTACTTAGTTTATAGAGCAATCAAAAGTCTAGATACAACCACTAATTTTCAGCACCATTATGTATTAGACCGATATTACCCTTTGGTCGAATACATAAATTATAATGAGATTAATCTATTAAGCATCTTAAAGACTTAAGTGGTTTGCGACATATTCAAATTACATGGTGATGCATTACACAACATGTACTTAAATGAGTTTTTTACATATTTTACATACTGCAACATCACATTTCCCTGCTATCAGCCAACACAACCTCAAAGCCTGAAGCTGAACTCCTCATTTCAAGAATATTTAAGACTAGCGATGGAATTTCTTGTTGACTGGGCATAACGTGAGTGTCACGCTCTCAGATGGCAGTTGTAGTGACGTTGCCCAAGGCATCACAGCACCAAGACCATCTTAAAAGTAGTAGAATTTTATTCCAGATTGATAAAGGGCTACATAAATCAGCAAGGCAAATCTATGGACCTATAAAAATGCTCAAATAAAGCTGAAATTGTGGTGCTTCAGACACTACAATCCATGTCTGTAACTAATAAACCAGTCAGGTATGACAACTTTAATTAGTATTCTTATCTATTCAACTATGATATTCTTAAAGCAACAGTGTGTTAAATAATAAAAGTGAACTTTGTTGTCTTGCGCAGGCCTATGGGTTAGTCACGTGCATTAGAAGTGGGGAAATAAGCCCTCTAGTGAACCAAAATCAATTCACAAGTGATCCCTCCCCGTTCATGTTACTGTCAAGGATGTTTGACAAAATATATTCAATATAATTTACACAACCCCTGACCTGGGGTATAAAAATAAGAGGACTGAACCAACGAAACTTGGCTCAACAAACTCCGTATTAAAACGGCCTATAAATAATGGAAAAATGCATTTAAAAAAAATAAAACTGATGTATGTTAGCATTAGTGACGCACTGAAACAAAAACTTCCTGTGCGATACCAAAATTCAAGACGTACTTGGCTGAAAACCAAAACTGAAAAAAAACTTTTTTTTTTTTTTTTTAAATATGCCTTTTTATTTATCGCTGTGGTCAACAGAAAACCTCACACCTCCAAAACGAGATAAGGAAAAGAAATTAAACTTAATGCAAGTCGATGGAACCAGACTTTTTTTTCCAAGGAATTTTTGGCTGTTTCTTTTGGTTTATTCTTCATGAAATTTACACACAATATAAAGGATAATACATGGAATAAATGCAAATAAGGTTTTCTTACAACATGCTTTTGAATAAGCTTACTACACAGAAAAAAGGTAATAAAGAAAATACATTGTTTATAAAATCTGCTTAAGAAGACTAAACTGAGCTTTGAGAAATGTACCTAACATTAATGTACTACAATTCGTACAGTATGTAGGCCACAGAATGTGTTAGCATTCCTTTCTACTTCCGTTTTGCTCTGTATCGAGCAGGATGTGTTGGTATGACCCTCTCAATATTTGGCATGAATGGCGAGTACCCACTGCTTGTCTCATCTTCCCTTGTAGAACCATGTAATAGCTCCATGCAGATGACTTCTGTTGATCTGCTGCAGCTCAAATTGTTTGAATGTGTCTGTGCTGACTGGGGCAGGACAGTGAAGGGGGGGGGGGGGTGTATTATTTTTTTAAAATCAGTTTCTCATTTAATACTTCCTTGTTGTCCTGGTTCCTGTCTGCTTATATTTCTTTAATTTTTGTCTGTTTTGGATGAAAACAAACTGCCCATGTTACTGTCTGTGGATAAAATGTCTAGTAAAGTTTCAAGATGACCATTCACTCCTCAGTCAACATATGGAAACCAAGCTTCCAAAACAGCCTTTTTTAAAAGTGTTTTTATGCCACCAAACCAGCATATTTACATAAATCCACTTTCAGTCTACAGCAGTTTAACTCCACGTTTTCACATTAAGGTTATAATGTGTGTTTGAGCCCAGATCGCCTTTTTTAATGAGGAGCAATACAGGCCAGACAGAACCAAGGCCATTTGCATATAGTCTTAAAAAAGGTAACAAGAACAGCCAGTTTAACTCTATGGGATAAAAGGTGAAATTAACTATTAAAAGTGCTATAAATGGTTGTTAACATTAAATATTTCATTAACCATTTTAGCTCTTTATTAGAGAAACATTCACTCACCTCCCACTGCATGTGAGCTGGGATATTTCTGATCTGCAGTTTACAGCTCCTGAGAGAGAGAAAGAGAGTGAGAGGTCACTAAGACGAGGTCAATAAATGACATACATTACTAAGCAACTCATAAGAAGTCAGTAGCACAGAATGTAGAATTAATAGCAATTAAACAACTTTTACAAAAGCCACTTTGCTCCTCAAATGATTAAGAAAATGTTTTTAGAATAGCCGAAAAAAAATGATCAGTTTTAGTTCCAAGATGAGGTGCACATGTAGAGAATCAAAACTGAGCTTTCACCATGAAGGTTCTGAAAAAAGGGAGTTCGTACCGACCCAGTATAGTTCTCATTTGCGAGACAACAGATGTACTTCATTGTGTAACTGAAGCGACTTGGCATGGGAAATCATTTTGTGCTACTGTTGAATATTTATAATACGTCATTATTCCAGATCAGTGTGTCGGTCAGTATTGTTTACCCCATATAAAATCTGGTCTTAAGTCTACAGTGATTGTTAAAGGAAAATAAAAAAAAGAAAAAAAAAAGAAAAAAAATAGCCATCACCACGACTACTGAAAAAGTGCACATTCAGACAAAAATAAATAAATAAATAAAACACTAACCCTCTAATTTATACCTAGACTATTAAAGTGGTTCATCAGATCTACCTTTAAAAAAAAGCCAATTAGTGTACCGATGTAAAATTTCTCTCTCGCCCAGTGCACCAAGTATAAGGTTAAGCTGTACAAACATGGTCAATTTATACAATATACATAAAAATGCATCCTCTTTCAAACAAATTACTTGGCATAATGCAGATGCAAGTGTTCAGGGTATCATACTTTGTCAGATACTATTATTTTAAAACAAGTAAACCTATGCAATCAGGGCACTAATCAATGTCGCTACAAATCAGAGGAAAAATTTGGGCATCAGTTATCAACAGAACAGGCCCAAGATATGGCTTAAAAGTCAGGCTCTACATTTCAGAACCTGTGCAACACAGTGTTAGACATTGCTGGATGATAGTGATACATTACTCATTTTCTCTCATATGTTAAAATAATATCTAAACTATTAAGCTATATTAATATGCTGAAACACAGAGGGAAAGACATGCCAGAACAACTTCAGATATTTCACCATTTTAATTTTTTTATTCACACAACTACATAAAATGGTGCGTACTTCAAATATATTTCCACTTCTCTTGCTATTTTAGTAATACAGTGTAATACTGAAGTAAAACTTTTTTTATTTACTCTGAAATTCAGTGGTCTTCCACAAAAGAGGTAAAGAGGAATGGGAAGGGGAGGGGCTTATGTTACAGACAAATCCATGATCAAATGGCAGGGCTTTTTCCCCCCATGAAGTCTGTTTTTTGAGGAGATTAGCGCTGGGAGAGAACACTACTGATTTTTAGTTTTAGCAGTGCTGATGGATAAACTTAATGAATGCATGTCCTTTCCTGGGTGATTCACAGCGTTTTGAAATAAGGCAAAAGTACATAACTAAATTAGGACATTCCCTTTCTGGAAATAACTCTGATTTACATTTTCAAATGCTGTGCAACATTCCCTTTGGAGCAGTTTTAAGCGAAAGAAAACAGACCAGTCAAAGCAAGCTAAGTGTGTAGGGCACCAGGGCTGCCAACTCTCATGCACTTGCCATGAGACTCGCACAATTAGGTCTAATCTCACGCTCCACAATCACATCCTTATATGAACAGCCTGAAAGTTGATTAATCTACAAATTCATGATGTTTCCCCACTACTGCTTATTGTTCACTTACTGGAAACACTCTGGACCAGCAATGACCACTTGCTTGAATAAGAAAAGGCTAGTTACTAGCTAGTCAGTCACTGCCAGTCCGTGTGTGTTGTAGATCAGTGCAGTGTGATGCATGAACTGTTTTCAGAGAGAAGAGAAAAATCATCACTAACATAAACGGACAAGAACTGAAGGAAAAAACAAAAGGTAAATAAGTCAGTGAGCAGTCATGACTGCACAGTTTATGCTGCAAAATGACAACGGTTCTGTCTTACAAGCCAAGCAGGGCAAAAAGTTGGCTCTCTACTTAGTTTCACTGTGTACCTGCACCCAATAGCAGCACCAGATCTGCCGCTTTGGGTGGGCACTACAAATTTGAGGGTGGACCAAACTTTGCTCTCGCAGACAAATTTTCACCACTTCTTGCACAGCTTCACTCTCGCAGGCAAACTCGTACAGCGTATCGCGCACGGACCTGCGACCTCTTTCGTATATTAAACATTTATTCTCCCTCACGTTTCCTCGCACGTCGTGTGTCATATTAGGCACTTCATAGAGACCGAACATAACTTATTAACTGAGGTGATTGCTACACTGCTACTAATATAGGTTCTGTGAAGATACATTTTTGTTCATCAAGGTACAAGCAATGGAAAGGTACCCTCAGAGGTACACCAGTAGTCTTAAGGTCCAATAGTGTACTTTAGGTTTTTCCCAGGGAAAAAGCACATTTGTACCTTTCCACCTAAACCTAATGTTTTAAACAGAGCAATAAAATAAAAAGTCTGGAGACGAGACAGGGTGTGTGGAGTCAACTTAAATGTCCTTTGATTGGATTATGGTACAATTATCTTCCCTAAATAAAAGGCACTGAGATGTACCCTTGAGAGTATCACCCCAGTGACAAGAGGGGTGGTACTCAAGAGTCATTCAAACATGACAGTAGGAAATAAACTTGAGCAAGAGACACCCACTCAGAAGTTGATCAAAGCACAAAAATATAAAGTTTGGTATTTTAAAAGAAAATAATGTGTATCTATTGCTTTGCACACAGGACCAATTTATGCCTTACAATACCATGCTGGATAAGCATTTAACTCTAACTGGTCTGGGTTCTATTTTCTCTGTAATTGGACTGTATTTTGTCCTCATTAGAGCAGGCTGACCAGTTCAGCAGACCACTAGTCAGCTCTGAACAAAATCAGAGCATTGTCTTTATTCAAATATCACAAGTCAATGTGACAGCATTATTTTGAGTAATAAAAAAAAATTACATAAAAATAATCAAACTGCACCAACATTAAAATAAACAGATATATAAAATATAATTTATGTAGCACTGACATAGAAACAGATCTAAAAAAGGTACAACTTCATTTTAGTTGCATTAGAGATGGTTTCTTTGGCTCTACATATACATTAAAAAAATTGTTGGACCAAACACCACCCCCTGCCCCCCCACCCAACCTGAACACTGTCAAATCTATGCCCGCCGTCTCCAAACGCCTCCAACCTCCAGGCTTGCTGAAATCTCACTAACAAAAATAAGAGTTGGCAGCCCCACAAAATTGATTTAACTTCATATTTGCATTTGAATAATAATATATGATGCATATAAACTCAACTTCACTGACTTTGAAAGTCACTAAAAATATGGCCATTACATGTGTAGATTACAGGATCTGTGTTGCTTGAATGCAACTATGAAGCTGAGCTTGCACATCATGCTTGCTCCATTGCTTAAGGACAGCCTTCAAATACGTCAGCTTCTCAGAAGACCCTTGACCTGATACGACAACAGAACGCGGTGGAATCATGAACTGGCATTTTAAGGAATAAAAGCCATAAAAACAGAGGAAGAAGCAAAAGGAAAACAATGGCTAGCTAGCTACTCTTTTCTATATCTTAGACACCTTACAAAGACTTCCTACAGCATTTAATATCAGTAAATATCGGTTTATGGACATGCCAAGTTAAATCATGGTACCATGACAAAGCAAAGCAGTTTGAATCTATGATGCATACATTTTTAAGGATTTCATGGTGCTCACCATGCAGGGCAACATGCATGCACACCATGTGATGCTATAAATAAAATAAAATAAAATACATTTTAACTTTTCTTTTCCTTTACCCCCCCCCCCCTTCCTTTGACTTATACATTTTATTTGCTTTCCTGGCTAGTTTTATGACCATTGACCACTCTCTTGCAAGGCCTTCGGTAAAAATAATAGCAAGCATGGCTCATTAAAAATTCACAAAAGATTTAATATAAGATTAAGATACGAGAATAAGATTTACCAATCTAATTTTTAATACAAGAAAAACAAATAGCTGGCTAGCCAACACTGTAAACATGCTAATACCAAAAGGTTTGAAACTTAAACCGTGTGACAAACACAGTTTTTAATTTCTGGACTGGTTAAAGTTTTGGGCAAAGCTATAACAGCACAGTTGACCCAATTTAATTGAGAATAATAGTGGCTATGGATGGCAGGCTCTCCTGCTTTAAGCTAGAGCATTTTCAAGTCTGTCGTACAATAGCTCACGCTCCAGTTACGTACATGTGTACATTTGAGCAGTCGGCTTAACAGGACTCCAAAGTTCACACTGTGTTTCCACATTTCCACCAACATCTACTGAACACACAGGAGCCAATATGCACAACATGGGACAAGAACAGGGCTTCACTCACAGTTCATAAGAACTTCCTTTGAGAACAAACCATACCGTGAACATTGAGGGGAAAGGAAAAAAAAAAAAAAAAAAAAAAAAAAAAACAATCCGTCAGGTCAGCAAGTCTGATGAAAGCTACCAGCTAGCATCTCAAACACACCCAAACAAAGGCCTGTTCAACTACGGCAAAAATAATCACTGCAATTTTTTGTGATACTGCTACAACCACTAATTGACTAACTGTGACTAGGACACGCCGATAGTCTCGGAGCACCCTGCAGAAAGGCCCGTGATTTGTCAAGCCGCGTGAACATGTGATTTGTCAGAATGCTCAGAGGACACAACAGGAACATGCGACATTAGTCAGCACACTTCTTCACACAACAAAGAGCCCTACCATTCTTTAGCATGATGATCTGATGTGTAGTCATTTTTACAACTGAGCGTGCCTGATTGTGAGGAATGCACTGCACTGTTCTTCATTTAATTGAAACAGCCAAAATCATGTCTGATTCATATAGAAATGAAGCTAAAATAATGCAGATGACACCGATTTTCCTATAAAATGTGCTGCAGCACATTAGTCACCAAAATGTTGAGTTTTACATATATACACTTTAACAAACCAATTGTTGAAGTATACAGTAGTCTATATAAACATTTTAGTTTTATGTTTAATTTTATTTATACGTGAAGGTGTGTGCATGCAAAAGTGTGTGCTGTGGAAATTGCCTTAAATTTATAAAATATACTTATTGGCAAATAAAAAAAAAAAAGGTCCTTCCTTCAAGTTAGGACTGTCGCTGCTGCCCATTGCTTATCTATTTGAAATGTATGGCAGTGTAACTGGCCAGAGTATTGCCCTAGAAGAAAAAAGGCCTTAATTTTTAAAAAAAATTTTTTTTTTTTATATATATAAATGCAGCCATCTAAACCCTCTGAAATTACAATATGGACAGAGAATAAGAGAAAACAAAACAGTGCACTCCTTACTATACATTGGACATACACAGTACACTAAAATCACCACTCTTCCAGCATTAACTGTTTAAAACGGCCATTAAAATAATTTTTCCCCCAAGGAAACTAGTAGGAATGGCATGCTTTTCCAGCCCCAGCCTGTATTACAGTGGGAATGCATTATGGAATGTTCCTCTCCAGTGGATTAACCTATAGGAGCGAGAGGGGTGTGTGCACAGGGAGGGGATTGAGGGGAGGTTTTTAGTGCCCCATTTCAGGGCAACAGAGTCCCCTTCTGCCCCCAGTGGGTGGGGCTTGGTTACTATAGTGACAGGTTAGCCTACACACAGGAATTGTGTGTGTGTGTGTTTGCCGTGTAACTGGTTCTTACGTAGCGGAAGAGGAGGGCATTTTTATGGACTCTTAAATCCAACAGATATTCGACAACTGTGTGTGTGTGTGTCGCACTGGTGAGGGTGGTGGTAGATAAGAGACCCAACATAACAGCAATTGCACATACATGTGGTATAATAAAGCCTATATGAAAGTCTACAATGAAATACTTAGATTTTGCTTATTTGGATGAGGCTATAATCCGCATTGAGTGTCAATCAGTCTAATAAAATACTGTTAAACACAATGCACTCAAATGTGCTATATTTTAATGTAACCTTGTACAGTATCAAACCTCAAGAGCAAACAATGCAACAAATCTAAAAATCAAACCTAATTCACCATATCAATATTTACCACCATCAAAAAAGCAAACATCTCAAACACTAATTGTGCACACAATTTCAAAAACAGCCACAAAAGCTTAAATGACCAAAAACAATCAGCATTCGACCCATAATGGTGACTAAATGGCATCACATGGAAGCAACATAAAGCACCTCAAACGATTTTCAAGAAGACTCATCATAAATTCACAGACACAGAATACAAGTCAGGTTCGTTCATTGTTCGGTTTAACTTTTAAATGACTCACCCTAGGTCAGTTTTCACAAAGCCTACACCCCTTTCCAGTGACTAGCAACGAACAAACTTCTCAGAATCTGCTGAATTGGATCCGATAGGTCCAGAAAGCCGTCCCTGTCCATGCTCTATTTAATTCTAATTCTTGTTTTTCTTAACTACTTTGTTAGAATCTTGTGACCATTCACAGACCTAGGATCTGCTGCCACGTTAAGGGGTTGACCACGTTTCTCCATTTCATTAGCAAACCTTTGCTAATCAAAGTTGCCCATACAATGGTAAAGTCTTTGGAATGTGGAACTGCTGCAGACCCCTTTCCTACATACTTCTTGCTGTTGAGGCCCCATTTCATGCCCCCCACCCCCATTCTCTCTCACACACACACAGAGCAAAAAAACAGCCATTTACTCCATCCAGGAGGACCCAGTGAAAGAAGGGGGGGGGAGAAAAAAAAAAAAAAAAAAAAAAAAAAAAAAAAATCCCCACAGTAGTTAACTTCTAAAGACCAGCACAGCTTTAAGCAGACTCCACTCTATGCATGCACTCACACTCAAGGCTGAACCATGACCTTTGCTCACATTTTCATATTAGTACATTTAACACCACCCTTTTCAGCAGCCATAGTAACAATTTTAATAATAAAAAAAAGTGTAATCGTGTAAATATTTGTCAAATTTTTAAAAAGTAGCATAATGAAGGAGGCTACCATGTTTCACTGCTCACTCCACACCAAGCCATCTACAGACATCTCCTCCATAGTCAAGTTCCCATGAAGGAGCTTCACACAAATTACTTCGCTTTACACACACAGCGAAGCGTGAGCTGCGGGCTGTACCCTACAAAAACTCGTCATGGCTACGTGTGGGTATTTGTGGCGGAGTGGGCAGACCCTCGCATACTCCCAGGAAGGAACGCAACCTAACTCCCAGCATGCATCTCACTGTACTTTGTTCTTACTGGCTGAACATTCAAACCCACTTTACATACATGACCCCTGACTTGGCATTCAGGCAGGCCTCTACATTAATGTCACTGCTCGCACACAGACCTGGCTTACATTAGGCCTTGATTTTACCGCTGTAGCGGATGGGAAAATTTATAACCAAGACTGGAACCATTTACACAGTTTTACGTAATTCATACTGGGTTAGCTGAGCCTTTTTAAAAGGTGCACTATAATAATATCAGTTAGCAGTGTATCTGGACAAGACATGCCTGCCATCCTATTGGTAAAATAGGTTATTAAGATATTTTAGAATTGATGTGTTACTAATAACCACAAAAAAGCCAAACATTTAGCTGTGTGCCCTTACAGAAAAGCCACATGCATTTCATACGTTATGTGAAGAAAAAAAAAATAAAAATAAAAAAACGTTGAGTAAACAGTGCAGCAATGACTGATCACGTTATGCCCTGAAATTGTATACACCGTCACGTTTTTCACGTGATCACACCTGTCCTAAAATGCGTGAATTTACGTGATTACATGTGATGACGTAGAAATCTATTCCAACGTATAACCATAAAAACTCCTAATATAAAAAGTGCAAATAAATACATCGTGATTTAAAAAATAAAAATAAAAAAAAATAATAATGCGCATCACATGAAAAGTTAGCATGTGGAAATGACGTGGGAGGCGTTAAAAATAAAAAACACGATTTTTCTGTTAAAGGTTCGTTTATTTTTTTGCGCTTTTCATGCCGTTTTTACACGCTATGAGCTTTTAACGGAGGCCTTCTTCGTCACCCTTTTACACTCCTGAACATATGAGTGAGGCGTGTCGCTTGTCGGTGTATCCATGGGATTTCTACCTCAGGAACAGAAAACATTTGCGTTTCCATTCGACACGTAATGCACACGTACGTGTGCCGATTTGTGAGATCAAGAATAAAGTCGTAATTAAAAGCAACATTACAGAATGTGCTTCTGGGGTGTTGAACGCGGAAATTGGGCCTGGTGCAGATTTACTTGGAGGCTGACATGACGTGATGAGGAATATTCACACAGGAACACACCCGAATCACTCACGTGAGAAACGTGTCGTGTAGCGGTTTTTTTGTCCGAAATTCGTATTCGCTCTGCAGGCCGCCGTGCTGAGAGTGGTTAGCGTGGCAGGTCAGCGGTCGAGCTGAACGATATCGCTTATCAGAACTGAATGACTGAGGGCCCTGGAGCCGCTTGTTCGTGACTAGGCCTCGAACCTGAGGAGTCCATCTCGTGAGGAGGAGGAGGAGTGAGACAGAGTGAGAGACAGAATGAGAGAGAGAGATAGAGAGAAAGAAAAGGAGGGGGGGGCTACAAGAAGCAGTTCCTTTGTAAATGGACGCCACGCAAAGCCTGGCCTTGAGCCTCACGCTCACGTTGCCCGTTTTCTACAGGCCTGTAGGTCTTGCAGGGACAGTCCAAGTAATTTTGAACGTACACAGCGCCTTCGGTCGCACGTCTGCTTTGTGAATGGAGGACGGATGGTGCGTTTTGAAGTGCGCTACACACAGGCCTCATCCGCGAGCAACACAAAAGATGGGCCTGTTGTAGCTACAGTTCCACCTAATGCCACCTTGTTGCCCACACAGCTGAAATACTCGCTCAGAAAATTTTACAGAGAGAAATCGAGCCTAACTGACGGTTAGTTTGGTTATAAATAGACGGAAAAGCACTGCTTTTGCAGCCATTACTGGGAACACAAGGGTGGGGCTAAATCTACGAAGAAATTTAAATGTGACACAGGCATAAGACAATGGGCAGCAGTCATACTGTAGACACGGGAGAGATGACAGACTCACTTAACTTTTAAATTAATTCACTTTTAATTAGACTTACCTTTGCCGTTTGGGGACCGAGTGCTCCACCTCTAGAAGTTTCCCGTGGAGTTCTACTTTTCCTGGAAAGGAGATGACCAATTTTACCAGTTAAAAGCTGAGGGTGAACTGCAAGTCCTGTAAATATATCTAGAACGTGTTGAGCGAGGAGCTGCTTTAATGGAAGGGTGTGATTTTTTTTTTTTATTTATTTAATTTGAAAATTATGTAAAAATAAAACTTAAAAGGGATTCTGTCCACACGTTGTACCACTAAAATAGCTCAATTCGAGGAATAAATCCCCCTTAAAAATCAGAAAGGGAATCCACGCCGATTCCTGGAGGTTAAACATGGAAGACAAAGTTGTCCCTCCGCCTGCAAGCAGGCCTCAGCGAGCTCGGCGACCCAATGGGCTTGAATAGGGAGAACCGAGGCGAAGGGTCTTCCGAGCCCGGAGAAACCCACACATGTAAAGCCCTGTTGTGGTGAAACTGGCTCAGTGGATTTCCGGAAGAATGCTTTGTGTTTATTAAGGTAGATTTTCGCGTGGCCTCTGTGCCACCAACACAACACAGCCACCTGGTGTGACAGCGACAAAGTGGTCCAGTTTGAGCTTGAGGCTTCCAAGCCGAGGGGGACGCTTAGTAAATCTTGGCCCTACTTACACGGTCCAAAAGTACCGAGGGGGACGTGAAAATGTAAAAAGCGGAATGAGTGGGGACAGACTTGCTCGAGTTGGGCTGCTCTGGACACACACACACACACACACACACACACACACACAGAGCGTGTAGCTCAAACTGGCTTCACGGTCGAGTTTTGAATTTAAACTGATTTTTACACTTGTTTGACTCTGTTGCTCACAGAGAGAGAGAGAGAACAAAGCGGCTTTAATGGGTTGACGCTGTGCGTTCGCCGGAAGAGAAAAGAGCCGCTTGTATATCCTCGGCGTGGAAAACCGGTGGGTTTTTTTTTTTTTAATAAATCCAAAGGAGGAGTGTAGTCGGCATACATTCGCTGACTTAGGTACCAATCACTCCCTCCGTGCAGGCTCTCGGCTCTGGAGCATGCAGCGTGCCGCGTTACACCTTTTACTGGGAGCTCTCCCCTCACTAGATTAAACAAAGTCTCCACTCTCACCTGAAAGAGTGTCGATGGCCTTCATCGCTATCTTTTCGTCAGGGCAGTCCACGAACGCGTAGCCACTTTTGACCAGAAACGGAGCGCTGAAAGGGATCTTCCACTGCTCGAAGATAGTTTCCAAGTCCAGCGCGCTCGCCTGCTCGCTCACGTTGCCGATGTAGAGCTTATTCATGTTGCTCGCATGCGGGGGAAAAAACAGAGAGAGAGAGAGCGCGAGCGCGCGTCCGTGTTGCAGAGAGCAGCCCTCGGATGGGCAGCGTTTGGAGAGAAAGCGCACTATCGCCTCGCTGAGCGGAGGGGCTGGGAGGGCTCTCCCTCACTCCGAGCTGAGCCGAGCTGCTGGATATTTGATGGACGGGATCTCCGCGCGTGCTCCCTTCTCCCCTCTTCTCTTTCTCTCTCTCGCTCGCTCGCTCGCTCGCTCTCTCTCCCGGTACGCCGAGGGCTCGAAGGGGGGAGGGAAAAAGAGTGAAACTACTTTTTTCGTTGTCTTTCTCGCCCGAGCTTCTTTGGCGGCGCGAGTGAAAATGTCACACATTAATGTAGCACCGCCTCCAAATAAAACCGAGAAAAGGGGAAAGGGGGGCGACACCCTCGGCTATTGCGCTTTTCTTCTGCTTTTTTTGAATGAGCCACGTGTTCAAACTACAAATCAAGCCGCGCACGTGAAGTCCCGGTTTGCTCAGTTAAGTGTTGGACTTATTGGGGGGGGTGGCACAGGAGAGATTTGGGGTGGGGACAGAGAGAGAGAGAGAGAGAGAGAGAGCTGGGTAAAACCTGGCTACGTGCACGCAGGGATTCCGTGCGAACTCGCTGTGGTGTTCACTAGTATCGCTTTCCGTGCACTTCTTTTCCTCCCCCTTTCCGCCGCCTTGCCTCCTGATTGGCTGGCGGCAAGCTAGTAACGAGAGTAACTCATAGTACGAGCAGCCGCAGCCGTGCCTATGGTCGTCTGCTGTATAGGGGGCTGAGGGGGAGGGTCTGCCATTCATAAAGCACAAGAAGCGTGCTGTGCTCTTTCTGTGGTCTATACAGCATGGAAGCCATGCCACTCAGCCTCCTCTAGCACGAACTCGACCTTCTACACGGGCGAGGTGGCGTATTGACCCACCACGTTTACTCTTCTTACATGTCTGGCTCTTCTGCCGTGTGCACAGCCCGCTGGACTGATCACCCTGGTGCCCAGCAGCTGAGCTGTGTGGTGTATATGTAGTGTGGTGTGGCGGAGTAGCCGGCTGTCTAACGCCGTTTTACCTGCGCCGTGTGTGTGTTTTACTGTAACTCCACACCGCGCCCCCGTGTAACTGTCCAACAAAAGGATTTCTACGCTTCCGGTGCCTAAACGAAAGAGGAGGGTCGTGTGAAACATGGAGGAGACGCAATGGCGAGGCTGCTTTAGGGCGGGCCTTGTCCACACACACACAGCGAGCACAGGCCTCTACATCTGCCCATACGTCGTGCCATCGTGTGTTCAAGATGCAAGGATGGCCACAGCCCCCGAAATGTGCCTGTTTCTCTGAAAAACACGAGTCGAGTGTTTCTTACACCGCCAGGCCGCTGTGTTACAGTCCCAGTTACCCTGAACTGCTGCAGCACCGCGCTCACTGCTGCTGTTCTGAGACAAACACTGGGCTCCTCAAAGAACTTTCCTTCGGCCAGGTTTTTTTATTTTTTAATCATGGCAGTCTAAATGGAAGAAGTCGCCAGAAATAAAGCGTTTGAGACTCTGATAAGTCATAACAGCGCGGTTTACTTCTGTTCTGAAATCAGTGCCCTTCTACAAAATCAGATGTTTTGAAGACACATGGGCCCATTTTTACAGATATTTTGCTGTGTGTACACGCAGCCTACATGTATCCCCCTCGCCCACAGTCAGGCACACACATATATCATGAACACACTGGGGTCCGCGATCAGCCTGGGGTGGTCCTGTGATGGAGATATTCTCCCTCAGGTGCTCAGTTCCGTCGGAATTCACCCGCGGATACCGCCAGCCGTTGGTAATAATCACAGCGTGACTGTAAATCAAGCTGCTCCTCTCTGAACGCATGGGGCCTGGATGTCATGAGTGCACACACAACCAAAATACTACAGTAGGACGGCTCGCATGTGACTCTCTGATTGGTCGGTGTGATCGTCCAATCAGAGACCGCTCCTCTCCCCTTACTACTCGCGCGCGGCTTTTCATTCATTGGTTTGCCTTCAGCCGCGGCTCGGTACGAAATGTGGCCGCGAAAAAACCCACGGCCGCTGGAGGAGAAGACGAGCTCGCTGCTTAAACTGTGAGAGCGGCGCGTTTCGGTGACCAGAGGAGCCTCTTCGTTCACGTTTCTGCTCCAGATTTTTTAATGAGAATCTAGAGGTATGTCTGTCGCACGGGAAGCGTCCTTTGGTAGCGCCGTTCGCACCGCGGCGAGGCGCTTCTCTGCGTCCTGAGGGGGTTTAAGCGCGTTCAGTGTGTTCTGGGGGCGGTTTAAGCGCGTTCGGTGTGTTCTGGGGGGGTTTAAGCGCGTTCAGTGTGTTCTGGGGGGGTTTAAGCGCGTTCAGTGTGTTCTGGGGGGGTTTAAGCGCGTTCAGTGTGTTCGGGGGGGTTTAAGCGCGTTCGGTGTGTTCTGGGGGCGTTTAAGCGCGTTCAGTGTGTTCTGGGGGGGTTTAAGCGCTGAGGGGTCCACTGAGTGTCCCGTTTCTTTCAGATGCCGGTCAGTTGAGAAGTTACCGCACATGCGCTACTTTCAGGAGATCGCCGCCCATTTAACCGAGAGACCCGAGCTCTGATTTTGATCACACACCGTGCGCACAGATTAAAAGCCGGTTAAAACTCCCGTGGCTACCTGTAGCCTTGCGAAGTCCACACCAATTCATGGGGCGACCTCCATTTATCAGCAAGGAATGTGAGGCGTTGCTCCGCCCGCCGCCTGACATTTCCTATAGGGTAGGCTTGGTCTATGTATATATGGTCCTAACATGGGGGGCTTCGCAGGGAGACCCTTTCCTTCGTCGTGAGTATCGCTTGGTCGGGCAGCAGTAAAGCGGACCGTGAGCGCCGGCAGCGTTCGCTGCTTCTAATCTCTCATGCTTACGTTTGGACGGGCTGTAGCTTATAGACTAACAACGTCTGCAGGCGTTAAAACGACGCCTCCTGCGATTCCTCCTGCCGAGGGGTCTGGATGTAGCCTGAGCCGCATGTAAGTGGAGCGGATTTTCTTTGTACCGTCGGATGAGGATTCGACTTTCTGTCCGTCTTGAAGAGCCGCTCTGTTGTCAGAGGCGCGGCTGAATGTATGGACGTTTGCGCGGTGAAGCCCGAACGCCATGTTGACCTGAACTAACTGTCAGGACACATTTCTGAGAAGTTTTAGTGAAGCCTACAGCCGAAAGCCTCCTTCGGTTTGGAGAGACCAAAGCAGCTACAAAAAGCCCTTCTGCGTCTTTGTTTTCGACCAAAGGCGTTAAGTAGCCGCGTTTCCACGCTTCGTCGTTTTTTCCCGAAGCTCTGTCGGTCTGGTAGATCCATAGGCTGAACACACCGCGCTGGGTTTACGACAGAAAATGGCGGTTTAGATTAAATTCTGAGCTACTCCGCTTTGTCTGCGGGCAGCTTCACGCTGTGAACTAACGCTCGGCTCTTTTGTTTCACCGATCTAGCAACATGTTAATTTCTCCTTATAATTGTCAGTGAACATGTTCTAAATGCTGTAACGATTTACCTGAATCCAAATAAAGGGAGGCGATGGAAACTTCACACTTTGTTTGGTTCATTCACATGAATTTGCTCCGTCCATTCAGGTAGTTTATGGCGCTTCAAGCGCTCAACATTTGCGCCATCAAGCACTAAAACCCTGAGCTCAGCCGAAGTTTTAGATTGTGTGAAACTTTTTGTTAAGTTTTTATTAGTAGTATTAATCGCTGTCTTACTGTCTTGTGTGAGAACGAGAACTTTTCCACGTTTATTTAACTTGAAAAATGAAGATCACACTTTCAGTTATGCACGAGCTTTGAAAAATGAAAACAGCTGTATTTTTACTGTAGAGAACAGTTATTACACGGCGTTAGGCTTCACCTTCGTTTGGGAACAAAAGAGGTTATGTAACCCATAGGGCACCATAGGGCTGACCGCCCAATGCTTCCTTCAGAAAAAAAACCCCTCTACTTTCTGAAAAAAATCGAATTATTAACATATCTAACTGCATACACAACTGAGTGGAAAGTTATATAACGGTTAATAAATTCTACTGAAGTTCAAATAGTAGAAACATTTAGAAAGGATTAGAGAAAAGGTATTGCTGCTGTTGACACCTATAAGCAATGAATGTGTGCTTAAGAATAAGTAAAACTTATTAAAGGTACATTAGTAGGCAATCGACTGGTCCTGTCACACTCTCAGGTTTCCTCTGTTATGAGATACATTTCCATGTTTTCAAGCAAGGCTAAATCATTAAGGAACATATTATCAGTCATAATTGAAACTGCTGTAATTGCAAAGTTGCAAATGCTGTTTTCTGCAGGCTTCTGTAAAATACACGTCTTTCACAGGGCAGTATCAATAGACTGGTGGGCCAGTTCAGGTCTAAGCAGCTCTTTTTCATCACATTCTTACATTAGCTAGTACGCTCTTCATATGTGTACATTCTGAGACCGAAAGAAAGGAGAAAACACTGGAAAAGTACTACATGGAGTTACGTAAAGGAGGCAGAATTATTCATGGTTTTTCATCATTGTATCATGAAATGAATGTGTAGTAATAAGACTGTAAAACCTTGCTGCTTCAACACTATTGTGTCCTCCTTTTGACACTGGAAGGGTGTAATAATATACATTAGAAGTGTCCCACACCGATTTGGTTAGATCACAACGCAAAAAGCCTCTAAAGAACTATTTATTTTCTAAAGTTAGACATTTAGTGTACTGTAGAAGTGATTTAGCATTGTGATGGACCCAGTGATGAAGAACTATACAATTATAACCATTTTGCAAATAATACTAAAGCTTTAACAGCTTGTCTTGCTAAATAATTACTGTGATTTTAGAGCAACTGCTTGTGTGCCTGTCAGAGTTAAATTGAAATGTAGTTCTGAGCAGAGGATCCAAAACCAGATTAGATATGAAGCTAACTTTATTTGACTGAATGACTAAATCAGTGTTTTTCTCTATTGTGTCTTATGAAGTAAAAGGCTTACTTGGGGAAAATAACTTGTTGAGGTGAAGTGTAGCGATAAAAATGTGCAAAAGATTTAGAGACTTTATAAGATTATGGTTTAGCTAAATGGAAAATGCCTTATTAATGCACACAAAGTTTTTAAAATGGGTGTATTGTGCTGATTTTCCTGCAGTAAAACGCTCACACACAGCCACGTTTTGTAGTAGATTTGTGTCAGATTCTGACATAACTGGATGAATGGCAAAGCAACATGATGGTAATATCATAATATTGGGGTAAAAGATTCAATTTATGTGAAATGTACGTCAGAAATAACCGTATTAATAATACGGCTATAATACTTACATCCGATTAGAAATACTATGTGAGCAAGCTTGACTTTTCTTTTCAGTAGCAAACAAATAGGCCGTTTAAGACACCCACAAATGGAGTAGACGACAAATTACAGCTTTGTTGTGCTTTAAGCCTGCAGCCATGTCGAAAGCTAAGGACATTTCCTGTGAAATAGTACGCAGTCGTGTTTGTTTCATGTCACTTCCTGTTCACATGAGAAGGAGGGGCTACATGTTCCTCATTTGAGCCCAAACAAGGACAGTAGTGCATTTTCACAAATAATTCTCAATGTGAATATTGGACGCTTTTAATGTAAAGGTCTCTGTGTGCCGTTTTGGCTTCACACACTAATGAACTGAATTTTGTTGCTGCTGGTGTCATTGGTCCTCTGTTTATGTGAATGACTTCCTCACTGAAACAAAATCATCGGCATCGTTAAATCCCTAGAAGGAAACAGAAAGGAGTGTTTATAAAACTAAAATAAAATAAAAATATAACGTCTTCTTTCCTTTTCAAGTCCATGGCATGGAAAAGACGGCTGCAAACCATGAAGTTTATGACCTAACTTAGGACTGTCCTCTGTGATGCTCTTGTTAAATGGATATGTGGCTTTTTCGTTTCACGTCTGTGGCTTTTTTATTTCTAATTTGACTTCACACCTCAGGAGATCTGTGTAACCAAGCCACGGCGGTTAACGCTGGGAACGCTGCAGTAATGCGCATGTTAACTAGATATAAGATCCTGTGTTTTATTGTGATGGTAAAATGGTAAAAAATAAAGCACAAAAATGTGGATAACAGCTCACTCATAACTGCATGATTTGCAGTAAACATCCTTTTTATTATTGTCTGTTTTCAAATTCACTGAGGCATTGTATCGTGTCAAACTAAATACAATTAGCTTGTGGGAGGTTATTTGAATTATTATTTTCTAAAAAAAAATAAATTCATGAATAATGTAAATAAATGTGATGCAAATATTTAGTTGGAACAGTTTCAAAGTTTAAAGCAAAATGCAAGTTGATCTGTTATAACTCTTAACATAGTTTAATTGATTACCAAAGACGAGCCTGTTCTGTTTTCAATTCAAATGAAATTGGTTACAATGTCACTAAAGAGGTTTATTAACCTGATGCGTTTCGTTTTATCAGACCTGTACGTATATTTTATATAGTACTTGTATGATATATTTGTATTTGTACTTGTATATTTTATTCTTTTATTCGACTTCCATTGTTCTTGTTGTTTGAGGTGCCATTGAAACAGGTTCATTATTAGATATTCACTTCCAATCAATGTTCACTTGAACTCGCTTTTTGTTATTGTCTTTAAAGCTTATTAATATTAAGGACACCCGGTGTTCGTGGCTAGTTGTGCAAAGAGGGGAAGCTAGAGGGCAAGCAAACCAAGCAAGTGGGGCCTCCTGAGTCTGAGAGGGCCTCCAGTCAATGAACATCAACCCCCAAAAAATTGATGCTTACTGATGCTGTTGTAATGATGACGAGGGCCTTTCTAATGAGGGCCATCAGGGGTGGAATAAGTATAATGTATGTGAAAGTGCTGGATCAAATGAGGGTTTAAAACATCTTAAGCCTATCTTTACAAAGGCTAAAGGTTATAATACCGATGGCACAGTTTGTATGGGCTGAACTGCTGAACTGAAACCCAATTTGGATTTCCCAGTTTTCAAAATGGGTAAGCACGGACTAAAGGTGGAGCTGATGCGGGGAGAGAATAAGGAAAAGAAATGATGACGTGCTGAAAAAAATGACTGATATATTCAACATGCCATTAGCCGCCCATACTCACATGACCACTCTAATGTACAGCAACCTAGCTACTGCTGTAGGCTAACCCCTCTCTGTTAGGACGCATGAATAAATTCACCTCTGAGAAGTGGAGGGTGCAAGGTGGGAGGCTCCAACCGGGGCCCCCAAAAGTTCTGAAACGTCGCTGACTGTGCACAATTCACCACACCTCCAGTGTGCCAGTGGCATGTGTTCAGCATTAGCAGTGGCAGATTTCTGCTGGTGAATCTGTAAATTAAGCTTTGATGTACATATTTTGGTAGTCAGTATCCATGAGAAAATAACATTCTTATAGTTAGTGGGTTTGTAAATTTATCATACCTTAACTGCCTCTGTATTCGTCAGAAAACGGCAACGGTTCTGTGTGTTTTTACTCAGAACATGTTTTTGTGCTGGAAAAGGCTCAGTCTTCATCAGTAATTAACTTTCTGGCAAGCCCTGCATTGTGTACTGCCTGGCTGAGAAAGTAAGAGCAGTGCTGAAATGTGCGCAGGTTAGCGTGGATGGAATTCCGGATCAAATAAACTCTGGCTACTTGTCTTTAATATTCGTTTTTTTTAAGAGGACATGCATTTGGGGCTGCGTCCCAAACCACACACTACAGTACTAAATAGTGTGTAAAAATAGTGTACCACCTTTAAAAGTGCATTCATTAGTGTAGTATGTAAAATACAGAAGCACAGGGTTGGGATTCGGCCTTATTTTACAGCCAGCCAATGACGCCACAGTGTTGATCCCCACATTGGGATGTCACAATCATCAGGGATTGTGACAAAAACAGCGTTGTTTCCTTATATGGACTGGGTGGATTGTTGGTTCTGATCGCCTACTTTCACAGTGTTGACATGACACCTGCAACTCATTTACAGTCAGAGGGATGTGGACAGTACAGGTTTCTATAATGTGGGGCTGTGGTCAGGACGTTCTTACATGCTTATACATCTGAAAGCTTGAAGAACAGCGTCTGTGATGTCACCAAGAACACTGTTCTCCCTGACCATATAAAGGCATGTACACTCGAGAATGATTTGTTAGTCAGTTGATGAGTAAAATCATGTTTGTGGGGGAGGCAGAACTCTCAAGTGTAAGACGGGTGGAGGAGAGCAGGGAACTAATTCAATAATGATTTGTTTTTTTTCTAAATAAATTTAAAGCTCGTAACATTAATGAATGTATTATAGAAATATACATGTTTCTGTTCGAAAATAAAAAATGTAAAACTTTTATTTTTATTTTGAGCATGTACCCTTTAAAAACAATCCAACCGAAAGCAGTGTGAGTTGAACGTGCAAATTCAATGTAACAGACCGATAAAACATCTGCTGTAAAACTTGTGCAAACCCAGTTACTCTGATACGCTTGATGTTCTCCAACCTATATACATAACTGTGCAGAAGTCTTAAGCCCCTATTAACATTATTTAAAACTATTTATCTTGGCAATTATTGTGTTTTAAGCTTGTAAAACATAATATAACATTACAATAAATGCAAAGAAACAAGTTAAATACAGTTAAAAAAACCCAGATTTCTTCTGGGTGTCTCCAGCAACATCAGTGATTTGTTAAACCTCATTACTGATGTATTTAGCCAGGTATTAGGTGATCACAATTAGAGATTTAAAAATGTTTAAAAGAACACACTGACATATGTAAAATCACTACTTATTATTTGTGTTTATTGGTTTTATAGAACCAATAAATGCTACCTGCCCAGAAAGCTAGATTTTTACATGTCATTTTTTCAGGTGCCTAAAACTTTTGCACATTACTGTACATAAAAGTATCTGCATCAAAATGAAAGAGATTAGCGAAAAAAAAAAAACACTAGCAAATTTACTTTTGAACACAAGGCAGAGCGACAAAACAGACATATTTACATGACATCTGTAGTAAAATTTTGCAACATCCACGAATAAAAGTTAAAAATATGAACCGTTTTGAATTGATATGGGGAATCTGATGGGACAAGCTGGGTTTAGACACTTCCATCAGCCCAGAGAGCAAGAAAGAACTTGGTTTAGTTTAGCTTCAGCTCCATAAACCCTCCTCTTTTATTTCTTTGTTTATTCTCTGCTGGTTAGCACTCAGCAGACATGTTTCCGCTCACGTAATTGTATACAGATATTGATGCATCTCATTTACACTTGTGTTAAATGCAGTCAAGATCCAGCTCTGGCCGCCTCTGAATGTGGTTTGAGTGATCTGAATCGTAATCCATGATCGCAGTGCATCCTGGACGTGTTTACACGCTTTCACCAAAAACCGATCACCGAATGCTGATGCGTGGTGTAAACAGCCTCTCAGAAGCTTTTGGGAAATCCAGTGCTCATTATTTACCTGGAGGAGATTAACACTGTTAAAGCACTGTTTTGAAGCACACAGCCAACCCTGAGTGAGAGCTACCCAGGCTATAGAACAGCCTCTACACAGTGGGGTTAGTTTTAACACGATGGAATACTGTGCTATGATTATCCTCGCTGTGTGGGGGCTGTACTTTAGGCTGGGAAGCTCTCGCTGTGGGTTGTCTATGTGCTTTTCTGGTTTTCACAGTGAATCTTGAGGAACTTCTGTCTGAATGCTGTGAGAACTTGCAGATGATGGTGTTATCGGAATATGAGAAAATGACCACAAGCATGTAGACCACTGGACCAAGGAATATACTCAGGGTGCAGAAAGGGGTTTAGATTATAGTTATACCTAATGGACTGCTGTACCAAATACATCCATTTTTGAGATGCAGTATGAACTGCATGTACTGTGAGCTTCGATGACCATAACAGCGTCTGTAAGTTGTTCCTTCTTCATGAACTCCTTCATCAACTATGGCTTTAACTGAACATTTCTATGATTCTATACATGATTTTGGAAGTACTATATAAGAAGTCATTCACAAATAAAGCTCAAGTATACCTTGAGTGGGGGCAGATACATCTCCCCAGTTGAGTCCACAGAGAACGTGGACTACAGCATGCGTAGTCTAAGTGTGTGCAGAGGTAGAATATAGATTTGTTTATTTGATACGGAGGATGTTTTAAGTGGTTCATGTCTAGTTTATAGAATTATGCCCAGCAGCTCAGTGCTTTGGCTTTCTGTATATTCATATAAATTTATGCAGAATATGTGACTAACACCTGCTCTTCTGTCAAAAAAAAGCTTTTAATTCATACAAGACATGCTACAGTCATGTCACGTAGCATCTCAATGCAGCATAGTCTCAAAATATGTTTATTACAGCTCATCAATGATTGTATGCAGTATGGGAGCCTAACAGGTACATACAGTACTGTGCAAAATCAGAGCATTTATTTAATTTCTAGTCAAAGCTGCCGTTAAATAAGTTATTACTTTTTTCACTGTCAGGCCTTAACAGCTAAATATAATTTCAAATGCTTCAGTGTTTAGTGTGTCCACGCTTTACCTTTATTACTGCTTCCATTCTTTTCAGGAGACTTGCTTTCCGTTTTTCAAAGAAATCTGCAGGGATATTTTTCACCCCTCCAAAATTTAGTTTTAGAAGTTCAGACTTTTCCAGATCTGCAGCAAGAGTGGGTTTGGTTGTTCTCCTCAATCTCAAATATGAACGCTTAAAGAAGAGATAATGTGGTGGTGATAGTTTTGGTGGTCTACCAAGTCTTGCATAGGGGTTAGGAGACCCTTCTGCTCTGTATATTTTCATTACTTCGTTCTCACTTATTATGTTTCTTCAAGAACATTCATGCACATAAGAGGTAGGAAAATGAATAGTTTCCACAATATGGAAACATAGTTTGTGCGCTAGTTCAATAATGCTTAACATTCAAAAAAGTACATACAGATCTATGGATGAGGTGCAGTGGTAAAGTAAGAAGTTGCTTTTCTGAAAGATGACTTCCTTAAACGGGAAAAGCTGAGCATCTTATCATGAAACAAAACTCTGCTTTGTACTTTGTAATCGTTCAATCCCAAAACTCTCCCACAGCGTTTAATGCATTTGATTTCATTGAAATTATGTGAGCTCATTTTGGGGGTAATGGAAAGGTTGCACACAGCTGAATAGCAAAGAACTGTCAGCGTCAGTTTAAAACTCGAATTAAAGCCAAAACAGATGGTTGTTTGACTTAGTTATGGTCAGTAATGAGAAAAACGAAAGGAGCAGTAACCTCCCTGGAATCGTTTTCAACACTTCTTTTACTGTGACGATGGTTGCTAACAGTTATTAGTCGTCCTCAATATTCCTTCGTATCATATTAATAATTATTGGGGTATTTTTGCTAACATATTTGTAAGACTATTCAGATCCGACTAAGACGTTTCAGTGCCAGAATGGATAGAAAACGATGACAATGTAATATGTGACAAAACTGAATCACTATACTGAATACGTATGATATTATTTTTGTTTTAATCTTAACATGTAAATGATATCAGTATGACAAGTATAATAACAGGGGTGCTTTGTTCCAACTTTGAATTTCAGTCCATTTGTATCCACTCTGAATATAATGAATTAAAAAAAACCGACCTGAATCATGAAGAAAAGAAATGACTTGAAAGTGTTTGTAAAATTCAGTGCCTAGATAGCGATGTTGTTATTACCACTGACAATTGATACTGATATGAATTTGATAAGTTTTCATTTATAAAAATAAATGAAATAAGCAGAAAAAAACGGCCAACCAAAATTTTGGATAACCAAAACGGCCTTTGAAATTCGTAATGAGTAGGTTTAAATGAAGAAGGAGTAAAGAGTATGATATGATAAGATAAGATAAGATAAGATAGTTTTTTGTCATTTATTGTCATTCGCATCACATGTGAGGTGGAACGTATGTTTTTACTCTTGGAAATGTAATTGCGTAAGAGTACAGGGGTTTTTAATAATACTTGGGTAAAGTACAAATCTTCTAAAATAATACTTAATTATAATAAGGAGGTACGATCAAATAGCTCCGCTGATGATGGCCACACTGTTGTATCTTTATGCCTAACGACTTTTTAAATATTGGTTTCTGCAACATACCACTTCAGAAGCAACAACAGAAAAGACATGAGCCTCTCCGTGTGTGATGTTTATGGACCTTACTATGAAGGTTACAGTAGAACATACTGTTTTTTTTTTTTGTTTGTTTTACAAATTGTGTTGCCATGTCCGTGCAGAATATTTGTTCTGCTCAGTGATGTTTCTCTTGTCTCTGCTAGCAAAGTTGAGAAGCCTTCACAGTCTGTCTGCTTAAGAAGTTGTCTGTATGCTCTCTTTAAGTTTGATAATGAAGTTTGTTCTTGGCTTAACAGAATGTGTGTTTGGTTGGCCAAAGCTTTGCTTGCTGGCAGCAGTGAGCCATTCATTTTGTTGGCAAAAGTAACACTTCAATTGTTTTTTTTTTGGCTGAATTGTGCCTCATCTCTACCGGTGACTGTGTTACTGGGTAAGAACTCTATATGATATCAACAATCTGATGTGCCACAATATAACATGGAAAGCCCATGAGCACTTTGTCGACACTTGCCAAGGGTCAAAAACCCTTACAAGGCCATTACATCGTCTTACACACTACAAGCCCATGTATATGTGTCTACCAAAGATCACTATAATATACTATAAATCCAACAGTGTGTCTTGTCTGTGTGTTGGAATATACAATGCTGTAACTATCAGTTGAAACCTCTGTGTAAGGTTGGAGGCCTACACGGATGAAGGTGTGGTGGTGCTTAGGATACAAACCAAATAGAAAATCCAATTTTGAAATCTAAAACCCAAAAGCTGTGTTCCACATTCGGATGAACCGACTTGTTACAGGAATGAGTATCTCCTAGTGTGTCATACAAGAGGTCATAAAACTAACATCACTCTAGAAAACAAAAGATCAGTCTCCGCATCATTAGAATGACTCCGCACCAATTCTGTTCAACTTCGGTAGCAAGACTTTCATAATTCATGACAAACTGACCTGACGCACTGGTCCACTGCTCTGCAGTTGCAAGTACTCCCTGCCCCAACAGACAGTCCAACTCTGCTTCTCATCATGCCCTTCATGACTGACAGCTGGTTAGGTGTGTTTGGGCAGAGAAGTTCTGAATATATGCAGGACAGAGGGGCCCTCAGGAATGGTGGTGGGAACACCTTCACTGCTGCACAACCTCTTTTCTTGCTGTAATTAAACATACCTGCGATTGCATGTTTCTCTCACTACTGTCATATTGAAACCTATTTAACCACCATTCATCTATTTTTAAAAAGAGAAAGAAGGTTTTATGAAAGCATAAGTGAGGACTAGACTGATCTTAACAGGCTGGTTTGGTTCTTGATACAGCTGCATGCATACGAGCTACAGCAGAAAGACTCCTTTGCCATATAGTGTGTGAGATTACAGAGTATGTGGTACAGATCAAACAAGATCAGAAAGTCTTATAATCTCAGCTACCAGCATCAATAACTGTTCCACACTACATGTTATGAGGTACTTTCTTTATTTCTGTATTTACCTTGTAATCCAGTAACGATAGAAAACTTTGAAAGCTATGGGTATGAAACTAACAAACGGATACAAGGTCTTGAGTTATTTTTATTCCTTGATAAAGTACAATGGTAGGTGTTGTCACACAACAGAAGGTTTAAGTGAACTGTTATAACGTTGAATACATTCTCACTTGTCTTAACACACACACACACACACACACACACACACACACACACACACACACACACACAGTTGTAAATACACATTGAATATAACAAGCTCATTCACAGCTGTTCATAACCATCTATATTTTACATACATACATACATACATACATACATACATACATACTATACAATAAAAAAATGCCAAGACTATGCCCAGGACCTCCAAAATCATTACTTTATCACTGGAAAGTACAAATTAAGACACCTACTAAACAGAAACAAGTTTCCCCCCAATCTAATTAGAGCTGCTCTGTTTAAATCAAAGTTTCTTCCACCTCCAAGTACAGTTACACATGTAATAGCTTCTTTTAACCTTCACAGATCCAGGCTGATGAAACACAACAGGGGTTTGTGATCTTAGTACCGTCCTGTGGAGAGAAAAACACTGGACATTAGCTGCAGACTAAACAAACTTCCAAAGGGCATCTTTGACAGATTACCATTCTTAATCAGATACCTGCTATCCTTCACACTCTCATTTTATGCACAATTCGGCAGTTTATTCAGTAAAGAGATGTAATTCACTAATGAAACTACTGTGTCAGATTCTTAAGAATGTTAATGAAGCCAGTCTGGCAGTTTTGCAATACCCTCAAGCTGGGCTGGCACTGCACGATTTTTTCCCCCCCCGATTCTGAAAAATGTTCACAATCTGACGCAATTTTCCAGGTTCGGAGCTTGGTCTGAAGTGAGCGAGAGAGAGGTTGAACAGTGGCAAATAAGAGCCTTCATAATGGTTATAATGTCTGGATCCAGACGTCCTGTCACTGTTTTCAAATTCATTTTTCATCTTTTGAAAAGTTGCCAGTTTGCGGTAAAATATTTCTCCAGCTCGCACTGTAGTATCTGCGTTTATCCACCACATATTCATCCCTAGTTTGTGCTGCACTTTTTGTATGTGCATAAAACCACAAACAGGTCCAGTCCAGCTTAGCCTTGTTTGTATCACCTAACGGGAGATTGAAGTGTTTTTTGGAGCCAAAACTACCGTGTTAAACCCTCTTTAACGTTAAGCGGGTGATGTTCTGTTTTAGAAACGCCGTGTAGCATACACCCAGCTTTACTCAAACGCTTCCACTAAACTTCAGACTTAGCACACGAGTTTAATTTGGTATTTGAGCAGGAAAAAAATATTTTTAAAAAGTGCTGGACACCAGAGTTGAATACCTCTGGTGTATGCTCAGCATGTTTTATTAAAATAAACAAAAACAAATAAATACAAAAGACTAAGCACGTGTCACTGCTCATACTTACGTGGGCTGTAAGAGCGAGATCTTGAACGAGACCTGTAACGACTGTAGTAAGGTGATGGAGAACGTCTTCTGCTGGGGAGGGAAAAAAAAGTAATGATTCCACAAAAATCCATGTTGTCATCAGCAGTCCAAGTTTTAAGGTTTTTTTAAAATTTATTATTAAACAAAGCTGGTCTAATGGCAGAGGAATCACAGAACATCACTGACAACTTTGTAGCAAGTTAGTCAAAGTCCAGTTGCCTGTGCACTGCCAAGGTACTTTATCCATCAAATTTCTAACCATTATTTAATATTACTTTAGGCTTGAAGCACCTCATTTTTGACCAATTCAATGCAGAGAACTACTGATGTTGTAGAGTCAAACTGGGTCACAGTAGCAGGAATCACTATACTGATAAATATCTGTTTTGGCAATAGGCTCTGTGTTCAGCCCGAATGTCTTGTTACAGGAAATACATAACACTATATTGCCAAAAGTATTTGCTCATCTGCCTTCACACGCATACGAAATTGAGTGAGATCCCACTCTTAGTCCAGAGTTTAATATGATGTCGGCCCACCCTTTGCAGCTATAACAACTTCAACTCTTCTGGGAAGGCTTTCCACAAGGTTTAGGAGTGTGTTTATGGGAATTTTTGACCGTTCTTCCAGAAGTGCATTTGTGAGGCCAGACACTGATGTTGGACGAGAAGACCTGGCTCACAGTCTCCACTCTTAATTCATCCCAAAGGTGTTCTATGGGGTTGAGGTCAGGACTCTGTGCAGGCCAGTCAAGTTCTTCCACACCAAACTCGCTCATCCATGTCTTTATGGACCTGCTTTGTGCACTGGCGTGCAGTTAGGTTGGAACAGGAAGGGGCCGTCCCCAAACTGTTCCCACAAAATTTGGAGCATGAAATTGTCCAAAATCTCTTGATCTGCTGAAGCATTAAGAGGGTGTTTGTCTAAGGGGCACTAAGGGGCTGAGCCCAACTCCTGAGAAACAACCCCACACCATGATCCCCCCTCCACCAAACTTTACACTCGGCACAATGCAGTCAGACAAGGCAACCGCCAAACCCAGATTGTCCATTGGATTTCCAGACGGAGAAGCGTGATTGGTCACTCCAGAGAACACGTCTCCACTGCTCTAGAGTCCAGTGGCGGCGCTTTACACCACTGCATTTGATGCTGTGCATTGTGCTTGGTGATGTAAGGCTTGGATGCTGCTGCTCAGCCATGGAGACCCATTCCATGAACCTCTCTATGCTGTTCTTGAGCTGATCTGAAGGCCACATGAAGTTTGGAGGTCTGTAGCGATTGACTGTGCAGAGAATTGGTGACCTCTGCGAGCAATGCGCCTCAGCATCCGCCGACCCCGCTCTGTCATTTTATGTAGCCGACCACTTTGTGGCTGAGTTGATGTCGTTCCCAATCACATCCACTTTGTTGCAATACCACTGACTGTTGACTGTGTAATATTTAGTAGCGAAGAAATTTTATGAGTGGGCTTGTTGCACAGGTGGCGTCCGATCACGGTACCACGCTGGAATTCACTGAGCTCCTGAGAGCGACCCATTCTTTCACTAATGTTTGTAGAAGCAGTCTGCAGGCCTAGGGGCTTGGTCTTATACACTTGTGGCCAGTGATTGGAACAGCTGAATTCAAAGATTTTGATGCGCGAGTGAATACTTTTAGCAATATAGCGTACTTCGAAGCTGAACACAGTGGCATCTGGTTAGTTGCAATAACTTTTACAGATCAGCAAATAGTCCTACATGACCTTTAAGACCACCCTTGTAGCCCATCCTTAAAATAAGCCTCCCTACAACAAGCAGCGTTACCGATTTAGCAGTCACAAAGATGTGAAGATGAATTTCTTAATACACAATAAAATATAGCTTTCCAAGGTTAGTCAGATTCAGTGGATCATATTAAATATTATCCAGCAGTTGGGCTTTTGTTTCTATATCTTAAGAGATCTGACACAAAATAGAACAATAACAGCGTCTCCCCTCAAATATTTTTGCTCGGTGGGCACTGTTGGGTATTGACCCACCATTCTGGCAGGTTATCACATGTAGCTAATTAAAACACTGATAGAATCACTGCAGTTCTGCATAATGCTCTAAAGATCTCAGCATCGCTGAGCATGGGAAAGCATCTTTAGTGTATTGCCTGTGAGCATCACCGCTGTTTTCTAAATCTGAATTTGGTTTGATACTTATGAAACTTATGCTCTATTATTTTTTTACCTGTATCTATAGTCGTACTCATCATATCTGTCATATCTGTCATAGCCACGGTCATAATATGAGTCTCTTCTGCGGCCACCGCTGCTGCTCCCACCTCCTCCATTACTGCAAAAGTATATTGAAAATATAAACAAGGTTTCATCTACAAATTCAATGAAGGAAAACAACCATTCCAAATAACTGTTTTTGATCAACATCTGTGCAAACAAGTCTATGATATTACTGTGTGGGACGACCCATGTAGATTCCAGGCGTAGGGGTGTGTGGCCTTTTGGTGATTGAGTAGTCCACTCTGATGCGTCTACCATCCAGCTCCATCCCGTTAGCTCGCTCCATAGCCTGCGGCAAAGGGACAAAATGACATTCCTTTAAGAACGTTATATGGTGCAGAATGGTCAACAAGAAGAAAACAAGGCATTTTGAAGGGCCCATATCTTACATTTCTCCTGTTATTTTTCTTCATAAGCTACATTAATGCCACTGTGTGGGTTTATGTATTAAAAAAACTGCAATTAATGTTTACACAGCCACTTTCCAACCTCTCTGTAGCCCTTAAAATAAAAACGGGTCATTTTTTGTGCCTCTAAGACTGATAAGATGCCTGCCCTGTATTTGACTTTAGTGTGAATGAGCAAGGTGAAACTGTGGGGATATGTAAATATGCTGGTTTTCATGACACCAAAAACAATTAATTCAAAATTATTTTTTTTTATTCAGGTGTATGAACAGCATGTTCTGAAACTTTATCAGTGTTTACATGCAAAATCAAAGTCTTACTTAAAAAAAATTGAGGGAAAATTCAATTATCCATGATATGTGCCTTTTATCAGGAAGTAACATCCAGTCAGTGCTCAAAGCCATAGCTATATAGCTATACCTCTTTGGCATCATCAATGCGTTCAAAATAGACAAAAGCAAATCCTCGGGATCGGCCGGTGCGCTGGTCATAGACTACATTGACTCCTGTAAGTGGGCCATAGCGGGAGAACACTTCTCTCAAATCCCTTTCTGTGGTGTACAGACTTAGACCAAACACACCCAGACACGTGTTGGGGTCCGGATTTGCCTGTGCGAAGAAGACAGAAAAACATTACAAAGACAAAAATGACAGTTTTACATAGTTATTCATTGTTTTTAATAAACAGGATGTCCTAGCTGTGCAATAAACTGATGTTAATGAATGAAAATAATGAACTTTGCTTAGGTCTTACTAGCAATGCTGAACTATGAGGCCCAGGCCAATTTTACCACTTACTTGGACAGTGAAGTCCTGATCTATGAGATCTATGAGAATTCTGTCACTACAGTAGATAAACTAAATAGAAAATACGGACTCTGAACATAATTTATTTACAGCAAAACAACCAAATTAGGACTGCAGTTTTGTTAAACATCAGTGTAATTATAGCAAATGGGGAAACAAAGATGCATGGCAAAGTCCAGGAATACCCATCACACAATCATTTTAATCATTTTGATTCCCAGCCAGAAGTAATACTTAGAGGGGAATTCCACTGATTTTTCAAAATTCACCAATAATTCAATTGTTTATATATACGAAAAGTACTTGGTGCAAAATGGTGCACATAAGAGACACCTATGGACAGAGATTCCCTTACAGTAGTGGTGACAGGAACCAGGGGAGGCAATATGAGCAATGCAAATATGGTCATTTTATATATTATCCAAAATGCCCAGCGTTTACATATTTATATAAAATGCTGTATATGTAAAATAATGGCCACACAGTGGTACAATGGGGGGGGGGGGGGGGGTTGTCTTTGGGACTTATTTTGCCTCAACACCTTTATGTACCTCTCCATCCTAAATGAATTTTAAAAATGTATATATTTTAGATCAAAACCATCTCAACAAACTAACTCAGGCATCAATCAGCATATTTGCAAATGTTTCATGCAATACCTTTGTGATGTAGCTCTTAGAGACAAACACTTTGCCTGGTTCCAATCACCTCTGTGAGAGATATATATATATATCTCTCTCTCTCTATATATATATATATATATATATATATATATATATATATATATATATATATATATATATATATATATATTTTTTTTAAACTGAAATTCCCCTCTAATTTCATAATAATCTATATGAGCAATTGGTAATTACACACCACATAACTCCCCCTGGTGGACTGGCATGTAAACTGCAATTATTTAAACTTCTCAAATAACACTAACAGCATTTAATAACCCCTTCAGATTTAGTAAAATATAATTTCTGAAGGAGTTATGTTGACTTCAGTCTTAAGCTGCCTGCATAGCAAAGCATCTGCAGATCTCAGCCAAGATTACTGTAATGAGGCATTTTGAGATTAGAAATGAACGGTTAGCAGGGCAGGCTCCGTAAGTGACGAGAACAACCCCCCCTTTAAAAGGTCCATATAATATTTGGCAGTGACAAGGTGTCTCAGTATTCCCTCATGACAACTAATTTAATTGCACTTACTGTTGTGGGACACACAGATGTATGAAGTTATGTAAAGAACCTCTTATCCCCCATTACAAATAACACTGCAACACTGAGACCAGTTTGGTCTAGTGCTAACATTCAAAAGGTTAATAAAAGGTTCACGTACCCTGGCATCACCATGACTGACCGAATCATTTTTGAAGTCATGGCTGTATGTGCTCTGTTGATATAATCAGAGGGAAGTAAAAGGGGTTATTAAACACTCATGCTGATCTTGGTGCTGTTGTAAAGGGCAAGGACACTGGTGGGGTATCAAGCACTGAGGGATAACAATCCCTCGCAAAACAGCTTACCAATGGCCTCACACTGCACGGTTTCACTGTAAAATAAATGGTCATTAAAAGCAATTCAAAAAACAGACTTTTACTTAACATAAACTTGAGCACAGGATGACACCATGTCTACATTTCTGTGGATGGTACATTGCAGTCACTGAACAAAGAACAATTTTTTAAAGAAAGGCCAATTCTTCTAAGCTGTCCAATACATTAAACATGTCAGACCCTTACACAAGGTCCAATAGTACATAGTGAAGAAAGGAGAGAAAAAAAAGACCATTAATTTCTTAAAATGTTGCAACAGAACATGCATCGTCAGCTATTTTCTATTTTGGCATTTCGTTAATTGAAGTACGTTCCATGACAACAAAGAACAAGCTTCTTTTTTAAAGGGGTCACAGAGACCGGTGACTTCATCATATCAGTTTATCACAGTCTATCACCACCACTACAATGAAAAGTAGAGATTTGAATAATACTTCTAAAACCAACAGTAGCCAGAGATTAGTAATTACATTTACTGAACCATCATGTGACTCTTGGCACTCTAAGATATTTAGAGGTTTATTTGTTAGCTATGTAACTCACGCTAATGATTTAAGGACATATACTTGCAGACGGATTTTTTGTATTTTAGCTCTATAAGGGGAAAATAAATAAATAAACAAATAAACTTTGCCTGACTGCCAACGATTCTGTGTAACAGACATGTGTGAAAGCCCGACAGCATGGTGTACCAATTCAATATTACTTTCAGTGTCAGCTACGAAAAAGCTAATTGGGACACTTTAATGGATGCTGACTCTGGCAACCCTACCAACAGAGTTTCTATAAAGGGCTGCTCACGTGGCAAGGTGCACAAATACATGTTATGCCAGAAGGACGTTTCTGCAAATACTGTAATTTCTTAACTGATGCCAAAAAACAAACACTGGCATAAACATGTGCTAAACAGTATAAATAAAAACAACACAACTATCTGTGATTTTATTTTGCTTTTATCGGCACTCAGGATGTGTTTGGGCAAGAAGATTTTTTATTTACATTAACGACAGATCCAGAGGTGTATTTTGCTGTGCAAGAGTGAAATGTTTCTACTCGTAATGGTTACAGTTTGGGAATAACTCATTCATTGGGACCACTGATCTAGCAGCAACTGGGATCTCTTTGCCTAGTTTTCAAACTCACCCGGCTGCCTGTGTGACGTCGGCGGTTTGACATGGGTGACGTGCTCTGGCTTCGCCTCCGTCGATAGTCCGGGCTGTAGGAGCGGGAGCGGGACTTCTTCCGGTGAGAGTGAGAACGGGAGCGACTGTAACGGCGGTTGGAGTGTCGGCGAGAGTGAGATCTGTTGGTTAGAATGGAAGACAACCATTATATTAAGCAACTATGCTCTTCATGTCACAAAATTCAGTATATTTTTATTTCTCCTTTTGAATTTGGAGTACAACAATCTACAAGACCATAAATAGCACTTTTTTCTGCTTTGACTGACCTGGACTTGGAGCGGGATCTGGATTCTGAACGCTTGGAAGCTCGGGATGGGCTGGGAGAGCCCGATCTGCTGTCAGACTTAGCATGGACTGGGCTGCCCCGCTCCGACTTGGAAGGTGAGCGGGAATCCTAGCGTTACAGCAATGAAGTTGAACCATTTACAACAGAGTGTTACAATCCAATCTGCCTTTTACACCCACTTGCACTTACATATAAACACATACACTTTACAGCTGTGGAGAAAACTGTTAGAATCATTCTGAACAAATTAACTTTTTTATATTGTAATGTCATTAATAAAATTAACAAATTAAATGTAACATTTTTAACACCTTATTATTTCGTGTTCTGGATCACCAAATTACAGTCAACATGCAATTCATCAATAATAAACAGGGTGTTTTTACAGACACTTGGAACATACACTGGACGTTTACTTAACCTATGGACACATTCATTCTTCTGTGTTCTTTTAATGCTATTCCTTTTTTTTCGGGCATTTTATCGTTCTTCGGTCTTCATTTGTTCAGTTTTCATTTTTCCTCTCCTTCCTTTTCATTTCTTCACCCAATTTGAAACCTCTTTTCCTGCTTAGACACATAACGCGAGTGTGCTTCTATCTGACTCGATCTTCCGTTCTTTTTTCCCCTTCCCATTTAACCGTCTGCTCTGTACACATTTTCAAAAGCCTTCTTTTATCTTGGATATTCTTCCACATTCTTGGCCTTAACTCTTCAACTCCTTCACGACCAATAACCTTAATGAAAAAAGAACATTCAGAGCAATTAAGATCATGGGAGATTTGGAAAATGGAGTCCTGAACTACTCAGCTCTTAAACTACTCCTCAAACACATTTACATATTGTAATTCACACAAACCAAATGATTAAGCATCCTGATAAATACATTAAATAAAGTTATGACTTAATCAACATTCATATCCAGTTAAGGAAAGGGTAAGAAATGGTCTTGAGTGAAATCGGAAAGAGCTTAGAAGCAGCAGACAAACAGCAGGAAACTTGCTGACTTTAGCTGGATTTACGCATTAGCTGTACGTTTCATAGTTAACCTAAATTAATACAATATAAAAAAATAATGTGAGAGGTGGCTACACTGCTGAGAAAGACGCAGCTGGAGAAATAACTAAAACACTGGCAGACCTTAATAGTGAAGCTAGATAACCCTGATGCAGGGAAAACAAGTTAAGCTGAGTTAATATTAGCAAGTTCTGACAGTTGGAGTCAAGATGAACAAAATTCTGCAAGGCTACAACATCGTCATGTGAAATAAAACACATTACACTACAGATACTACTAGTAATGAATCACACTGTAAACAGGGTACTATTAAAATACAGTTCATATCAGAAGCACCTTCTAATTCTCTCGTACTTTAAAGGGAAACCCTATTGATTCTCCACAATTATTTATAACTAAACATTAAGATGTTACATTAAGTCAAACTCTTAGCTAAACAGTTGGTAAGTTAACCTAACTAACCAACTGTGGTCTCCAAAAATGAAACAGAAACCTGCACAGACGGTTCGGCCACAAACAAACCGACCAGCTAACCAGGCTAAAGCTAGATAGGGTTAACCGTTTATCTCGCTGAAGTCACGAATTTAACAGCTACCAGTCTCTCTCATTTACACTCAAACAAATGTGCTCAACATAATGGGAATAGTCCCATAACTGCCCAACAAGTCGCTGTCTCATGAGGAAAAATCCCACTGGTCTACAAATCTACCTAGGTTAGCATCTAAGCTAATAAGCAAGCTAGCTTAGCTTGCTGGGCTAGCTAACTGGCCGCCCCGGCTCAACGCGCACTGCTCCACTCCGATGGAGAAAACGTCTTAAAGACAAAGGGGACGGGGATAAATGTCGCTTTCAGGATTAAACTTGTGCTGTAAAGCTACAATAAAATGACGTTAACTATTAAAGCTTGAAAACATCGGATAGCAATAACGCTAACTAGCGGAACCTAAACAGCAAGAGGACAGGGTAAAATAAGGAGGGCTGAGCGTGAAAAAGGGTGAAGAAGTAAAATGGTTGAATATGTACACAATAATAACGCAAGGCTACTTACTCTACCCTCGAAGTTCCCGTCCTCGATGTCACTCATCCTAAAAAATGAGTATTTAATCAGTATCGGTACACAAAAAGTGGAAGCTAGCGTTAGCTAACCTATGCGTTTTAGCTGCTAGCGCTCACTGCTTCTCGGGTCGGTTACGCTGGGAGAAGCGGCGTTAGCAGAAAATGGCTCTGGCTGTGGGGCCGGATATGAGGGCGTGTCTCCCGTCTGATAATACAGCGATTATATCTGTACTGCGCCCGTTTTACATGATAACAGAACAGCGAGCCGATACCACACGAATATAACTTCAGCGGCCACTCGGTCTCCGCTATTAAAACCATGCACAGATAACTCGACTGTCCTAAAGGGACGAAACATGCTAATGTGCTGAGGAGAGACAGTAAGCCAGTGTTTTACAGTCGCTGCAAGCCTTAAAACTTCAGCTCATTCCATTCAGCTCACACCACTCCAAGAACATCAAACCCTTTCGCATATTTTTCTTTCACGCTTCCTCTCTAGCACTTTTATGTTGTCCTAGTCTCCCACAGTCTCTTATCAGACAAATGACCTTTTAATCATTAAGCAACTCTGTTCGGTTGCAAGCATTCAAGCTGTTCAGACTATCCAAAATCTCAGTGTAATTTCACTGATGAAGAAAATTGGCTTTCATTAACTCGTTGAGACATAAACAAAATAACTCAGACTAGTTCAATGTGAAACAGTTCACTGAGACCCACTGACTCATTCTTTCACCAGTGGTGGTGACAGGAACCAGGGGTCGCAGTGGCTGCAGCACAAACACAACCGTATCATTTACTATCCAACACCACCGGTGAACTTACATGTCTTTCAGGGCTTTTTATACGTAATGTTATTGATGAAATCTCAAAAGGAAAAAGGTTTTGTTGGGGGACTATTTTGTCTTACAATGTCCTGCATCTGCCTCTCGGGGCGGGTGGGGGGCTATTCAAGCTTATAATATTAATAAATATGAATAATATTAATTGTCTGATTTCAAGACAATGTGTAACTTGTCAAATGATTCATCTTTTGCACCAAAAGACAAATCGCAATTAAATAGAAACATCTATTTGCTAAAATAGGTGTTTTGCTTATTAAAAGGGCATTTTGTCCCACCTTGGCCCACACGTCAAATAACTTTCTCCACCCGTCCCACAAGAGTGCCTGTATCAAACTTTCACCGCTTAAACAAAATGAGATCCCTAAAAATCAGTGGCAAAAAAATATATCAGCTGACTTCAAAAGGTGTCCTGGGAAATAAATCCCAGGCATGCAATCCTGTTTTAGGATTAGAGCACAGGCATTCAATACATGGATATTTGATTTTGCCCCCATCATTCACAGTTTGCAGGGTGGGGGCATGGAGGGATGAGGGGAAGGAGCGAATCAGGGAAGAGTGATAGGATTCTGTGTTCAGGATGCGCATATACTGCTCAAACTGATCACACAGTCTTTTATCCAAGGAGTCAAAAGCAGCGTTCTGTATGTGCAGCCTCTGTGTTTTCAGACCCTACACTTACACACTCGCTAAATCAAAGAAACTGTTTACAGTATAATACAGTATTGTACAGTATAGTACAGTACACTATAATGAATCACTGAAATTAAAAGTATACCGTTGCGGTCAGAACAAAACCGGCAAAGTCTTTTAAGTTCTAATAACATATGTAACATTACCAAAATGATAACAGAACCCAAAACGACAATTTTTCACCTTCCACTCACAGCACTCCACCAATAATTAAGCAAAAAATGCTCAGATTGATACCTTGAGTGTTTAACTCAAAAATACATCTCGATATAGAGGATTTCTGATTCACATTAAGATTTTCCTGACTTTTTGAAACTGTAGTGATATCTACCATAAATTGTGTACAGTGGTGTACACACCAAATTTTCTATTTCTGCATAAATGTGACCTAAAACATCATCAGATTTCCACACAAGTCCTAAAAGTAGATAAAGAGAACCCAGTTAAGCAAATGACAACATATTATACTGGGTTATTTGTTTATTGAGGAAAATGATCCAATATTACATATTTGTGAGTGGCAAAAGTCTGTGAACCTGTAGGATTAGCAGTTCATTTGAAGGTGAAATTAGAGTCAGGTGTTTTCAATCAATGGGATGATCAGGTGTGAGTGGGCACCCTGTTTTATTTAAAGAACAAGGATCTAGTTTGCTCTTCACAACACATGTTTATGGAAGTGGATCATGGCCTGAACAAAGGAGATTTCTGAGGACCTCAGAAAAAGGGATGTTGACGCTCATCAGGCTGGAAAAGGTTACAGAACCATCTCTGAAGAGTTTGGACTCCACCAATCCAGTCAGACAGACTGTGTCATTGTGTACAAATGGAGGAAATTCAAGACCATCGTTTCCCTCCCCAAGAGTGCTCGACCAACAAAGATCACTCCAAGAGCAAGGCATGTAATAGCCGGCGAAGTCACAAAGGACCCCCGGGTAACTTTGAGGGGGGAGGGGGTCACACCAGATACTAAAAGCAAAAGGTTCACATACCTTTGCCACTCAAATATGTAATATTGGATCATTTCCCTCAATAAACGAATGACCCAGTATAATATGTTGTGTCATTTGTTTAACTGGGTTCTCTTTATCTACTTTCATGACTTGTGTGGAAATCTGATGATGTTTTAGGTCATATTTATGCAGAAATAGAAAATTCTAAAGGGTTCATAAACTTTCAAGCACCACTGTATAAATGATCCTGCTATGTTTTCTGGGATAACGGGGGTCTTGTTTTTACAGTTAGTGAAAATCATCACCGGGAAGTTCAAACAAAGTGCTGTAATGGACCAGTGGTTAGAACTTTAAAGTAATTTTGTCCAGTTTGATTCAATGTGCAGTTACTGTTCTTTGCCTTAGTAGGGCAATGTAACATACAAACGGTAGGTGGTGCTTTAACATTAGTACTGGCCTCCAGCTTGTTTCTAGCTCCACTCCTGTGGGGACTGCCCTGTTCTAGAATTTGCTGTAACCTACAAAATTCAGCACTTCAGAACTCAAACCCGCAAGAATTGAAACTACTTGCAAGCGGATCCACCATCTGCTCGAAATGTCAGTACGCTGATTTACCATTTTACTAGGTATGCCTACTTTGTAGCTCCTCTCATTGGCTATTTTATCAGGAACACCCACCAGAGGCATACAATTACTGACCCTAGCTGTGTTTGTTGCTGCAATTATCAACCCCCCTGTACCTCTTACATCAGTGCAAAGAGACCACCACAGGACCACTGATATCAAGGGGTGGATCATTATTAGCACAGGAATGACATTACCATGACGGTAGCATGTTAGAGTGCACGGAGCTGGTGTATCAGGCGCAGTCTGCTCTTACCCGAGACACTGACTGCTGTGAGACTCAAGTTCATGTGGCCGGACTCCTCCCCCCCCATCACAAGAGTACAAAGTCTTAAGTAAAGTGTCCCGCCCTTTACTTAAACACAGGATGCTGTGTTTGCAAAAGAACTGGAAGCAAGTCACCACAAACGTGCCCTGCCTCTATCACAGTAGCTCAAAGACACTTGAGCCAAAATGAAATATGTAAAGACTGTTACTTGCAGCCTACAGTGGTGCCACGTTAGGAAAAGATTAGGAAACCCCATATCTTATGATGCATGTTGAATGTGGGAGGAACAGGGGCTTTGCAGATAGATGTGAGATCTTTTGTGGATTTACTTTTTCTTGCTAGCTGGCTAATGCAGAAGGAAGTTAGATAGTTAATGCCATGGCTAGAAAGCTGAATTTCCTATCTGTGTTTATTAGCCTGTACATTAATGGATTTCTTTATTACTGTGAGGGGATTCCTAATGAATATAAGACCTATTTACGTAATGCATGCCGAGTATTATAGTGGGAAAACACAAAACTGAGCTCTGTCTGAGGCAGAATTATGAAGTGCCTCATTACAGAATATTTAACATGACAAATAACTCAAGTAAATACAAATTTTAGGCCCAAATGCCCCTTTAAAGCAAGTCTGAATATGCTAGGTTTCAGTAATGTCAGTTTTGTTCAGATTTTTCCTGGACATATTTCACAAAGACTCCACGTGACTTTAAAAACAGCACTTCCAATTTTGACAATTTACTGACCAACTTTCCAGCTAAGAATTCAGGAGCTTGCTTGAGCTTCACTACCACAGGAATTTCTCTAACTAGGCTACAGAAAAGAGTACAGACATTTTAACATATAAAATATGTCTAGATTCTAATGAATATATAGTAAAATGCACTTGTTCTGCCAAAAGTGGTTAAATCTTTAATCTATTAAAGCCATGTGCTGCTTTATAGCTTTCTTATCATACACCAAGTAATACATTAAAAGCTGATCTGTGGAATTAAAAAATGTCTAACATCACTATGATCATCACTGCAGAGGAGTACAGGTTATCATTTGACCAGGGGTGTCATTTTCTCCTCAACATATTCATTTCAGCAAATCCTGCATCTGCAGAAGTGTGTTCTCTGTAGAGGATGTTAACTTATTGCCACTTCAACAGAACATTAAGCGTTGGCAAACGTCAGCATATCACTGTATTGCACCTTCCTGTCAATGATTAAAAAAAAGTTATTTTCCTCTACATCTATGTAATTTGATTTAAAGGGAAAGAAATGAAAATGACATGCAAAAGTGGTTAGTGGTCTACTTTTTTTTTTTTTTTTGGAAACAATGAATTTGGGCTTAAATAAAATCTAAACTCAAAAAAATCAAACAGTGAAAAGTTGAGGCTTGTCACTTTGAATTAGGCAAAGAAAACATCCAAGTCCTAAATAAGACTTTAGGGACACACAACCTCTCACGGCATGTGTTTATTACTCTGCGACAGTCACATGATGTGAGGAGTGCACTAGCGTTAGGGAACCTTAAAGCCCCAATCAGGAATCCCGAGTGGCAGATGACAACCAACTGATTTTGTACTGAAACAACAAGTGTGGGTGCACTATTTTACTAGGGCTGCACAATATACCATAAATAATAAGTATATCTTAGTTGTTATTGTAAGATTAGCATTCACAATAATGATATGACAGAAGGCTGCATATGCTAAAGAGATTTTAACCAATCACCACATATTTTATTGTGAGCATCCTGACTAAGCTCAGATACTCCAGAAAGGTTTCTGTAAGTGTTGAGATGAATAAAGGCCATGAGCCAGCACATGTGTATAACTTTGGTCATAATGATGCAGGCCAATCTTTAACCATGTAGCATCAAGGGTCACCAATGTAGTGCAAGACATGGTGCAGTTACAATATTGTAATCATCTCTAGCCTGTGCAGGCCTAGTTCCCTCTACAATGCACAAGTATGCTTCTTGGCTATTCCATGACCAGGCCTTTAAAGAAACCTAAGCCTAATAACGCCTAACCATAATACTGGTCTACATCTTGCCAGTCACATTCTACTGTACTCCATAGCTCCATAATACAAAAGTGAACGCAGAATATAGCATTAAATGTACCATCAATCAATGGCAAATATGTGCAATAAGCTTTAAATGAACACATTCTTTGGACTTGCTTATGTTCTCTCTCTGTTGAACAGCTAATAGCACAGCATATGTATAGTCAATGCATCATTGAAAATAGATTTAAATGGTCAGCTAACATGACAAAGCTATTCTCATTAGTTGTAGGTCATTTACCTCTAAGTGCACAATTTCAGTTAGCAGGCTGATGAGGTGATGCAATTATTGCAAATTCAGATGAACTGCTGATTTCACAAATGCACTTCCATTAGAAAGTTTTCACTGATTGCCTGATCAGAACCATCCTTTAAAAGCAGGACTGTGCCCTAGTTTTTTTTTCCTCTTTTATGCAGCTTACTGTGCATATTCCAAAAAACCCATGTGCTGAAAGAAAAAAAAAGCTGCTGTATACTAAAAAAATATAGATCTATATACGTCAATTCCAGCAACAGTGTTGCAAAAAAGTGTGTTGCAACGACTGTGTCCGTGGCCCCACCACCAACTTCTCTTCACTCATTAACTTCCAGGGCGTGGCGGCGACTGGGGCTGGTTGTTGTGTGTATCTGGGTGGTTGCCAGGTTTGTCCCGTTTGGTGGGCCGGTGCATAATGGCCGCCGCAGCGAGGACAGCACCCCCCGCAGCGTGAGAACTGTTGTGTGCGGAAGCATTCACCGCAGCATCCACCCTGCCCTCCAGCTTTACCAAACGATTCAGAATGTCATCCAACAGGACTGCAATGGTCCTTTTGAGATCAGCTGCAGGAATAAAACAATAAAAAAACAGAACTGAAGATATGACATACAACTCATATTTCAATGTTTTATAATGCTGTTATTTTTAAAGACAGAAATACCTTTGCTAAAGATGCCTGCCCATTTCTCACAAACTGCTTATTTGCTACCTTGGGAGAACATTTCTACCAAATTTTTAAAGGGATATAGAATATAGGATATGTCTATGGTTGTATGTAGGCCTGTCACAACAATGAAATCATTTATTATAAATATAAATAATTGGGAATGAAAGTGTTATCCTTTTTAGACAACTGTGAAAGTAATTGTCTGATTAGCCATCTTGCCTCTTAGCTGTTGGAAGCCCACAACTGGCAACAGAAACAAGCTGAGCACAAATAAGCCTCGTTCACTGCTACCCTCTAAACAGAATACCAAGTGAAAAGTTTGTTGCCTGCATTAGCCTTAGCCCAAATGATGGAAACGCCCAGAGTAACACTGGGCTTGTTGCAATGTAAACTTGATTGTGAAAGTATGTGAAAGCAACTATTGTGTACTATTCACAATACCTTGTGGTCAGATTAAAAAAAAATATGATCAGCTAAAACAGCATACAGGCAATTATGTAATAATTATGATGGGCCTAGTTATATGTGGGAAAATGTCACATGAACCAAGCCAGTATTGTTATTCTCTTTAGAAACCCTATAGTAATCTGCTCTGACTGTTTTGTAATACATTCTGTGACCGACGTCTGAGCAGCTGTCATTATGCAATAGGTTTGCATTGGTTCACGCTAAAACTTGACAGACAAGCCGAATGATTCTTCGGCAAATAAAAACAGTTTGCAGTAGCTCAACAGTTCCGGCCAACCACAGCATGACATGCAGGATGACCAACGTGCTTAAAGAAGGAAGATGCCATTGTAATTTGTTACTGGTGGTGAACAGATTGTTTACTGCAAAATATCTTGAGGTTATGCACTGATTGGAATAAATGGATGAAAAGAAGGGCCCTATTGCCAGAATATAGGTCACAGCTTGACCTAACGCTTTTACACTGGTTTTATGTTAACACCCTAAAGGCCCAGGACTCAGAACTTAATAAACTTAGACTTACGACCACCTTCCTTTTCAACCTATATTCAATTGAATACACTACAAAGACAAGATATTTAATGTTCAAACGGATAAACTTTGTTTTTTGCAAATATTCACTCATTTTGAATTTGATGTCTGCAACACGTTCCAAAGAAGTTGGGACAGGGGCAACAAAAGACTGGGAAAGTTGAGGAATGCTCAAAAAGCACCTGTTTGGAACATTCAAGTCCAACAGTTTAAGAACAACGTTTCTCAACGTGCAATTGCGAGGAATTTAGGGATTTCATCATCTACAGTCCATAATATCATCAAAAGATTCAGAGAATCTGGAGAAATCTCTGCAAGTAAGCGGCAAGGCAGAAAACCAGCACTGAATGCCCGTGACCTTCGATCCCTCAGGTGGCACTGCATTAAAAACCCACATCATTCTGTAACGGATATTCCCACATGGGCTCAGGAACACTTCAGAAAACCACTGTCAGTGAACTCAGTTCGTCGCTCCATCTACAAGTGCAAGTTAAAACTCTGCCATGCAAAGCGAAGCCATATATCAACACCACCCAGAAACGCCGCCGGCTTCTCTGGGCCGAGCTCATCTGAGATGGACTGACGCAATGTGGAAAAGTGTCCTGTGGTCTGACGAGTCCACATTTCAAATTGTTTTTGGAAATCATGGACGTCGTATCCTCCGGGCCAAAGAGGAAAAGGACTGTCCGGATTGTTATCAGTGCAAAGTTCAAAAGCCAGCATCTCTGATGGTGTGGGGGTGTGTTAGTGCCCATGGCAGGGGTAACTTGCACATCTGTGAAGGCCCCATTAATGCTGAAAGGTACATGCAGGTTTTGGAGCAACATCTGCTGCCATCCAAGCAGCGTCTTTTTCAGGGACGTCCTGCTTATTTCAGCAAGACGATGCTAAGCCACATTCTGCACGTGTTACAACAGCGTGGCTTCGTAGTAAAAGAGTGTGTGTACTAGACTGGCCTGCCTGCAGTCCAGACCGTCTCCCATTGAAAATGTGTGGCGCATTATGAAGCTCAAAATACGACAGCGGAGACCCCAGACTGCTGAGCAACTGAAGCTGTACATCAAGTAAGAATGGGAAAGAATTCCACCTACAAAGCTTCAACAATCAGTGTCCTCAGCTCCCAAACGCTTATTGAGTGTTTAAAGGAAAGGTGATGTAACACAGCGGGAAACACGCCCCTGTCCCAACTTCTTTGGAACGTGTTGCAGACATCAAATTCAAAATGAGTGAATATTTGCAAAAACAAAGTTTATCCGTTTGAACATTAAATATCTTGTCTTTGTGGTGTATTCAACTGAATATAGGTAGAAAAGGATTTGCAAATCATCATATTCTGTTTTTATTCATGTTTTACACAACGTCCCTAAATCATTGAAATTGGGGTTGTATTTTGAGATTAAGTAAAAATAAAATACATCCACACATTCTGTTAGCAGAATCAGGTATTTGCTAATATTCTGATCATATTTTGCAGCACTCTGCTTCATGTTCACTGAAGTGTCTTCCTTGGTAAGAAGAGTAGGTTTTGCCTAAATGATGACAGCTCTTCCTAGTTTTACAGTTCTAGCAAATAAAAATGGCAGGATGAAAATAGCTTTCCACGTTAAAACAATCATTCAGTCAAACATCAGGTTTGCACCTATTCCCTTTATGATGAATGTAGCCAAACAGGCCATCACCCTGCTTATTTTGTTTTACACTGGAGCTATAAGGCTAATGTACAGGGCCATTAAAAAGATTCATCTGATTTCAAAATAATTTCCTTCACTTGTAAATCATAACAGAACAATGAAGTAAATTGTAAATGTTTTAGGTGAGTATAAAGTTTAGGTAATTTTTACAAGTGCTCAATATGACCTCCTCAAGCTGACAACGGACAAGGTTAACAGGCATCTAAAGATCAGAGCGATTCCACTGAACGATAATGCTTCGTTTTGTTTTTTTATCCCCATGCAAAGTATGTGGATGTGGCTTTGGAACTCCCACTGAGCAGTCTGAGTTTAAAGAGTGTCTGATACTTCGCTTTATTCAGACAAAATTTTCAGCCTTTTTTCTCTTAACTGAAAACTTTTGGTGGCTGAAACTTAATGTACAGAATCAACACCCAGAAAATTACCTGCACTTCACCAAGGAATAAATGACAATTGCATAATACAACAGCTGAAATATGGTGCTTTGTTTTATACTCCTCAGCAAACTATATAAAATTGCAAAAAAAAGTTTGCTGTAGCTTTTCAAAATGTTTAAATGCCCCTATATGTTGACAGGCAGTTCCTCCACCCCTTTTTCTTTTAACTTTCACCATTTCTTACCATATCCAGCCATAGAGGGACCATGGGGCCTTAAGGGGTCGTGGTTTTCCTCACTGAGGGCTTTGACATAGCGGTGGCTGAGCTCCAGGATCTGTTGCCGTAGCTCGGTGCTACTCTGGCGGCGTGGCTGTGTGACGGTATAGTGGAGCAGGAGCAGACACCAGGCCAGGCCGAAGAGCAGCAGTAACACACTCAGCCTCTGAGACATGCTCCTGCGCAGAAGACAGGCCAGCATCCCTAAAACGCAGCCCTGCCAGGGGCCCAGAGCCACCAGTGCCAGCCCAACAGGCTGGGGGGCCAGGGGCGTTTTGAGGATGGAGGCTGGGGGTAAGCCTACTGAAAGAGGTGGAAACTGAGGTAAAGTGATGAGTAAAATGGTTGGAGTTTCAGTTTGACTTCAGGGACCAGAGAGTGTAGGGCTCCAACTTCGGGGGAAGGCTTGACAGGCTGAGAAGGGGAGGGTCAGGGAAAGGGGAAAAGAATGAGGGAAGGGGTTGTAGGTTATAACTACAGCAAGATGCTCATGAAAAAGATGTCCAGGAAATCTGAAAGATCACCTCTGGAGAGTGCACCAGGGAAGTGTTTTAACTGGGACTGGAGGAGTTTGGATAGCCGCCAACTCTGGTCAGCTGATCAGTCTTGGGATCTCAAAGTCAAGCTTGGTCCATTCAGTAATTGCCTACAAGGTAAGCATACATACAAAGCACAACACTTGGCATTAGTATTCATGAGTTTCAGAAATGGTGTCCTTCAGACTAAAGCATTCAGTGTCAATGTATTGTTTCTACGTTACATATTTTTGACCATTTCATACATATAATGTAATGCAAGAGAACTCAACACAGTTCGAGTCAAATGTGTGACGATTTAGGAGTGCGGTTTTCATGGTGACAGACCGAGAGGCATAATCTTCCATTACTTGTTAGCTGCATTAGCTTTAAACTTTCCGAGCAAATCGAAAGAACCAAACTTCAGACACTCTGCTGACTGACTATATTTGGGGCAAGAGGAAAACTGTACAAATTTAATCTGTGGCCAAAAACACCTAGTTTGCATATGCACATTACTTGCTACCATTCGATGTAAATCACGAGTGACTGGCTTTGTAGGACAGGGACTTAATGGTGTTTCAGCTTAGTGTTCTCATCTGACCAAAAATCAGTGAATAATATTGGTCCTGAATAACACTGAACATGCAGCAGAAAGAAATATGACCGTGTTCACACAGTCTGACCCCACAGTGACCTCCTCAGTTCAGTCCCACCAGAAAACAGTGGGCACAGCGTAACAAACATGAATTCAGACGATATCCATAATGTCCAATACAAGTTAAACCATCACAGATACAGGCGCCTGCCAATACCCAACAAACAAACATCAAGTTAAAATCATTTTAGGACAAGATTAATCTAGCAAGCTTTAGGGATCCAACCTGAATAAATTATCAAGCTTGCCATCATGTAACCCAAGAGACCTTGTGAGAGGCATCATCACAGACTGAATGTGGGGACGCTGTATAGCCAACACCACCCCTATTTACAACACCAGCACATTTCATAGCTGAACAGCTGGAGCTCGATTTCGGCGTCAATTTAAAGTAAACTAGTACTTCTTCAGTGCTGTGTAGGGCTTTACCGTTTTCTGCGTTGAACGGACACCGTTTCCAGAAATAGAGGTTTAGATCTGTGGTAAAAGATTTAATAAAAGCCATTTTCACTGCTGACCGATTTACTGATGGAATTAGCATTTCAGCACATAAACGCTTGAATGTGGAAAAACCACAGACCAGTCTAGACCTGAGAACGGTTATGGAGATCGTTTCAACTGGAACAGTAAAAAACAGATGCGGACGCGTCACTGGCTGCTGTGCTCACGTCTTTAGGTCTCCGAGGAAAAATCAGCCATCACGTCCAGAAGTTATCCTTTAACAGAGCCACTCTGCTGAAAATGTGATCGCTTTAACCCCTAGGCAGGAGGTCCAGCTAACTACAGCTAACCCGTAGCATTTCTGCTCCTCTACTTCTCAGGCTGCTTAAAATAGTCACTTATGTCGACCCAACAGTTCACCAAATGAACCTGAATGTACATGACGGGTCTCTAAGACCCCCCTTGTCTACTTAAGCATAGTCAAATGACCAGAGCAAGAGGGGGAGCAGCCTGGCTAGTTAGCTCATATATTAGACTGTACGTTAAAAACCTGATGCTAACCAGTAAGCAAGCTAGCCAACTAGCTAACTTTCATACAGTAGTGTGTTCAACTCAGTAGCTTAAAGCTCTTAAAAACAGCAGCGTGAAGTCGCAGAAAACGTGTTCCCCGTTTGATTCACACCAACTATATTTACCTGAAGTGTTTTTAAGGGTCTGAATGCAGCCATTGACATCTGCCGCCGCCGAGTCCTGCTGTCTGTCACATCTTCTTCGTTAAAGCGTCAAAGGGCGCCGCCGCGCAGCTGTCCTGAGTTTCAGAGAGGTTTCTGTTAAAACACAGAAACTTCTAACTGACTCGGGAAAGCGGCATTACCAGAAAAGTAAGACTACACAATATATGAACCATGTGGACACAAACGGTCCGTCGACATGGCCAGAGAAGACCAAAACAGCAGCAACGTCTCGCTTCACGGACTTTTATGGTTGTAGTTTCCTCCAGACATTCGCGTCGCGTTCAACGTGCTTGTTGCTCAAAGGGGGTTTCGGACTCAAAGTCTTCTTTGAAGTGAAATTCCATTTCGCATGAATCCAGGCTGGGGTGTGATTCTGTGGACCGGTAAGGTGCGCACACTGTTGTACTATACTGACAACATAGAGAGACGCTTACATGTTTGGCATGCATTCATAACTTACAATACAAACCCTGAAGACCAGTGATGTATTTAGCCCAAGTCTTGTGTATAATCAATATGTCGAGCAGAATTACCAAATACGTACAACATGTGCATTTAAGGAGACGATGCCTACAGCGAGGAGACAGCGCTTCACCAGCCATCTGAGGAGAAAGCCGCGGCACGGCGTCATTGAACGCTGCATGGCTAAAGGTAGCCAGATTGATACGTCACTCATATTGAAAGCGCAGCGAGTGTTTTGCTTGTAATGATTTTTAATACTGATTGGAGTTTTAAAATGGGGCTAAGGGTCGTGAAATGTAATATTTTAATGTTTCAAAATTTTAGTAAAATATTTATTTTCCAGACCAATTGTCTTATTTCACAAGTAAACTTAAAGTTATTCAAGTATAAAAATTTCGGATTTCACAACGTGGTTCAAGTAATGACAAAAATGGCACGTGTGTTAAATAGCAGTTACACTTTGCTTCACTATTTAAGGTGGAACGGGGAAATCTGAAGAAGAAGCTGTCGAATAAGCAGCTGACTTCGGCTTCGGGTTCAGTCGGCCGTTAGGTCTTTACTGTTCCTCTGGTTCAGGCCACGGAGACGCCAGAGCTTGTTGCCCAGCAACGCCGAGGACGGATCCCTTCGCACACTGACACTAGCTTAGCGGGGTAAATTCGCCGTTCACTATAGTCACGAAACGTTCAAATGGAAAGGATCTACACTGGCAAAACTACAGTGGACGCAGTGAATGCCTATGTGGAATACAGAAGGTAAGGTCTGCCTGTCATAAATGAGGGATCATCGATATGCTGACCCCTCAGTCCGGTCTGATAAGTGACCTAACGCTAACTAGCTAACTTAACGCTAGATAGGTTAACGAGCTAGGGAGTTTACGTAAGCTTAGCTGTCACTAGTAAACAAAACAGAAGTGTAGATAATAGCTAAATATTTAAAGACCCAGAGAACTATATTATACTATACACCGGTCAGGCATAACATTCTGACCACCTCCTCGTTTCTACACTCACTGTCCACTTTATCAGCTCCACTTACTGTATAGCTGGACTCTGTAGTTCTACAGTTACAGACTGTAGTCCATCTGTTTCTCTGATACTTTGTTACCCTGTTCTTCAGTGGTCAGGACCCCCATGGACCCGCTCAGAGCAGGTTCTATTTGGGTGGTGGATCATTCTCAGCACTCCAGTGTGGTGGTGGTGTGTTAGTGTGTGTTGTGCTGGTACGAGTGGATCAGACACAGCAGTGCTGCTGGTGTATAATATAGAGGAATTAATTGCAGTTAGCTAGCCAGTGCTCATTCAATAAGAGCACATTTGTTTATTTAATACAGAAATACAGCGTCATTTTATTTGATTTCTTGCTGGCCATATCTGTCATTGTTTAGCTATCAAAGGGGAGTTCCACAAATATTCCACAAAATTTCTGAATAACTCAGTCCTTGATATGTATACAGTCATTCAGTGTGCTTTGATGTGAAATGGTTCATCGTAGGGAAACGTACAAACTTAGATTTCTTTACCGTAGTGGTGATAGGAACAAGAGGTTTTCATGTCAACAACACAAATATATTTTATTTACTATCCAAAACCACCAGTGAACCTACATATGCCTTCTGACTTTTATATGTGCTGATGATGATGGTGGTAAAAGATGATGGTAAAAAACTTGTATTATTATAATGTTTTAAAATACCTTTTAAACCAAAACTTGATCACAGAACTATCATAAAACAATGTCTAAGACATCAAGCATCATATATGTAACCATTTTATGTAACTTTCTGTGAGGGAGCTTTTAGAAGTGGATATCTGCTTTCTGTAACCACCACTGAGACTAATTCTGACTCTCTAGAAGAGAGAATTCTACATCTAAACACTAATTAATAAAAATAAATTTGTTTACATCTTAAGCATTTAATTATGTTTCTTGAAAAATCAGTGGAGCTCCCCTTTAACTATTGGGAGACTAGAAAATTGCCCTCTGGACTGAACAGATTCTTTTAACCAATAAGAAAGAACTACTGTTGTCTTATGGATCAAGCTTTAACTGGAAAAGTAGATGAATAAAGAATTAAAATTTAAGTGAAACTGTTAGACAAGTATACTACAATAATTATAGTACAATATGCTTCTCTGTTTTTACATAAAACAAATAGAAGACAACAACCTCTGTCATGGAATATGTGTTTGGAGGAGTTAACGTACATGTACTTGAACACATGCACGATTGTCCGACATGTCTTCAGAAAATAAGGCTATTAATAGGGAGCTTGTCCCCTCTTTGCTGCATTAAGAGCCTCTACACTTTTGGGAAGGCCTTACAGTGGATATTTGAACATTGCTTTGAAGATTTGATGGCATTCAGCAATAAGATCAGTGAGGTCAGGTACTGATGCTGGATGACTAGGCTCACAAAAGGCTTTACAAGTCATTAATTAATTAATTAAGAGACCCTTATTAGTCCCACAATGGGGAAATTTCACCTCTGCATTTAACCCATCCGTGAAGTGAAACACCACATACACACTAATGAGCACACACACACACACACACACTAGGGGGCAGTGAGCACACTTGCCCGGAGCAGTGGGCAGCCCAATCCGCAGCGCCCGGGGTTAGGTGTCTTGCTCAAGGACACCTCAGTCATGTGCTGTCGGCTCTGGGGATCGAACCAGCGACCTTCTGGTTAGGAGGCTGGATCCCTAACCTCCAGCCCATGACTGCCCCTTAAGGTGTTCAGTGGTGCTTCATCACTCCAAAAACTTGATTCCTTTGTTTCGCTTTCAAAAGCTGGGAAGCTTGATACCTCTCTAGCCAACACTTGGCATTGAGCCGGCTTGTGTATGGCTCAGGGTTGTGTATGGCTGCACCACTACATTTCTTTCTACTTCCAGTGCACATTTTAACACCAGTTTGAGCAATGAGGAAATTAAAGTAAATTAATTAAAGTAGCTCAGTACACCTTTGGACATATAGTTGCTGAGACTCCAGCATATAAATGGCAACTTGATGTCAGTCAGTATATCATGTGTTCTGTAAGGAATTGTTGTGTCTGTAAGGATTGTAGGAGAGGATGATGGTGGAAGACTCTTCTCAGAGGCTGAATATGAAGAGTACAAAAGGAGGGTTATGCCAGCCAGAGTGCATAACCGGCTGTATGTGAGTTTTGGTGTCCCCGGCAAAATAGACTGCAAGCTCGTTGGTCCAGAAACACCTTGTTTTTGTTCGCACAGGTATGTGTGGAAATACATACTCATATGCACTCATATACAACGAGGGGAAATATTTAGACTGGCATAGACATCTCTAAATAAAACAGAAAACTGAAAACAGAAAAAATATGTTTATTGAAAAACTCCCAGTTGGGGAGAAGCTTCTGACCCAGACACCCAGAGAATAAACAAGAGTGTTAACATATATGCATATTTAATGACAAGGAAGGAAACTCATATGGTCAGCAAAGTCCTCTCACACCTGGTCCATTTGACATGTGATAGCCTGTAACCTCAAGGCTACATAAACAATGATTCACTGTAGTTTCTGTCAGCTACCTCGGCTTCAGTTGAGGAAAACAAGAGATGAGACCTAGACACAGAATGTGAGAAGCAGCTTGTATGTTACCTTCCTTGCACCCAGAGAACAGTGACGGTCCACCCTAAATTTACGAGTAATATAGATAGCATATAAAACATGCATACAGTATCTCACAAAAGTGAGTACACCTCTCACATTTCTGCAAATATTTTATTATATCTTTTCATGGGACGACACTATAGAAATGAAACTTATAACTTATATAACTTAAAGTAGTCAGTGTACAGCTTGTATAGCAATATAGATTTACTGTCCTCTGAAAATAACAACACACAGCCATTAATGTCTAAACAGCTGGCAACACAAGTGAGTACACCTCCTAATGAACATGTCCAAAGTGTCAATATTTTGTGTGACCATTATAATCTAGCACTGCCTTAACCCTCTTGGGCATGGAATTCACCAGAGCTGTGCTACTGGAATCCTCTTCCACTCCTCCATAATGACATCATGGAGCTGGTGGATGTTGGACACCTAGTGCTCCTCCTCCTTCCGCTTGAGGATGCCCTGCATGTGCTCAATTGGGTTTAGGTCTGGAGACACACATGGCCAGTCCATTACCTTTACCTTCAGCAAGGCAGTTGTTATCTTGGAGGTGTGTTTGGGGTCGTTATTGCGTTGAAAAACTGCCATGCGGCACAGTTTCCGAAGGGAGGGGATCATGCTCTGCTTCAGAATGTCACAGTTCATGTTGGAATTCATGTTTCTCTCAATGAACCGCAGCTGGCAGCACTCATGCAGCCCCAGACCATGATGCTACCACCACCATGCTTGATCGTAGGTAAGAGACAGTTATCTTGGTACTCCTCACCAATGCGCTATAACATTTGCTGGACATCATCTGAGCCAAACAAATTTATCTTGGTGTTGTCAGACCACAGGACAAGGTTCCAGTAATCCATATTCTTGGACTGCTTGTCTTCAGCAAACTGTTTGCAGGCTTTCTTGTACATCAGCTTCAGAAGAGGCTTCATTCTGGGACGACGGCCATGCAGATCTAGTTGATACATTGTGCAGCGTGTCCCACTTCTTCAACCTCTGCAGCAATGCTGGCACTGCTCATGCATCTATTTTATGACGATGACCTCTGGATGTGATGCTGAACACGTAGACTCAACTTCTTTGGTCGGCCCTGACGAGGCCTGTTTGGAGTGGGACAACAAATGGGCACAATTGGGCACAATTTGGCCATGTTCAGTGTGAGGTGTCCTCACTTGTGTTGCCAGCTATTTAGACATTAATGCCTGTGTATTGCGTTATTATCAGAGGACAGTAAATCTGTACTGCTATACAAGCTGTACACTAATTTATATCCAAGTTTCATTTCTATAGTGTTGTCCCATGAAAATATATAATAAAATATTTGCATAAATTTGAGGGGTGCACTTTTGTGAGATACTGTATATCGTGAAGATACAGTCTGATTCAGATACAGATACAGATAATACAGATACAGATAATAGTCTGACTGGCTACATGAATTTCTTATATTATAAGTATCTGTTATATTTATCATAGGCATCATTGGTTATATAAGCACAAGAAACTTTTGGTTTTGTTATTAAATATTCTTTCAGTACATATATTCACTTCAAATGTTCATGTAATACATGATGTCTCTTGACTTGTACATATAAATATGACCAAAAAAATGTATGTATTCATAAGTAAAAATACGACATATGGAATACGACAATTATAGCTCTCAGAAATCTGTGGTAGGAATGAATTAGCTTTTTGTAACATTGTAGTTAAATTTTCCTCTTCGCACACCATACGGCTTTTTGTCTATGTTTAAATGTCCATCTTCTCCCCAGAATCATTTTCTTGTCCAAAGAGATGAAATTCTTCTCTAATATCTCCTGGCACATCGCTCCATTCCTGTTTCTTTCTATAATGTGTAACGCCCCACCTCAGTGCCGTTTGCAGAGAAGCAGCCCCATATGATGCTCCCACCTCTGTACTACACTGTGGGAATGGTGTTCTTGGGATCATGATAGGCTGAATTATCACCATAGAGTTCCATTTTTGTTTCATTTGAACAGAGTACATTGTTCTGACTGTCTAAATGCCTGTGTGCAAATTTCAGAACCGCATATCTCTGCTTTCTGCTTTTTTTTTAGCAGAGGAGTTTTGTGTAGGATGTAGGAATGGAGATGATTACAGTGCAGTTCATCCTTATTGTTTTCTATGTAGGCTGTTGTTCAAAATCAATGTTCATTATGTGTGTATATTTAAAGTAGATATATGCACTATAAGTATATTAAGTATAAAGCATTCACAACTGTGTGAATTCTGCTTTCCTTATATTCTACATACACATTCTATTGCTTTTTAAAAAACTTTCATGGTGAGCTATTTAACCAACAGGTTTAAACAGCATCAGACTGATTTTGAGGAGCTACCAACAGAGAGGCCCATCGCTTTGCCCTGTCGAGTTAAGGGCTGTCGCTGTGGGGCCTACCAATATGTACATCACGTTGGCTCTCAGGCCGTGCGCTGCTGCTGCAAACACTCACCCAGTGAGCACAGTGAAGCTGCAGACCACCTGTGCAAGAAATGTGAGTCACATACAACTCTGCGTGCTAACAGTGGCCAGGGTGCAGGGTGATCAGCTCTGCTGTCTTTGTCCCTTTTCGGCCACTTATTTAGCTACTTACAAAATGTTGTATCCATGACTCATGGGTAGGGGCGGCACGGTGGCATGGTGGGTAGTGCTGTCGCCTCACAGCAAGTAGGGCCTGTCTGTGTGGAGTTCGCGTGTTCTCCCTGTGTCTGTGTGGGTTTCCTCCGGGTACTCCCGCCACAGTCCAAAGACATGCAGTCAGGCCAGTTGTACATGCTAAATTGCCCCTAGGTGTGAATGTGTCTGTCTGTCTGCCCTATGATGGACTAGCGACCTGTCCAGGGTGTATCCTGCATTCCACCCGATGACTGCTGGGATAGGCTCCAGCACACCCAGAAGGAGAAGCGGCTTAGAAGATGTGTGTGTGTGTGTGTGTGTGTGTGTGTGTGTGTGAGACTCATGGGTACCTATACATAGCTTAATAATATACTTCAACCATTAGCTTATATACATCATCCTGCCAAATTGGTTTTAAAGTTAGACTTCTCACTATTTTTACAGCTCATTTTGCTCGTGATTACCAGTGGTGGAGTGCACTGTAGCTATAATGAGTAAAAAAGCAAATTACTTTCACTCTGGGGCCCATAACATCATTGTTTTGCTACTCCCTGCTGGCCAGTGTTGTCTTGCATATATTATAGGATCCATATTGTGAAAAACTGAATTTTCCTAATTTTAGAAAATAAAATTCTTTAATTTAGTATGTATATACTGCAGTAAAACGTACCATATCCTAAATATTTCCCACAAGGTGTTACAGAAGGTGTCTCTCTTAGCAAACTTTTAAGAATGTACTTCCCAGCTAGAAGTAGCAATTTATTAAGCAGTGATGTAAGGAGGATAGAGACTGTTTTGTCGGAAAGGCCCAGTAAAAACAAGCGTGGATCTTTTTTTCTTTTTACTTTAGGAATTCTGCTAATGTAGTTATACATTTCCATGTACATTTACGTGTGTGTGTGTGTGTGTGTGTTTGGTACATAAAACCACACAAACAAAAGTGAACCTCAAAGGAAAAAAGTAAAATGCAAAACAAATGTAGGATATAGGCCCCATGCTGAAAGAATCTGCTGAAATAAAAATGATAAATTGTTGTTTTTTGCAGGCAGCACCTGCACAGGGTTTCAAAGCCCATACACTTGTGGATGCGGTCAGCCAGGCCATGCCCATGTCACACTGGTAGAGAGCAGAGAAGAGCGGGAGTCACGGGGGCTGCCGGTGGGCAGGGCGGTGCCATATGCAGCTATGGGAGGCCTGACTGGATTCAGCTCATTAGCAGAAGGCTACCTGAGACTGGACCCTAGCGGCTCAGGTATTTCAAAATAGAATAGTACATACAGTGTAGACACAGGTTTATTCTGGAGTGGCTAGAAATTCACAGAGCAGTGGTCTGGTATCTGTAAACTATAATCAAAGTGTGAATGTACAAGTACAATAAGATTCAGTTTGTGACTCCCTAATTTTGATGCATATTTTAAGATGAAAAATAAGTATAATTTACTAATTGAATTCCATAAAAGTTGGGACAGTAGTTAAAATACAAATATAAACAGTGATTACTAAATTACTAAAGGGTCTCCAAACACTTTGCATATGTTTTCCATATATATATATATAAACAGTCGAAACGGGTATTGTGGCCTGATGAGTCAATGGAATTATTTCTTATGGAAATAATTAATTTTGTGTTCTCTGGGCCAAAGGACAAAAGGACCATTTAGATTGTTACCAACGTAAAGCTCAAAAGCAAGGGCTGGTCATAGTGTGGTAACTTGCACATCTGTGAAGGCATGATTAACATTTTGGAGCAACATATACTGCCTTCTAGATGTCCATGCCTATTTCAATATTACAATGACAAGAAATGTTCAGCACATGTTCCAACAGCATGGCTGCTTAATCAGAGAGTGCTGGAGCTAAACTGACCTGCTTACAAACCAGATCTGTCTACCACTGAAAACATGTGGCACATTATTATGCTCAACATACAAAAGCAAAGGCCTTGTTTGGCTGCACAGTTAAAGACTTGTTTAACTGAAGAATGGCAAAAAAAAACCCCACTTTCAAAACTGGATCAGTAGGTGTCTTCAGTCCCCAAACGATTATACAGTGCTGTTAAAAGGAAAAGTGATGGAACACAGTGGTAAAAATGCTCCTGTCCCAACTTTTCTGAAGAAGGACAAAAAAACTAAATTAAGCTCATCAAGTTAAACATAAAACATCATGTTTTCCCATTTTCAATTTAATACAGGTCAATCAGAATCTACTAAGAACGTCTATCTGTTTTATTAGTATTTCACGTACGGTCCCAACTTTTTCTTGGGATTAGATTTATAATATAGCCTACAAACCTAATAAATTGGAATATGTGCATGCAGTATATACAATATATGTATTTATCCATATGTATATAGATTATACACAAAAACAGTTGGATAGCAATCAGCACTGATAATACAGCAGTGTATTACAAGTAGCATAAAATATACCAACAATATCAGCAGCATCTTTTCGGCATCTTTTCAGCATCTGTATCAGACAGTATCAGCCCAGTGCAGTATTAATAAGAGAGCTATTAACAGTAGTGCAAATATACAACAAAGATGTGGCACTGAACAAAGTGCAGTGGGTGCAAGGTGTAATCCAGTTTAATTTATTTACTAACACTCAAGTTCATTTTAAGTGTTTAAGATACTGGAGTAGTTCATTTCAGTGCATGCAGTATTCTACAAAAGTCAGAGCGCCCCTTCATTTACTTCATTTAAGTCATTAATTTTAGCAGTCAAGTACACATTATTGATCAGGAGATATGTCTAAGGATAACTTGCATAAAGAAGGGGAAGGTGAAATAGGTGACAAAACAGAAGTTTCAGAAAGTTCTTTTTTATAGAAAATAAAAACACTCATCCAAGACCTGACAGGCCACAAAGCCACTCCATCAGATAAATAGTACTCAAAGCTTTCATCTTTGTGAGCTTGGAGAAAATCAAGCTCCACTCTTTCTTCAAATGCGAAAAAAAATCAACATTGTTCCTGTCTTTCCACTGTGAGAAGACAGTTTAACACTGTGGGTCTGAAAGGATGCATAGCTGTCAAGAAGTTGTTACAGAAAAAAGGAAAGATGGAAAAAAAAGAAAAGTTACAAATAAAACAAAGAAGCTGCTGTTATTCTCTGACCACCCCAGAGTCCAGGCCTCAACCTCAGTGTTTGGAATTGCTTGGATTGTGAAACTGAACTTAGGAAGTGGAAAAATATCACTGCAGATTTCTTTGAAAAACTGAAGGCATGTCCTCTGAAAATAATAGAAACAAAAGAAGCACTTAATACTGAAAAAGTGATATTATATTTAATTGTTGAGGCTTCATTGTTTCTGTTCAATATATGTTTTCTGCTTTTTCCTGATGCTGAAAAATCTAAATATTTGTTTTGACTGGAAATTAAATAAATGAAAGGTGGTCACTGATTTGTATAAGTGTACTGTATATTGTATAGCCATATAAAAAACATGAACAGTGTCTAATGGAAGCACTTCTTTTTTTTCTGTGCTCATTCCACCTCACTGGCTGAGAAAATAGAGCATAGTGATTTACAATAGATTTATTGACATGTCAAATGCAGTAGTAAAATGTTTTTGCACAGACTGTGCAGTAAGTGGTTCCTTGTGTGAACAGGCCTTCCTCCACATGACATCGCTAGTCCTGCCAGAGCTGAGCAGCGCAAAGAACATAAGGGAGCATATGGAACACTGTCAGAGACCTCAGGTTAGGACATGCTGTCATCAAACGTGCCCGCGTGATTTACCACGGCTATAGGATGATAATTTAGGTCAACCTATCTCACAACCTTTCTTTGCTCTGTGGATGTGGGTGTGTTTTGTGGTGACGCAAGCAGGAAACCGGAAGGGGGCAGATGAGAATGACATGGTTTCTCCTGAGAACTGTTACCAAGCCAGAGTAAGTCCTCAAACACTGTTTCATGCCACAGGTGAGAGTTTCTTAATCCTGCTTTTGGGAAACCCCTACTCTGCATTGTTTGAACTTTTGGCTACCCCAGCCCATACCCCAGTCCCCAGCAGCAGGTTTAAGAAGCACTGCCATAGATAGATCAGAGACCTAGACAACCAGCAGAGGGTGCTCTAATGAAGCTACTGCTGCAGCAGTGTATACTCCCCTGAAGGAAGTGTCACTCATGGACTTCAGTTGAGTTTCCAAGACTTTTCTTTAAAATATGTGACAGAATCAATTATATTTTTTGTTATTGGCAAATAATAACATCTGATGCTTTTTTAATATGACTTTTACTTGAAATTGTAAATAAAAACACAGCGTCTAATAATAGACTAACCACATAGGTAATCAAATAGGTAGGTAGGTGTTCTAGTAAGTTGGCAAAATCAGACAAAATTGGACATATAGCTACTTTATTATTTTACATTTTTGTTTAGACGTTGTGAATAGAATTAAGGAATGATGTCATCAGCAATTTATGTTACTAATTCCAGAAAGAGATGGTACAGTATGTTAATTGCTAATAAAAACAGAAAGCAGTGATTATTACATTCTGTTTGACCTGTAATAAAAGCATTAACAAAGTGCTATTTAATGTTTTTCCAAACTGTATTTTTTTTGTAAATATGGCTTGTTGACATATGACTTGCATTGTGCAAAGCCTTTACTTTCCACTAACAGGTCCTTAGTTTCTCTGAATCTTTTGACGACATTATGCACTGTAGAGGGTGGTAAACCAAAAATCCTTGCCATTGTTCATGGGAGGAATGTTGCTGTTAAGCTGTCGGATGATGATGCTGCATTTTTAGGCAGAGTGGTGAGCCTCACCCCATCCTTACTCATAAAGGTCTAGGCCTTTCCTGGAGGCTCATTTTATACCTAAACATGATTGCGTCACCTGTTTAAGATGTTTTTGAACATTTCACATCTTTCCTACTCTTAAATTGAATATTTCCCAACTCTTTTACAATTAGTTGTTAATTTCAGAAGGAATGTATATTTACAAAAAACAATTATATGAATAAGATAAAACTGTAAATGTTTTGTCTTGGTTTTTTTTTTTTTTTGTTTACAGTTCAAAGTGGATTTATACATCACTGCTGTCTGTTTTTATTTTCATTTTATATACTGTACCAATATTTTTGGAACTTGGGGTTGTATGTATATCTATTGTTTACACATTTATCATAGGTCATGCTGAATTTTAGACATTGATGTATATCTCTCTTCCTCTGTCTGAAACAATGAGCTTCACCATGGTTTGACTTCCTGTTTCAGCTCAGGAAGGAGAAGAAATCCAGACATGAGTGGATGCCAAAGAAACCAAGTGGACCTCTTAAGGTAGCAGGAAAACGGATGCAAAACTGAACAGGTTTTCAAATGAACCTGGGATTCCCAAATCGGGGCTCAGGCAACTTAGCCCAGACAAGCAACCACAAACACTTCCGCAGCCCACACAAAATATATGACCATATATATGATTCTGAGCCTGTGCCTTATAAATGCAAGCAAATATAAATATTAATATGAATTAATGCATAGTAATGTATCAAACTTTACTTGACTGTATAATCACACAACATAATAAACTTCAAAATTATGTGAAAAAATCCTGTCGTTTTACAGTTAAAGGAGAAGAAAAAGACTATAAACAGCACCTGAACAGGACTGCCACGGCCCACTGGGTGGCAGCAGCCCACAGTTTAGCCCACATTAGACTAATGACACTTTGGGTATGCTCACCTATGCTTCTTACAATATCAGTACACAACAATGATTAGATCTTTGTTTACTCAAAAAAATGAAACTTTTTTTTAAAGTTGACAAAACCATCTGCAAAATGATAGTATCTTCAACCATCAGAAGATGGCAGCAACTTTGAAGGATTTCTGATGGTCCTGTCATCATTTTGCACAATGTAAAGGGCAGCTGCTGTGCTTAAATGTTGTAGACAAGTAAAAATCAAGAAATAATGCAGGATAGCACAAAAAATTGTAAAAGAAACAAAACTGCTAGCAGAGTGCTGCTGACAATAAGGCTCAGTGACAAGCATCTGAGGAAATGAATGGGCTTGTCAGAATTGAGTAAATGATTTTACAGTATACAGTGCAAAAGCCCTTTCCTCCAGCAGAGGTCAGTAGCAATCCACAGGCTTCTGCTGATCTCACACACCGTGTACCCGAGAAGTGACATAATTATGCAGGCTTTTGTCTTTGTGTTTCTTCGATTGGTGTTAACTTGCCCTGTCTGCTGTTGTTCTGCACTGGGGAACGTTTGGCAGAACAATGTTAATTATAAATCATAATTAAATATGCATTTTCTCTATCAAAGCCTGCAATCTGCGCTATTGTTGTTCATTGCCACTTTGTCAGTCATTCAAAGCTGACAACAATACGCAGCAAATTTCATCTTCAATCAGTACCACTCTTAAGTTGGAGCAGTTCTCTGTTTGAAAGGGTCTCTACTATGTCTGCACAATGCGGCGAGAATGCCTCCTTTATTTACATAATGCTCACTGTAACACTCAACTAAACAAAAATGCGCAGTTTTCTATAAAATATATTTAAAATAAACAAGTCAAAACACTAAGCTGAAAAAGGGGTGCTCTGTCTGGTGCGTGGAACTCGTCTGGAACATCTTATTTTTTTGAATTACTTTTTGAATCCGTCGATGTAGCACACCGAGATTTCGCAGGCTTTGGCCATTCATCTTTACTTTACAAGCTCAAATTGTGGGCAGTGGGTCGATTAGTTTGGATGCGTCAGTTCTCAACAGAATTTGGGTCAGGCCTCTGGCTGTGCCACTTGAGCATGTTTATTTATTTATTTCTTGTTGTTATTGTGCCCTACCACTGTTGCTTAAGAACCCGTTGCGAGGCTGAAGGTGACCCTGCTTTCTAGATTCAGTTCAGACCCAGTTTCCTACTGCCATCTGAATGCTTTTGCCTAATTCAGCAGTGGAGTGAAGCAATAGATTGCTGTTCGTTTGGATGCTGTAAGGTTTTTTTTAGTTATTCTTAAAAGTACTTGAGACGGAAGAAGACTGATGTGCATGCTACTATTGAGAGATAATAATGAAATTACAATGAGAAAATCTGCTTACATGATTTTTATCACGGTTGTTTCTGTTTCCGTGCTGGGTTGGCCATGAGTGAGATTATTAGTCTTCTGTAGTATAAAGCCTTAAAAGTAAACTTGAAATCAAAAGGGATCTTTTTTTTTGCATTTTCAGTTGAGGTCATATTAAACATGATTTATCATATATAAATTTTAATATGGACTATCCTGCTGTATTAATTCAGTCGGTGGTTCCACAGCAAAAACACGTTAAAGTATTCAGACCTAACATATTTACATAGATTTTAGTAAGAAGTACAAAATTGTACTGCATGTACTGCATTTTAGAGCAGGAAATGAGACCGCATCTCATTGTTCACAAGTAAATGTGTCCTGAAGTTTGTGTGTAAAGTCAGTGTGTAACATTAAGAATTTTCACTAACGAAACACATATTTTCTGCAACTATGTAAACAGTTTTAGGTTTTAACAAAAATGTGACATTTTGTGTGTTCAACTGGTGAAAGCTGTGCTTGCTGGTCATATACTCGCTAGCTTTTTTGAGTTGTGCTCAAAATGAGCAAAAACACAGAAACAGTCACTACTGTAAAGTTGTGTTGTGATCATTTTGTTAGTGACAAAATGGAATATTCAATCACTTATTTGAATAAAACAAACGTGATTAAGGTATGGGGTCATTCAAAGCAAAGGAGTTTTAATCCTAGTCAGTTAAAAGTCTGAAATGTCTTTCCCGTTTTGACTTTGAACCCCTTTGGTTTAACAAGAGTCTCGTATCTTTTTGTATTTCTTGACTAAACTCACATTGGAACATCATTAACTCAAATGTACAGAGGAAACCATTTCAGAAAGCCATGTTCCAGGGAGGAAATCCAGGTTTCACACCAACTGAGAATAATCCTTTTCGGCCAAAATCATGCCAATCATAAATGCCTACTGTTAACTATGCGGAAGGGAAAATGAGCTAAATCAACAGCCATTCAGAGCCAATACCGGGCCAGGAGAAATCTTTCTGTCATACACTTTGGAAAACCAATTAAATATTTCAGCCAGAAAAGAAGAAATTCTAAACCAGGTCCAAAATCATGTTTTTCCATCATCTTTCATGACTTTATAGACTCTAAAATACAGATTTTCAAAATTGATTTCTTTTGTTTACCACTTTTCAATTTTCAACATTGTTCTGATGGAGCAACAAAGCCTGAGCCTTTCCTAGAGGGTCAGGAGATCCATGTCATTAACCTACTTAAAGGTTAGAAAATGATGTAACTCTGCTATCTACAAACAATTACTGATTTGCTGATCAGCCCATAAATTCTCTACCAGTTCATTTGATCTATTGATAACAGGACAAAGTGAAATTGGTTTAAATAAACATTTAAGCATATTCCTGAAACCTTCTAGAGTCTCTTAATAAATGCTTTACTTCAACATCTTGTATAATCAGCACTACCAGTTTTACTCTCCTGCCCTTTTTTGCAATTTGAAGTTGGTACAGGTCATCTAGATCTATTCTTTCACAAACTTAAGCCAGACATAGTTTTTGTTTATTTCACCAGTAAATGAGCTATGATCTCATCATCCAATATGGATATCATGTTGGGGTTACTGCTGCTTCTTATCAGTAAGTGGGACGGTATTTGGCATCTGGCTTCTGTCAGTTTTGGTTTATTTTACTGGTGTTTTGTAACTAAAATGAACTAGAAATAAATTGTGGGTTTACAGTGCATGTTTACTTTACCATTACCAGATGATCTGATTGCCTTCAGCAGATGGATAGCTCACTTCCATCCTTCACCATGTTGAAAACAACATCGACATCTCATCGGCCAATTCGTGCAACATTAAAACATTTTATGTACCCAACTTTTTTGTACCCAACTCCTCTTGGGAAACTTGATTTTCCAGCAAAGCTGGGACCACTTGAAAGCGGCATATTAATATGAAAAGGTCGAAGAAAGATGGACAGCACTTGTATAATTGAGTAATTTTTAAGCTCACAGACAAATGCAGAGACATGACACAGCTTTTCTTAGAATGCCCATAACATTGTAGCCACCAACCCACGAAACAATACAACTAATTACATGAAGCAAACTAATTAATGTGTCACATTTACTAACTGCCAATCATAGATCAGATACAATATAAGTCAAGTGAACCATTAAAATTTTTCTCCTTTTTTCACTTAATTTAATTAGCAGTACAATTGAGTTGGTTGTTGGTTACTATGTTATGAGCAAGCTGAGGAAGGCCAAGAGTGTAGAGAGGCCTAGCCAGGACTCTTACCTTAGCTGCTGGATACATGGAAAGATGAGATTAGCAGAACATTTAGTGTTAATGTATTAATTGTATTATTTATTTTGTAGTATTGATTATATCTCAATTCCATTCAAACTTTTCCCGAAAAAGTCTCTGCCCGCCATTTCCGACACATTTTAGACACTTTTTCTGGTCCAGAGCGCAAGAAGGGACTTGAGACCAGCCTTGTGCTTCCTCAGGTTTTCTTACACTATGTTCATTCTCTCTCCTGTTAGTCAGCACTCAACAGATGCTTTTCTGCTTATGAAAATGTATGCGGATGTAGAAAGCACACTTTGTGTACACTTGTCCCCAAGAGCTGTGTCTGACCACTGCCGAGAGTTCTTTAAGTGATGCAATTGTAATCTGCTCAAAATGCAATCTGGGTGTGTTTACTCCTGGCTTTTCCTTTGGTCGAATGAAATCCGAATGTGATGTAAACAAGCCCAAACCGAAACGTTCACATACACCCAGAGTTGGAGAAAGTGAACTGCAGCCCCTCTAATTGGCCCAGATATTTCAAACTAATATGATCAAGCAGAATATTTTCCCTGTACCTCTTTTTTCAGAATATCTGGGATGCTGTTGGCTCTCTGTGTGAAATGTTGAGCCGTCATATTCAATTCAATTCAAGTTTATTTGTGTAGCGCTTTTTACAACGATGTTGTCACAAAGCAGCTTTACAGAAGTTTTAAAACACACAGTTACAACATAGATCCCCCAGTGAGCGAGCCAGAGGCGACGGTGGCAAGAAAAAACTCCCTCAGACTGGAGGAAGAAACCTTGGGAGGAACCAAGACTCACAAAGGGAGACCCGTCCTCCTTTGGTCAAACAGTGTTTACAATTTAATACGCTAAATACCAAATAAAAGCTAAGAGGATGTTTGAAGACAAGCTAAAACGGACATCACTGCTGTTTCTGTCTAAAGATCTTATAGAACTGGCACTATAAAACACACTTTCATTAAAGATGACATGCTTGCTCAAATACGCAGACTAAAATCCATCAATGTTATTGAAGAACAAAGGTACAGTGTAAAAAACTCAGGGACCTTCAAGCAGGTGGAAATGGCATTTTATGGCTACTGTAAAAAAGAGGTTAAGCACTGATACTAAAGCACTTATCTTATATACAAAGACTACATTTTTGCTTTAGCTTTCAAGTGAAACATCCATCCATCCATCCATTTTCTAAGCCGCTTCTCCGTCAGGGTCACGGGGGGATGCTGGAGCCTATCCCAGCAGTCTTCGGGCGGAAGGCAGGATACACCCTGGACAGGTCGCCAATCCATCACAGGGCAGACAGACACAGACAATCACTCACACACTCACACCTAGGGGCAATTTAGCATGTCCAATTGGCTTGACTGCATGTCGGAAAACCCGGAGGAAACCCACGCAGACACGGGGAGAACATGCAAACTCCACACAGAGAGGACCCTGGCTGCCCGGCCGGGGAATCGAACCCAGGCCCTCCTCGCTGTGAGGCAATAGCGCTACCCACCACGCCACCGTGCCGCCCTTCAAGTGAAACACAACATGTTAATCCTCCTCAGCAGAAATGAAGTGTGACAATGAAGAAAATCATCTCAGTATTAAGTGGAGTGATTGTTAAGGTGTGAACATCGTCAGACTCTTGTGGCCAAACTGCAGTGCAACGTGTTGAAGTAAAACATCTGCTTTCATCCCTGCATATATTGAAGAGAAATATTATCTCTCTAACTGTCCCACTCAAGCAGAAAGCCACCCATAAGCGATGAGGGACATCACATCATCTTTAAGCAGATATAGCACAATACATATAACCATAGTTCACCGTAGAGATACAGAGAAGTGCTGATTTAAATAAACCTAATCACTTGAGTTGCAGCCTGGCAGTTTTTTTAGGGGAGTGGTTTTGTGGGCCTGTTATGACGTTCACTCAAAAGTTTCCCATTTTATCTAAATTGTGTATTACAACATTTTTAATACAGGAATGCAGGCTTTTATGTGTTAATACTATAGTGCACAGCAGTATTTTTTCCATAGCAAAATGCCTATTTACAACATTTGACGTAGTTGAACAATTTTAACCCTGGTTTGGTGCTCCATTTGGTTCTAAACAGCTACAAAAGAGACTAGAACTTATTCATCCATGCCAGTGTGTGTCATTTTTTTGTGTGTGTGTTTCCATTGAAGACTGAGTGTGTTGGATGACTCATTCTAAGCCTCTCGGAATCCCATCAGATTTGATTCGTTACGACTGTCTTTTTCTGTGTGTTCCAGCTCTGTGCTTCTCCATTATGATGTACGATGTGCTTAATTACTGATTCTCCTCCGTCATCTGTCCCTGTCAGTGAACGTGCATTTGAAACATGCCTGGGACAGAGAGCGGCTACTTGAAACATCGAGATGGAAAAATGGGGACATAGAGAAAGTGTAATACCGGAATTTACGTTGCCTGTCAGCTTTGGGCACAGCTTGTCTTCTTTTGAATTTTTCTGAGTGATATTTGACTTTTACTGATAATTTCAAGTAAATAAATGCTGCAAAGTTTCATTAGAGTAAAACAGATACTTTCTACACACTCAGTTGGGACAGTAGGTAAAAAGACAGACACATAAAGCAGTGATTTGTAGACAGGCAGGTGTTTAATTGAAAACATCACAAAGACCAGATATGCAATATTTTACTTTATCAACCTTTTAAGATGTGACAAGAGAAGACCCACAATTTTAGAGCAGCTGGTGACCCCCACACTGTCAAAAGTGGCTCATCAGTTCTACCTAAAAAATGACTTCATGTGGGAACAATTGAACTAGTTTTATTTAACTTTCATTGATTGAAAGAATCATTCAATTAAAGTATTTATTTAGGTTAAATAAAACTAGTTAATTCACCATTTTTACTACATAATAACAGTAGTTTTTCAGGATGATTTTAACGCATACCCTTACTGAACAGCCTACCTCTTTGCCAGATAGTAAAGTCCTGACCATGCCTGGTACAACTGGCACAACAGATGAACTTGACACTGGTCACCATCGATTGTATGGCTGTTTTCTGTCATGGATGGGAATTCAAAATATTTACTTAGTTTGAATAAAACTAGTTAATGTACTTGTTAACACATGAAGTATTTTTTTGATCTGATGAGCCATTTTTTACAGTGCATGAAAGCTTTATGACATAAACAGGTAAATGGACTTCTCTTGATTAGGGTTACCACGTGTACAGAACTGTAGGCTGTTTATTCCCTAAATAGATTTGAATTTATTAATGGACATATAGTCTGAGGTGTACGCTGTCCGTCACTGATTGTGTTTTTACTTCATTACATGTTCATTTCTCTTTAATTAACATATTAAAGGATATTTCAAAATGATTATGTAACTGTAATGGAGTGTTTACTGTACTGTTTATGAATATGCCAGTGTTTCATGAACATGTACTGCCTGTAAAGCATAATGTTTTACATTTATGCCATGTAAACTGAGAGTGATAATGACAGATTTCTACGGTGGTTTTATGGTGTTGAATCACTTTGTAATGAAACCTTAAATAAGTAGCAAACAGTAACTAACTGAAATAAATAGAAACATAGGATGTATTTTAAATAGTCCACACATAGTCTATGCATACCCTCCTTTTAGCTTGTATGGTAACAGCTATGAATGTGATGAAATGTGAAATCAGGTTGCCTTTTTTGTTTTCAGTAAATAGGCTTGGATTGGTAGAATTGGATTGCTGTCATGAGTTAAAATAGCCACCATGCCTTCTTTTGAATGCTAAATGTAGGTAAGATTCTGCTTCATATGACGTGTGGACCACATGTGAATGTCCTTACAGCCTCTCCAGTGTGTCATTTTGTAGTTTTACTAGCTAAAAAAACTACCCAAAGTAATCACATTGTCATGGTTTAACCCTTTAGATGGCCAGGGCCCACCTGTGGACCCACAGTTTTATTATGCACTTCTATAACCTAAGAATAATTCAGCCAGTTTCCACTGAAGTCCCTGTATATTGAACAATAAATCCTAGCATGTAATAAGCCTGGGATTTTACAGAGTTAAGGTCATTCTGTTAAGGAGTTAAAGATGTGTCTGTTAAAGATGTCACACTGAAAAATGAAAAAAAAAAAATTACTTAGTTTTATTCAACTCAAAAAAATACTTTGAATGAACAATTCATTTTAGTATTTATTTAGGTTGATTTACTTGATTTACACTATATTGTCGAAAGTATTTGCTCGTCTGCCTTCACACACATATGAACTTTCATGACATCACATTCGTAATCCATAGGGTTTAATATGATGTCGGCCCACCCTTTGCAGCTATAACAGCTTCAACTCTTCTGGGAAGGCTTTCCACCAGGTTTAGGAGTGTGTTTATGGGAATTTTTGACCGTTCTTCCAGAATCGCATTTGTGAGGTCAGACACTGATGTTGGATGAGAAGGCCTGGCTCACAGTCTCCGCTCTAATTCATCCCAAAGGTGTTCTATCAGGTTGAGGTCAGGACTCTGTGCAGGCCAGTCAGGTTCTTCCACACCAAACTCATCCACGTCTTGCTTTGTGAACTGGTGTGCAGTCATGTTGGAACAGGAAGGGGGCCGTCCCCAAACTGTTCCCACATTGTTGGGAACATGAAATTGTCCAAAATCTCTTGATCTGCTGAAGCATTAAGAGGTCCTTTTACTGCAATGGGCTGAGCCCAGCTCCTGAAAAACAACCCCACACCATAATCCACCCAATCTCACTATGCGCCTCAGCATCCGCTGACCCCGCTCTGTCATTTTACGTGGCCTACCACTTAGTAGCATTCCCAATGACTTCCACTTTTGTTATAATACCACTGACAGTTGACTGTGGAATATTTAGTAGCGAGGAAATTTCACAGGTGGCATCCGATCACAGTACCGTGCTGGAATTCACTGAGCTCCTGAGAGCGACCCATTCTTTCACTAATGTCTGTAGAAGCAGTCTGCAGGCCTAGGGGCTCGGTCTTGTGGCCATGGAAGTGACTTGAACACCTGAATTCAATTATTTGAATGGGTGAGTGAATACTTTTAGCAATATAGTGCACTTGTTACCACATAAGGTGATTTTTTTATAAGTTGAACTGACAAACATTAATATGCACAAAATTTTGCAGAATGATATGAACATTTTTAAGAGATTAACATTTGTACAGTTGTGCAAATAAGCCTTATGCTACAGAAGGAGTAATACTGTAATACATTTACAGCATTTAGCAGACGCTCTTATCCAGAGCGACTTACAAGAAGTGCTTTGTCTATCTAGAGAAAGGATCTTTGCTAGTTACCAGTAGCATAGAGAAAAGACAGTCCTGAGCTCAGATACTGCTAGAACTCTGTGCCATTCAATGCAATACAATAAAATACAATACAATAAACTACAATACACAGTGCAATATAATAAATTATAAGTGCAACTTATAATTCAATGCTCATTTAAGTGCTGTGTAAAGAGATGTGTCTTCAGTCTGCCAGTACAGAGAACATTCTCGACGCTTGTCTTCTACGTGCCTTGAAGGATGGCGTGTCAAGCTGAGCTGAACTCGAAGCTCGAAGGGTTCATGGTTCAGTTCGAGATTTCACCATTGCCATCAAGTAGGTAGGGGCTGATCCATTTTTGGCTTTTTTATAGGCAAGCATTAGGGTTTTAAATCTGATGCGTGCAGCTACAGGAAGCCAATAAAGGGAGGTTTGTTTGGTTGATGTGTCCACTGTGGTTAATGAGAGCTACAGCTATGGGGAAAAAGCTGTTATCTTGTCTGGTTGTGCTGGTTTTGATTGCCCCTATCAGAGGAAAGTGGCTGGAAGACATGATGTCCAGGATGAGTGTGGTCTGCTTTAATTTTGCCAGTGCGCTTTATCACTTCGCTGTTGTAGATGTCCTGAAGCGTTGACAGGCTACATCAAATGATCCTCTCCGCTGTCCAGATTATGTGCTGGAGTTTGGCTCATTCTTGTGAGATTGAGGAGCCAAACCAGATGGTTATGGATGATGTGAGGATGGACTCAATGGTCACTGTGTAGATCTGGATCATCAGGCTCTCTGGCAGGTTGAATTTCTCCAGCTGTGCTCGCTTGGCTATGGATGCTGTGTTCCTCTCCCACTTCAGGTCCCTGAATATGGTGGTGCCCAGGAGCGTGAGTTCTTGGGCTGTATTTGGTTTTGAAACTGCTTTGAATGCTCTTTAGTACTTAATAATTAAGCTATGTTAACATTGATAGAAGTAGCATTACTGAGTCAGGAGAAAAAACACTGAAATATAGTGTCTGTGTGCTGCTTTAAACTAACCATTTAAAGCCTGAAATAAAATTAAAAGTCTTTATGTATTAACATCACATACACAGGCCCAAAAAGAAGGTCTGGCTCAATGTTTAGGTCTGAAATGCAAAATCCCCTTTATTCTGAAAAAGATATGGTTACAATAGTAGATAATTCACTTATATCTTTTGAAGACATATTATTCTCTTTAAACACACTCACAATTATCTTATTCATCCACTAAGAGAAGGGGCCAGAAGCACAACTGACATTACATGACACTCTTCTGCACACTGTGTGCAATCTTGCTGTAAGCATTTATTCAAAACTAACATAATGCAGCTTTAAGCTGAAATCCTTAGATAACACTGAAAGACCATTACGATTTCAAGGTCTATTTCACTAGAATCTTCAAGACATCAGTATTATTGTTATTATTACTAAGGGACAATTCCATATGATGAAAATAAACGTCCTAAAACAATGAGTTACTTGTATGTGGAGCAGTATATAAAGAACTACATATGAAAGTTAAGATTAGGGGACCCTTATTAATCCCATAACAGGGAAATTTCACCTCCACAGTCTAACCCATCCATGCAGTGAAACACCACATACACACACTAGTGAGCAATCAGAACACTTGCCTAGAGCAGTGGGCAACCCTATCTGCAGGGCCCAGGAAGCAGTTGGGGGTTAGGCACCTTGCTCAAGGGAACCTCAGTCATGTACCATCAGCTCAGGGGATCGAACTGGCAACCTTCCGGTCACAAGGCCAGTTCCCTAACCTCCAGCCCACAATGAACATTTTGGCTTAATCCATGACATTTTACCTGTTAAGTAACTTAAAGTAAGTGAATATGAGGACCTACAGAGATGGTACAAATCCATGGGCATGATAAAAAAACAGCTAGGCCTTCAGGGGAGCAGCAAAAGTTTGCAATGACTGAAAGTGTTTAAACAAGAACATTCTGATCAACAGAAACAAAGTGCCGGTGCTAGATGTCAGGTTCCAGTGATCCAGATGGGTCAGCCAGTGACAATGAGACTGAAAATAATGTTTTCATATATCCTTTGTGCATAGAGAAGGATCTTTGATTGGAGACCATTTACATATTTAAGAGCAATTCTTTATAGTGTTTTTCTTTTCTTTTTAATTTAAGAGCCAAGACCTGAGTTTTTATTGCCCTGTTACTCATGGTTGGGGCACATAAATTTGCAACAATCTGACTATCATTGTCAAGAACAATCTTAAGAATAATTGAAAAATCAGTCAAAGCTGTTCTTTCTCTTAACTATCTAGGTGCTCAAATCAAAGGCGCAAATGCTTGGATGCACTGCAGTAACAATCTCATCACGTCCACATCTCATGTGCGCTATTGTATGGCTAGTAAAAAAGGAAATGGAAATCGTACTCCAGACACTGGATTTAATTTCTGTACAGAGGGCTGGGAATACAACACTGTGACAATTCCAAGTCTGCGGAAAAGCAATAACTGACATCAGAGAGGAAACGTGAGAAGATCGAGTTTTTAGGGAAATATAAAAGTAACCTCCCTAGAGAAGATTTCTGAACGTCTGTTTATACGAATTAGGGCAGCTGCTCTCATAATGGAGAGGCTGTGCGTATTTAACTAATCTGATTACAAACGTCAGATCTGCTCAGATAAAGTGATTTAATCTCCTGTCAAATTAAAAACCAGATAGAATTACTCCCCGGCTTTTGCATTAGGTGTGAACTGTGATTGCATGCTAAAATTGGTCTGTGATCTTCACGCTGAGCGATTAAGACCGCCGTAAATATTTTGAAGCAGCAGTGAGACCAGGTGAGTCAAGTTCATTTCAGCATCCACAGTGTGAGTCAATTCATCTGTGTTATGAAATTGCATCCTGTGAAGCAGGTGTCCAAGGGGGCCTTACTTTAACGTCCACACGCACACACACACCTGGGTCCACAGTTATGGAACCTGTGGACCACACTAGCGGAAGGGATCGCGTCTGAAAGGTGCCATTTCAATTCGGTTGAAGCCCTTGATGACATCATGTGTATGCGTGTCTAGGAACTTCTTATGTCCAATTTGTGTGATGAAAATGATGGACAAGCCACTTTACTTCAATTATGTTGCACAAGTAACAATGTCTTACCTTAATGTGACTGCTTGACCTCCATCCAACAAACAATCAAAGCACTTAACCTGTTCTCTACCAGTAAAATCTCAGACAGACAGATCAAGGAGAAGGTAAAAAGTGACACCAGAAAGACCTTCTACCTCTCCAACCCCTTGCTGAAAATAACTGCACCCCTGTAGTTACTCTGGATAGGCCTGATCCTGTTCTGCTGTGATGGTGACGCAGTGATTGAGAACTGTTTCATAAGAGACTGTAATTATAGAGAGTGAGTAAATTTAGGTCATCATCAAACTTCAAAGACTTGCTTAATAATGTGCAGTCACTGACGCTACAGGTACACCTGCCTTTTAGCTACACTCAATGTAAATCTTATCAAGTCAACTTCAGTATACCATCTGCAAAAAATCAGCAATCACCCTTCAATCGTTTGTAGTTTTAATTTTTAGCAATTTCAAGAGATATTTCTGAGGTGATTATATGACACATTTGCATAAGGAAGGTAGTCAAATCAAAATAAGTGAAAAAAAAACATTTCAAACTGGAGTTCAAAGACACCTAAGAAAGACCTGGTAGACCACCAAAACTGTCAAAATCAGATATGTAGCACTTAAAGTACCTAAAATGCAACAAACGTCTAAGACTGAAAAATATCTCTGCAAACTTCTTTGAAAAACAGTAAGAAAGTCTTCTGAAAATGGAATCGTTGATAAAGGCTGTGGTTATGCTCACTAAATGCTGAAAAAGTTAGTTCTGTATGTACTTGTTGAGAGATCTGAGTAATTTTCTGTTAGTTATTTACATTTATGGCATTTGGCTGATGCTCTTATCCAGAGCGACTTACAGTTTGATCATTTTACACAGGTAGGCCAAGGTGGTGTTAGGAGTCTTGCCCAAGGACTCTTATTAGTATAGTGTAGGGTGCTTGCCCTGGTGGGGGATTGAACCCCAGTCTACAGCGTAGAAGGCAAAGGTGTTAAACACTACACTAACCAACCACACCAACCACACAAGACTTTCTTCAGTCTTGTGCTGAAAAAAAGATCAAATATACTTGTTATACTTTCATTACTTCTACAAATAACCTGGAAAATATGTAAAACGTTTCAACGTTTTCAAACGTTTCAAAATTTCCACATTACAACATCCTCATCTCTGTCTGCTCACCTACGAAAACATGGTGGGATCCAGTGAACGAACTGCACTGGCAAGTTCTAGTATTTTGGGGGAAATATGCTGTATTGCCAAGAATCAGCACTGGAAGTGCTTTGTATAACAGGTATGTAAAAATGATACATATAAAAAGTTGAACTGTCTGAGTGACCGACTTTACATAATGTAGTAGGTAAATCTTTATCATTCATACAGCCTTCTAAAGTAATGCCCTAGATGAAACACGTTCATAGAGTTTGAAGTATGCAACTCTAATAAAGCTCACAAAACGAGGCTGAAGTTGGCTCCTTATTCAATATTTTTCGCTCCTCTTTAAATGCTGCTGTAGAGTCGATCTGCTACTGACTGAAAAGCTTGTGGGAGTTCATTACAAAGGAAAACAGGACAGCAAAGATGCTCTTGATTAACGGAAAATGGAATGAACCGAATGCCAGGTGTCTATAGAAGACAAGGTCAAACATCACTGCTACACAAAGTGTTTGGAGATTACTTGGATAGCACGGTTAGACAGAAAGTCTCACTGAAGAAGTTAAACGTGTAAAGGTATGTCATCATAATTTGCCAAGTAGAATAAATCAGTACTTTGCCAATGAGACTGCAGTAATATAGCCCTCTCTTGATGCTTATATCTTTAAGCTAGGTTCTTGAAAACAAGCAAACCACCTTAAGATGAATTAGCTGGTAGCTATGCAATTCACTGTTATTAACATCTATGAAAAGGATACCACTCAGTGTGCTGTATTAAGTTATTGGCTATATTAAGTATTTTCATCTTCTTTTAAACAATGTTAGTACAATGCCATCATTTTAGAACTTGTTCTGCCACTGGTTCCAAGAAAGGCAGCCTGATACCTTTTTAGACCATACCTACAGACAAGTAACATATTGAAAAAAAACCTAAGTAAATGATTAGAAAACATAGTAACCGCACATGCCTCCAGACATTTGTGCTATGTGATAGAATTAAACAGTTAACACCCTGTCATGTCGCATGTATAAAAATACTGAGAAGGCCCAGCTTGGGCTGAGATGGCTAAAGGAAATGATCAAAGTGACTTTGAGGGGCACGAGAGGCAGAAGCTTCAGTCACAAAGAATGCTCAACTAGCTAGTGTTTTAATAGGAACATTGATTAAACTGACATCTGCATTTACAGAGCCATTCCCAAAATGGAATGCTGTGCAGAATGTAAATAAATATAGAATGCAATGATATGCAAATCATATAAACCATATTTTTAAAGGAAAATACTAAAATTTTATTGTGGTATTTTATTGAGAAATGTTATTGTTTTTTAAATATATGCCCGTTCTGAATTTGATGCCAACAACACGTTTCTAAAAAGTTGGGAAGGGGAGCATGTTTACCACTGTGTTTCATCACTTCTTCTTTTAAGAACAGTCTGTAAGCGTTTGGGAACTGAGGAGACCAATTGCTGTAGTTTTGATAGTAAAATGTTTTCCCATTCTGGTTTGATGTGCCAAATGTTATCAGTGCTGAGAGGTCGGACTGCATACAGGCCAGTTTAATGCCTCGACTCTTTTAATATGGAGCCATACTGTAATACATGCAGAATGTGGTTTAATATTGTCTTGCTGAAATAATCAAGGCCTTTCTTGAAAAACGCATTGTCTGGATGGCAGCATATGTTACCGAAACATGTTTATATCATTCAGCATTAATGGTGCCTTCACAGATGTGCATGTCACCCATGCCATGTTGCCAATGTGCACTATCCATCCATCCATTTTCTAAGCCACTTCTCCGTCAGGGTCGCGGGGGGGTGCTGGAGCCTATCCCAGCAGTCTTCGGGCGAAAGGCAGGATACACCCTGGACAGGTTGCCAGTCCATCACGGGGCAGACAGACAGACACAGACAGTCACTCACACCTAGGGGTAATTTAGCATGTCCAGTAGGCCTGACTGCATGTCTTTGGGAGGAAACCAGAGAACCCAGAGGAAACCCACACAGACACGGGGAGAACATGCAAACTCCACACAGAGAGGACCCCGGTCATCCGGCCAGGGAATCGAACCCAGGCCCTCCTTGCTGTGAGGCGACCACGCTACCCACCACACCACCGTGCCACCGCCATGTGCACTAATGCACCCCTATACCATCATGAATGCTGGATTTTGAACTGTGCACTTATTGCAAGCTGAGTGGTCTTTAGCCCGGAGGACACAGTGTCCATGATTTCCTAAAAGAATTTCAAATGTTGATTCGTCGGACCACAGGTCACTTTTTCACTTCTCTTCAGTCCATTTTAAATGAGCTCAGGCCCAGAGAAGGTGGCAGCATTCCTGGATCCTGTTTATATGTGGTTTCTTCTTTGCATTCTAGAGTTGCAGTGATGAACTGGTTTTTATAGACAGTGTTTTTCAGAAGTGTTTCTGAGCCCATGCAATGATTTCCTCTCCAGAAATGCCACCTGAGGGCCCAACGATCAAGGCCAGCAAATACTGGTTTTTGGCCTTGTCTCTTGCTTACAGAGATTTCTCCAGATTATCTGAATCTTTTAATGATATTATGTACTGTAAATGATGAAAAGCAAACGTTCTTTGCTATTTATGTTGAGAAATATTAATTTTTTAATGGTGTGATGTGCTTGAAAATTATGTAAATCAAATGCACTGGACTTCACAGTCACCAGATCTGAACCCAACTGAAGACATATGGGAGACTTCACATTGATGTATTAGTGATTTCTGCTTTCATCAAAACACCAGTTGAAGAACGGTGTTCGTATTCTCCAAGACAGCTCCAGTGAGGTTTAGAATATAAAAAAAAAGTGTTGCTATGAATTTACTTGATTTGAATGTGTACATAGCTCCCACATGAGTAAAATACATTATTTCAATGCAACTGAAAAATTAAGTAAAAGTAACATTTGATGTAACACATATTTTAATCAGGTCCTTTTTTCAGTATTGCTCAGTGACACTGTGCCAGTGAACGGCATACTCTGTATGATGTTTTACTGAGCAGGCAAAGTTGCTTTTCTCACTTCTGGTCATTTTTTCAAAATATTATCATTATTATTATTATTATTATTATTGCTTAGCTTTTTTTACAAGAACAACCTATTATGTTGTTATTTAGATATTTATGATGTTATTTTGTTATATAGATTCCCATCCAATATGTAAATTACATGTAAATTGACAATTTGTCAACCAGCTTAATTATGTGCCAGCACAACAGCATGAAAAAATCAGAGATCAGCATCTAAATAATAACACCCACAATTATTTTTTTTCTCAGATCAAACAAAACCAAGTTGGCATTGCCTTCCAGTCAGCTTGGAGACATGCGTCAAAGCTCTTTAGACCTCAAATATTTGATTATCAGAACCTAGAGAAGCTGTATAAATCTCATGTGACTATAAATGAATTTGGCTTTGTGTTTGAACATCAAATGGCACTTTCATATTCACTGATGGACATAAAGGACATTGCCATTAAGGTAGTGATTTTGCTTGTGTTCAGAGAGAGGTTGCCTCGTTCTGTCTGTTTCTTACTTTATTGAAAAAAAAAACGGTCAAAAGCAGTCGGGCTGAAAAGTGTGTCAAAGAAAGCTCTTTTAATTTTCTTTCTTGAAGAGCTTCAAAATCGGAGCTGACTGTGTTTTGTGGCTGTGATTGCGCAGGGTGTGTTGTCCCCTCTCTTCTGAGATTTTATTCTGTTTTGCACCACTTTAAAGGATGATAGGAGGATGAGGAGGAGGGATGAAGAGTGTTGGGCTGACAGTTTTGTTTATTCAACTCGAGCAAATGGAGGAAGACAAACGCCAGCGCCAGCAGTACAAAATCAATACGTTTTCCTTGATGAGAATCAAAGACGATTTCTTTTGTTGTGCGTCAAAGCCCTCCAGCGTAGCCTATTAAATCTTCCACCCCCTCAGTAAAGCACATACAGATACTTATATATTCACTATGTGGCCACTTTTATGAGCTTGTTGGACATCACATTCCAAAACCATGGGCATTAATATGGAACTGGCCCCACTTTGCAGCTTTGCTGCCTCCACTCTTCGGGGAAGGCTTACCATAACATTCTGGAGTGTGTTTGTGGGGATTTATGGCCATTCAGTTAAAAGAGTATTTGTGAGGTTAAGCACCAATGTGCCTTTATGGACCTCACTTTGCGTACGGGGGCACAGGTATATGCCAGGTGCACTTTCTGAACAGTCCATGATGAATGGACCAGTACAAAATATTAAAATCATCAAACTTATGCTAAACTTAAAAATGTTTTTTCTTTCTCCAGGTTAATTTCCATTTCACATAGATGAGATTTGTTTATGGCAGTCATGATACATAGCCACAATTTACAGTGAAACTGTCATGGTCTTGGGGGAATGTACAGGAGAAAAAATGAAAAAATGATAAGAGGGGAAGGAAATGTTTTAGGCAAAACATGCAATACTACATTTGTGACGACAACACTCAATCCTTCAGCCAAGAGAGAGAGAGAGAGAGAGAGAGAGAGAGAGAGAGAGAGAGAGAGAGAGAGAGTGTAAAGGACAGTTTAAGTGGAGGAAAATTAGTCCTGCTCTTATAACGATAAACCCTTTTCCTGCATTTCTATAAATTCTGTCTTTAATGAAACTGCTTTTAATGGTTTTAAGAAGTCAGCAATAGAGAAGAAGAGGCATATAGGGAAAAAGGGAGAAGGGAGAGTGGTAGTGACAAAGGTAATGAGTCACAGAAGTGTGTGTGTGTGATTTTTTCAAAGTACTCTGGAGCATTTAAGATACTTAAAGTGTCTTGATTTTTCTGATGGACCTGTCTCCACTCCCTCCACTAAAACCCATTATTATCAGCTGAAGACGCACAGATTCACATATGCATCCATGCCATATACAGTTTATACGTATGAGAGAGAGAGAGAGAGAGAGAGAGAGAGAGAGAGAGAGAGAGAGAGAGAGAGAGAGAGAAAGAGAGGATAAACCTTTTTAGGCACCAGAATAGTCTCTTAGTAATCCTTCTTTACCAGCTTGTTTCTTTAGGTTCAGCTAATTCAATGCCTTTACAAACCTCCCAGAATTCTTGAGACTTTGTAGGTTTTCCTGAAAAGAATTACATTAGCACTGTTAGTTCGAAAACACTGAGGTAAAACAAGTATTTTGTTATTTCATATTCTTCCAGTGCATATACTTACTTCAAAGTAGCACACATAATGTCTTTTGACTTAATACATATGAATATGAGCTAAAGGTATGTATTCATAAGCATAAGATAAAGATAAAAAATTAACATTGTTGAAGAAGCTTTCTAAAGTTCTCAGGGGCAATTTTTTTTATATTAATACTTTTGACCTGGACAGGTGCAAAACACAGGAGTATATAACATTAATGCTCGGAAAGGTAAAAGAAAAGCCAGCAGTCAATGTGAGTTGTAGGACAACCTGAAAGCATCAAGAACAACTGATAGGATCATTGTAATATGGGGCTGCATCTCTGTGAGTGGTACTGGGGCATTAAACATTATAGAAGGAAACGTGAATGGAGCAATTAGAGGAGATTGTAATCTCATTGGCCAAAAAACTGAATCTGGGGAGAAGATGGACTTCTCAGCAAGACAACAAGCCCAATACAGGATAAAACCCTGTGACTGGATCCTTAAATCGGTTAAAGGAAAAGTCCGTATGATTTTACACAGATACAATTAGACAACATCCAGACTTTATAGAATGGGCATAGCTAATAGTTGTCCTGGAAATGTCACAGAGAGACAGGCGTGTTCAGATGCTTTGGAAGTGCTCACTATTATATCCATTCAGGTGTAAAATGCTGGGAAAATGGCTGGGAATTAACCAACTCTGGCTTTGCCTTTTTGGGATAGAACAGAAATTGCCAATATAATAAATAACATGTTACAAATTATAAATCATTTTTTGGCATAATTACTGCTGGAACTGAAAAGGTCCTAAAACTGCTGTTTAAAAGAGTGGATTGACAAAATGATTGAAATGGCTTCTTATGAGGTTATGGAGGAATAACTGGGGATCATTTTTGGCACCACATACAACTGATATGAATCGCATATGCAAACGTTGACCTTGTATATTCATCATATTCTTTTATATGAGTTTGTTTCTTCTTCTCTTGTATTTTTTTTGCTTTACTTTACAAAACTGTATAAATGTGCAGCGTTGAACCTGTTGTATGTTGCTAATAAAAAATGTGAATAATAATAAAAAAAAGACAATGACCCCAAAATACAGCCAACATAGCTCAAGGCTGGTTTCTAAAAAAGGTGAAGGTTCTTGCATGATCAAGTCTCCTGACTTGAGACCCATTGAACTTTTATGGAGGATTTAACTTTTTTGGAATTAATGATGAGACCCAAGAGGACTGGGCCAAAATGAAACCATGGCGCTACAAAAAACTTTTTAGGGCTTTGCAACAAGTTAATTATATTAATACTTAGTGGTGTATGAATACATTTTCCCCTATCAGTTTCATTTTTAAACCTAAAAACTTTTTGTTATAATGTGTATGTGTGTATATTTGAAGTGAATATATGCACTGAAAGTATATTAAATAACAAAACAAAAAGAATCTCATTGTAGATAAGAGCAGAATACATAAGAGCTATATTGCTACTACTACTACTAATAATAAAAATAATAATAAGGGAAATATTTTGTCCATGAAAATCACCTAGACAACTTGCCATGGTTCGAAGCAGCTGTGTCATGTATGCAGTTTGCACAGTGTTATGTGTTGGGATGTAAGGTTTGGATACTTATTAGCAATATTAGCCTCCTAGCTCCAATGCAAAACTAAGGAGGCAAACTTCAGACACCAATATCTTGGCTGATTGGTTACATTTGGTTAGTGGAGAAAACTAGTGGGGATGTTTTGCCAAGCCACTGCTTTAAGAAGCACAACATGATGATAAGAATAATAAAGAAGCCCAGACAGTGAGGAACATTTCACCTCCTCAACCAGAAGGTTGTAAGTTCAAATCGCTTCATGGGAGATGAACATAACTAGATTACATTTCAGGAACCTGCATGCTATCTGTGCCCTTCTGCTTTATTATATAATTGCATGCTTGAGAAAAGCATGTTGTATTACCAGGATGAAAATTCATATCACTCTCTGTCCTGGCACAGGATTTGAAGAAGCACAGTGATGAACTGAGAGAGCCGAGAGTGAAGAATACACTCTTGTAAAAATAAAAAATCCTGAATGGTTCTTGGATTGGTTCTAGAAAAAAGCGAATTGAATATAGATCCTTTACATTACACTGAGGTTGGTAAAACTTCAAAGAACCATCTACTGTAAAGTATTTTTAAGGAACCAACAGTGTTTCTTCTTGGGCATCTCTCTAGAAACCCTTTTTATAAATCTATAACTGACTGTTATTTGACATTTGAAGAAAGGTGAAGGTTCTTAAAGTGGTTTCTTTTACGCATTTGTTTGAGATTTCTCTCTGTGCCGTGCTGCTTTGTTCAGTGATGTAAACCATAATCCTACAGCTTGATTCCCTTTTGACTCACCATTCAGTTGACTTGCAGAGAAGGACAGTTTAAGTCTTTTAAGTAGAAATGGGCAAAAAAGAAACAAACAACAACAAGAAATGTGCTGGACACTTAAAGGTAGTGAAACAGGGATGCCACTCAGCATCTTGCAACTACTGTAATAAATTAAACCCTGAGCACACATCCATTGTAGATGACATGCTTATTTACACAGAGAAAGGTGTCAAACTAAAGTCTAAAGATTAATGCTAAGACACTTCGACACTAAGTGTCACCTCATCTAACCAGGCCTGGATAATCAAGTGATCAGCATCTGTCACAAATGTTTGGTGGGCCCCTACATGGAGAATTTTTTTATGATATCACTGCGGGTTTTTTGACCAGCTGAAATGTACATGATACAGAACAGCAAACAGCAATGAATGAAGCAGCAAACTTAAAAATCCACTCTATCAAGCATCCTAAGCTGAAGCTAATGCCATGGCCATGACAGGCATGATTTTTTTTTTTCATTTATATCTTACCTCTGATGGACTGTGTTTAAGTTGACAGTTTGGTCACTGCCAACAAGGACAAAGCAACTTTTCTCTTTAACTTGGGTGGCTGATATTTTATATTTGGCTTTGGAAATGAGCTTTTACTCTGTCAAAGTATCAGGTCTGACTTTTACAGATTCCCCAGGCACATGTTTTGAATATCTGGGGCTTCAAATTCAATGTACTTTCAAAGAAATGCTAGCTCACTGCTAAAAAAAAACCTAAAAGCTTGACCAAGTCGATGGAGGATAGAACAGCTGCTACGCTGTGATTGTAGGAGAAAATAAAACCGATGTTTACGAAAGACACAGAGACCATCCAGATTATGATTGGCCGTAACACAATGATAAGTTTGAAATCATTTTTTTTTCGCTATGCCACTAATAAAGTTCCCATTGTGAGTCCAGACAGCTGTTTAAATTTTCAAAATGAAAATAAATAAATAAATAAAAACATAAGGCCTGAAGCTAATGTTTCCAGACTAGTCAGGATATATGTCACCTCATACCTTTTAGCTGTAAAACAGTGAGTTTATGGAGAGTTGGGTAGCAGATACCAAATGTGTCAAAATCATTAAATGAGGTTGAAAGTTTTATTCCATCACATCTATATGAGTAGAGTGTAAAATAAACTTGAGCTTATTGATTATCAGCACTTTTCTGCTGCTGCGTCATGGCACCACTCTGGTGTGTGGTAGCTTTAGCCAGCTGCAATATTCTGTCTAACTAAATAGATTACAAACACCAAAAATGTCAGACACAGGGCTCTTTCCTTCCCTCTGGTGGAGTATATAATTCAGTTCAGGCATCTCATCGTTCTTAAATTTGAGAGTGTATGTTAAAGAGAAGCGAAGTTGCTTATGAAAAATCTATTTATTTTTACTTTTATGACTATTAGACTATTCAAAAATTCTGATTAATCCCTAATAGGATATCTCTTGTAGCTCAAATTATTAGCTTTTATATTCTCAAACATTTCATGTTGAACACAAATAAAACTTCTCAAGCAAAAATAAATTTTCACATGCAAAACTTTATGCAAAGCTTCTTTCAAGCACTTCTAATATTCTAACATAACTTCTAATTCTAACATAAACCCAAGAACCCTGAGGAGGAATTCTCACTGAGGTCAGTATGTTTTAGTGTGATAATGATGATGACAGCAATGTGTGTGCGTGTGTTTCCATGAAAGTGACAGGTGCTGGTGTTTGCCATGCCCCTTTTTGCTCTGGCCTCCTGGGCAGCATCATTTTGAGTGGCAGCTTGTAACACAGCCATGACATGATTTTACTGGTCAGACAGAGTTCCAGGAGGTTTCATTAAAGTTCCATCAAACCTCCAGGATGACCTGTGACTACACCATAGCACCAGCCTGGAGGCAGAACACCAGAGGACACAGGCCCTGTCACAGCATTTATATGTTTGTTTCTTACTTCTTCTTTCCCTTTGCTTCTTCCAGCATATACCCTTTTAAATCCCACCCACACTCAAGAGAACTAAAAACGTATCTTAATTGACCATTTCAGAGCAGGGACAGGAAGAGGCCCTAATTTCTAAGAGAAAAAGGACGTTTGATGTTTTTCAGCTGTATTAAATAAGCCTCTAAACTACGGTAATCACAGGCACATTATTTCTGAAAATAGTGTTCTGAAATAATGTTGACATTTTAAACTCTTCATTTACAGGGAAAGGACCTCAAAACAGTCTGGTGATTATATAACTTTTTTTTTCATCTCCTGGGTAGATTTGCATTACAATGTAATTATGTTGTTATAACAATAACTCTTTCATGAATAATTAACTGGTTTTCATGATAAAGCTGGCAGAAAAAAAAGTAAAACTGTGTCAATCACAGAACAAAAGTGCTGCAGTAGCAGAAGGCTCCATTGTATTGTTAGCTGATAGAGCTGTGGGGCCGCAATGTTAGCTGCAACTCTAGCAGTAGTAATGACTCAGAGGTGGTTGAAGGTGGGCAGTATGGCAAAAATATACCATTACAATATGTGAAGACATTATCACGATACATAATACATAGCATGATATTTTGTTTTTGTTCTGAGGTTTGTGAACAACTGAAACATACAAGACTTATAGTAAAAGGCAAAAATAAAAAAGGCAAATAGGTCCCTGTAGTTTTTGAATAATAGGTGTAATTAGCATGTAATAAGCCTGGGATTTTAAGGGGTAAATAAAGGCAAAGGGTGGACACAAATCTGATATTATTAAGTTGTTGATGCTTTTGTATGTAATTTTACAATTAATGTCTGTTCCTGCTTTTTTCCCCCTGAATAATTTGCATTGTGCATTGATTTTTTAAATGCAACTTGGATTGTGTATTAAATGTGAATATAAAACAATATACTTTGCTTTTTTAGCTGATGTCCATATAGTATTAAAGGTAACATAGCACGAGCCCTATGCCAATACCAGCTGAGTTTTATCATGGAAGCATCACATATCCCTGTCCAGAAGCTTCACCAGTGGCTGACAACAAGCAAAAACCTAGCTGGACAAAGACTGAATAGAAGATAGATAGAAGAGAAAAGAAGAAAGAAATCATACATATAGTTTTAATGTCATCTAATGCAGATTAAGGTTGAGAAACATACTAATAAGAGGGCCAAAACAATGCATTTCATAGTTAATAAGTAACAGATTTGGTTATATTGGATACATTCAACACTGGTCTTTCATCTGAATGTATAAACCCATGTCATAGACTTTTTTTTTCCTTTTAAATTTGATGTACAACATAAACACTGTTTAAGTTTCAAAAACACATCATTTACTCCCCAGTCTGTACAGTTCATTGATGGAAACTAAAGTGGAAAACAACTTTGTTTTTGTGATATCACACGAAACAGCACATTTAGATTTACATCCACTCATTTATCCTACAGCAGATTAGCCCACTCACTCGTCACAAGCAGTGTTTCAGCACCAACAGCTTTTTGAATGAGGCACAATAGAGAACATTTCATCAGAACAGAGATCATTTACATATACGTATCCTTAGGACTCTAATTGAATTCTATGGGAAAGCAGATGCTGAATAATGGTCATGTAGAAATTAATTATCACTGTAAGTGTTTAGAAAATGTGTGTGTGTGTTTGGTTCATAGAAATGTTAAAAAGTGGACCTCAGGAAAATAATACACAAACCATATCAGATATGGACACTTTAAAAAAGCTGGCCAAGGTTTGAAATTTCATTTTGCATTATCAACAATATTTTAATTGATCTATGTTAGTTTAAAAACTACACAGATTTTGCTGTGGGTGATCCACCTCTCTACAGTTTTAAAAGCTAATATTAGCTGGGATAAATGAGCATGGCAAACATGATAAACAAAAGCTATTATACTTAGAAAATGATTTTATCCATATCAACTTTTAGTCATTTTAACAACATGGATGTTATGGTTAGGTCTACAGAATATGCATACGCTGTGCTGTAGTACTTCAGTCTTGATTTGGACATATGATGATAAAAATGAATGTATGTTGTTTGGTTTATATTCGGTTGACTTCAAGTGGTGACTTCTGAATAAGTTTTAAAGAAGAAGGGAAAGATACAACTTCATCGTTTGCTTGAAAAAAGTTACAATTCAAAGTTGGACTAAGTCACAACAATAATAGTAAACAATATTATACATGACTATATATGATTTTGTTATATATTACAAAATATAAAATATAGTATTATTCATTATTACATTTCACATATAAAGAATGATAATGAATGTACAATTAACTATAAACAAATTAGTTTTTTCCCCTTTTCTTTTTTTTCTATTTTTGCATTCTATCTTGACTCTGACTCAACTAATACAAAGTCTTGGTCTTGACTCAACAGCTGCAAAGTTTTGGTTTAGAATCTGACTCATGTCCAGGACCTGGTCTTGACCTGGACTCACATGTAGTGGCCTTGACTACAACACTAATTGGTTCAGTGGTCTAGATGTATGATTCTTGCAAGAGGTCATGTGTTCAAATCCCACATGACCCCTATTTTGATTGTCGATCCAGAGAGTGTTGATATCATAATTATCATGAATTCTTTGAGTCACTTTAATCGACCAACCAAAATAAGGCTGTTTTGTTACTTGCTCTCACAAGCATTGAAATGATACAATAATATAAACCTCAAAGATCGTGCTCAGGCTTGACCTAATGAATCAGTTCAATTTTTTTATAGTTGTATTTTTCTGATATGTAATAACACACAAAAACAATCATGATTTTTAGGTGGCAGAGCAAATATCAATGTGAACTGTTGTATTATTGTGACCAATGTTATTGTGATAAATGCTGAGACACAGCTATAATAAATACGGTACCTCTGTGACAAGGTCCATTGTTACTGACAAATTGGGCTTTGAATAGTCCCTCACTACAGTGTTGTTGGTGACATAGTTTTTGTTGTCTTGAATCCAAGAGGTCATGGCCATGGTCACCACTGCCCTTCTAATTGGAGGTTATAATATGTACATTTTTCTCTATCTAAAAGCCAGCATAGCTGCAATGACCTCTCCCTTAGATTAAATGCAAAGACCCAAGACCACAGTCACAATGCTGTGATTTGAAGTCTGGGTTTTTTATCTTTTATAGTCCTGCTGTACAATGGATACCTATGTAGTTTTTATTTGAACACAATACAATCAATAAAGACTCCTGATTGAAAGTGAAGGACCAACCACAACTGACACCCAAAACCAAGTGCCTACCATTAACAGCTTAAGGAACCTTTTTGAGTAGGTGTTTACTCAGGTGAAACTAATCCTGTTCCATGAATCAGTGATGATTATCCTAGACTTAAACTTTTTTTTGGATGGATTCTTTGAGCATTCCTAGGTTTTCATTTTAAAAGAAAGGTGGCCACATTGCTTTACTTTGAAACATAAGTAGAATTTAAAAAACTAATGCTAGCAGTGGTAGGTGAAATGAACGAGAGTGGTAAAGATAAAAAACAAAAAAATGTGGCTATAGAAAGATATTGTCTTGGAAAAATTCATATTTCATTATCAAAGAACACTGAAGCACAGTGCGTTTTTTTTTTTTTTTTTTTTAGTAGATGCACCTTTGCAGATTTGGACATTGCAGTTTGCAATACTGCTTAAGCTCTGTCAAGTTGCATGAGTGAACAGCCTTTTTCAGTTCCAGTTTGAGATCTGGGCTCTGACTTGGCCACTCCAGAACATTAACATTGGTGCTTTTAAGCCATTCCTGTGTAGCCTGGGATTCTTCCATGCTGCATAAAGTTTTCCTCCAGGATTACTCTGTGTTTTGCAGCTTTCTTTCTACCCTCTATCCTTACAAGCCTTCCAGGGCCCGCAGCAGAGAGGCGTTCCCATATAATGATGATGCTGCCACCACCATGCTTCATGGTGGGGATGGTGGGTTTATGATGACATGCAATGTTTGGCTTGCTCAGTTTTTGTGGTTGGCCTGTTCTTGGCAGATTTACAGCTGTGCCATACTCTTTCTGTTTCTAAATGATTGATTTATTGTATTCCAAGTGACTTGGAAATGTCCTTGTATCCATCCAATGATTTGTCCTTTTCAGTTGCCTTGTCATGGAGTTGCTTGGAGCATCCTTTTCTCTTCATGGTGTAGATTACGCCATGATTCTGACACACAAGAAGTTGGACCTTTCTACGATTATTTTGCCATTTGATTGCATACAGCTGATCTCAATTTCACTAACTGTATGATGTTTAACACTAACTGGCTGCACCAGTGATGAGTCAAATTAAAGAGGGGGACACTTGTTTTATATTTGTAATCAGTTTGTCACTTTGCAGAGTTTTCACTGTGACATGATTTCTATGTCTGACTGTGTAAAATAAATCCACTGTGGTCATAAAACATGAAAACCAAAGGGGTGACTACTGTTGAAATGCACTGTATGTATTTACACAACCATTTAAGGTTTGAAATCACTCTTTTTGATGACATGAAATCATTTTTGTGGCAGATAAATGTATAAAATGATTTAATATGATACTGCTACTTCACAACTGTAGAAAGTTGTAAAAATGAGTAAATGCCAGATGTTTCTAGATTGAACCGAGCTGTAGAAAATTCTAAAATGGCTGAGAAAGCTGTATAGCATTGAGAATGTAGTTATAATTACAACGAACATTCAGAATGACTCCTAATTCAAAACATAGAGATCAAATCTTGAGGCAGATAATAAATCATGACTAGAAATAAATAATGATATAGTATATTATTTAGCATAGCATACCCACAATTGGAACAAAATTCTTGAATCTTTTCTAGTGTTCGCCTTTGGTGTCTGTCATTTTAATGTTGTTATTAAATAAATAATATGACAAATAATGCCAGACCTTTTGACAGTAGTGTGTGGAAAGCCCACCTGAACCACAAACACTGATATAAGAATGTTTGTAATATAGCCGACTAACCCATTTTAGATGAACCTTGTTGGATCAAGATAATGCTAGCTAGAAACTCTTATTGAAGCTTGAATCAATGCCAACATCTGCTTTAGATGAGGCATACAAGAATCACAGAATCACACAGTTAAAACTTAGTAGGGCATCACATGGGGTAAAATGTAACATTAACATTTAAGGTTAACACCTCAAAATCTCAGGCTTATTATTCAGTAACTACAGGGACAAAACGTTGGGCCTGCTGGTGGGACCTGGCTATTTAAGGGGTTAAACAGGTTCAAGTAGAACATGCTTTTAGTCATCCGCTCATCTACCCATAGCAATGTCAGCAGCAAACAGCAATCAGAAAGATATTTTTCCAGATTCACCAGAGCTTTTATGCCTTAAGAGTAACATTTTTCTTTGTAGGTTTTTTATGATTTCTGAGTTATGTGGGTAACTCACAGAATTCCCACCTTCATCATTTACCATATACCACCATTTTAAAGCATGTAAATAACTCGCAGTGAGTCTGCAATCCTACCCCTTTCAAATGAATAATCCACAGGTGCTACAATCAAACTTTTAGATATGTCGGTTTCTTGTATGGCATATTATTAATCTTACTCAAATACTTTTAAAATTACTTTTAGGAAAAACATTTCCTTTCCTACATTTGGTATTCTTAACTGCAGACCATCTCATGATATAAATGGAAAAATATTCAGGCCCACCACGGTAGTAGGCTACCACATTTCTTCTAGCAGTCTTCGATTTGTGTGATATTGACATTGACAGTTGACATTGCAATTGTGTGGGGCTGGCCCGTCAGTGCTCGTCTAACCAAATTAGCAGTTAAAAAACACTCTGCACTTGTTTGACACACTTTCAATAAAGGCAGCCAATAAAACACAATGCATTTACACACGTTCAGACGCTTAGTAAACATCGTTTACTGTGTGGGCATTGCTATGTAGCTAACCATAGTTCCTCATCAGTTGTGGTAGCCACTGCAGAGCCATCAGCAAAGCAATACAATGAGTCAAGTCGAAAATATAATAAAAGTTAACTTTGGTACACTCACATTAGAGCAGAAATTAGAGATTAAACATTTGGGACCACACCAGCCAGAGGATTTCAACATCATTTAGTCTGGAAAGGACAAAAACCTCTTCGATCCAGAAGCGAAAAACAAGGCTAACTGCAAGTGTAGCTAAAAAACACTCTTCTGCTTTCCTTGCCTGCCCTTGCTATGCCACCACTTGAATTCATTCATGGATTAGTGGACTTTGAGAAAAGTTTTTGACAAGTTTATCCAGAAGAAAGATCATCATGCGTCTTTCAATTTCGAGCAGTGAACGTCACTGCTGAGTCATTTTGCATTATTACAAGGTGTGCTTTCCTAATGTCTGGAAAGCAGTGTTTTTTCTCTGCTCTGAAATTGCTTTGGACGTGTAGTTGCAGACCACCTTCCGCCCGATGACCGCTGGGATAGGCTCCAGCACCCCCTGAGGGAGAAGCGGCTTAGAAAATGGAAGGATGCAGTTGCAGACCACAATGAATTTATACTGCTAGATAACTTTGGATGTGTAATGTGTTGCTGTATAACCAGGTTTTGTGAGATCTAACGTCGTTATCATATTACTCCTATTCCTCTCTCCACTTCGACTAACTCCTACACCATGTTACGTTAGTTCGTGGATGTGTGCGTTTGAGTTTGGATCAGGTTTGTGTGTAGTTTCATTGACGAGTTGGCTGGTGCCCCAACAATTAATTGTGCCCCACCAGACTTTCTGTGGCAGAGATGCTACTGGATATCTTTAAAAATCCCAGTAGCCAGGTAGAGGCCCACTAAACATTCGTGCCCAGAGCCCAATAACTTGTTGACCTCAGCCTGGAAGTGGCATGCGTTGAGAGAATAAACTTGCTTGATGTATAGAAATAGGATTAATTAAATAGAAATTAATAAGCAAATGGCTTTGTTTTGGTTTATTTATGCATTAAAAGTCATTTTTGTATGGGAGGGGGCATTCATTCTTGTACACTGTGGCCCATGAATTGCTAGTTTCAGGTAAGGGCTTGTTTTGCCTGTTTGACCGGACAAAGCTCTTTATAAACTGTAATCCAAGCAGAAGTGTTTTGAGGATTCAAACAAAAGGCTTTTCCAATTAGCTGTTTAACCGACGCAAGTGAGGATGATGACAGAGCCCTTAACCCATGACGTTGGACTGCTGATGTTCACCCTCCTCCTCCTCGTCTTCACTGCACGCGCCGCGCAGCTATAAAAATGCCCGGGAAGCGCGAGACGCAATTCAGAACCACGAGCCAGTCATTCACGGACAGAAGACCACCTGAAGCCCACCTCGCTGTAAGTTACGAACTCCGAATCTGTCGACGTTTTTCTAGGAAAACACAAAACTGCCTCTCAGTTGGACGTGTGGAAGATTTCACTCCTCAGTTTTAGGCTCTTTGACAAGAAAACAAGAGGTAGAAATACCTTTATGTTTGGGTTTTGGGATTGGACTGCGTGTTGTTTTGCTATTTTGAAGTGTATTTTAAAAAAAATACTATTTGTAGAATATCATATTATGTATTTTACAATTGTATCGTTGACATATTTTGGATAAGGTTCTCCATCGTCTTGTTCGCTCCTCAAGAAGTTGTATGATACTTTCAGGAGCCTCTCTCATATTTCTCATGTTTTACTAACTGTATTTTCTTTTCAGATATATATTTTATTAAGTAAAATAGTTACCACAGAGTGATGTTCTGACCTGTTCTGTGCTTCTCTCCAGCTCTATCTCCCTCTTGCCCTCTCTCTCTCTCTCTCTCTCTCTCTCTCTCTCTCTCTCTCTCTCTCGCTCTCTCTCTCAGTGTGAGTGATGCGTCCTCCGCTCTCTGTGCTCTTCGCCTGGGCTGCCTGCGCGCTCCTGCTATGTCTGGCGGCGCTGGCGGATGGATATCCAACAAAACCGGACAATCCGGGAGAGGACGCGCCTGCCGAGGAGCTGGCCAAGTATTACTCCGCCCTCCGGCACTATATCAACCTCATCACAAGGCAGAGGTGGGAAATCCCTACCGAGACTTTTGCCTCAGTTGTTTATTTTGCCCTGATATAGAACAACGGAACACAGTCTTTATAAAAAATGATCTATAGTAATACTACAGGAATCTTTACTGAGCTAAATTTGTACAATTACTGTAGTACAGGAAACTACAAACGTACTGTAGATAAATATGACAGTACTGCAAACATGTCGTATGTAGCAAGAATTATATTGATTATAATGGACGTGTTGTGCTGCACTATTATATTATAGATTGTTATAGATTTTATTCTAGCTTAAAATAGACGTGCTGTGCAAATTATTATCAAACAGATTTTATTTCAGTATAGATCACTACAGTTTCTTATAGTATTGCTATACATCTGTTTTTTAAGGTGGGCTCCACCCAAAAGGTTTCAGAGTAGTACTATATATCAAAGCATCTACTTCAAAGTGTTTACAGTCACATACAAAAGTTTAAGCAACCCTGGTCAAATTATTTCATTGATTATCTGAGTGAAAATATGTTCACACATCCTCTGTAGTAAAATCACATCTGCACATTTTAATGCACAATTACTGTTTATTTGCTAAATTTAACTTGCTGAGACAGAATAAAATGCATAGAATGTGGGCAAAAGTTATAGCATGTTTTATGTTTTTATTTTATTCCAAAATGTTCAAATAAATAGAAATAAACAGCAAATAAATTGAAATTGTTCTGTAACATTTTCTGTAAAATGACCTATTTTCTCTTAGAAAATCGACAAAACATGTCATTTGGTTGGAGGTGCCCATTTGTATATGATCCCACCAAATCCTTCAGATAGACACTGTGGCTAAATCACATCATCACTTATATGCCACACATTTGTTAGAAATTGTTTCATCATAATGTCTCATCTTTTGCCAAGACAGCTTAGAACGACCGCCGTAATGAGATACCATAAAATCCATGTTTCTTTTGTTGACTTACAATTAAAGTCCCAAGGAGGCAACCAGGTTACCTAAAATAATAGTGAAATGTTTTCCAATGCAGAGGATGCTGTGTCATAATTGGGTCTGTTGCTACAGAATTAGGCTGTTTATTTATTATTTTTTTGATGTTCCTCTAAGAGGCCCGTAATAATCCACAGAGAATGGCCCACTGATTCTCTAATTAAGAGCCTCCTACTCACCGCTTTAAAGATTAGCTTCTGTTAAACACAGTTCTTTTGCTGTTCAAAGACACGCCGACTGTGAAATAAGGTGGCTGTGGATTTTTAATTGCATTTTTTTGACAAATGACAAAAATGGATACCTCTAATTCTGTGAAATTCTCACGTTTGCGAAGCCATGGTTCTTCTTTCTAAAGGAAAGAGTCAGTAAATGTGGGCTATCTTCAATGAAGCAGACCTCTGAAAAGTTTTCTCCAAATTGTTAGAGTGAGCTGAAACAGAGCTCACTACCTAAGTCACCTAATTGCTTTCCTTGTGAACAATTTATGTAACACATCATACAGTGTAGGTTGCAGAAAAAAGCAAAGTGGAAAAGAAATGGATTTTTCTGGCATAGAAGAAAAAAATGAATGAAAGAAAATCAGTAATGAACATAATTGGTGCTAAAAGTACCCTTGCAGCGCAATTAATGCAAATGAAGCGAATGGTTGCTTGAAAGCTAAGTTCTTGACAGGATAAAAAACTTTGCCCTTTGTTAATGAACTCCTACCTGTTTCACCCTCTTTCTCAGGTATGGGAAAAGGTCAAATGCTGATGCACTAACCTCGAATCTGCTGTTTGGAGACACAGACACCCGACAGCAGTCAAGGTAAGGCTTAGAGACCTGGAACAGGCTTAACATTTTATATAAGTTTCCCCTTAAGTCAAGTTGTAAGTCAGATTTGATGAATAAGCAAGTAATTAACTTGCTTAAAAACTGCTAAGTCAGAGTTCATGAAGCACTTATTGTAGAAAGCTTTTAATCACACATATCTTTAAAATCTCAAGCACAGGATGACTAATAAAGGAACACAAAGAAAATCCAATAAAGGGATGGGTACTTATCTCTCGCACTGAGAGGATGTAAAATGAGCTTTGATATAATAATGAAAAAATGATCTTCACTCACTTCAATACCCAGAAAAACTGTATTTGACTTTTTTTTACTTTACAGATATGATGACCCGTTGATGTGGTGATGGCAGCCAGCGTCTGTAGCCAAACGTGTCTGTGCTCATCTAGTCAACTTTTTCAGCGACATCTGACCTCATCAAAGAGTACCGCCAGCAGTCCAGCATTGTTAATATGATGAATGTTTGCAACCATTGCCACCTTCAGCATGAACAAAATGCTGAAGGATGTCAGGGTAGATTGTGTCAAGTAGACTGATAATAGTTTAGGTGAGAAAAAGCAATGGGTCCATTCAGGGCATCTGTAATGTTTTGGTTCTCTGAATGCATCCATGTTGAGAAATCTCATTTACGTACATCTAAGATCAGTAAAGGGTCACTGATTGCATGCAGTCCCCCAAGCATCCCCTCTGTACATACACCTCCTGCATTTATGCCTATTGCATTTATTGTAACCACGTTCATAAAGAGAAATCATTACTCACTGTACAGTATAAATGTGCTAATAAACCACTATATTTGAAAGTGATGCTTCTGATTTCTTACAAGTTCTGATACATTCAGGGTCAGTCTAGAACAGATGGAACTAGTGGAACTAGTATATATCTGACTTGGCTACTGGATACAATTAATACTTAAAGGCAAAGTTTACAGAAATATTTCTGCTTTTATGAGGGCATTACTTTTAACTTTGAGGGCAGGGTCAACTAAATAGTGCAGCTAAGTTTAAATCTGTTGATTAAGAGGGAGTAAGTGGCCTCAGGCTACTTGATTGTAAAATAGCCAGTGGCTGGAACAGCCCTGCTGAAATGGTACACTGAAATGAACATAATTAGATTCAGATTCCTGATGATCCCAGAGGGATTCCAGGGGGAAATTGCAGTTGTTACAGTGCAGCCATTTATGTAAAAGAATAAACACTTTACTAATAATTTAAGACAATTACCCACTAATGTTAATGTAGTGGTTACAATTAAATGCAAACAAGGTCATTTACAGCATCGTCTTAGTCAGCATCAACCTGTCACATGTCCAATTAAAGACAATAAAAAAGAGGCCACGAAAAACTTTTTTAACGGCTTTATGTTTACACACCATAGAATGCCCCAGTGTAGACCAGTACGTTACACAGAAAGGGGTCTACAGCACACTCTCAGAAATAGAGGTGCAAAATTGTCACTGGGGCAGTACGCCTCTTGGCACTGGGGTGGTACCCTCAAGGGTGCATCTCAGTACCTTTAGTCAGGGAACATCATTGTACCATGAAGTCCATTGAAATTATTCTTTCCAAGTTGTATTGACTTCACACACCACGTCTTGTGTTCTGGAAAAAACTTATTTAAGGTGCACAATTCGATCTTAAAACCAATGTTGTACCTTTGTGGTACATTTACATTGTCCCTCAAAGAATGAAAAATATACCTGCGCAGTGCCTTTTTTGAAACAGTGTACTTCGAAAAAACGAAAAAAATGGATTACATTTCCAATCAGGAAATATTTCAGGTGATACTTTTGGGGACTGAGGTTTAATTCCCTGCCTAAGCAAACACGCAATATGCCACATCAATAAGAAGGCAAACTCTTAATATTTGACACAGTGACTAATATTAGAAAACTGTAAACTATTTCCCAAATACATACAAATACAAAAGTATAATCCACATGCATAAGGCGGACGTCTAAAGAAAATAAATGGGAAAGAGGAGTTCAACAAGGGATTAAAAGATACAAATAAAATTGGACTCCTAACAACCATGCAAGACCTGCTACACCACCAAAATGTCTCTTTCAGATAAACAGAACTTTAAGCTTACATCTATAAGAAATAGCAGAAAATCATGCTCTGCTCTTGCTTCAGATCTTAATAAATCTGTCTGAAACTATGAGTCTGAATGGATGTGTAGCTGAATGAATAACTTAATTAATAACTTAAATAAATGAAGAAAGGGTAGTTTCTGACTTTTGTGCTGTACATATAGGTTGTTCTGATACTGACAAACTGTCAGTCATTTGCCATAAAGATAAGCAGTTTTACCATAAGACAGTTGTATGGACACTATAGAAAGAAAGCAGTAACATTTCTCATTCATTGTAAGCTTTAAATGTTTCAAACCCTGTAATTCCATACTTCTTTTTTTCATCATTGAGCTAATTCCTGCTTTCTTATGGTCTCAGTGTAGACAATTTTACTGCCTTCTGGGCAATTTGTAAAAAATAACATTTTAAAATCCCCTCAAAATAATTTATTTGCAATACAACATCACCAGATCAACCTGTAGAGTGAGTAATGAAATATCTTATAGGATGAAAAAAGATTAATCTTATTTCTGACTCTGGAAAAGTCAGGAAAGTTGCTAATAAAAGCTTATTTGTTATTGCAATGTGGTGTCTATTAAGGAAACATGCAAAACCACAGGTGTGCTTTGGCTGTTTGAACATCTTGATGTGATGTGCTCTGACAGTGACATTTGTCAATAGTTCACTCCTGAGAACAGACCCGCCAGCTACATATCCAGATCAGCAGTTTAATATTTGCTTTATGGTCAACTATATACCCTATTTTCACAACCTTTATTTGCTCAGTAGCTGTATCTTCACATTGTTATCAGAGGCTTAAATATATCACACGAGCATGGAATTGCCAAGGGTGACCAAGCTTTGAAAGCCCTGCTTTATTCTGGTACACGGTGTCTTTTTTCTTAATTATATAGTAAGTACAGGACTCTTCTGTTTATTTGCATCAGTGTTCCAACCCACAATACACCAACACACAATCACACTCACTCTTCTCCATTACACACACCCTTTGTTACCTTTGTCAGTTAGTCTGCTACACTGGTTTCCTCTCATCTCATTTGTGTGGGTTTATATACGAAGAACAGCCAGAATTCATTTCTACATTAATATTTTTGTAGTTAATATTTTGCAGCATCATCACTTAGAATTAAATAGACGGCTTTTGTTACTGTGCCTGTCAGACTGATTTCTGTATAAATAGGCCCTGTTCTGTTCTGGTTGCTCTTTATTGTGCCTCAAAAAAGCAGTCAAGGCTGAAACACTC